>NC_136276.1:27538889-28190068 GCF_964198595.1 Lampetra fluviatilis | reverse complement strand
TTGCGGCCCTTTGGCAAATATTTTTAAATGTGTCGCAGCAAAAAAAACTGCCTGCAATGAAAATCGTGCTGAAATTGGAAAGATAACTACAGTATTGCTCTGGCTTCGGTTTCAACTTGCTAAGTCAGACGATTTTAAAACCCTTGGGTCACACTGCCACCGCACATTTTGCGGGAAAGCGTGCATGGAAATGCGCCCGGACACTTCAGTGTTTGATTCCAAATTGTATAAGTCTGGTTGATACTTTGCAAATAAAATCAGCATCGCATGAAAACAACAACACGGCAGTGTGCCCACCTTTGAGCACGATTCTAAGATACTCAGTGACAATTCTGGTGTTCGGTTGATCTGCAGCAAGCAATATTTGCAAGGATTTTCATCATAACCACAGCGAGTACACTGCACATAATCATCATTGTCATCATCATTATCACTGCCCTACGCCTCATTGAAACCGTGACAATTACATTATATCCAGTCAATGTGTCATCGGCTTCAAAACAGAAATGGGAGCCCCTTCCCCTCACTATATCACTTTATCCCGGTTGCGCTTTTGCCTTCGTGTCATGCAATGACTACATTTCCACTTGGACATCTCCAGCTAGCAGAGAATCACCCCGTGTCAGAGAACGGCCCTTGAAGATGATCTCAGAACTCCTTCTGCTGTCATTTGAACAGGCATCTATCCGTGTTGGGAGCACACCTTTGATTGCGCCTCCGATTAGCACGGCTGGCTACGTACGGTGCAAAAGAAGTTGAACGTACACATACACACACGCACACGTATATATGTTCAAGAAAAAAAGTGTCCATAACAAGGGAATTGAATGAAAATATTTAAGTTTCACAACTGGAACTTTCAATTCAATGATGGTTTTTTTTTCGTCTCGTCATTGGTGACTGGGCTAAGACCATCAACTTGCTGCACTCCAGAACCCTGTTTGATCGCGGGCGACTTCCCAGGTTTGAACCCAGGATCTCAGCAGTGCTCGCTCAGCACTCTGGACTACCGGGGGCAACTTGGAGGAAAAATGGCTTCGAGCTAGTCGTGTAAATTCCAGAATTACAATGACAGGGAGCCAGTCTTTCCATAAGATGCTCAACACTGAATTGCCACAAAACGAGCCTCATTTTACCATCTCCAAATGGATGGTCAGCGGAGTTCACCTTGGACCTGGATTTGAGCTTTAATGACCACAAAAGCTCTCAGCTAAAATGGAACTTAAATTGCGTGCGAATTGCAAGTGGGAGACACTTACCACCATGAAGGCCCAGTTGCCGATGTAGTACACGGAGCTGAAGAACCAAAACTTGTGCAGGAACAGGTACATGCGTGTCACGGTGCAATCATCTGCAAAGCAGAAGAACCAGCAAACATCATCGTTAGCAGAGTGGTGTCCATCATTCACTCAATGGTGTCAGTTTATAAACCATGACGAACGCTTGATACCGCTGACGTTTGGAGTAGAAAGGGGCAGGAGAGCATTATGGGTGTAATTAGGAAGGGAAGGTTTTTGCTGGGTTAGGGTACATGTGTGTGTGGAGGATCGAGGAGAGTGGATTACTGAGACAGGCACTGGAGTGGCACCCAGATGCCAGCAACTAAAGTGGAAGACCTGAAAGGCAGTTGGTGGGAGACTCTACGAGCACACCTTGACATCTGGATGTGGACTGTGCATCAGTTTCTGGACCTTGCAGAATAATGGAAACAATGGCCTGACTTAATTGTTCATCTTCCACTTTGAATGTGACCTTGAATTTTCCTCTCTCTCGAGGTCAGGGGTCAGCAACAAAATAACAAGAACAGCCATTTTTCCGAATTTGGTAAAACCTCAATATTTAAAGAGCTGCAATGCACGCAAATATACGAGACGGACCTTAATAAACTCCTTTAAAATATATTTTTTAAAACAACTGTTTTATTAACAACTTTGTTTAACTCACGGTTGAGAAGTACGTCAATGATGCGGCGCCTGCTCCCACATCAACGCTTACTTCACTTAATTGATTACTTCTGTAACTCGTTCACAGAGAGTTTAGGGACCGCAGCGCTTTTTACCTACACAAATATATATAAATAATAAGGCGTCCATACAAAATGTAAATTGTTTTAAAGTTGCGAATTAATTGATTAATTGATGCCGATTTTCATACAGGCATGCATTGTCACCGGATCTGAGTATATGTGCAAAATTTGGAATTGATTGAACAAACAGGAAGTATTTTTTTTTATTTAAAGCTTTCGTGACTGCAGGGATTCATATTATTGGTTCTTTATTTAAAGTCACGTAGAAGATAAATAAGAAAAAGGCATTTTTATTATTTTATTATTTCCCCTCTACAATATTTTTATTATTTTATTATTTCCCTTCTACGTGACTTTACCGAAAGAACCAAGAAGAGGAATAAACCTGTTCGGCGAACAGAAGTATCATCCGCATGTACGAACAACTGAAGATCTTTGAAATGTTCACAATTAACATGCGGGCTATGCAAAAGCGATTGGATGGCAATACAATAACATCGGGGAGCTGGCAAGTTTAAATGTCTCCTATTTGTCACCTTGGTTGCAGTACAGGGAGCACGTAACTTGGGGGCAGGCTAATATGCGAGCATTTATAAAAATGCCCTTTCTTTTCGCCAAATGTTAAATGCAAAGTTCTTTCCATTTCGCAGCGGTTCCATTTACACAAACACCACACACCCTACTTCCACCCCGATGGCTACTTTGACAGAATTATACATTTTCACTTCACGTATCTTTTTTTTTGCAACAAAGCAACCGAATAGTATAGAACACTTTGCAATGTCCACAGTGGTGCTTTAAGTGAGTTTGCAATACCAGGCTCTAAAACAACTACGGGATGAGCTTAAAAATTAACCCGCAAAAACCAAGTTTTTCACTATAAATCCTTTATATGCGTGGCGGCTAGAGTCCTCTCGTCCTCGTGAGATGGCTGCCACCTATGGGTCAGATGATTGTCTGCCAGCATTAAGCAATTGGTAATTAAATATAAAAAAAAAATTCCTAAAAAGTGTAAAGTTATGGGAAAAATTTTCACGAATATTAATTATCACGCACAACGAGTCTGTGTGCAAAATGTCAGCTCGATTGGATCACGGGAAGTGGGTTAAAAAACGACCGAAAGATTTGCACGGTCGTAAGCGCGCAAGCAAGCAAGCAAGTGAACTTAATATAAAGGATTTAAAAAGAATCGGTAGCGCAATATTGCTGAGTGTTGCTGTGTTCAGTTTGCCAGCCAGACGGATGTGCAGGTTGTGATACGACTCACTCAGTGGGAGACCCGAGCAAGAAGGGAAATAAATAAAAATCCTTATTTGGTATTAGAGCCTTTGAAAACATGACACATTGGTAATAAGAGTGGATGTTGAAAGCTCAGAATTCGCTCTTAATCTTTAATGCTTTCGGACATTCAATACTATCCAATCTGGATTTATTAAGTGTCTAAATGAATGGCAGTTTTCAATTGAGAAGACAGTTGTTGTTGCTGCTGCAGTGAAGAGTGCAAGATGCATGAACATCTTTAGTATGGGGGGGGGGGGGAGCCAATGCAGAATATTGATATCTTGAAAGATTTTTTCCGAAGGGGTTTGAATATACAGTAGACTCAATTATCCGCGCTAATGACGGGGAGGACGGCCGCGGATAACTGAAAATTGCGGAAAATCCAAAAATATCGATTTCCCACAAAGCTCTATGCCAAAAACGACTAATATGGGTAAAATGAAAACTCACAAAATAAATGATCAGATAAATCACTCACAATGAAGCACAATTGACGACTTCGATTGTGACTCTTTCGGTTTAGAACAAATACTGACGATCGACCGATCGATGCGCATGCTCAGGGATAACACTTTCCTGCTCCCGGTCAGAAGAATCGGCCCACTAAGTGGACATCAATCAATCAAACTCCACCCACTGTTGTAAAGATATGCAACTACTGTACTGCAGGGGCAGTCACGTGGATTTCAGATTAACCGGAGCACATATTTGTTCGGAATAAGCACGTGACTTGTTCTAAACATTTCCAAGAATACTCTTTGGGTCTTTCCATAAAGTCACGTAGATAGAAAAATTTAAATTAATAAAATGTTCATTTATTATTTAAACTAATACAAATTTGTATTATTCTTTTTCTATCTATGTGACTTTACCGAAAGACCCAAAGAGTATGAATTCCTGCAGTCACGAAAGCTTTAAATAAATATTTCCAAGAATAACAATATATAACTGTTTTTCGATTACTAATTTGGGCTTCTGGGGAAATCTATGAGTTATTAATTCATGTCAAAATCCCAGTGTGCGTGGCTAATCTGCATAATACCACTTTGAGGAGATTGCCCCCTGCCATCGTGTGACGTTGAATTGTCACGACTTGCTTGAGGCTATACCATCAGCGTTGCCCCCATGGCTCGCTTGAGCCATGGAAACACTCCGAACTCGGACGTCTGGCTCGTCACATAACCTAACAACACTGCAACAATCAAGGTCCCCCCTTACTAAGCCAGCCTCTGTGCAGTCTTGAAATAACCGTACGATGAAAAGCTAGGCACCGGGGTTTTAGAATTACAGAAATAATATAAACGAAACCCTGCTCTTCTCACACGGCAGCAAGACCACCACAAAACAACGCAGCCATATGTGTCATATTGAGGTGACGGCAAAAATGTGGCCAACAAATAAAAAATGAATAGATGGGCTTCCTTGCATTTGAGAATATAATGTTTAATGGCTTTGGCAAAGTTGCGACTTTTTTGTCGTTGTAATACGTCAGTAGACATTGGCACAAGCGGGCAAAGAGACGTTTACTGCCATGACTAACACACAAGAGTGTGTCCAAGTCTCCAAGTGTCCCGTCCAGTGAGGGCTGGAATGCTGATGCATCTGACGATTATCGATTAATGTCGATTCTTAAACTCAAGATGCATGCATCAAATCACATGAGTAGGACATAATATGTTTTGATTTGTACATGTTGTATATAATTAGTCTATATAGCCACTGCAATTAAAACGAACGATTGATTATTGAATTGATTTTTTGCAATGAATTGTGACCAATTCATCACATTTTATCAGGATAGACTTTGTGCGTGTAAGATTAGGACTTTTTAAAGTTAGGGTTTCGTCCACTTAAAAAATAAATAAACATTGCCCCGTTTAACATACTGTACATTGATTTCCATCCGAGTACTATTTTAAAGAAGCCAAAGTACATTCTATCCCCCAGCACTGCTGAAATAAAATATGAGGGTAAGGAGTACTATACAAACAAATCGGTAAAAGGTTTGAACAGCTGGACAAGATATTTGAAAGTGCCTGCGTCACGGTGTGCAGCCGAGCCCTGAGTTTATGCAGAAATTGACAACAAAAGTTCTAGTCGGATCCAGACTGTGAGAAAACGTTCATAAGCAAAGGTGCTAATATCGAACAACCCAATATATTACCTCTATATTTTATACTAGATTTGCTTGTTCCATGACACGCCTGAGTCTCACCACTCACCTTACACCACTTACCAGAACATTGGCACTCACCAAACACTCACCAATCACCAGACATTGACACTCACCACTCGCCTGACAATCACCACCCACCGCTTGCCATGCACCACCACACACACCTCAGTCATGGCACCGATCAACATCGGGGAGAAATCAAATCAACGATTTACATTTCCCACCTCACATAGGCAGGTGCCCAACAAAACATTACATTTCCCAAGTCACATAAGTGCCCCTCCCATCGCTCGCCCACGCGCCTGAATCAAAGCGTGCCGACGGGTCTAACGTATGGCGGTAAATTCAGAATCAGAATCTTTATTAAGGCTGGAGGAATTCGATGGGCGATTAAGCTCTTTTTCACAGACGTCCAGTCAAATGTGGCTAATGGGGGAGGGTGGGGAGGGTGGGGGGGGGCAAGGGACTGGGGGGGGGGGGCAGTTGGGGTCAAGTGACCTTCAGTAATGATGGAACGACACTGGGAAGAGTTCTGATTGTGATGATGGGCAGAAGGAAAGCAGAAATTTTGTATAAAGACTGGTATTAGAATTTTCATATGTGTATGTACGTACGTGCGTATGCCGAACCACCGTACAGAGCCAACCATGCTAATACGAGGTGCGGGGGAAGGACAACAGGTCTATGAATATTTATCAGATGCAATCTTTGGGTAAAACTGTTCCCCCCCCATAGGAATGTCAACATTTCGCCACCGACTCATTGGCCACCAAATGTTTGAGTAAAATTGGACATGTGGACAGTATAAAAACAAATTCTTAGTCGGAAAATTGACCCGCGGAGCTCTGCTGAATGAGCTTCGTATCCATTTTTTTCTTGCATTTAAAAGCTTGGGGGGGAATAAAGAAAAAAAGATTGCTAATGCAGAACAACGGAAGCAAGCATACGACTTGGAATATTGGCTCAGAGGGAAATCAAAAAGTTATCAGAGCGCACACAAACATAACAACGGCAGCATATGCCACAGACATATGTTGACCACCCGATGCACGGAGCAACGGCCTTCAGGGCGCATGTCGCTGCAAAGTCAATGCTGCAAAGAAACGGGTTCCTTTCTTGCTCTCACACGGCAGCGGCGTCATTTATTCGCCGCCCACAAGGATATTTAAAACCAACGTGGTTCCTTTGTCCTTGGGATCACCGCATTCGGCTGCGGATGCTCGGCGTATTGGGCGGCGACGGAAGCAACGGCGATGCGGTGAAGCTCGCGGGGGCGACATCAAAACCGATGCCAAAATGTATCCACCTCGGTTCGTGTCCACACGCACACACACACGAAACTAATGTAAACGTCTCCAGGCTCTAACGACAAAGAGGCGGTGTTCAAATCTCCACCGCTGAGCCAATGGTAAACATTTCAACACTCTATGTGTGTTGAACTTTTTTTCGCACCATAAGTATGCAGCCAACTGTACTAATCGGAGGAGCGGGGCGGTACAACAAACTAAACACATAAAAGCAGTTCCAAATAAATGAATTGACAATAGCAAATATCGAATTATTTACATTTCACCGCTCACTGCAAGGCACCCTATGGTATTTGAGGACGCGCTGTGCCTAGGTTCATTGTTTTTAGCCAATGCCTGCACATCCAGTGGGTGTTGCAATGCCGCATGTGCTGAACGGTAAGAATTGCTGTTGTGCCGGAGCTCTGAGCCAAGAACATCTCGGATCTTTGGTGTAAAGCCTCCTCTTTGCTATCCGGGGCAAAAAAAAAATTACATGTCTTGTGTGGCAGGATTAATGGTTTCTTTGTCGTGCGCCTTTTGGCGTCATCTGGTCCAACACCATGTGAGACTAGGCTCTAAGAAAAGCTGTCTCGGGTGTGGACCAATCAATTTCAAGAACAGTGCATACATTATCAGAGTTGTGTTTTTTGTTTGCATTCCGACCGCAGGTATTGTGGTAAATGCAAACAGGACTCCTTGTAAAAAAGGTGTCAGTTTGTTGCCAGATAAAAGGGTAAAAAAACAATTATCAGGTTTAATGGTCTCTGTGCGCTCACCAATGAGTCCGTGAAAAATAAAAACAAATCGTTAATAAAAGTGGTAAAGAGTGCAATTTTGCTGCACCTGGTTAGCGTCCAATGTTTGGAGGTGGGCAAGCTTCTGGTGGAATCCTGCATCTTTTCAAAGCTCGCAGGGGGGGCTGCCAGGTTGGCCGTGAAACAGGCCATGAAACGGGCAGCAGTGAAGGGTGGGGGCGCTGGTTGAAGCCGGTTGGTCACCGCCTGCCGTGTGTGTGTTGATGCCTATTCTCCGGGTTCTACAAACGTCTGCCCACATGCACATATTTATCGGTCAAATACCCCAGGACTGAACCAACCTTGAAAGAGAATCTTCACACTTTGTGAGACTTTTTTCTGGGCAAATAAATGACATTGTTGAGCAGTGCTGTACGTTGATATACAACGCTTTAACAATGCCACCTAGTGAATGTGTAAATGAAATTTTTTGGAAAACCCAAGAGCTGTAATGCATCTTCCAGACCTGTTCTCCATGGATATAAGTGTGTCTGTTGCCTGTTGGGAGTTCTACAATGTTCACTCTGTCTGCCTGGGTGATACTGTGAAGCCTAATTAACAAAGCTCTAAGGGCAATTAAATAAGTTTGTGATACAAATAGACATTTGTATCAAACAGGCTTTTTAAACCATGCATGTTAATAAGTGTTAAACAACATAATCAACCACTACATGAAACTGATACATGGATCATGAACGTTTGACGAGAAAATGTTCTTAAATACCAGACTTTCGTTTTTAGAAAGTTAATATTTTGTAAAATTACAAAAAATATTATAACAAAGCTATGCACCAACGCACACGGACATGTTGACACAAATACAGTCGTATGTATGTAGAACTTATTTCGCACCGTACGAAGCCAACCGTGTTAATCGGACGTGTGGTATCTGGTCTGTACTGTCAAACAAAGAGAAAAATCCCCGTGTAGTCTTAATGGACTGCTGGGGCAAGTGCTGTTAGCAAGTAGCATCTATGAAGGGCGGCACGGCGCACTAAGGGGTGGATGGCAAACACCACGCCCGGCTGCCTTTGTCTCCTCAGTGGTGAAGTGGACACACCACACCAGGTACCCATTTAAGGCTGAGTCGACCGAAGGGAGGCCCAAGGTCAGTTCAGATAATTGTGAATGGTGTTGGCCGTGAGCGCGCTAACCACACTACATGTACGGCCGTAATTATAATATATATTGGGGGGGGACCCATCCCCCCCCAATATTCAAATATGCTCAAAATGTCCCCCCCAATATATTGCTATAAAATGGATTTCTGTTCATATGATTGTGGTTATGGTTGTACTTTATAAATCCCTAATCTCTGCCATCACATACAATGAAACAAGAAAAGGTAAAAAAGAAAAAAACAGAGCAATGGAATAAAATACACTATCAGACATAATTGTAAATTTTTCAAATTTAGATTTTTTTTTTTTTCTGGGGGGGGGGACCCCCAAATGTTGACACCATGGCTACGGCCTTGACGTACTGTACCTCTGTCATGTGAATGGGAATCAAATATATTATAACTTAAATGCAGTACCTTCTCAAAATCTGTTCGCTGCTATACCCGTGCTAATACAGAGCTTTGTCACAATTTCATTTCTCTCAGTCCACCGCAAGCAGTACATTGTAACGACCAAACATTCAATCAGCAAAAAGGCTGGCAGGCCACACAAAATAACACATTGTGTCTGAACAACCCTCTCTTAATCTATATCAAAGGACATTGCTGCCACCATCCATCACATTAGGAAAGCTCCCGTTGCTTAAATGTCTAAGCAACAGTTTTATTTTACGCACCGAGACCACGCGCGCTGATGAACGGCGTACACCCTATGAGCTGGTTCTTCGCTAACCCGATTGGATTCTGTTGGAGCACTCCAACCTCATTTGCAGAGAAATGTCGTGCGGAAAGCCCACCTCTCCTGTGTGAAATACACACCGCCAAGATAACACAGGCTTACCGCTTACTTTCAGAAAGTTTATCTTGATTACAGACCTCGGGCACATCAGTGGTGTGTGTGGGGGTGGGGGGTGTCTATGTATATATCTGTTACACTCAGCCAAAATTAGCACCGCTATTGTGCAGCTCAACTAAACATCTGGCTCTGATCACAAGTAATAACACGCGATGTGACTCAGTGTCCTCTTGTGTTAAATTATACACAGTTACTGAGCAAGCACAAGAGAGGGATTTCATTTTTGAATATTAACCCAAATGCTGGACATGTATAGCCCCGTTGCCCATCCACTGGCCACTATGTGTGTGGTGGGGGTCATTTGGCCAAACTTTACCGCACGGGTCAGTGACGGCAGGAAGCACAGACGGAAGAGGGAGCACAGCCATTAGCACGTTAAAGACCCAGCGACGTTGTCGAAACAGCATGGGCCATTGAGCGTCGGCATCATTGTACACATATGATGCATGAAAAGCAAATGACTTCGTTGGAAAAAGCCAATTACCAACATCGCCCCCTACTGGGAGGCTGATCCCAGCTTGCAGGCTGGTGCTGGGTTCAGCTTGTGCGCTGCGCAGGGACAGCTGCCAATGGGGGGGTCCCCTTGGCTATCCGGCAGCAGGGCATTGGAATGGTTGAGATGAAATGTGATACAAGCGTTTTTTTAAGTTGCCGAGGCATATGAGCAACCTATTCATGCAAATCATTATCCTTAATTGCATGATCACATTACTTGCAATACAGCCCCTAGTTTGGGCAAAAAAATATGTTCAATCCTCTTTTATAATTAGATAATGAATAACCAAGGCCATTGGACAAAAGTAGAATAATTACACATCAATTTACAAAGTGATTTTTTTTTCTAATGGAGTCTATATGTAGAGATACATCTGATGAGGTACGATATTGAAAACATCTCAACTATTTGAGACAAATTCACCCCAAGGAAACAGAGGACAGCATTTCAAAAGATTAGGACGGTTTGGCTACGTACGGTGCAAAAGAAGTTCAACAAACATACCAATGAAAAAGGCCATAAGAAGCAGCCTAGCACCCTCAACTAGCCTCCAACTTATGGTGATGCTGGCGGCGAGCGGCAAATGCTGCTCCGCGCTATAACGGGCTCCGCGCTATAACGGGCTCCGCGCTATAACGGGCTCCGCGCTATAACGGGCTCCGCGCTATAACGGGCTCCGCGCTATAACGGGCTCCGCCCTATAACGGGCTCCGCCCTATAACGGGCTCCGCGCTATAACGGGCTCCGCCCTATAACGGGCTCCGCGCTATAACGGGCTCCGCGCTATAACGGGCTCCGCGCTATAACGGGCTCCGCGCTATAACGGGCTCCGCCCTATAACGGGCTCCGCGCTATAACGGGCTCCGCCCTATAACGGGCTCCGCGCTATAACGGGCTCCGCCCTATAACGGACACCACGCTGGCCAATGAGCCTCAGGACCAGAAAGAAGTCGTGAGGAACCGACTGCTCTGATGCTGACCCATACCCCACATATCCCATAAACATGCCAAACATTACGGCAGACAACACATCACTCCCCAAAAATGTCCAATGTGAAGCACAGATAATTCGAATTTAGTATAATTTGATTGATTTCCAGTATTTTAAGAACATTGACATAGATTTACAAGAACACAAGTATTTTATCTCGGGGGGTTTGTTCGCCTGCTTTAATCCAAACAGACAGGTATGGCTTAGCTCACATTATTTGTATTTCTCAATTTCAACTTGTCATGCATACAAAGCAATTTCACCTTTGCCGAGTAATTATTGACTAGAATTGCAAATAGCTTTGGAAAATGTTGACGTTTAGCAGCCAGGTTTTAACGCGCATTATTTAACCTGCCATCTGTCATCAGCCTCATAAAAATAAACAATGAATCAATAAACACATAAAGCCACCACTAAATTTAATAAAAAAAAGGCAGCAATAATGAGCATAGCGACGCAACAACCACGATATATGCTGTACATCAAACGGCGCAATTTGTAAATGTGCATATTCCAAGATTGTGTTTTCAGTTTTACTTCTCTAAATATTTCAAAGAAAGCAAATGGAATGAAGGAAAACTAAAATAATTCAGATAATTCCTTCACTACGTTAAGCATGTAAAACCCCAACTCTGCAAAAATGCAATTGATTTAAAGCGATTTTACATTTGGAACTTAAGATAGTTGTAGTTTTAAGATATTGTTGTAAAAGCCACCATTTTTCGCCATGTTTTTTTTATACTTTGATTTGTTATCCAATAACCGCAAATTATTCCATTTGCCAATGTGGCACAAATAGCTGACTCATGTTAATTTCTCCTTCATCACAGGAAAGCCGGCAAATACAAGCTTTGCTTTTCAGTGCACGGCTTCACTGAAGACACACTGATGTAAACCCTTCATCAGCTGCCACACAAAGTCACCAAAAGCAGCACACTCTCAACACTGAATCCCACATCAAGTCATACACTACAGCATCAATCCACCTGCGTTGAAATTTCACCGAAACATTTTCAACGTGGATTTGTGCGACCAGAGTGATTTTGTGAACGTGTTCGTAAATCAGCACAATATAGCATGATGCGATCACCATCCTAGTCCCGCCATTGAACAAGTGGCACATGATTTTTTTTCTTTGTCAAACACGTCAAAAGTGATACGGTATCAATCCACTTGCGTTGAAATTCAATAGAAAGAGATAAAGGTGCAGCCCTGCAATCGCTCCGCTCGCGCCACTGCTGACGGAAGGGCCTCCCCACTCGAGGAGATCTAGAGAGGCCCCTCCAGAGGGCCTTTGGCCTAGCTTTCCACGCTGGCCACATGTCGTGGAAGACAGTTTCAGTTTCATTTATGAGGATTTAACCTGTGAGCCATTCGGCTCTTGATTTGGGTGCAACCGCAACAAAACAATAAAATTACAAGATACACCTCAAATTCATTGTACACAAATCTAAACATCACATACATGAACAATGAAATCCTACAAAAAAAGCACCACCCGTCCATGCTGCGTACAAAAAGTGCAAAAAATTCCATTTCGATGTTTGATCCCAATAACAATCATAATACAATACAGATCAAAATTTTAAGTATGAATCTATACTAAATAAAAAAAATCGGGCCAAACCAAGCCCCTCTAAAACTTACTAAAGCAATGCTAAATAAACGTAACAGGTTTCCCAACAAGACGTGGGGAGTAGCCACATTTCACCCAATCCCGTGAGAGGTGCTGATGGACCGCGGTGTAACCATGTGGGTTGCCGGGTGGAGAGAGGCGAGGGTCGCTTAGAAACACTGCTGCGTCGCGAGACCAAATCGAACCGACGACGTTTGGATTGCGAGTCCAAAGGACCAGCCGCGGCAGCATTCCGCATTGGATTGCGATACCACGAAAATAATCAATTCACTGTCATCTAATTCTTACCATCTCATGTGTACTGTTTATCTTGCTCCCACAGATTGCTCGCTCCATCAGTTCAAATCTAAAATTAGCAAATCATTTGGAAAATATTTGCATAAATCACAATTAGTCTCTACTTACACGCGCGATTAAATGCATTTGTGAGCATTACGATTCTATTTTAATCAATGAATCACTGCATTGTTAAATGGCTAATTGCGTCAAAATCATTGTTACAGCACCTGCTGTGACCTCTCATCATTCTGGAGACCTTACTTTTATCCTTTTGAAAGCCCTCCGCGAAAGCATTCTCATTCAAGTTAATACTGCTTTAATCTCAGTGCCTTTTCTTTCCTATAACGTACTCATATTCAACATCAAATAATGTTTAATTTCACGACATTTAGAAAATAAAACTAGAAGGTGGCAAATAGAATAAAACATGTTCGTAAAAAAATGGATCGTTAAATAATGACCAATTCTAGCGTTTAAAATTCAGTTCAGATAAATAAGTAAAACATATTTTGATACCTGCAAACACTATTGTGAACAAGTGCACACATTTAGTACAGAAACTCGAAGCAATTAGAGGGTTCCAAAGCTCTCTCTCTCTCTGCATCACGTTCCGTGACCTTAGCAGGAATTGCTCATTCTTAAGAAAAACGAAGGTTGACCAGTGGGGGCAGCGGGACACGGACGCAGAGAAATGCAAATCAAATTTTCGTGGGTGGGAAACGTGCTTGTAATCCAAAGCACTCGTATATCAGTTGTGATCAGGTGACGCTCGGCAGACAAAGCGTATATGCGTACTACTCGTATTGCAAGACCTCGCTCGTTTATCAAATTAATATTTATTTTAAAAATTTGCTCGTCTTGCAAAACACTGGCAGACCAAGTTACTCGCAATCCAAGGTTTTACTGTATTCTTAAGCTTTACCTGAAATGCATTGCGCCAGTCTATTGACAAAAGCAAGTCAGCAGATAGGGCATGTTTTAATGGTTCATTGGCCCGTGCCTTAACTCTCTGAGGAGGACCCATCACAACAGCAGGCCTGGGCAACATAAGCTGGGAACCGATATAACTACGTGAAAATGCGAGGTAGCAAACCCCTCTCAACCCAGCCATCTGCCGCCTGCCAGCAAATGCCAACTTCTATCAGACAAAAAAACAACCTCCCGCAAAATATTTCTCTTGGAAGCAACTGTCGCTCGCACGCCCGTGGAACGCCCCCCCCTCCATCGGAGAGGAGAGCATTTCACCGTTCTCTGCCGCCCCCCGCTTGAACAAATATCAAGTGACACTAGCCACGGACCTGTGCAATGCGTTGTGTTAATGGAGTATACCGGCATAGTAGACAATCAACCGTTCAACTCCGACCGGCCACCATGCCCAGAGATGATACAAACTGTCGTGATTCGGGGGGGAGGGGGGTTTGGGGGGGGTAGCAATTGAAGGCAATTTGTCATGATTTGGGGTCGACAAAAATAAATTAATGAATATATTCTTTTTTGTCTCCATTTTAGTGGCTCATTTGCATTGTTACTTTTTTAACGTTTTGTTTGCACAGTTTTTGTTCACTGACGAACCTACATATAAAATAATATAAATTTGCAGACCGATTATAATTATTTTTTTTAGCAATTCTAACGCAATAATTTGGGTGGTAGCGCATTTTCCACTTGTTGCAGAGGTTTATGGTTGGACCCTGGCAGGCTGCCCTGGTATATCTTCTTGTTCGTCCATAAAAGGTCGATGATGACCATGAGACGCTTCATTGGGATGAGTCTGGGGTACGGTAATAGCGCAGATGGCTGAAGAGGCTAATCTGAGCCCAGAACACTCTGTGGCACACTGGACATATGTTGGTAGCAGCCTGCCGGGGTACGCGTCTCTTGATACGGGCCTTGGGCTGTTGTCTCTTCACCATGGCATTTTTGGTCCTGCTGGTTTCAGAGGTGAAAGTGCCATCCCAGATGAGATTTTGCCAGGTCGGATGATCCTGAGCAAAGCTTTCCCATGACTTTTGATCTATATTAAAGCTCTTGAGGAAGGCCTTCAGGGTGTCTTTGAAGCGTTTCATCAGCCCACCTTGTGCTCGCTTCCCATTCTTCATCTCGCCAAAGAATATCTGCTTTGGGAGACAAGTGGCAGGCATCCTGGTTACATGGCTGGCCCATCTAAGCTGTGCTTTCGTAAAGTGTGTGGGAATGCTCAGCACTTAATTCTAGATTTGAAGCTTTCGTGACTGCAAGGATTCATATTCTTAGGATTTTTTGGTAAAGTCACGTAGATAAAAGATTGAAATTAAAATTAATAAAAGTAAAATTTAAATAAAATTAAAATCACGACGTTTCGGAGGAGCCAAGGTAGGCCCTGGATATTATTATTGTGAGGCTGAAGCACGCTGTTAGGAATGAGCCTTTGTTGTGTAGACTGGTTGAAAAGAGTTGTTAAGGTGAGGATAATGCTCAGCACGTCAACATGGCTGAGGACTTCGGTGTCTGGGATTCTGTCCTGCCACTTGATCCTCAGGAGCTTCCTAACACAGTTTAGGTTAAAGTGATTGAGATTCCTGGCACGGCGTTGGTATACTGTCAAAATTTCGCAGCCATACGTAAGAGTTGGTAGGATAACTGCCTGGTAAACCTTTAGCTTAGTGGCCAGCTTGATGCCTGTCCTTTCAAACACTGAATCTCGCAGACGGCCAAAGGCTGCACTAGCCTTGGCAATCCTGATGTTCATTTCATCATCAATGTGAACAGCACATGACAGAGTGATACCACTTTGTCATGTGCTGAACTTGTCCACAGCTGACAGCTTCTGACATGTCACATAGATGTTTGGGTCCACGTAAGGATTACGTAACTTCAGTCTTCTTTGTGCTGATTGTGAAGCCAAAGTTGGCGCAGGCAGCTGAGAGCTGGTCCACGAGGGTCTGCAGGTTGGCATGCGAACCAGCAGCTTGTGCGCAGTCATTTGCAAACAAAAGGCTGCAAATAGTCACCTCCTCCACCTTTGTTTTGGCTTGCATCCTCCGCAGGTTGAACAGCCGCCCTGTAAAAGTGGTAGATGAAGCGGATCCACGTGTGGTAATTTGGGAAGGCATCTAGCAGCATGGCAGAGAACATTATGCTTAATTGGGTTGGTGCTCGAGCACAGGCTTGCTTCATTCCATTTGTGACTGAAAACTGTACAGAGGACTCTTGGTGATCTTGCACACTATCCTTCATGTCATCACGCAAATGCTGCACCATGGTGATAAATTTGTTTGGGCATCCAAGCTTTGCTATGATCTTCCAGTGGCCCTCGTGGCTGACGGTGTCGAAATCCTTTCTCAGGTCGACAAAGGTGAGGTACACGGTCGGAGTTTTGCTCTTTGCATTTTTCTTGCAGTTGGTGGGCTGCAAAACACTATGTCAGTGGTTCCATGGTTTTTTTTCTGAAGCCACACTGGCTCTCGGGCAGCAGGCCTTGGTCTAGGTGTTCTGTTAGACGATTCAGGAGGATTCTTGCAAAGATTTTCCCACAACTGACAGCAAGGAAATGCCTCTGTGATTGCCACAGGCTTGGCGATTGCCCTTCCTCTTGCAGAGGTGGATAAACGAGACATCCTTGAACTCCTGAGGGACAGCTACTTGTCTCCATAATGACTGGAAGAGGTCAATTAGCTTCTCAACTAAACGAGGCTCTCCTGCCTTGTAGACTTCCGTAGGTATGGTGTCAGCTCCCGGAGCTTTTCCCGATGAGAGGAGACGGATGGCTTTTTGGATTTCCTCCAGAGTGGGTGGATCTGCAAGTGACAGGTTAATTTCAACTTGAGGCAGCCTATTGATCGTGTCTTCATTTATGGATGAAGGCTGATTGAGGACTGAGTTGAAGTGTTCGGCCCATCTGGCAAGGATTTTGTCTTTTTCTGTGAGCAGTGTTCTTCCATCTGCACTCAGGAGAGATGAGGTTCCTAAGGGTTGTGGGCCACAGACTGACTTGATTGCATCGTAGAAACGCTTTGTGCTGTTTCTGTCGGCGTATGCTTGTATCCCCTCTGCTTTCTGACTGAGCCAAGCATCCTGCATAGCTCTAAGCTGGAGCTGGACAGTCCTGCGGATGTTGAGAAATGCAGTTTCCTTGGAATCTGAGCTGCTATCATTCAGGCAGGCTCTCTGCAGGCGATGTTTCTCATCATGGAGTGCCGGAATCTATGCATGATTTTTCGTCGGGCCAGTCTTGGTGTTTGTGTGTGGCAGCACCATCAGTGTCAAGCGTTGTCAATTGCAGCATATTTCTGAGAGCTGTCCAATCTGCTTCAGCATCTTCAAAGTCAAGGCTGAGGGACTCCAAGCAGTAATCTAGGGCTTCAGCAAAGTTCTGCTGGACGCTCTCCTGTTTCAGCCGGGAGATGTTGAGTCACTTAGAAGATTGTTTTGCCTTGCGGACGTCTGTGACGTTTGATCCGGATGTTGAGCTTGGAGATAATGAGTCTGTCATCTGTTCAGCATTCTGCACCGCACATGGCCTTTGTCACTTGGATGTCATGCCTGTCTCTCCTCCTGACAATGGCATAGTTAATCAAGTGCCAATGTTTTGACCGTGGGTGCATACATGTTGATTTATTGCGGTTTGGTAGTTTGAAGAAAGTGTTTGTGATCAGTAGGTCATGCACAGCACATGTCCTTAGTAGCAAGAGACCATTGCTGTTGCATTTTCCAACACCATGTGTACCTATTATCCCATTCCATGACTGATGGTCAGTTCCAAATCTGGCATTGAAGTCGCCGAGAATGATGGGTTTCTCTTTGCTGGGTATAGCAGCAATTGCAGTCTCCAGGTCAGCGTATAACTTATTGTTGACCACATCAGGGTTGGTCATGTTTGGTGCATAGGCAGTGATGATGGTGACCTGCTTTTTGCCTGGTAGATGGAGCTTCAGGGTCATCAAAAGGTCCTTTATACCCTTGGGTAAGCTTGAAACAGTTGGTTGATCAGGTTATATTTTACTGAAAAACCAACACCAGTGTTGCGGCTCTCCTCTTCTCCACGCCCACTCCAAAAGAAGATGTCACCGACTTCAACTTACGCAATCTGTCCCGTGCCAGCTAGCCGGGTCACACTTGGGGAGGGGGGTGGGCAATGTAAATTTTGTATCTGGCAAGTTCTCTGCCTACAAGAGCTGTTTGGTCCAGCTGTGTTCATAAGTGTGCGCACATCCCTAGCGCCAATATTAAGTGGTGTTACTTTGATGTTCTTTGTTTGACCTGATGACGGTTTCATGTCTTGCGCTCTGAATTGGATTTCAGTGAGAGAGAGTTGTGCAGCTTTGACCTCACTCTCTCGTACAAACTCGTCTGTATTCAGTGGCAAGACTATGTCTAGACGGCTGGAGATGATGCTGGATGCAGTGAATGGTTTGAGGAGGCCTTCTAATGGTATTTCCTCCACCGAGGGTTCCACAGACCCAACTCAAATACTGAGTTTTGCCGGGTTAGTAAAGTGGTGTTACTTTGATGTTCGGCGTTGGCAGCTGCTGGCAGTACCGACACGCCAGGTGCGAGATGGAAAGGTCCTGATGTGCGCCTACGGTAGCAACTCGGGTGTTCCCAGCAAAGACTGACTCAACACCCACCGCTGCTGCTGTTGGTGCTGCTGCTAGTGCTGCTGATGCTGCTGGTGCTGCTGATGCAGCTGCTGGTGCTGCTGGTTCTGTTGATGCAGCTGCTGGTGCTGTTACTGGTGCTGCTGCTGTTGCTGCTGCTAGTACTACAGCTGCTAGTGCTGCTGGTGCAGTTGATTCAGCTGCTGGTGCTGTTGATGCAGCTGCTGCTGCTGGTGGTGCTGCTGCTGCTGGTGCTGCAGCTGCTGCTGGTGCTGCTGGTGCTGCTGATGCAGCTGCTGGTGCTGCTGCTGTTGCTGGTGCTGTTGCTGGTGCTGCTGTTGCTGCTGCTGCTGCTGGTGCTGGCCTGCCTGCAGTCCATTCTGCATTTGACCAGGCTGGATTGTGTGAGGAGCTCACGGATCCTTAAAGGATCTGGACGGGGTCCTGTTATTGGGCACCACTGGCAGGCAGAGCTGCGTTGGCTGGGTCGTGTGGCCCGCATGCCTGGCCACTCCGTGCCTAGACGGATTTTGTTCGGACGGATGGAGGGGGCTGGATGGACACGGCGCGGGCTGGAGAGGAGATGGAGTGGTGTGGTACAAGAGGATGTGGAGCTGGGTGGGATCAGCCTCTGTGGAGGCTCGTGAAAGATGCTGCTGAGCAGTTGGAGGCAGCGCCGGGTGGCTTAAGCACAGCAAGTTGGCACAGGAGGGGGCACAGGTGGTGCATCGGCCACTCATCTCAGTCGACTCATGACATCTGAGTCTGTCCCTTGACCTCCTGCCAGCGGGCGCACTTCACGTGGCCATAACATGCACATAGCCTGGCACAAGCGCCGTGGTGATGTCGTGGCCACTTAGTGGAGAATGGCGGTTGTTGTTGTTGCTGCTGCTGGTGCTGCTCATAGCCCTGCCATATACTGCGGGTGTGTCAATTATAAAATGTGCCGTCTACTTTGCAGTGGATGTTAAAGATCCTACGATATTATTTTATCTGAGTAGATCGTTGTGTGCCAGCATCATGGTCCATTTTTTATTTATTTAAACACGGTATTGAATTGGGATTACACACAAGAATGTATTGCTATCTTATTCACAGCCTAATGGCCAATTGCAGGTCGGTGTTGGGCCACACGCCTAATCTGCTGTCACTGAGGAGTGGCCTTTGAATGGTTGAGATGAGATGCGAGGTGCTTGAGTTGCTGAAGTTTTTAAACAGTCCCAAATAAGTGCAAAGATCTATTATTCACTATGATTTTATGAATGCACCAATTAATACATACCAATAAAATTCCACTGGAAACGATTACCGGCTCCTGGCTCTCAAAACCAATCATAGATTGTGAAAATGTTTACAGGTTAACATTTAAAATCCTAGTTGATCAGTGTATATTACCCGCTAATCTGCTCTGAATATGGATCATAGACGTGGACATGTTACGGAGCTACAGAAATTGTTATTATTATAATTAACAAATAAAATGAAAAAAGGTACGGAACGCATGACGTAGAAGATAAATGCAAGTCAGATATCGAAACTAAATTTTTTATTTGACCACGTAAGGCCAATTGACTTGTAAGTCTCTTTTTCAGAAGCGACCTGCCCACAAATGATAGCTGAACGAAGTGACTTATCGCGTAGAAATCAATAGCAGACACATTTTATAAACGCACGCTTCTAAATGTGGAGGGTGAGAAAACCGGAGGACTGTTAAGAAAATTAAAAGGACTTGGGCAGGACACGTCACTGAAAGACACAAAGGCCGGTGGTAAAGACTAACGATGGAGGAGGCAGTAACGCAACCAGATACGAACACCCCGGGGATGGAGTCATGACATTAGCTCGCGTGCTGGTGCTGGCTGAATTGTTACATCGCAGGGCTGCGAGAGCTGGCGATGATTTGGGGAGGCCTTCATCCAGCAGTGAATGTATTTAAGGGGCGCCACGGTGGTATACAGGAGGTCGAGCGTTCGATCCCGACCCCGACGCCTGCTGTATATTTGGAATTTGCATGCTCTCCTCGTGGCTGTGTGGATGTTTTCTCTGGGTACTCTGGGTTTTCCCTCCAAATATAGAAACACGCGTTTAGACTATTTCTATTATTTTGCCGCTATAAATGTCCAAATGATAAGTCAATTTATTGAGCGATCATTTGTGGCCAGGTTGCTTATGAACAATAAGTGAACATCTCAGTGTGCTTTGTCTGTAGGATGTGGATGGTTTAGTTGTATTTGTACGTGTTTGGGTGATTTGTTTACCTTTCTTGTACTGTGCACTCCTATCGTGTTTTTGTATTGTCAGTTGCTGTAACATTCTTACCTGCCCCGACTGGATATCTGCGATAAAGAGCTTCATAGCTCATCGGATTCCTCCAGTATTCAGATTCTCAATTGATCATGGCTGGTGACAATTCAAAGATGGGGGGGGGGGTAATCTCTCCATAGGACTGACACCGTTGACCTCCCAGGAAACGGTACCGCATCCCATCGACGATGCGGGAGGAATGGTGATCTGCGTAGACCAATGACTGAAATCCTGAAATCTGATCCTGAAACCATCCATCCAGGTCGGGGCGCTTCTGACAGTGACACCCAAACTGAAAGCAATATACATTAAACGAATGCTGTGTATGATATTCAAATGCCTGTCCTGCCTCATCGTTTCATGGTCACGCTAATAATAATGATGTAGGAAAGAAAAAATCGGCGAGCATTGGGAGAGGCGCTGCAACACGCTTGTTGATGTAGACTGCTTTGCTTCAGACGTACGAAGATAAAAGGGGTGAGACCCCTTGGTTGAAGCCTCCGATCCAAATTTCCCCAACATGCTGCATCTTTGAAAAGCTTATTCCTTCTACAACATTAAAGTTTACTTTTAATTGCTACTTGAATCAGAGCTGATGCTCATTAATTGACCTTCATTAAAACTTTCTAAAACAGCGCGCTTCCAAACTTTATCCTTCTATGTGCAATAATAGAATACATGTATTATTGATTTTTGACATTTTAAAAATTACAATAAATTACCCTAACTTTGAAAGAAGATTATCGACCAGAAACTGAAGCCAAAGTATAATATTTGCAGTAATCTTACCTCAAAATATACAAACGGCATTAAAAAACACAGTTACAAACATAACCTCATTATATTCAGCTTCTATGCCACATGAGGCCAGCGCTAAACCCTAATCAACTTCTGTTGGATGTATTTAATTCAAGGCCTCATTAAAAATGACTTCGGCTTAGTTACATCACCTTGTAAAAAAGATTCTTTAATACACAACTAAATAATACCGGTTGTGGCATTAGCCGTCTTAATTACAATTTCAGGAGGTTAAGGGTCATATGTAAACCAGGTCATCCTGAGGCTCCCGATATTTAGCAGCCTTTTCATGTGACTCGTTGTGCAAAATAATAGCCTGTGTTTACATAATCTTATTTTTCACATGGAAAAGGGCCCTTAGAAGTTGAAATAAATCGATGCAAAACCACACAAACATACACAGAAGGGACATGCTCTGAAATATTAACGTTGCACAATATGGATATTTGATTCAAGTCAAAGTGCCTCCATGTTCAAACCAGAATTGAGGTGGAGCTGATCTATGTTTTTAGCCTTGAATCAGTCTGACAAATTCCACATTCCTATAGGCAGAGGCCAGTCTATCCATATCACAGCCACTATTTATTTCTCATACGAATGTAATCTGAGACAAATAGCCCCCCGTTTCCTCATATAGAACTGCCGGCACTAGTGTCGTCAGCGAGCATCAATCAAGGATGGAATGACACACGAGTGGGTGGTGTGACCAGTCGATACCTGACCACCTTTGTCTCCCCCAGTGCTGATATTTACACACAAGGACACACACAGCAGGTGCTCATTTAAGGCTGAGCGAGCCTAATACAGGCCTCGGGTAGATTCTGATATCACTTTCAAAAGAGGTAAGATGTGTTTCGATTGAAAGCTTTCGTGACTGCAGGGATTCATCTTCTTGGTTCTTTCGGTAAAGTCACGTAGAAGGGAAGAAATAAAATAATAAAAATAAAACGTAAAATAATTCTCACGACGTTTCGGCCACAACGCAAGCAGCCGTCCTCAGGTGGAGAACAGGTCCGTCAAGTAGAAAGAGTCTACTTGACGGACCTGAGGACAGCTGCTTGCGTTGTGGCCGAAACGTCGTGAGAATTATTTCATGTTTTATTTTCATTATTTTATTTCTTCCCTTCTACGTGACTTTACCGAAAGAACCAAGAAGAGGTTAGATGTGGTCAAGGAATATAACCAAAATCGCCAGGTTCACGCTAACCACTGTGAACCACTGCTCCTCATTATGTATGTACGTTGAACTTATTTCGCACCGTATGTAGCCAACCATGCTAATGGGGGGAAGGAAAACAAACTAAACACAAAAAGCAGTTCTAAAAAAAATAGTTTTCAATCTATGTGTAGTGAGTTCAACTAAGTCGCAGACGCACTTCTTGGAGGCAACACATTTCTTAAAACCAACACACGGGGGTACTACTCTTTAACACAGTCACAACCTACGGTGGTGGACCACCAGGCTAACTACACTAATTACACTGGAGTTAGACCCTGACCTGGCTCCCGGTCCACGTGTTGGTGACTCTAACAGGATGTAGAACGTAGATTCTTCAGGATGAACAACAGCAGCCGGTCCCGCTCGAGACCTGGCTTGTATCCTCCGTGGCGTGGCTGGCTCCGCCCTTAGCCACGACCGCCTTCTAGAATCCTCGAGCAGGATCTCGGCCCTGACAAGTGACCACCCCTAGCCCCCACCTGGGGGCCCTGTGTAGACTTTACCCGTTACGTGTCCTACGGGGTCAGCCAGTGTGCCATGGCCCTTAGTAACCCCATTTCCATGGCCGGCACTCTCACACCCTATCCTGTAGGGGTCGGCACTGCACGCAGAGCGTGGTGCCACTCAGCACTGTCGGACAGCGCTCACCGAGCCCCTCTAGGGCCGGTACTGCACCCACACACACGTGGTGCCCGCGATAGCAATACATCGCACGCCGTGCCTCTCTCGAGCCGGCATTACACAGTGACATCCGCGATGTCACTACATATGTGTAAAATTGCATAGGGGCCATCCATTTAGTACGTACGCAAAAATCTGTCAAAACTTGACCCCTCCCTCCCTTCCCTGTACGCACGCGGACTATTTACACCCCCCCCCCCCCACCTGCGTACGTACACCTGACGCACCCCCCACCCCCCCGAATCCTATAGAACGGCCGATATTTAATCCACGCAAAAACGATCAAGGATTAATAATTTATTAACGCGTTTAAGATAGTCCACCGCCAAAACTATCTAACTAATGTGAAGGCCAATGTAGACAAATTATTGTCAAGGCTTCACCCCCTCACCCCGTTTCCTATGCGTATATTGTCAGTAGACCCCCATATGCAAGCAAACGCATTTGGGTTAACCCCCCCTCCCCCCTCCATGCGTATGTACGAAATGGATGGCCCCATAGCTCCAGTGGGCTTCCTAATATTGGAAGGGAGAGCATTCCAGACGGCCGCAGAAGTGAATCTGAAATCGCATACGATGAAGTGACCGTCTTTGTTCGAGAGCTGGCCATGTTATGCATCGAAGTACAGCTCTTTGTGAATCCACTGCTTTGTGAAAGCCTCCCCAACACTGTTGTGGTCATGGAGGTTTGTGTGACCATACGTCAGCAGGTGGGTTAACACAGGCTGCGAAGGAAAGTCTGAGGATTGGATCAGATATCACTCATAGCTGATGTTAGCCACAGCGAGGGATCAAACTCGGATTTCCGGATTCACAGCATAGTGCCACAAACTGCTCCCCCCCGCCCCCCATACACACATCTAGACAGGTCATCGTTTCAATGACCCGAGAGGAGTGAATCGCCGAATCCACCACCCCTAGTTGGAATTTGAACTCGAAACGTTAGAAAGTTTTGAGCATGCTAACCACCGCACCGATTGGCCAGATGAAGGTTTGGATTAAACGTGTAAAGTAATATAAATACATCAGCACATTGTACCGAAAAATATGTTGAAAATGTAAAAAAAAAAATGTATTTCACAATAGACTGTTACTGGTAACATTTAATGTGAACAAAGAAGTGTCTCCCAACCGCAAAATAACGCTTCTTCTTCTTTCGTATGGCTGATGTAGACGCAGAGCAACAACACAAATTTCACATTCAAGTGGTCAAGCCAGATAACTGCGCCAGGAGTTGCGGAGTGTATCGCTGTGATGTCTCCTTCGTATTTGTGGATCGAGCATTGCGTCGTTCTATGCTGTACGGTCCGTTCTGGATGATCAGTCACACACTGGAGAGTTTTACATTTTACCACTACAAACATTCAAGAAACTTTGACCCACACAGGCAATCTACATGCCTCTAAGAGACATCATAGTGACGCATATTATTATGCAACAAGACTCTTAAAGAAGCGCGCGTGTGCCGCTGAACACGTAAACAATCTGTACTGCAGCCAATCTTATCATAACGAGCCGAGGAAGTAACCCAAGCAGCCATCCACCCAGAGAGTTTGGTTTAATCAGTACGCTCAACGCTTGCGCGCCTCGCCCCGAGACGATATCTGGGCTTGCCAAGACACCCATCTTATTGATTGCTCGCACGCGTGCACGCATGCTCGTGAGCATCGCTAATGCGTTCTTGAGGAAATGGAGCGAAATCTTAACGGCGCCTGCTGCCGTTGCTTTGCTCGCTTGCTTGCTTTTTTGTTTTACGAGAGCTTTCCAAAAATCTCGGTTGGACGACAGGCGCGAGGGCTCCTGGGTTCTTTTACGAGAAGCATCGTCGGGGGGGGGGGGGTAGGTGAGAAGTGAGATTGTAGCTAGGGAGAGCAGAGGAGTTTGTGTATTTGAACCTCAAAGTCAGCACAACGCAAGGGGCTGCGCGAGGAATGTCAAAGAGATGCATTGCATAAGAAGGGCGAGATAGAGCACGAGTTGTTCGTGGCTAGGAACTGCACGGCAAGATCGGTTCAGCAACTTCCAACGAAATGTCGACAGCAAATTACGCCAGACGTAGGGGAGCGGCGGTGCAGTGGTTTGTATGCACACTGCGTTACGCACCCAGCATCTCGGGTTGAATTTCCAGCCACGGCTAACACCAGTGGCGAGTGATATTCGAACGGGTTCTGTGCCCTCCTTCACCAACCCGCACTAGATAGAAAGTGTGGTCAAAGCAACCCCCATGACTGAAACGATGTGGGGGGGGGGGGGGGGGGAAGTGGGGGTGAGTGGCCTTCATCCAGCAGTGGATTAACAAAGTCAGGAACAGGAGGTTGTGATGGCTGGGGCTACGTGTGCAGTCTGGAGGAGGGGGGCAGGTTACAGAAACCCAAATTGTAAATGGCAATCAAAGTTTCGTAACTAAGGGGAAGTGCGAATAAGCCAGACGGTGGGACCATGTCAACCGTGTGACCGTGCAGGGAGAGGTGGTGATGCGTTTGGAACTCGCAGAGCTGCATTGGCTTGCGGGCGACGAACAAACACATTATAAGGTCGCATTCATTAAATACACACATCGCTTTCACACAAACGAACCACGATACTTTGCTGGTCTTGTCAAGGAGCATAAACCAACCATCACGTGCGAACTCCGGCCATCCTCGCAGGGCAGGTTGTGGCTAGCCATCGGAGAAAGACGGCCGCTGCATCGCACGCTTTCAGATGCGCTTCTGCGGCCGTCTCGAACGCTCTTCCTTCCGATGCTGGGAATCCACTGGAGCGATGCACTTTTAAATTATTTAGATTGAAAACCCATTTCTTTAGAATTGTTTTTTGTGTTTAGTTTGTTGTCCTTCCCCCGCGCCTCGAATTAGCACGGTTGGTTACGTACGATTGCGAAAGAATCTCAACATACATACACATATACATACAATTCAGCACATTGCCCTACAATGTCAGTGAGGTGTAGGTTTCATCTCTGAATGCGCACAATAGTGGCAATTGTTCTTGAATAATTCAATGATTGCTAATTCCAACTGTGACAGTTAATCACGAACATTGATATAATGGCCA
The DNA here is from genome assembly GCF_964198595.1 of Lampetra fluviatilis. Classification (NCBI taxonomy): domain Eukaryota; kingdom Metazoa; phylum Chordata; class Hyperoartia; order Petromyzontiformes; family Petromyzontidae; genus Lampetra; species Lampetra fluviatilis. The sequence continues at coordinate 28,163,493 of NC_136276.1, read as the reverse complement.
AGCAACTTGCATTTGTTTGCGTATATAAGCGATGTGAATATATACACTTAACTTTAGAGAGTAACTGCACATCAACAACAACAAACGCAAATTTACTTTGCTGCGTCTGTAAACTTTGTAGTTTTCAGCGTTCAGAAAACGTGGTGACATGTCGTCTTACCGATCGGAGCCTTTGCGTCGCAAGGCGTTAGAATCCAAGTCGTGTTTCCCACTTTGGTTGACGGATCAAAAGTGGTCTTATTGGCCTGAGCACAAGAAACATTGAAAAAAACAATTGCGTGAATTCAATGCTTTACAAGCAAGGATCCATAACTCTTTGGTTCTTTCGGTAGTCACTTCAGTCAAATGTGTATTGCTGTGGTTGTCACACCTGATGATGATTGCTTGTGTTGAAATGGAAATGTCGTGATAAAATTTACTTTTATTTATTTTATTATTTTTCATCTACGTGACTTTACCAAAAGAACCAAGGAGTATAAAAAAAAACACTCAGGGATAAATGTGGCTAGGCCAACAGTCTAAATATAAGCAATGCACAATAACAGTTATTCTGAAATAGAAAATAAGAGTCAGGTGCATTACACATTTACAACCATCTTTCAGTCTTATTTGCTCACAGTCAAGCGACGCTAAGTATTTTTTTATTTAACACTTTTCACTCGGCTTCAAAGATGCTTTTAGTGCTTGTAATGGTGTTTCCACATCAAACACCCGCACATATATGTTACAAGGCACACTGCCGCACAGCACTTGAAATAACAATCTAAGAAAACGGGAGGCAAACCCACCTAAACGACATTTACAGAATTGCGTGACAACACAAAGTGACAGCATTAATACGACGTCGAGCAACGTGGTGCGGCACTTTGTACTGGTCCTGCCACGCAATGCTGTGTAGTTGCCACTTACAGAAAAAAGCACTTGCTGTGGCAGTCTGTAAAACGAAAGGAGGCTGCTTTTGTAGCCCTGAATCAGACTGTACGCAGTAGCGTAAAGGTATACTCGTGTACGCTGGACATTAATCATAATCCATCTGTAAGGGGTAATTTTAATGTTACAGGAAGCTGTATAAGTTTCATAAAAGTCCAAACTTTTTTCACATATCGCATGAGTGTCAAAAGCCTATTCATCCATTCTAATTAAATGCAAAAGGCTGCACACCAAGCGAGTTTTCAGCAATATACCTGCAATATAACTCACGACGGCTTCTGAACAAGGCTATATATACATACACACACAAATGACGTGAACCAGTCTTAGCCAGGGAACTAAATTTTATATTTATTAGGATGGCATCTGCTTGAAAATTACCATTATAATGTGAGTGATGTCAAAGGTGCTGTTGTACTCATTTTGCTGCTAGGTGCGATATGAATGGAGCAATTATTCGTGGTCCAACGACTTCGGGTTGATGGTATGGCACAGACGAATGGCACGCGGTCAACTGTCCCGAGGTGATTATGTCTCCTTAAATAACATTGTCGATTTTGAAAGTCCTCTCTCAAAACAGCAAGATGAAAATTTCGGCTACTAAGGCGTTGTGCGCTAATGCTACAAATATTACTACGGAGTTCAAGGTCACATTCTGTGATAAATGTTGCTTAGGGCAGTGGCATTATTAGGTATTTTTTTTAAGATTCCATAGAAACTGGCCACATGTGTTTTTCCTTCCCTGTGGCTGCTTGTACTTTCAATGACTTGGAAAGGACTTGATTGCGACCATAATTCGACTGCATAGAAAAAGCATGTGCTGAATATTGGGAAAGATCAACGTGGTTATTATTACAACAACAAAAGTATCACAACAATGGGTGACATCGAACTTTTAATTGCTTTTTCATTGAATAGTGTCATAAGAATTTAGCGGACATATTTCTTAACTCGTTTTGATAGCAAATACACCAGGAAAGGTGTCAGGCGACAAAGGAAATCCGGGTTGAGTTGACCTGCACTTTAAAACTGAAATCTAGTACAAAACTAATCGAGTTCTTGATGAGAAAACAAATGACAGAACTGAAATTTTAATTTCTGCCCTTAAAATATGCGAGACAAAATACTAATGATTGTAGGTATATAATTCGGCAGTAATATGTTGTATCATTTTGAGGAAGTGTTAAAGTGATTACAGAAATAATGACATGCAGATGTTGAAGGTAAATCCTTAAATAGAAATTAACGGTCCTTCCCTTCAACAGATCTTCCAACTGACTACACAAGCTGACAGATTCTACAGACATCCGAGACAACGTCAATGGCAAAATTGGGTACTGCAGCCAACACGAGGTTTATATATAAGACACTAGCATAAGTACCCGGCGTTGCCCGAGTGAAAAATATATTTCTTAATAACCTTACATATATACACAGATGGGCTGCTACCCCTGCCCCCCCCCCCCCCCCAGCCACGATCTCCTGGGCCGCTGTGCAGTAATATGTACGGCCTATAGTGTGGTGGGGTGTCGAGGCCTAGTACCATGCAGAGCCTCCGGCCTCGCCTAAATTGCCCACCCGGCTGAGGCTGGGTACAGGGGCCGTTACCCCCCCCCACCCCGCGCTACAATAATACTGTCTAATCGCTATAATTTTATTATCTACCGACCCTATAATAGTAATTGCACACATTGTGGTGGGGGGGGAGTGAAGAGGACGTGAAACTTTGATGAATTTACCTCAGAGTCGCGTGTTAATGCGTGCGCATATTTTTAACGGGAATTAAAAATGGCGTCCACCCCGCAGCGAATGCGTCGCTACCCGTTGCCAGGGGCAACCGCCGTCCAATGAAACTGCGTATGGTCCGGCGACACACAGACAGACAGACAGATTTGCGATTTTATATATATAGATTACATTACACATTAATGTCTACGCTGGCCTACACTGAGTGAAATGTAAACGATCACAGTCCCTGTGGCTCGCAAGTGCATAGTATTGTATATAGGATGAACTATAGCACAATTGCAAATAGTATATACAGGTAGTCCTCTGCTTACGATGGAGATGCGTTACGACGACCCCATCGTAAGTCGAAAATATCGTAAGTCGAAGATGGCCTAGCCTACCCAGGAGTCTTAAAGAATGGTGATAATTTAGCAAAACAGAGCAATTTACAGTACCGTACTGTATAAATGATATACTGCATGTATTTATTAATTGCAATACTGTATTGCACAGTAAAATGTAAAGTAAAATAAAGGTAAATTCTTAGCCTACCTATATGAACCGCGATTTAATTGAAAGTTTTTTCAGTAAACAATCCTATCTGCTATAAAAACTTTTAACATGCATTGAACGTATCGTATCGTGGTAACCCTAAAATGAAATCACTGAAGCTACGTATCATACGTACAATTTTGTCGTATCGCTATCGCCATCGTAAGATCGAAATATCGTAAGTCGGATCATCGTAACTCGGGGACTATCTGTACTACATAGTGTTATAGTGAATCTATGCAGGATCATCTCTTTCTTCACGAAAATGTTCCATTTTACACACACACACAACATCAGGATCCCAATGGATGTATCTCAAAATACAGATTTATTAAAGTGAAGGAAGAGCAATACTGCACATCAAGTGCAATAAAGCACATCAACCCATTCAGCTTTTTTTCTTTTGCTGTAGAATTCTACCAATGCCATTAATGATACACAAACCTTCATTAGTGTCATATCATTCTAAATAAAATAAAAAATAAAATGTCCCCGACATTGAACGCTAATGAAAGGATCCTTTAATAGCGGCGCAGCATTCAATGAATCTATCAAAGAGTGTTTTCTTGACAAGTCATCAATGGTAACGCAACATTTATCTTCAATTGTCACATCCAATCCACTGAAATCGACCAACAACAGCTTTAGATATAATCAATTACATTCACCAATTAACCAAGTTTACATTAACGCTGTTTAAGGGGGCCACATTTATCAGCTGCAGTCAAGTAACGTCTGCTGAGGTGCATTACAAAGCATGATCTTTTATCGCAAAAACATATTCGGAAGTATTTGTTCGTTAAAAAAAAAACCCAAGAAAACTAATGCACCCCACTGTTCCTACTTTTTTAAAATATAGAATTGTTTATTAAAAGTAAGACATTTTGGTTTTGAGATGGCTTTTCCCTCCGAGCAATGGATTATTTACCATTTATGGTTTTTAAAGACTTAAAAAAAAGTTAAGATTTGCGGCGAAGTGAGCAGTTGCACGTCCTGCGACAACACTGACAAACGCAACACAGCTGTAAATGTTCACCGTCTTCATCAGCCCGGGGCCAATTTGTATTCGTAAAAAAACACAGATGTGAAAGAAACAACATTTTTCTTCCAAATTATGTCTATTTTTTTCTCTTCTGCTGTATCAAATTCAAAGAATATTACTGGTAGGAACCCACTGGTTCCACCAGCCCACAGGGGATTATTGTGTCCGTCCATCGTGCAGGGAGGGGCTGGGTGGGGAGGGAAAAGCTGGGTGGGGAAGGGAGGGTGGGGAGGGGCTGGGTGGGGAAGGTGGGGCTGGGTGGGGAGAAGGTGGGGAGGGGCTGGGTGGGGAGGGGCTGAGTGGGGAGGGTGGGGCTGGGTGGGGAGGAGAAGGTGGGGAGGGGCAGGGTAGGGAGGGTGGGGCTGGGTGGGTGGGAGGGGTGGGGCTGGGTCGGGAGGGGCTGGTCACCCCGTGGTGCCCTTATAAAACTCAACGTTTAACCTACTCACGCCGGCTTGTGCCCGCCCTCACAGTCGGGCATATTTGCGGAATACACCACGCCGCCGTTGACCCTGGCCATTGACCGAGCAACCCAACATTCCTACCAGCTCCCTCCGCAGGAATGTGTTTTGATTATCATCATCAATTTCACTGAACAAATTACTAAGCGGCGTACACAATAAACTTACGGTGCCCCCTGCCCGACATTCAGGTGTAAGTTGGCGAATTACATCACAATTTAGGGTCAAGATCCAATTCAAGAATAATATAAGGAGCATAAACCACCACGCAAACTCCGGTCATCTACGTAGTTGCTTTTGGCTCGCCATCAACCGAAGACAAATACGATCACTGCACTCTATGCATGGATGTTATGTAGGTAGCCAACTGCATGACCTGAAGCCTCATTAAGCTTGACCCTCCACCACCCTGCCATTTTTTTACCTCATCAAACGATGAGGGGTTTATAAATGTTTGAAACACTGTAGGATTAGCATGGTCAAATATTTCAGTCACGTTTTCACCCTAGGTCAAAGGGCAAATGTTACAGCTCGACATTAATACCACGGGTGCCTGGTTCGATCCAGTGGGAACGGGCTTGCTGTACGATGAATAATAATGCCGTGCTGTGACCGACAGATTCACAGACGGTCAAAGGAAGTTTCGACTAATGTAGATACGTTTGGGTGGCATCAATAAAGTCAAAGCTTCTCCCCGTTCAAATGACCCTGAGCCAGTGGCGGGGATATTTCACATTCCTATGGTGGGGGCCAGTCCGCCCAACGCACAAACGCTGTCGACTATCGACAAAACGGCAGCTATTTTATTGATCGCAGAAGGACGAGCAACCGACTAGAATCGCTGCCCGAGCGTGATTCTAAGTTGCAGCCTTCAGATGTGAGGAGAGCGCTCTCCCCCCTCCAGTGTCGCTTCGCCAAATCCACGTCCGAAAACTTTACACGTGGGATGACCGATTGGTAATCGTAGCTTTTTTTTTTTAAACAAAGTCGTTCGTTGGAAATGTGTTTAAGCTGTCCATCGGTTTGTGATGAACGCTCAACGGCGCACTGCAGACAGCAGGGATGACGCAAACTCGTAATAATGATTTTGTTTGTAACTCTCAAAGACACCGTCGTGAATTTCAATCAACCGTCGGTCGAGTGCTTATTTTTCTCCGGGCTAGTATTGTAGTAGTAGCTTCAACCTGCATGGTCGAATAGGCGATAAATAAATAATTGAACGCGAACACAGGTCGAGCACGTTGGTTGTGTTTTGATGAACGTCGTTGAGATATACACTCGGGGGTAGGAGAATACAAATTGTGCTAAGCTTCTGTAGACAAAACCAAAACAATTCATGGCTCGTGTTTTCGTGTTGTTTGTTGTGGTAACGTTCTGACCCGCCCCGACTGGGCATCTTTGGGAAAAGCTTTATAGCTCACCGGATTCCTCCTCCAGTATGAACACTGATTGTGATTATGAATAATTGTTAATCTTCTTGGTTCTTTCGGTAAAGTCACGTAGAAGGGAAATAATAAAATAATAAAAATAAAACATAATAAAATAATTCTCACGACGTTTCGGCCACAACGCAAGCAGCCGTCCTCAGGTGAAGAACAGGTCTGTCGGAAAGACAGCGTCAGACCTGGTCTTCACCTGAGGACGGCTGCTTGCGTTGTGGCCGAAACGTCGTGAGAATTATTTTATTATGTTTTATTTTTATTATTTTATTATTTCCCTTCTTCGTGACTTTACCGAAAGAACCAAGAAGATGAATCCTTGCAGTCACGAAAGCTTTAAATCGAAATCATTGTTAAGTCTGCTATCCGTTCTTCTTCGGAATGGTGACTCGTCTGAGTATGCTGACATCTCATCTATGTTGTGTTCGCGCAGCAGTCTTCCTGCATACATGTATCGTGCAGCACAACAGGGAAACTCTGCAATGGAATCCAACTTTTGCGTTGCTTTGTGTTGACTGCATAGCATGTGCGTCAAGCATATGCAAGCATGGATTTCTGAGGAGAGGAGGTTTTGCTATGTTATGTAAAGCCCTTCATTGAGATTCTAAATGAAGTGCATTTTTATTAAGGCCAATCGATAGACCAGTGTTCTTGATTAATGCAAATCCAATTAAATTGCTCATTTTTCAAGGTCTGAGTAACAAATGTTCTTCCTCGTTATCAACAACCATCATCTATCCACTGCTGGATGAGGACTTCCACACATTGTCGCCATCCCTCACGATCGTGCGATGCCATAACACGTCTTGCTCCTTGCGCCATGAGCTGAGCTCGTCGCTCCATCTCCACCGCGGTCGGTCCTCTCGGTGTGGCATCTCGCATTTGGCTGCCATTCCCCTCACCACTTTCATCCATCTGCCGTCATCCCTGTTACCAAGTTAATTTACTTTCAGCAATTGTCAACAAGATGTCTCCGATTAAGTGTTTGATTCTATCTCTCAGTTCTAGATTTGAAGCTTTCGTGACTGCAAGGATTCATATTCTTAGGTTGTTTCGGTAAAGTCACGTAGGTAAAAAATTAAAATTAATAAAAGTAAAATAAAAATAAAAAATCACGACGTTTCGGAGGCAACACAAGGCAACACAAGCTTCCGTCTTCAGGTGGAACAGTTACAGCACGATAGCTGTATCAAGTAAGTACTTGGAACCGTCACAGCACGATAGTACTTGGTACAGCAATCGTGCTGTGACGGTTCCACCTGAAGACGGAAGCTTGTGTTGCCTACGAAACGCCGTAATTTTTCTATTTTATTTTAATTTTACTTTTATTAATTTTAATTCAAATTTTTTTACCTACGTGACTTTACCCAAAAAACCTAAGAATATCTGTCTCTCAGTGTCATTTAAAGAAACTAAACAATAACTTTTAGTTTTTTTACCAGTTGAGGCCCATTGAGCTATATCGCTCTTTTTCAGAAGCGGCATGGCCACAAATGATAGCCCAACGAAAAGGCGTATCACGTGTAACTTAAGAGCAGACAAACACTCTAAACTCACATTGATTCTAAATGTGGAGGGAAAAACCGGAGGACCTAGAGAAAAATCCACGCGACAGCGGGGAAAACACACAAACTCCAAATAGCAGGCATCAGGGTCGGGATCGAACCCACGACCTCCTGTATACCAGGCACGGCAGTTCACATCTTGCCACTGCGGCACCGTCTCTCAACACTTCTTCCATTATCTTGCGCAGTGTCCAAGCGTCTGATCCACAGCAGCTAACGTGCACTGATTGAAAACGTTCTTCGTTGACATTGGTATGTTCTCATTATCGTGGTTAACTTTTAAAAGGACACTCACTTCTGTTCTTGTTCTCATCTTCAGTTAATTATTTTGGTCCCGGTCTGACTTCATTAACTGCCCAAGGTACATATAGTCTGCTGTGTTTTCAAGTTGTGCCCCTCCAACATTTAATTTTTATTTTGTTTCGCAAAACGTGACGTTCCCTTGTTGTTTTTGTTTGCTCACATTTATCAAAATTTCAACTTTGCCAACCTAGTTGATGAAGTTCCTGACTAACTTCTCACACTTCATGTTCGCGACCGGTTAAAAGGGATTCGCGGATCTAAGATGGCAAAAACTCCGAAAGAATATCAGACCTACTTCCTAAATATTTACACGGAAATGAAAAACCACAATCGTGGAATGATGCTGTCATCACTCTTCTTCTCAAAAAGAGAGCCAAGACTGTTGCTCAGAATTACAGGCCGACAAGCCTCCTATCACATGTATATAAAGATCTACGAAACACCAAAAAATGACGTTTTAGAGACCAAACAACAATTCCAGAAAGCTGAATGAAGGAATAACTTTTCCACTCAATACCACATGCACACTATTAATACAATTTTAGAAATGACATATGAATATCAATTGCTGCTATGATTGGTTTTGATCGATTATGAAAGAGCATTGGATTCTGGAGGAGTTGAAGCAGTCATCCATGTTCTCACAAATCAAGGCATTAATAACAACATATATACAGACATCGTGACAACCGATTTCAAAGAAACAACTGCATGAATATAAGAAGAGGCAGGCAACTTTGGAAACAACCTCCTAAACATGGGAATGCGTTTGGGACCTCTAATCCCAGATATATATATACGATCATAGGGAATTGAGTAACAACACTTACAAAGTAATAAGTAATCTTTCGGGACATTTTATATTCTTCTTTAGAACAATGTGTCATGAATGCAAGTAATGTCTCTCTCAGAATAGATGACACACTTTAGTAATCCTCCTATGAATTACTGGGCAGACCCAAGAACTGAAACCGCTAAGTTCGAGCAGGCCGCCCTCTGGCATCGGGCTCTTCAGTTGTCCAATTTCACGAGACGTTCGACACATGCCTCGTTTATCCATCTCAGGGAAGTTACTGTATTCCCACTGGCGGTGAATTTGGGGCGGCGGGCATTCCCAAGAAAAGCGTGGACCCCATAATGCTGATTCTCAAAGCACACACACTTGCCGAAGGAACAGAAATCAACTCTGGTGGCGTTAATTTGAAAAGGGAGATTCACGCGCTAAACGCTCGCCCATGTGTTCGGTGCCTAGGAAACGCACAGTCGCATCGCAATGAGAATACATGTTGAATGTATTAGTGTTTAGTACAGCAAAGGAAAAATTATGCAAAGAGAGAGTTGCGTCACACTTGGTCACTGGACACATTGCTTATTCATTGAGCCGTACACAGATAAGGCAGCTTAACGCATTCCCGAGAATGGAATTGTGCTGTTCATTGCCATTTAACCAAGCGGCTATGTGCGCTATACACCAGGGCAACGGTGCAGCACATTTGAATGTTTGGGTTCGCAAAAAGCATTCCAGATAAGAGTAAAATGTTTGGTGCACTGCTGCCTGTTGCGCAGAATATGTGGTGTGACTGACGTCTGAGGTGTAGCTAATTTTCTGCTATGCATCTACCCAAGGTGTTCTCATTTGCATTGCTTATGTTGCCGCCTCGATTTAAAGACGACGCGATCCAAAGCGTGAAGTGGACGTTATGTTATTGCACTATCAAATCAAGACTGATCCACGGCGATGTGGCCATCTGCTTCTGCTGACTCGGCTTTACAGGCCAGTGTGCCACCACGATGGCTTTCAAATTCCTCCTTTTGCGCTGGGCCACACAGAGTAACTCCGACAATGCTATTAAACTATTAAAACCATTTTTGTGTTTTACCAGGTAAGGCCCACTGAGTTATACAGCTCTTCTTTCAGAAGCGACCTGGCCACAAATGAAAGCTCATTGAAGTGGCTTGTCACGTGGAAATTTATAGCAGCCAATTACTCGATTCTAAATGTAGAGGGAAAAACCGGAGGACCCGAAGAAAAATCCACATGACCATAGGGAGAACGTGCAAACTCTAAATAGATGCAGGCATCAGGGTCGGGATCGAACCCACGGACACCTGTATACCAGGCGAGGCAGTTAACATTTTGCCACCGCGGCATTCCATAATGTCCCATGCATCATGACACAGCAAGGGGTTAGAGGGTTCCCACCTTGAAGAGCGTGACGAGGGGATCCTGGCGTGGCTGTAACGTCACATCAGTCGACTGTTGCAGCGCACGTGAAAGTGATGCATGCGGCTGTGAATTGCGATTCTCTTTTCTCATTGACAAAGCTTCACACTATTCTTTGGTTCTTTAGGTAAAGTCACGTAGATAGGAACATAATAATAATAAAGTGAATACAAATAAAATAAAAACATTAATTAAAATAAAAACTACGACGTTTCGATCGCAACACAAGCGGCCGTCATCAGGAAAAGGGGGGTTAGCCTCTAAAGGCAAGCTTTTAATAAAGGTTTAAATTTTTTAAGCCAACATTTAAAGCTTAACACTCTTGTGCGATGGGCCCAGGACACACACAGCCGAGGTGTGATCACAAAGATAGAAACAGTGTGTGTTTGGGGGCTGTTTGTTCCTTGGAACCGAGACTCGGCTAAGGCCGATGATTCTGCACGCCCTCTGAAACTAAATTCAAGGTCATGCGCTAAAGACAGAACACAGACGATGGACACCTTCGCAAGCAACCAAAAATGTGCACAATCTGCCGCTTTCCCCGTGGGCTGTCACCCATAAATGTTGGAGATAATTGAAATATGTTTTCAAGTACTAGCCATGACGCAATGCACTCAATAAAATGTGAACACACGAGACCTGAATAGAGAGCAACATTAATTTCACTGCCATTTTTTTTTATCAGTTTAGATTCGAGAGCGATGATGGAGGCCTCGACGATAATGACGATGAAAATTTTGAGCGAGAATGACGATGCTCAAACGTTTGCAAACGCGATGAGATTGACGACCGAAGTGATTATCCTGACCGATGTGACGACGATGACGGATTGTGTATTGTGTTGTACACTCATCTCGCGTTTTAGTTGCGTGTGCAATGCTCTGTCAACTCACCAGGTACTTCTGATTGCCGTACATGACATAGTCCGGTGCTAGGCTGTACATCACGTAGTTGACATGCATCACGGTGAGCATGAGAATGAGGCAGAGGAAGAGAAGTGCCTGGGGCCGTGTTCTCCCAGTCCGGATATTATACAGCTGGTTAACACACGCACAGAATCACAGTGTTACACAGGCATACGTACAAACATACACACATGCAAGCTGTGGGGTAGAGGTGATTGCTGTTAGCTAGCAGTTGTTACAGCCAGCACGTCACACGAGAAGGTGGTCTGGCCAGCGCCCGAGTTACCTTTATCTCCCGATTGCTGATGTCCACACACCATACCAGGTGGTCTCTTATGTAAGGCTGAGTAAGAGGTTCAGCACAGGTACAGACAGCATTTGTCACTGGAGTTGTGCATGGTTGGAAAATCGATCCAATGCTTGTCTGGACAATAGCGCAATGCAATAACCTCTTTGCCACCGTACCCCATAAACCCACATGAACATGTCACGTGTAAACAATGCAATGTGAATATATTATTGTCGAACACATTTAACCTATCGATGCAGAACAACGCAATGATATAAATAGTTTATCATTACAATGCACATGACAAGGAGAGCCGCGACCCTCACCAGGACCAGCAGATTGAGAAACTAACCAACGACAAAGAGAACGCAAATAAAACACTATTTGTACCCTCATTCCTGTTCCTACATACATCGTTTAACTTAAAAGTAACAAACCTCAAAATTACATTCCATAAACTTCAATGTACATGTTAGTTTTAAAATGTAAACCCTCAATAAATAAAGTGTAATAAGGTTGATAATTTACATACTTATGAATGTTCTTAATTACTTCGTGAAATATTTCAAGTGCCATTTTCTGCATTTTGCATCTGCAATTAAATTGTATGCTTGGGTCTCTATAAAAAAAAAGAGACTTCTGCTCTTAACGGACACTTACCTGGTGATCACGACTATTATCGATACATGTACCCCCCCCCTGTCCCCTTGTCCTCATCATACGTCATGAACCCAAAGACACAACTTGTTAGCAAGACAGCTGCAACATACTGTACATTATTTTCTTCGATTTTTTTTCTCCCCACATGTGGAGTGTGGGCGGCAGTCCGAGGAGGCTGTGATTTATCAGCCGTGGTCGGTCAACTCCAGTATGACTCAGGTCATTACATGCCCCCCCCCCATCACAGCGGCACCAGATTAAGGTCGCCGTGGGCCCTAAGCCAGGAATCATATCTCAGGTCTCCGTCCGATGTCTTTCCGTCACCATCCCACCTTGGAAACCCTTTGCAGGGACCCCCGGGAGGCTAGGTAGGACGTCATTACAATCAACAAGGCACCGATGAGTGGGCGTCAATGGAATCTCAGATTCGTCCAGAGTCCATCGTGGCCAGCAATGGGTGAAGCCTGAGAGCTTTACTGTTTTACATCCCCTCGACAGCATTAAGAACAGGGCATGATTTCGATTTAAAGCTTTCGTGACTGCAGGGATTCATCTTCTTGGTTCTTTCGGTAAAGTCACATAGAAGGAAAATAAGAAAATGTTGAATTTTTTATTATTTTATTATTTTCCTTCTACGTGACTTTACCGAAAGAACCAAGAAGATGAACAGGGCATGAATTAACCCTGCCTCAATCCTATTTGTTGATGTGAAATGACAGGACATGATAGCTTATGCCACTTCATGGCACCGCACCTCGCCGTTACTTCCTGGCTTCTGGAAGATCCCGTAACTGATATGCAAACAACTTATAAGAAACGAGGTCTTCTCTTACAGCATCCCAGCATCTTACTTTAGGTCTGCCATTGGTTTCTGATCTCTGGGCACCAGTCCAATGGCTGTTTCGGTAACGTGTGCTCCTACGTCCTGCGTACATGCCCACCGTCACAACCTGGCCTTGGTGATTATGCAATGCTTTCCTGCCACTCTCTACGCTGGACTCAAGCCGTGTACTCAGCCTGCCATCAAAGAACGAGAACCCTCCACTTGTAACCTAAATGGGCGAGATGTTAACTACCTCGCCTGGTCTACAGGAGGTTGTGGGTTCGATCCCGACCCTGAAGTCTGTATATTTGGAGTTTGCATGTTCTCTGTCCCCGTGGTAGTAGCATGGATTTTTCTCCACGGCCTCTGGTTTTTCCTCCACATTTAGAATTAACGAGGGTTTAGAGTATTTGGCTACTATCAATTTCCACATGGCAAGCCAATTCATTGAGCTATCATTTGTGGCCAGGTGGCTTCTAAAAAAATAGGTGTATAGCTCAGTGAGCCTTAACCGGTAAAATAAAAATAGTATAGTTTTTATTTTTATATTCCAAAGCTACTGCCATCCATATTTACATTCCTATCAATCGACTGAATCTACATAATGAAGCGACCTACTCAATAAAAACTAAAACTAGTTGATTGGCTTACCAGACCAATATTATCCAACAGCATATTTTTAAACAAGCAAAATCTGGAGCAGTGCCAGGCTTGTCAAAACTGGCACAGAGTCTGGTGGTTTAAACAAATTTTGCAGATTAACATAAGTGCTGACGACAAATAGGCCGATAAGACGAAAACAAATATTCGCATTATGGATGAACAAGCGGTCTGGATTTTTTTAAAACGTATTATATAGCCACGAATTGTTTATATCTACTACCCAGTGCACAGTGAGTGTTTTCTTCAATGCACTTACAACTTTGCAATGCACACTGCAAATAGGCACACCTGAGAATCTCGATAGGGGTCAAGAACGCCTGTCCTGGAGGTCAGGGTCCAGTGGTAAATGCCCTACGGCGCGCGCTGTCTGTAGAGCTGCGTGAATGCTGAGCCACGTTGTGACTTGGAAATTAGTTTCAGGAGACCAGGTTGTTTGCCACAGCATGGGCACAGCAGGGAGTATGTGCAGTCCCCGTCGCAGCCAATCAGAGAGGCAGCATTTTATAATTTATTTAATATGTCTGCAGCTCCCAGAGAGTGAAGAGTAGCGACATAGCTTTGCAAAATGTCACGCTCCGTCTCCAATGTGTTTTCTTTGCACGTTGTAGCTTGATGATGAAATTCAATTATGTACCACACTGTATATTTTCTCCACGTGAAGAATACGTTTTCTGTTCAAAAAAGAAAAAAAATTGAATCAGGATATATATGCTGCACTGCAGATGCCAATGGTTTGGCAGCCCAGTGTGGGGCCAATTCCAGAATGCCACGCTCAATAACATTAAAGTCTCTTGATGATGTAATTTTCACGCAGTATTCCCTCGTTATTTACGTACTTGCTATCTGCGAATCACATCTGGAACTCTACGCGACTGCATCATGCGATAAAGTTATGGGATAAAAAAACATTGGTTTTCGTAGGCCAATATAATTATCCGCGAAATGTGCTATTCACAAGCATCTCCCGAACGTATTCCTCGTGAATAACGAGGGAATACTTAAATATACAAATACATACAAACTTAGAGATGCCAAGGTCGTTAAGGGACATAATGCTTGGACCAGGACACCAACCCGCCAATATGAAGATGCTTTTTTTGAATCTGCATCTCAGCTGCACATGACTAAACTAGGGTTCCATTGGAGTTGATGGGTCTCAGTCTGATTACCATGACAACACACACAATATACCTGTGATCTAAACCTTGTTTTCTTCACCTTCGTTCAGCATTGACAGCTAAAATTATTGAAATATAACGGACGATTTAAAAGCAAGAAGGGGCACCACTTAAGTGTTGGGTGAGAGAGGCCTACTTCAAAGTGAATCCAGTAGTAGGTCTGAGGTATCAACTTCTGTGGGCCATTTCATGACATGCTGCCTGGTTATACGAGTCCCAGAGAGACATTTCTCCATTCTGTTTGCATGACCCAAACAACACATTTAGGATAGAGTTGGCCGTAAAACGAACATCATGAGAAACGCATTCGCCGTGATCTATAAACGAGCCCTGAATACAATTGTCCTGGTCTCCTTGAACTAAGTTTCAAACCACTCATCCTGAAAAAGTGGCATTACGTCCCCACACATTTCCACATAAATGGTTTACGGTGAGGGAAAGTGAATTATTCAAGTGTGGCTTAACCTACAGTTCAACTCTTCCCAAGCTGTAGCATCGGCCTACGTTTCACATTTTGTCAAGCCAGATTTATCTTGCAGCTAGTCACTCAGGTCCATGCTATTAGGATAAGAGCCTGCTTTGTAAAAAAATAAAAATTGCATTCCTTATAAGAAATGTACATCACATTTAAACTTTTTTACGATTATCGCTGTATACTAAAAGCAGCTGTTTATCCCAAAGGTGATTTTGAGGAATATTGTTCTCTGGAGAACACACTCCATTATCCATCGGCTACACTTGAGTAGAGCTCAAATATGTTCCAGTGTAGGATTTTAATTTCAAATTAACAGATGTGCTCTGGCAACTGTTTATGCAGCGAAGGTGTTCTGTACTATTTATCGCTTCCAATTGCCGTGACAGTTTTCACAAATTGTTAACAATTGTCATTATTATTTCTAGTAATTCTAGGCACCATAATTATGCAAGATCACATCATTAAATCACACCGCAGGGCCTCGATGAATGTTAACAAAGCACTGTATTTGTTATTTGTTATTATCCTTCCGTGCTTGATGTTTAATGTATCTATGAAACGTAGTCAACAATCAATCGAAAGACGTTTCCAATTTCCATCATCCAGGCCTATATTCATACATTTCCTCTGAACACTTTTGCATTATTTCAATCAATCAAGAACTTAAGCAATCAGTGGCCTTCATGTGAAAACAAATGCATATCCATCATGATGAAAAGCCTTTTTTTTTTAAAGGTATTTCTGGAGCAGCAATGTCCTCAAGAAAAGTTCGCACTGCAAACTTCAATGTATAAAAACAATTGTAGATAGATAGCGTGCAGAAGCATTACAATCAAATCCAGTGCAAAACTATTCATACTTAAATACAATGTACAAGACAATACATCAGCATCATTCATCTGGTATTGTGGTTAGAAGGGTTGTCTCAGGATCAGAAGGTTAAGAGTTTAAACCCCAGTCATGGTCAATTCAGCACTTCACCAGGGTCGATAAAGGGAGTATCAGAAAGTGGACAGCAAATAGTGGCCAATCTATGAACAAACCAGCCCCTGCCATGTGAATGTGAAATTTCCTTCACTGGCTCAAGGTCACCGTACCAATCACTTGAGCAGGAGATGTTAAAACTTGACATGAAAGATGCATGAACATTATTGTTAGAATTATTATCAACCACAATAAATCCATCTTCATAGAAATGGAATTGCTGTCATGTCTGCATGAAAAGCTGCGAAGACATTTACATTCACGATTGTCAATTAGTGGTTGAAAACAAGGAATTGAAAATATTTATTACGTAAAATCGTTAATCAAGTACGGATAACATTTTTATAGTTGGAACACACTGCTAGCAATTGGAAGGTTGTATATTCAAATCCTAGTTGGGGGGGAGGGGATTGCCTCACTCCATCATCCCTTATGGGGTTGTTAAAATGAGCACGAGGAAGCCATCGGTAAGTTGTCCTTTGGAGTGAAGAGCTCCCACCATCAGAAGGTGTAAATTCCGGTCTCAAAAGTTACACGTAAAAATCAGCATTGCTCAATTGTTTAGAGTTATTTGGCCGCAATAAAATGCCACTTGAAATTCCAATTTGTTGAGCTATCATGTGTGGACAAGTCACTTCCAGGCCTTACCTGGTAAAATTAAACATCGTTATTATCATTTTAGTTAGGGGGTTAAAAAAAACATTGAATATTTTGATATCTGTGTAAAAATGTTGTTTTAAAGCACTGACAATTACAGCAATGGAATTCCTCAGCCTCCACAATTGTTCCCGCAGCATTGCATCGCTCGCTATGAGAAAGACAGAAGTAGCTTTTTGAACCCACTGCGCGCACGCGCGAGCCACCATGCACGAGAGAGCGCACGCCGGCGAGCGAGAGCGTGCACGTGAACTGCGAGTGCACGTGTGGAGAGTGAGCACCGATGTTTGCGAGCCAGCGGACTCCGGCCACCGTACCTCCAGCGCTAATCTTTTCCAGTCGCAATTTAAACGTCCACACGTCTCGAGCGAAACGCACACCGGTTATTGATAACCCCACACGAACGCAATGGCCACTAGCTGTATTCATTTGTTCACTGAAATTTTGTATTCGCTTAGCATTGAAAATGTTTATTTAATCGTTATTCTCCCCGAACGTCGATGTCACCGACACGTTTGGTTCCGCTTAATTGCCGACTCATCGCACCACGAAGTGAAATTCCGTCATTTGAAACTTACAAAAATAAGACTTCACATCACGTAGGCAGTTTCAATTCAGTGTGTCGGTGCACAGACTGCACAAAACGTCCATCGTAACCTTTCTGTCCACATACTTTACACATTTCTAGATGTTTGTTTTCCCTCCCCACCGGTCATGCAAAAACATATATTGTCTGCAAACTTGTCCAGTAAAGTCAAGAATCTATGGATATTTTTGCGAATTTTTTTTACTCGTGCAGGACTCAAAAACAAATCTCAATGCTGTTGTCATGACCGGGTTAAGGTATGCATAATGCTCTTTTGGGGACTAAAGCATTACAATTCAAAAGTTATTGTAATCAGACGCAAATTAAAGAAGCAGCCTTGGGCTAAGGCACGATATAAATCTATGCAAAATAAGATTCAGAAAATATTTATACTCAAATGAGCACCTCCCAGCAAGTGGTGGCAGACACTGGGGGCAGGAGGAGATTCGAAGAGGGAATTTATGTGTGCGGTAACGAGATTTGAAGTAAAAAAATGAAGACATATAATATTCTAAAGCTGATAAGTTAAATAGGTCTTGGCTAGAAAATGACTTTTGAGACTGGGAAAGTGGTAAGGTCATTTGCTGTTCCAAGAAACCCAGATGTTTAAACGACATGGTGTCAACGTGATGTAGCAGTGCCCTGGTATCTTAGCCTTAAGCCAGGGAATGGAAAGCCATCAATTGACCTAATCACAAGTATGCTTTCGTAGAACAGATGAAGCCATTTCAATGAATCTCAAATTTAATTCATCATAAATATCAGGCTATTTGCTGTCATAGCACTCTCACCCCGCTGACCATATCCATCAAAACTGACGTCTATTTTTGATTATTGTTGATGTCGCACGTAAATGTGAGGTGGAGCGGCATTATTTGAACCGCTCCTGGCCAAAGCGCGCAATCCTGCATAGTGGTGTAGTCAACTCCCACGAGTGATGCGTTGGAGAGGGAGCTTCACACACCGCGCTGGATTTATAAAGGCCTGCTAATACTGGTAGGAACCATCTGGTTCCACCAGCCCACAGGGGATTATTGTGTCCGTCCGTCGTGCATCCAAAAATGGGATGGGTGGAGAGGGTAGGGTGGGGAGGGTGGGGCTGGGTGGGGAGGGTGGGGCTGGGTGGGGCTGGGTGGGGAGGGGCTGGTCACCCCGTGGTGCCCTTATAAAACTCAACGTGTAACCTACTCACGCCGGCTTGTGCCCGCCCTTACAGTCGGCCATATTTGCGGAATACACCACGCCGCTGTTGACCCTGGCCATTGACCGAGCAACCCAACGTTCCTACCAGCTCCCTCCGCAGGAATGTGTTTTTTGATTTACAAAAAGTAACAGTTAGAGGCACATTGTGGAATTCAGAGGCAGAATACACAGTAAGTACATGCCTCAGGCAATGACTGAAGATGTACCGGGATCAAAATAGATGAAATAAAGACGTAAGTGGGAACAGGTCGCAGAATTTTGCACAAAAAAATGATTTGATCATGGCAATCATTATTTATGTATTATTCATGTATATTTCCTACTCTGACATAGACAGCAAACATGAACATTCGAAAGACAAAATGGAACAAAGGCTCAAAGGTTTCCAAAGAATCATGGAAAGATGCATGCGGCAAAGGCAGAAAGATAAATACAGGGACCAGCATACGAACTCGAATAAGAGACATCATATTGACTGAAGGAAAGTAGGGTGGTTTGGGCAGAACACGTCAATTGAAGGAATGACAACAGGAACCTGAGAAGCTTGAATGGCGTGGCAGCCAGGCCTATGGAACGCCTCGGCACTTGAAATCAGGCAATCAGAGTCGGTAGGTATATTTAAGGCTACTTTGAAACCCCATCTCGTTAAAGTGGCCTTCCCTCTTTAGTTTGGTCGGTTGCCCACTGGTTCTGTTTGTGTTTCCTGATTTTCATGCAATGCACATTGGGATCCTAGGATGGCATGCGCATACTAAGTTATAATTATTATCATTAAACCTGCGTAAGATGTGTGTGACACAGCCCGGCAGTCAAAATATATTTGGAAAACCCTGCTTGTCCGAGGCGTGCATCTTGTGCTTCTGTTCATCCTCAGCAGCAGAGCTACTTAATTATTGTATTTTTGTCTTTATAAACCATGGTTCATGCCTTGCCACGGACAGGTAATCTGCTTTCCAATTGCTTGGGCTAAAATGGACTGTTTACAAGTGGATCAGTAAACTTGCTAATAAAAAACAAGTATAACCCGTAAAAACAATTTTTTTCATTATAAATCCTTTATATGCGTGGCGGCTAGAGTCCTCTCGTCCTCTGGCTTGAGATGGCTGCCACCTATGGGTCAGATGATTGCATGGCACCATTAAGCAATTGGTAATTAAATATAATATTTTTGTCTTAAAAAGTGTAAAATTTTGGGAAAATTTTTTCATGAACATTAATTGTCACGCACAACGAGTCTGTGTGCAAAATGTCAGCTCGATTGGATCACGGGAAGTGGGTTAAAAAACGACCGAAAGATTTGCACGGTCCTAAGCAAGCAAGCAAGCAAGTGAACTTAATATAAAGGATTTAAAAAAAACTCCTCTCCAGGGGACTACCCTGGCTCCTCCCCCCCTCAACCAGTATATATACAAGGTCGGGTCTCTTGGGATTTCTCTTTACTTGATACAGCAAGCGTGCTGTGACGGTTCCAACTGAAGACGGAAGCTTGTGTTGCCTCTGAAACGTCGTGATTTATTATTTTATTTCTATTATTTCTTCTATTATTTTTACTATTTAGCTTTTTTTTTTACCTACGTGACTTTACCTAAAAAACCTCAGAGTATGAATCCTTGCAGTCACGAAAGCTTCAAATCTAGAATTGCAAATAATAACTTTTTATTTTCACGTGAATTTTTCTTTGATAGGTTTAACGAACTCTCTCGAGCATCCGTATCAGGGTTTGTGTCTTACAGTTTTGTTGTTGTTGCTGTTGCTGTTGTTGTTGTGGTTGTGGTAAATACCGCAAGGGTTTGTTGGTTGTGCTTTGTTGGCAGTAGGCCACGAGTGTTTGAGGCCTATTTGGACTCGATTCAACGCTTCAATCTCAACAACGTTCACGGGCATAAGATGAAGGGAAACACGATGCCAGATGCCTGCGATGTACACAGACTGCTGCTGCTGCTTTTAACGGATCTGTCCACTCTCCCGAGAATTTAGGCAGGAGTCTGCCTTCTCAACAACAAACAAAATGCTGTCTCGTGACCCTATTCCAAGAGGCAAGTGACAATTCACCCCTGAGCGATGTGACCCATCGTAACTCTTTGGGGGTGGTGATTGCATGAAAGAATGTTTTCTAGTTTTTGTATTGTCTCGGTTTTGCTATCTTGATTGTGCAGACTTTTTATTTACTTATCTTTGCTCCATTATCGCGATACCATTTGCTGCGTTGTTACATGCCCACTATTCATCTTTTGTTTGAATGCTCCAAGGATAGAGAATAGTAAAACGTCAGGAGTACTTTTTTCATCATTACGTTGTTTTGGGAACACATTGCAACAGCCCACCTGGAAAGATGTAATTGCGAATAATTTGTTTCAGGATGGCAAGATTCACAAATACAAGATGTAAATGCAGCCCATCATCCCTTGTGCATTGGATAAAATAGGTACAATCTTCTTGTGAGTCAACAATGGCCCTCCTGTGATGCCTCCCACCATAGGAATGAGGACTTTCCATCAAATGGTTAATAAAACCAACAGACTCGTGCAGACAAGACAAATAAAATGGAGAAATAATTAAGTATCTAATCGCGATCAAAAATTATAAGAGTTTATAAAAATAACTGTGGGATGGAGGGGGGCATTAGATGTCCATTAAACAACCATGCGACACATACTGTGATCAAAAAAGCACATACTCTCAAACACACTTAAGAGTTTCTCTTAACTGTGAAACAAAGTTACACTAAAAAAACAACAAAAAGGGTTCAAGAAGCAGCCCAGGTTATTAATATAAAAAAACAACGAAGTTTCAGAACTCATTCGCCCAAAGTCTGTAACACAAACGAGTTTTTAGCATCGCTAGAAAGCAGGCAGACTTTCGCCTCACTTAAGAAACATTTTCCCCAGCAGCAGCAGCAGACGGGGGAAGCAGGCTCTCGTAAAAAAAAACTTGACAAAGGAAATGCACCGAGCGCCGCCGTCAACAGGTTAGTGATTTGCGTAAACAAATGTGAGCGCTGTCCAATATTTTTGATTTAGCATTCGAGGCAGGAGTGTTTGCGAATACACGGGCTGCCGCGTGGAACGCTGGGGGATCCACACGGCTTCAGTGGAAAAGGCCGCCCCTGCACAGAAGGGAACTCGGTGGCCGTAGGGTCAACGAGACGTAGGTTGTTTAACGTTTAAACGAGCTTAAGGGGTTGCTTCAAGGGTTGCATGCACAATCGGTATTCTCGTTACGCAGCCGACAGAGCTGACAAAGTCACTTTCGGCACCAGTTACTAATTGTAAGTTATTTTTCTAAATTCAAGTATATTTTTCAACTTGCTAAATACAATAGGGTATTGAGTACTAATGATGGGGTTCCTCAAGATGCATTTTACGACCCTCTGGGTACCTCCACTCTCCTCAATTCTTCATTAAGAGAATTACCAGATATTCCAATACGAGAACCCCCCCTAAAGGGAAACTTCAGATTCGGATAAATGGACAATTAGCAACGATTTCAGCCAGAGCGGCGAGATGCAAGGGTGAAAGATACTGAAACGTGGATCAGGCGCAGAGTTTGGTTGTCTTCACAAATCCCTTGGTGCTTAGCAAAGCCCCTTTTTGACCTTTTGAGTCCTTCATAGACATAGTGATGGGCCATGTAGACCCCTGAACGATTGCCAGTGTTCAATAGAAATCAAGTGAAATCTTACTGCACAATAACATTCCACGTATTATTTGTTGCTTTTGTCAGACGAATATCGAGCTCGGTCCCCCTCCTGTGGTTTGACCACGCCATTCAATCGGAAGGTCACAAGGTCATATCCTGACTTGGGGATGACCTAGACCGATAAGTTCATCGGGGTCCATGAGATGGGAACCGCTTTGTGAGAACTGAAGTCAACAGTCTGTAGAGCTCATGCACCTCTACATGTGTTTATGTGTAGTGACATAAATAGGGTAACAATGGCTGCTCGCGCCAGCTACCATCACAAGAGTGGAGCTGTGGGTCTTGGGCCTCTCTCGGGCACCAGTGGGTATGCCATGGAAGTGGGCCCTAGGGGGGCATAGTTCTGGTGACACTGAGAGAGAGGTCGAGTGAGGACATGACAGTCTGGGTGACCCTGAGTGGGTACGTGACCGGACGAGGTGGCAAGGGGGGGCAAAAAGAGGGAGAGAGGGACACGTGATGTAGGGGCCAGAGCCTTCGCGAAGGATCTGGAAGGGGGCGTGGCCAAGGGGGGAGCCCGGCCAAACCGCGGCCGATAAAGGCCGATTCCCGAGCCCCGATCGGGGCTGTTCTATGGAGTAAACCCTCGGTGCTATGTCTCACCGACCTTCGGTCTTCGCTCGGCATCGTGGGTGAGTCAGAATGTTACTAACTGACCCGGTTATGGAGTTGCCCCGTTGTGGCTTAGTTAATAATCAAGTGGCTATCACCTATGTTGTTATTCCGTACGTTTATGTCGTTAACCAGTTGGGGTGTTGAAATAAACGTCTTGCCTCCAAGTCAAGTGTGTGCCTCCGTGAAGAACACTACATATGTTTAAAAGTTGTGATTGCCTCAATCAATGCATAAGCACAAAAATGAACTACATTACAGGCAGAGCTTTTGACAGCGCCCTTGCCAACATGTAGCCAAACGGCTGGCTTAATTAGTCATCGTTTTCAAGCCGATTCTCTCTCTTTGGTAGAATACTGCTTGGTAGAACTCTTTAAGTGGCCTCTCAGGGAGTTCAGGGCCTTCCTCGGGCTGGGTGCTGTTACCCAGAACAAAAATGCGCTCCTAAACTTTCTCGTTTATCATTTCAAAGCGGCGAGTCCTGACGAAGGGACGAGCGTGCGGGCACGTCTTTATATACGGCACGTTCTGCATCGCGACAAGGGCTCATTCTCTCCGGTGACCAAATGTCCGAACAAATTTTTTTTTAGAGATTGCCGAGCACAACTTAAAAATTAAGAGTTCCTTCTGTAAGAGAGTCACTCATCAGAATTCTGGCATACAACTGGATGCTGATATTGTAATTCAATGAAATATTACCATACATGCTTAAAATAAATGAATTTCCTCACCAATAAAAAAACAATTTTCTGATTACCCATCAGTTTTACTGAGCCTCAAGGCACACATTTAAGAGGGTCCTGCACATCACAATCATATTGAGCACTTATATCATGCCATTCATGCAACGGCATCATGCGACGTTGCGCAATTCCGCAAATATGGAGGCGCGTTTCGATTAAAAACATTAGTGAGTGTTTACACTTGATGCATCAAATCTGGCTGTGACGGTCCCACCTGATGACGGAGACTTGTGTTGCCTCCGAAACGTCGTGATTTTATTATTTTATTTTTATTAATTTTAATTTCATTTTTTTTACCTACGTGACTTTACCGAAATAACGAAGAGTATATATAGTGTTTACACTGCCCGTGGCAGGAAACAGGAGCACCCGGAGAAAACCCCACTCGTGCGAGGGGGTGACACTCTATCCCAAACTGATGGGACAGATGATGCGAGTCCACATTTCCTGTACTGCCTTCTCCTGCAGAGCCAGGGTAAGGCATCTCGACGCCCCCACGGGAAGGGAGTTTCACAACATGTGTGTGCGGTGATCCGCCAACCCTCACCTGGATTAAAGCGTGTGTCACCACTGCCCGGCTAATGTTACCTGCATTTTCTGTTTTGTCTGTGGGAGGAATCCTGAGTACCCAGAGACCAGAGAAACCCCAACATCAGGGAAAACACAAACTGCAAATACACTGCCGTTGCACAAGCTATTAGCAACTTCACCTGCAGGTCGCTGGATTACAAGCACACGCCACCACGTTTTAGAGTCGATAGGAATTGTAATTCACTGTGTTACAAAACACAGTGAATTACAAAATGTTCCTGGGTAGTAAGTGTTATTTCCTAATTGCTTATGCC
Organism: Lampetra fluviatilis; assembly: GCF_964198595.1. Classification (NCBI taxonomy): domain Eukaryota; kingdom Metazoa; phylum Chordata; class Hyperoartia; order Petromyzontiformes; family Petromyzontidae; genus Lampetra; species Lampetra fluviatilis. Next base: position 28,138,927 of record NC_136276.1, on the reverse strand, counting down.
TCAAAAGTAACATAAAATGGATATTATTCCCCACAAACTTTGCTTTTGTGACCAGGACAGTTGTATTTTGAAATTTACCTATTTTCAATGAGAAAACGTGGTGTGCTTTTGTGTCATTCCTTCACGTAAAGTCCTGGTCACAAAAGCAAAGTTTGTGGGGAATAAAATCAATTTTATGTTACTTTTGAGGCATAAGCAATTAGGAAATAACACTTACTACCCAGGGACAAAAATAGTGTTAGATATTGATATATAATTGTCAGGGTTAACCAGCATGAGCGGCATGCAATAAAATGTGTTTATACATATGATGGGGAGTCGGAGGTGAGGGGTTAGAGAATGTGGAGCATTATAAACAAACACATTGCCCCTCACTAATGAACATTGAGATCATGGTGCTCATTCAGGAACCCATAATTACCAGACGCTTAAAAATACATTCTATTTAATGTGCACAATTTGCGAACACCAAACAAAATTGCTTTAAAAAACGCAAATATGGCGATGCATTACTAATGGTGTTACTACTGCGGAAAAAAAGACCCCATGGCCAAAAAGCTACTGCAGCTATACAGGCTGTGATCATTAATGACAAAAGGGCTCGCAATGCTTCGTGCGTTACATGCGGATGGGTGGCGCTGTGATTATAGTGAACGTCTCAAAATCAGAAGTTTGGAAGTTAAAATCCAGGTTAAGGGTCAACTCAGACCTTCTTCCCTATATGGTTGATATAATAAATTAATGCAAGGTTAGAGGCAATTGAAAATAAATAATCTAGTTAAAGCGATACTCGTACATAATTGGGAATATAAATTACATTATGACGAGTAAATATGTGCAAACGTAGACAATTGTAAGAAATCAAGACAAATGCATTGATAATGTTCCGATAAGAAATAAAGTCACGTTTTGAAAATTGGTGTCGGGCAATGGTATTGTATCTGTTTATCAGTGCCACACGTGAAAGAATTTACTGGAATTTGTATTGAGCTTTGGATCATGCTAAAGAAAAACGGAGGCACGTCTGAGATTTCAAAGGTTTGCCTGCCCAGTGAGTGTGGAAACCTCACCACTGGGCTCAATGTTGCCAGTCTTAACGAGTGCCACCTCGCAGGAGGTATAGACGTTCACGACCGCTTGTTGCAGAGGTTCACAGTTCGAATGCAGCAGGCCGCCCTGCTTGATACTGCCAGTGTAATAACCGAAACGATAACGTGCTTTCCCTCTCTGCCTCACTCACAGCGGGCATTAAAGATTCCCCCTGATCTTCTTGGTTCTTTCGGTAAAGTCACGTAGAAGGGAAATAATAAAATAATAAAAATAAAACATCATAAAATAATTCTCACGACGTTTCGGCCACAACGCAAGCAGCCGTCCGAAACGTCGTGAGAATTATTTTATTATGTTTTATTTTTATTATTTTATTATTTCCCTTCTACGTGACTTTACCGAAAGAACCAAGAAGATGAATCCCTGCAGTCACGAAAGCTTTAAATCGAAATTCCCCCTGGTGTCATTCGCAAGAGAAGTCCCGTCGTGTGCCGGCATCAGGGTCTAAATTTGCCAAATTGGAAAGAAAAATAAAACACCGTGAGTTACTCCATTGGGATTATTAATAGCAGCCAACATCCCCTACTGGCAGACAAATGCCCCAGGTGGTCACTCTTGCACACGAGACTTATTTTATTCTCTTTAGTTCTCACCTCGTTAAACAACGTAAACTTGAAATTATACTCTTAATTTTTTCGGTAAAGTCACGTAGGTAAAAAATGAAATAAAAATTTATAAAAATAAAATAATAATACATAATAGTGATTTTTTTTTTATTAATTTTAATTTCATTTTTTACCTACGTGACTTTACCGAAAAAATCTAAGAGTATGAATCCTTGCAGTCACGAAAGCTTCAAATCTAAAACTTGAAATTGAAAGTAGTTCCACCCGTGTTTATTCTCGAGAAAGCTTACACAGGGACTCCTACTTATGATCAAGTTAGGTTCCAGAAGTCTGTTTATAAGTCGATTTGTTCGTAAGTCCAACTTTACTCCTGTCGATTCCAAACATGTTGTACGACGTGTACACTAAATACGGGGAATGGCTTTAAAGTTGCATAACTTCCTGTAGATGTAGATGTCACCGGTTCTTCACGTTCTGCACATGTTGATGCCATCACTACCGTCTATTGGGCGGCGGTTGAACTCACGACTCGCGATCCGTACATGCAACTGGACATACGAACAGGTTTGTTCGGATCAGGTTTGTTCGTATCTCTGAAAATTCGTAAGTCGAGTGTCCGTAAGTAGAAGAGTTGCTATATTCACTGAAAAAGTATCTTTAATTACCTGTTAAAGTGAATAGGAATCGTGCATTGCCATTTAAAGTTGCACCTCAGTACAGTAAAAAAAAAGTTTAGCTATCTACTGTTCACGGGGCTTTCAGAGAAAAACATTTAAATAGTTCTTAGGATAATTCTAAATTAATTCTTTTTCATTTAAATCAATGGCTTCATAGTTAAAAGGCAGTTCATGGAGATTAGGTCTGTTTATACTAAAATATACCAGTGCTATCTTAATGTCACCACGTTTTCACAACAAGAGCATTCTTAAAGCAGCAAGGCAAACTGCACTTTTGACTTAGTATCCGTGATATTATCTGGCATTTTTAATTGTTATTTATTTTTCACTCCTTAAATATCAGCTGGCAAACAATGCCCTATGTCAACCCAGTGCCAAGAGAGAGCCTCCCTGCGTGATGGTGTGGTCATTGTTTCCCTCTACTTTACTACGCTCGTAACCGGTTCATCTTTTCACTCATCCGGAAATTAATCGAACTTAGTTTTCCCGGTTGTAGCACAGCATGGCGAAGCACTACGCCGCCGCTCCACCCCAGGAAACCATTTAGAACGTCAAAGAGCTGGTAATCTAGCCGAGGTGCACAGAAAGATAACACGAATAAGTCACCAAAATAAAGTCATATTATGAGGATCATTGCCTGAAACACGAGCTCGTCTATTTTTTCCTTCTATAAGCCGTGCAAATGATGACAGCAGTGCAACGATTTCAGCGTTAAGGATTCAATATCCTCGTATTGAGTCACCCTTGCTTCGCATGAATGCGATGAGTGCATTCTCGTTATGCCTCTCAAAGAGGACACAGACAATGGCCTGTGATAAAGAACTTTAGAGAACTTTTTTACAGTTACACAGATTAGCAAACAGTTTGTGCAATGGTCAGAGATACAATTATTCGAAGGGCTCCCCTGTTGACATTATTTTTCAGGGTTAACTCAGCCCACCTTCCTTCTGCAATTGGTCAAATGAACTCGACTCCACTGGGAAGCGAACAGCAGCTTCCCTGTTGTCAATCAAAAATGGCCATCGTAGTGATGTTGGCAAGTGCCCACACTCAGTGCCTGGGAGAGGCACTTTCTTAATGTTAACGATGATGGAAATGATGAATGAAGATGATGATTAACACGTAGGCTTTTGTGACCAATATTATTCATAATAAAGGTTTTTTGGGTTAGATCGCGTAAATGTAAATGTGTTGTTAACCGGCCACCACCCGACACAGCCAATTAGTAGGTTTGTCACGTAAACAGATCGTAAATGCTGTGGGTTTACTCTTCAACACACCGGTGTGCTGAAGTAGTAACTAATTGGCACGTCTTGTTTACGTCACAAACATTACTAATTCGCTGTCGGGTAGTGGTTGGGTTAACGACACATTTATATGTACACAATCGAACCCAAAAAAAACCGTTATTATGGAGGATAATGACGCTCCTGCTGCACAAGCCGCATCCCCAAAGCAGGATTGACACGATTCTGCAGAGCGATAGGAAATGTCGCCATCGTTGGCTCTTCTCTAACCCTGCTCTATATAGGGCATTCCACACTTGTCGGAATAGGCAGAAATGGAATGGGCTCTTTGAAGTGTGGAATGGGCCTGACATGAATCGCAAAGTTACTAAATGGGCTCTGGGGTGTCTCACCCCCCCCCCCCTCACAAACACCGGCCATCGTTCTGCCAAAGGGTGGCAAAGGGTGGCAGAACGATGGCCAATTGCTCAGTGATATCGGGCCTTGAGTCTCAATGAGGCTCGTGCCTGGCCATAAATTATAGGTCACGATGATGGATGCGGTTCGGTTGTCCATCCACAATCGGAGGCCTCAAAAGTTCAAATCCTCGTCGGAGGGGAGAGGACTCGGCCCGGCATTCCGCCAGGGTCAGCTGAACGGATACCCACAATGCAGGAAAGTGAACAGCGGTGGCTCTATTAAGAGACTGGCTCCTGTCAAGGGGATGTGGAATTTGTATCACTGCGAGTGCCAACATTGGAGATGAGCTCGGAATAATTGCTCTCGATTGAGCGGCAGGACAATTTGACTTTACTCTCCAATAAGTGATCTCATGGGGAGGGGGGAAAGGGGGGAGTAACGAGGGGGGAGGGGGGGTAACGGAGGGTAGGGGGGTTTGGGGAAAGGGGGGGGAAGGTCAGTAAGCAATTATTGTCATGCTGCCAAAAGGGAACAATTTTGTATCGGTTTGTATCCCCCGCATAGCAATTTGTGTTAGAGCACCTATGAAAGCCGACATTGCACACGAGGGGGTGGGGGGCCAGCACCACGCCCGGCCACCTTTGTCTCCCCACAGTGCTGATGTTTACACCACGCACCGGGTACCAATTTGAGGCTGAGTCAACCTAGGCGAGGCCCATGACCGGTTCATACAACATGTCACCGGCGTTGACCGTGAGGGGGGAATCGAACTCGTGCTGCCAAAAGGCAAAAATGCTGCATCGGTGTGTCATCACCTTCGTTGTTGTAACTGTGAACGTGTTTTTTTTGCAATGGGTGTATTATGCTCGAACATACCTTCATCCAGAAGAACCATATTCCCATGTTGCGTATGCCAGCCATAGAGGTCACCACAAAGTACATGGTAATGATGGCCATCAGGATATAGTCCAAAGGGAAAACCTGCGCACAAACACAATGACAAAGGACACTGGAGCCCGGATGACGCCACAACACAACGCATTGCCACGCTTTCAAGTCTGCGGGATCAAACTCAATTTCTGCTACGTCTACTTACCTCGTAAACACTGCACTGTCAACAGTTATATCGCTTTGAAAGCAAGTGTGTTTGGTCCCTTAAGCAACAACTAACATTGCTGATTCTTTTTTACTCGTGCGAATATTTTTAAAAAGAACAATATTCACGAGGTTTTGCAGGAGTAATTTGAGATTGCACCAATGCAAATTATATATTACTAACCAAGGCATGTTTTTTTTCGATTACATATCTATAAACACACACACACATATATATATATAAAAACGCATACTTTACTGGAGTGCACTTCCACAATAAATACGTGCAATACCTTTTTTTAATATAAACTTAAAAGAGGATGAACATAAAGAGGATGGACGAACCGTCTTTTGTTCACGCCAATTATAATTATGTGCACCGGATGACAATACAACAAAGGATAAATTGCATGCTAATACAGACACGATGAAGGCGAGTTAAAGGATGAAAGCCTCTTCTGTATGCCCGCCTTTAATCTCGCTGATAGTGCTGGAAGGTCACAGTGAGTGTCCCGAGTGAATGCAGGAAGTTGCTCTGAAGCAAAGCGAATTAAATAGGCTCCCTGAACGTGGGTAATTGCGGTTCGTACCTTTAACCTCGAGGCAACTAGAGGCATGAGAAAACTGCAGCTGTGTTTAATGCCTTCGGATTGTGCGCAAGCTGCTGCAATCAACCGACAGGAACAGATATACCAACCCCTGCTGATCAGTCGACGTAAATAAAATAATGAATGGTGCACGTCGCGACATTGGAGAAGTTTCGCGATTGTTTGCACGAGGGCACGCGCACCGTAGAAGCACGCGTGAGGGAGGCGCGGTGGATCGCGCGATGCGCTGTTCGATTCCCAGCCACGGGGGAAATCGGTGGACGTGGATTATCCTGGTCCTCCCGCCCCCTTTCACAGACCCGAGCTGATCAACGCGGTGAAGTATGGTCATACAACCCAAGTGCCGAGCATGTGGACATCTCCTAACCTCACCACACGCCTTGTAGGGACTGGGTCTTTGAACTGCAGTAAACGCAATGTTTATGCCGATGAGATGTACTAACGTGTGATACAGCTATTGTTCATCATTGCACCCGATAAAAAAAAACCGCACGGAAGCCTCCATCGGTGAGTAGACAGTGAAAGGGCCGTTCGTTTTTAAATCATGCTTTCATCATCTATTCACTATTATCCATCATTATCATCTCTCATCCACACAAAAATAATGTTGAATATTTAAATAGTGCTAAAACTAGCTCCATGAGCAAATAAGATCCCCCGTATAGCCTTAATAGACTTTTTGGGAAAATGCTGTTAGCGAGCACTTATGAAGGCTGGCACGGCACACAAGGTGGTTGGGTGGCCAGCACCACGCCCGACCACCTTTGTCTCCCCAGTGCTGATGTTTACACACCGCACCAGGTACTCATTTGAGGCTGATTCGACCAAGCAGTCACCGGTGTTGGCCGAGAGCAGAAATCGAATTCGGGTCATGGTGTTCAAAGCGCAGCGCGCTAACCGCTACACCACCGCTCCTCCACCGCTCCTCCACCATGTATACACACACAAGGGCAAAGAATCCACCTGTTCAATCTCACAGACTGTCTGGCGTTGTTGGATTTTTTTTGTTTAGTTTGTTGTCCTATCCCCCGCATCTCCGATTAGCACGGTTGGCTACGCACGGTGCGAAAGAAGTTCAAAATACAAACAGACATACCGACACCTGCCTTTGTCATCCCAATTCCTCGTCCACTTTGCCAAAATCCAACCCATCTATAAAGGTCCAACCCATCCAACTCATCGTCAATTACACAACCTTCTTGGTTCTTTCGGTAAAGTCACGTAGAAGGGAAATAATAAAATAATAAAAATAAAACATAATAAAATACAATTCTCACGACGTTTCGGCCACAACGCAAGCAGCCGTCCTCAGGTGAAGAACAGGTCTGACGCTGTCTTTCCCACAGACCTGTTCTTCCACCTGAGGACGGCTGCTTGCGTTGTGGCCGAAACGTCATGAGAATTATTTTATTGTTTTATTTTTATTATTTGATTATTTCCCTTCTACGTGACTTTTCCGAAAGAACCAAGAAGATGAATCCCTGCAGTCACGAAAGCTTTAAATCGAAAAATTACACACAACCTTTATACTGCTGCATCTGCCAGATACCTATGGGAATTCAGGTGCCTGCCACAGCAACAAGGAGTTTAAAGGAATTTCCACAATCAGTAGAGATGGGCAAGAGCAGGGATATATTCTGACCTCTGCGTGTCACTACATTATTGTAATGCAACATTTTTCCAGTTCATTAGCATTCTCATTTATTGCGTGTAAACGAATTAAACACGGTTTAGACCAATGGTCCAATTTCCCCTTAGCTAACTCCCACAGGATATTAGTGCTTAAACAAAGTTAAAATAATAAAGCAATAATAGGAGACAAATCAATCGTTGTGCATTCATGGAAAATGTCCTTGAAACAAAGTAAACTGCCACGTTGTTTTATTTGGCACCTAGCAGAGCTCACCCACCTTAAGTCCGTCATATTTTCAAAGCAGAGATTTTCGTCTTTTAAATGTGCTGCATTCGTTATTATGTTTACAGGGTCGGTGAATTAAGTCACGGGACAGGGGTGCTAACCGACAAGCTGCAATAGCTTATCAAATTAAAACTTAAAAATAGAAAACCAGCGCTCTCTGTCGTCGGAGAAGGATCTTGGCGAAAGTGCATATTTTACCAAATCAATAAGTGCGTAATGGACTCACGGGTGAATTCCACCTCCAGCCGACACTTTGTTGCGAAGCAATCAATGAGAAGAGAGGAATCAAGGAGGCTCGCCATTGCCCAGCTCTAAAGGCCGGATCAATGGCACAACTTTATTATCAGAGCGTAAAATAATATTGTGGCTTTCAAAAAATTGGCCAATTATCTTGTGTGCTGAGATTCCTCATGTGTCTCGCCTTGCTTGAGCCTTCACACAAGGCCCCGTGGGTCCGACAAACAAATCCAATTAATTGTTGTATGCACATTCGCGGAATACCTGCAGCTTAAGGTGCAAATCGACAAAAAATCCTGGATAAATTTAAGCCCGCCAATACTGACCTGAATGTGAATATATGCTTTAAATACATGCAAGCATGCAAATGTACTCTCTCTCAGACCTTGTTAAATGTTAGTCTATTAACGAAATGGCTGTAAGAAATGTATAATTAAAAAATATCATAGTAGTGAATATGAGTGGTGATGTATAATTGCTAAGGGAGTCACAGGCTACTTATTGATGTAGCTGGGAAATATTAGGCCTGGCCTGTTCATCCATTAGGCATCTATCTGTCCCAAGAGAATTTGTTTTCACGATAACTAATAAACCCCTAAACCAATCAGTACCAAACCGACCACAACGGCTTACCAGTACACTTATCTGGACCTCTGCAATATTTGGGCCAGATTTCCAACAATGTACCTTTAAAAAAAGTGTGGCTTATATTAAAACGAATAATGCGATTCCACATACTGGCTCAATTAGCATGCGGGTTAGAATGTTCAAGTGCGGATGGATGGGCATTCCAGACATTTGCATATGCATCTGCATGCTTCCGTGCACACACGTCTCTTCAATTCCATACTTCATGTTGTTGCGTTTATCGTCATTTTGGTGACCCAGGTCACATGCTTGCAAGCGAGGCTCTATATTGGTCTCTTCGGCCCTGACCCGGTTACATTAGGAAACTCGACTTGTGAGTCAGTCCGCCGTTCCGTCAAGTACACCAAAGCAGACGTGAATGGCTTGCCAACGTTCACTTGAGGAAATCTTCAAAGACTTGTTTTTCTCCTCGCGTGTTTAACTATACTGAACCGTACTGGTTGGTATGTGTTAGTGGGGGCGAAGGATCATTTCAGACATCACTCGCCGATCTACCTCTTTCGTACAGCTGATGTAGATGCAGAGCAACAAGAACAATCTCATAGGTCTTGTTCTGGATAACCACAGTCGCACACTACTGGAGAGTTTTTTTTAATTTTCTATTTGTGCATCAGGTATCCGCATCTGCCATGGTTTGTGCAGATGCGGTTTAGGGTGGACCATCTGCCTCCTGGAAGATCAAACGTAGGTATCTTCTGCGTTGGGTCTTTCACAACAAGATATTTGTTTGTGAGTTCTTTTAAACTCCGTTCAGCTCTCCAAGCTTCATCGGTGTTGAACTCGCATCGTTGAAGGTTCAGTGCATGGGGTCCAAAAGGGCTTGCGTGTTCTTCGAGCGATGACGAGGGACGTGCTTGAGCTCCTGGTGAATGGGAAGGGGCGATCGTTTTCTGCGATTCGCAGGACTTCCCGGAGGGTTGCGGCGGAATGGTGGGGGAGAGATTTGCGACAGGGCAACCAGGGTGCTGGGGTCGACTTGAGGGTTCCGGTGATACACCGCATTGCAGCGTTCAGTTGGACATCAACAAGTCGAGCGTGACTACTTCTGGTCCATACCGGTGCACAGTGCTCTGCAACAAAGTAAACAAGGGCCAAGTTTGATGTCTGTAGCATTGATGCTGATGCTCCACAGCTCGTGCTTGACAGTTTCTGGACCAGGTTGACCCTTGTTTTGGTCTTGGCGGCTACCTTTTTCCAGTGGTCGTGGAAGGTTAGCGTACGGTTGGTCCAGTTTCACTCCGAGATTGGCTCGAGTGGGGTCGTGTCGCTCAGCGTTGCCGCAGAAGGTCACTGAGAGTGTGCTTGGCACTCCTATTGTCAAGATGAAATGCAGTGACTGTTATTTTGTGGAGATTTGGCTTGGTGGATTCGATGTCGTTGAAAGTGGCTGCGTTCATTGCTAGGGCAAGGTCATCCGCATTTCGACACTTTAGAGCATTGCCGCTGATGTCAGCTGTGACCAGGGATGGAAGTCAGGTTGCCAGGTTCATAGTGCACCACCACTCGCCGCAGATTTTTCTTGTCTGTTTACCATTTAGCACTGCCCTCGCATTTGCGTGGGATACACAGCCGGCCGGGATTGAGGGTGGCTGCGGGGGGTAGGACGTATGATGACGTCAGTATGACACACCCGCCCACACACTTGTCCACACACTAGTCCACACACTTGTCCACACACTTGCCCACCCACGAGCCAGCCAGCAACACTTTTTTTTAAATACAGTCATACCTCGGTATACGACCGCTTTGGAATACGTCGAATTTGGTATACGTCGTGTTTTGACGAGAAAAAAATGTCTTGGGATACGACGTCTTGCTTGGGATACGACGCGCTTGCTAGAACTTGTATGGGTCGGGATGAGTCACCGCGTACCCGCGTATACCCCGTTCACGACTGAAACAAAGCTCCGCTCCTCAGTCTGCCTGGAGATCTAGTTCAGTGCACAACCCTTGCTATAACTCTGTGAATGATCACGTGTTTTTTGTCATTTTAACGTGAATTTTTTGCGAATTCATTCAAGATGGGTCCTAAGAAGGTTAGTGAGAAAAGCCAAGCTACAATGAAAATCGTTAGAATCACTATTGACGTGGAAAAAGAGATCATAGAAAAGTATGAAAGCGGCATGCGCGTCACTGATCTTGCAGTGGCATACCGTATGCCGAGAAAAACAATTACGACTATTGTGAAAAAAAAAAGACATCAAATCAGCTAACGTTGCAAAGGAGGTGAAATTTATATCAAAACAAAGATCACGGACATTAGAGCAAGTAGAAAAATTGTTATTAATATGGATAAACGAAAAACAGGTAAATTTTGATTTAAAGCTTTCGTGACTGCAGGGATTCATATTCTTGGTTCTTTCGGTAAAGTCACATAGAAGGGAAACAATAAAATAATAAAAATATATAAGAATATGAAAAACAGTTAGCCGGAAATAGTGTTTCAGAGGCCATAATTTGCGAGTAGGCAAAAATGTTGCATGCTGATCTTTAAAGAGACATGCCAGGAACGAGTGAAGATATTAGTGAAGTGTTTAAAGCCAGCCATGGTTGGTTTGATAATTTTAAGAAGAGGACTGGCATACTCTTTGGTTCATTCGGTAAAGTCACGTAGGTGAAAATAAATAAATAAAAGATACGAATAGTTTTTTTATTATTATTATATTCTTATCTTTTATTTTTATTTTTTATTTTTATTTTCACCTACGTGACTTCACCGAAAGAACCAAAGAGTATGGATCCCTGCAGTCACGAAAACTTCAAAACTAGAAAAAAGAAAAAAAGGACAGGCATGCAAAGTGTTGTGAGGCATGGGGAGGCGGCCAGTGCCAACAAAGACGCTGCAAAGGAATTTGTTACCGAGTTTGGGGAGTTTGTAGAGGCTGAGGGTTTTGTTCCCCAACAAGTTTTTATTTGTGACGAGACAGGCCTGTTTTAGAAGAAAATGCCAAACAGGACCTATATCACACACAAGAGGAGAAGGCGTTGCCAGGACACAAGCCAACGAAGGACAAGCTAACTCTCTTGTTGTGTGGCGATGCAAGTTGGGATTTTAAACTCAAGCCTCTACTAATCTACCACTCGGAGAACCCGAGAGTTTAAAAAAAAAATACAATGTACAAAAAACCCAGTTACCAGTCACGTGGAGGTCAAACTCAACGGCTTGGGTGACGAGACAATTCTTCAGTGAGTGGTTCAATGTTGTGTTTGGGCCAAGTGTAAAACAACATTTAGGGGAGAAACAACTGCCTCTAAAGGCCCTCCTCCTCCCCTTTTTACGGACAATGCTCCTGCACAACCTCCAAGCTTGCAGGACAATGTGCTGCCGAAGTAGGACGTCATCACTGTGAAGTTTTTGCCCCCTAATACGACTCCTCTCATTCATTCTAGATTTGAAGCTTTCGTGACTGCAAGGATTCATACACTTAGGTCTTTTCGGTGAAGTCACGTAGGTAAAAAATATAATTTATAATAGAAATAATAATAGTAATAAAATAATCAATCACGACGTTTCGGAGGCAACACAAGTCTCCGTCATCAGGCGGGACCGTCACAGCTGAATTTACTGTATTAAGTGATGAAAAATCCAAGAGACAAGCCCTTAATTACAAGTCAAGGGGGGGAGGTGGGGGCTTGTCTGAATGTGGTAGCCAGGGAGATGGCCTTGATGGTCCCCGGGAGTGGGGCTAAAAGAGAATGGTGCATTATTTCCATTATTTATTATTTAATTTTTTACCCACGTGACTTTACCGAAACAACCTAAGAGTATCCTCTCATTCAGCCCATGGACCAGCAGGTCATTTCAAATTTTAAGAAACTGTATACCAAAGCACTCTTTCAGAGGTGCTTTGAAGTGACCTCTGACACAGAATTAACCATATTCTTAGGTTTTTTCGGTAAAGTCACGTAGGTAAAAAATTTAAATTAATAAAAGTTAGCTGTATCAAGCTCTCACTTGTGTTGCCTCCGAAACGTCGTGATTTTTATTTTATTTTTATTTTACTTTTATTAATTTTAATTTTTTTACCTACGTGACTTTACCGAAAAAACCTAAGAATATGAATCCATGCAGTCACGAAAGCTTCAAATCTAGAACAGAATTAACCCTCAGAGAGTTCTGGAAAGAGAATTTTAATATTGTGCACTGTATAACTCTTCTACACAAAGCTTGGCAGGAAGTTTTCTATACCTGGAGGAATTTGTGTCCAGAAGCCGTAACTGAAATGGACTTTGAGGGCTTTGAGGCTGTGCCTATTGTGGAGGATATTGTCTCTCTGGGCAGGTCCATGGGCCTGGAGGTCAATGATGATGATGTGGAGGAGTTAGTGGAGGGGCACAAGGAAGAGCTGAACACTGAGGGGCTGCAGCAGCTTGAGAGGGAGGAACAACAGGTGAAGATGGATGCACTCTCTTCATTTCCCATAAATATGCTAAATTCCTCTTGATATGCAAATTCCTTTGTCAAGGCGCCCCTTCCCCCTCCAACCCAGCTTAAATATACGCTGCCAAGCCTGGTGGTGCCCATTCAGACGCTGTCTTTCCGACAGACCTGTTCTTCACCTGAGGACGGCTGCTTGCGTTGTGGCCGAAATGTCGTGAGAATTATTTTATGTTTTATTTTTATTGTTTTATTATTTCCCTTCTACGTGACTTTACCGAAAGAACCAAGAAGATGAATCCCTGCAGTCACGAAAGCTTTAAATCGAGGAGGAGATATTAAAGAAATGTGTGCAAAATGGATGAAAGTGCAAAGTTTTGCAGAAAAATACCACCCCAATAAAGCTCTAACAAGCCGTAACAGTATTGTGTGGAATCACCAGACAATGTCACACTTCAGGAACATTCTTAGAAGTAGGCAAAAACAAGAAAAAAAACAGAAAAGAGAAAGAGAAAAAAACCCTAGAATATCAGCTTCCTGAAGTTTTAATGGAAGGGGACTGTCCTTCCAAAAAATAACATCTCCTCCCCTTCCTCACCACCATCCTCGTAGGCTATCAACTCCTCTCAGCAAGTAAAAGTGATGTAAAAAATCCGTTTAAATGTATTTATGCATTTATTTTCATTTATGTATGCATTTTAGTAATAAGTAGTGTCAAAATTATTTTATACAACCCCATTAATGTATAATATGCCATATAAAATATCATTTCTTATACTCTGGAACGGATTATTTCCTTTCCCTTTATTGCTTATGGGAAAAAATTGTTTGGTACACGTCATTTTCGGTACAAGTCCTACCTTCTGGAACGACTTAACGACGTATACCGAGGTACCACTGTCGTATATTTTAAGTAAATAGTTAAAATACAGAAAATTTTCATTTTGGCAACAGGAAAGAGACAGTTCAATGCCAATCTCTACATTAAAAGAGCAGTTGTGGTGTTGAAAGGTCCAATTAGGAAACGTTGTACATAGCTGTTTAAGCTCCAATTCATGCTTAATAAGTTAGAAGTCCGCAAATTGTGAATATTTCATTGGTCGGCTGAGTCGAGCGTTACACACGGCGATGGGAATGGTTTGCAAGACGTCTGGAAGATCTGAGATTTCTTGACACTGGTCACGAAACAGAAGGCGGAAGAGGAAAGGCGGCTTAAATAGAGTGCAGACGGGGTAGATCTTGTTACTTTGGATTTAGGGGAGGACAGAAAAAACACAACCCAGATGATCTTATTTGACCTTCAGAATATTTAATCCTCGTAAAAAAGAGGCACCCATGGCAGAATGCCTGTGCGTTTGCAGTAAGGAGAGGTAGTGTAGCGGTTAACGCTACGCTGCGCTACGAAGCCGGCCGAGACCTGAGTTCTATTCCCGCTCACGGTCAACACCGGTGACGATCATCTGAACCGGTACCTGGGCCTCCCCTAGGTCGACTCAGACTCAAATGAGTACCTGGAGCGGTGTATAAATATCGCCACTGGGGAGACAAAGGTGGCCGGGCGTGGTGCTGGCCACCTACCCCCTCGTGTGCCATGCCGGCCTTTATAGGTGCTCGCTAACAGAACAGCACTTGCTCCAATAGTCTGTTAAAGCTATATGGGGGATCTTTGCCTTTGTTTGCATGGTGAAAGTTTGACGATGCCTCCTCCCCAGCCTGGGTTATGAGCATTATTTTGAGAAGTGATCGTATGGAAATCAAATGTAATCCTGTGCAGTATTTAGGATTTTAAAAGTGATGCAATTTCAATAGTAATGGATGACATTCATGATTAATTCATTTACATTAACATATGATAGTTTCAATTACAAACACAAATAACTGCATTATATAGCAGGTGTGTACCCATCCTTTCATGTTTCACACAAGAGTGATTCTTGACTCCACAATACAAAATTGCGTCCGTACAAAAGTCTCTTTGATGAGTGTATTAGTGGCTACTTCTGTGCCCAGCAACCTGAATTTGGTGAAGGAGGAGTGGGGGGGGAAGAATCCAGACCATATTGTCCTTCTCCCCCGCACCTCCGATGAGCACGGTTGGCTATGTACGGTGCGAAAGAAGTTCAACGTACTGTACATACCGCATCAGTGGTCAGAGACATATGAACCAATCCCGGTGACCCACCACTTCACCAACCCACACTGACCAAGTACGGTCAAACAACAAATTTGACCGACAAGGAACGATTGTTAAAGGACCCATCTTCTTGGTTCTTTCGGTAAAGTCACGTAGAAGGGAAGTAATAAAATAATAAAAATAAAACATAATAAAATAATTATCACGACGTTTCGGCGTATATACGCTCCAAGCTTGGTGGTGTTTCATTCTTCACCTGAGGACGGCTGCTTGCGTTGTGGCCGAAACGTCGTGACTTTACCTAAAGAACCAAGAAGATGAATCCCTGCAGTCACGAAAGCTTTAAATCGAAATGTTAAAGGACCGTCGATATATTTTTGTTGGGATATTTTGCATGCAATTGGTTCACGTTAATACTCCAAACCACTGGAATACGTTACATTCAACATGACCAAACCCCGATGAACCTCGAAGGGCGCGAATCATTGGATCGCTATTATACCGTGATTGTAGCGTCTGTATCATGATATGCCCCGCAATTGGCTGATGCTGTCCTCGGAACTAAAACCAAGCCTGTTCAAATGATCATTTGCCTCGTTTCATTTGTTTGTGGAATCATTTGAGCGTATTTAAAAAGAAAGGGAAAACAACCACATTGAGTAATCGGTAGATGCCAGGCAACTGCGATTCAAACGGATTCTGAGAACAGCCCAATATTCTGAGATGAACAGCAAGGTAATGTGATGGTAGGTAGTAATGTTGTGGTATTGCATGGCATTGCAGGTACTGAATGGTGGCTGGGAGAAAAGGTGGAGAGACTTTTGGTTTACACTGAGACCCAATCACATGTATTGGTTCCCCGTAACCCACTCAATCCTAACAACGCTCACAAAACTAATTTAACTTGCAGAAAAAATGCGTGTCTTCCAAGATGCAGCGAACATCATTTATTTTTAATGTCCTTACTGCCCAGCATGAACATTCATGCAAGGTTGCCAACAGCCTTCCGAGTGTAACTGCCCAAAACCCGGGGCACCGTCTTGGGTTTATTGTTAAGCCGGCATTTTACTACGAAAAAAGTCAAAGTGTCCGGATGCTCACGGGAGGGTAGGAGCGGGTACTCGTCTCTGTTGGCCCCCTTTATCAGCTGTTCTGGGAAATTCCACATCCCCGTAGTAGGGCCCAGTTTGTTTTGTGTTAACGTCTGCCAACGTCCCTTTGTATGCACCGCCGGTACAACTGAATAGGAAATATTTAAGGCAATGGTAACTGTCATGGGTGCAATTATGCATCGATTCGTAGAAGAATTTCGAGTCTTACGCTCGCCATACAAGCGTCGAATCGCTGAGACGAATATTTTTTTGTTAAATGCAATGGTTGCACATAAACCCTGCAGCCACTAGAGGAACTGACATTCAAAGGAGTATTTTTAAAAAGGGATTATTTAACTGAATCGTGACAATCCACCACAAAGTATGACGATCCACTCATCTCCAGAAGATTCAATCGCTCCACCCCACGTCACTATGTAACCAAATAGAATGCTATGCATGTGCACTTTAAATCTTCCCATTGCATTTAACTCTCAACATTGAACCTATACATAGTAGACTGTTAAAGTGCATTGCAATGTAATCTGTAACAGTATAAACATTTATATTTCATGTGTTTATTTTGCAAACGTGCCAGGACAATAAAATTACGAAAACTTTACAGTTGCATAAAATTACGGGCAGAAAATTACCAACCGCATGTGTTTCATTTGGCCTGCAGTTCCCCTTCCTGCAATAGTCATTATAAGTATGGCAGCCACTCTGGCCTAGAATGCCAAACATCGTAACGAGCAATGCCTTCACAGACATTGGTCAGTCTCCAATGCACGATTCTTCCAACAGCGATGATTGCCATGGCTCATAATCCCTCCTCGCTGCCTGAATGCGCAACGCACGCATGTGTGAAGTGTGTGTGAAGCGTGTGTGTGCACGTGCGCACGAGCATGCGTGTGTGCGTGCGCTTGCGCGTGTGCGAGCATCTCCACTTATGTAAGCGCAAAAACTAATTTTGGGTGTCTGAACGTAATTAATTTTTTTTATCTCAACGCGATTCATGTTGCGTGTGCGTACGTACACACTGCATACGCCAGGAGGTGCAAGCAGTGGGTCCACACTCGTTCACGTGTACTGCAATATGAAGCCGGCAACCCGAGTTCGATTCCCAGCCTCGGCTAACATCAGTAGCGAGCGGCGTCTGAATCGATCCTCAGCGCCCACTTCGCGAAAATATGACCTGACCATCGTGGGGAGGTATGGTCAAGCGGCCCTCATAACTGACACGATGTGGGCATACCATTATGCAGCAGGATCTTGATAATGAGCTGTAAATTATCATTATTATTTTCATATCATCAGCCATGATTTATCCACTTTTGTCACCATCCTTTACGATGTTCTCTTTTTATGTTTAGTTTGTTGACCTTCCCCCACACCTCCGATTAGCGTGGTTGGCTACGTGCGGTGCAAAGGAAGTTCAACATACATACAGAGACTCACACAGAGACCAATAATTTGTTGTCCTTCCCCTGTACCTCCGGTCAGCCCGGTTGGCTATGTACGGTGCGAAAGAAGTTCCAGCAAACACCTCGCATGGAACCAAAGTTGAGACCTTCCCACCCCCCCCAATAATTTAATCTTACCCGATGAGTCAAGTCAACTAAGCTAAAACGAAACAATTAATTTTTTTACCAGGTCAGGCCCACTGAGCTATGAAGCTATTTTCAAAAGCGACCTGGCCACAAATGATAGCTCAACAAAGTGGCTTATCATGTGGATATTTATAGCAGCCAAACACTCCAAACCCATGTTGATTCTAAATGTGGAGGGAATAACTGGAAGACCCGGAGAAAAATCCACGCGACCACAGGGAGAACATGCAAACTCCAAAAGCACAGGTGTCAGGGTATACTTGGAGTGTTAAAATGTACCCACAACCACCTGCATACCTGGCGAGGTAGTCAACATCTCACCACTGTGGCGCTCCTATCAGTTTGAGTCGTCAAACTGATAATCGGGGGTATAGTTGATTACTTCAATAATCAGATATCCCATTCACCATTACACAAGTTACAAACAGTGAAAATCACAAAGAACATTATGGCAATGTTCTGCATAAATGAATGCAATGAATGGCAGGTGCCACCCTTTGGGCATTTTTTTTTGGTTCTTGGCTGAACACAGAGCTGGCTGCTGTCTTGTTCCACAATTAACCAACTGCTCTGTTCCCTCCGCAGGTCTTTTGGAAACATAGGCATGGGTTCAGAAGTCAGGTCGAGATGACACACCATAGGCCCCCCTCAAAACCCATGGGAAACAGGAGAGAAATTGCGAAATTTTGGGGGTTGCAATGGGAGCCAAATCTTAAGTACGAGGGCCGGCAGCACATTGGCCATTGTGCCCAGCTTGTTTGCAGCAAAATGCCAAAATGCAAAACAGTCGAGTTAAAATGATACGAAAGGGCATGTTACTCAAGATATTGTCGTGCCAGCCAATGACACTACAGCTCTCGATCATTTGAGCAGGAAAACTCTTTTGACTCGACCCTTTTGTATAATTAAGCGGTTCATTTTTGTTGTGCGGCACAACACGCTATGCAAAAAAACCCACAGCAATTCTAACACGTGGAACTTGATGCATGTATCATTTAGCTTACTCAAGACAAATTAACGAGTCGATGCATCATTATACCCCGAGCAGCAATACGCGCAGATGTTAAGAATTATCGCCTTCACAGTGACAGGCCTATAGGCAGTCAAAGTGACTCTGCTCAACAAGCACTATGGCAGAGCCCTCTCTGATGTCAGCCCTAAGCCAGCCATTGAAATTCCACATTCCTACGATGGGAACGAGTCTCTCTTATAATGCCTTGTGTTGACTTCCGAAAAAAGTGGCACTCGGTTGATTCTGGAAGAACGATAGAAATGGTAAACTCATATCTCAGGATTTCAACTCGCAGCCTAATAACGGTAAGTCGCACAACCCCAACCACGTGACCATCTGGCGAGACATAAGAACACACAATATTCATAATATAGTTTTTTTTTGGGTCAGATCGCGCAAAAATATTAATGCATTAATGCATTTACGTGCGAAGGGGGAGGGGGGAGATTAATGCATTAAAGCCTGAAGTGACGTCATCACATCTACCCCTTTATTTAAGGATTTCTCCACAAATCTGGCTGTCGCCTGATGAAGCTAGTTGTAATTACTGGCGAAGCGTCGTACTCAGATTGTAAATGTTGTGCATTTGCTCTCCAACACACCGGTTAGTGCTGTACTAGCAACGAACTGGTATGTTCTGTTTACGTGACAAACCTTACTAATTGGCTGTGTCAGGTTGTGGCGGATCTAACAACACATTTATATTTACTTGATCTAACCCAAAAAACCTATATTACGGATGATATTGGTCGCGAAAGCCTACATTAAACTAACACACTACGCACCAATATGAATTCTTGCACTTTGCGGTATTTGTTAGAATGCTCAATTAAGACGCATTCCTTGGATACAAACTGCTGCTGTCTAAAATTGCAGCATCATTTATTTGATTTTCCCATGCATTGCCCAATCCTGGATCTCAAGAGTCTCTGAGGAACCGGCTCACGACCGTAACATGGACATTAGCCCTCGCAGCCATCAGATACATCTGCCCAGCTTGTTGCTAATGGGAACAGATGGAAATCCAAAATAAGGGCAACGGTGGCAATTCCTTCTTGAACGCGCTGAAGTTAATGGCACTGCAACTAAAACCATCTGCATGGTTAGAGATGATTAGAATTGTGCACGGATGTATGCTGGTAATAGGCCAACACTGTTGTTTATACCTGGGAGTAAAAAAAAAAACATAACGGAGAGGTTGTGCAGGCTCTGCGTACTTACTACCAAATACCTCCAAATGGAAAGCCGTTCATGTGCCATCACTTAAAATTTGCCATTGCTTTTAAGGCACCCATTTGTAAAGAGTGGCCTCCAAATAAAAGCTATTCAAGCACGCCGCTCCCTCGCTGATGAAGGGCCGATGGCGGGCCAGCATTTTAATGCCAAAGTTGCTACGCTTACAAGGCAGTGTGTCATTATTCATTTGCCGCACCTTTTTGGGGGGGGGGCTTGTCTTTTTGGGGGGGGGGGGCTTGTCTTTTATATGCTCGTGGAATATATTTTTTCATTTTCATTAAACATAGTCGGCCGTAAAAGCCAGGTAGGTAAAAGGCTCCGAGGTTTAAAAAAAAAATTATTGCACCCCCGCTATAAGGCGTACCAAAGCTCAGCCCGGTGGCTACTTAACAGTGTGGGGAATTTCTTGGCACATAGAAAACAACCAGAGGCCGCAGGTTGATGCCACGTGTTGGATAGCTCAGGAGCGAGGTCAGGAGGTGATTGTGTTTTTCTGTCGCAAAGAGTGGTGGTGGGTGTCTGAAACCCATTGTCCACAACGCGCTGTAGAATCTGATTCACCGAGACTCTACAATAAAAAAGGTGCCATGGTGGCGAGATGTTGACTCCCTCGCCTGGTATACAGAAGGTCGTGGGTTTGATCGCGACTGTCACGCCTGCTGTATATTTGCATTTTGCATGTTTCCCCCATGGCCACGTTGATTTTTCTCCAGGTCCTCCGGTTTTTCCCTCCACATTTAGAAACATGTGTTTCGAGTATTTGCCTGCTCTAAATGTCCACGCGATAAGCCGCTTCGTTGAGCTATCATCTATAGCCAGATCCCTTCCGAAAAAGATCTGCATAGCTCAGTGGGCCTTGCCTGGTAAATAAAAAATAGTTTCAGTTTAAGTAGACGCGCCTCGAAGACACTCCCGAGCCGACTTGCCACTCGCAACCGAGCGCGCTGGATGCACCGAACGACCCAGTCCTCTCGCTTGTAAACACCTCTTGCTTGTTTTAAAGCTTTCGTGACTGCAGGGATTCATCTTCTTGGTTCTTTCGGTAAAGTCACGTAGAAGGGAAGTAATAAAATAATACAAATAAAACATATTTATTTTTTATTATCTTTCGGTAAAGTCACGTAGAAGGGAAGTAATAAAATAATAAAAATAAAACATATTTATTTTTATTATTTTATTACTTCCCTTCTACGTGACTTTACCGAAAGAACCAAGAAGATGAATCCCTGCAGTCACGAAAGCTTTAAAACAAGCAAGAGGTGTTTACAAGCGAGAGGACTGGGTCGTTCGGTGCATCCAGTGACTTTACTGAAAGAACCAAGAAGATGAACCTTTTGCTTGTTCTAGTTCTCCTATGGCTTCCGAATGCAAAAGTCAAGCGTTCTCAATAGAAGTGCTCACCGGCTAAGATAAATTGTTCTTCGTAAAATAAAATTGTCTCATTACGATAAAATACCTCAAGTCATACAGATCTCGATAAAGAACACAGCATAATAGGCATTCAACAACAAATAAATACGAGCAACTCTTCTGTATTATTAGTTTTGATGAAGCCAAAATAAATGTGGCACACCAGCCTTTACAGTTCCCTTGGACCACACTTAGGGCTGCATAGAACACAATGTTCGTGATCACAACCAGGAAAAAAAACATACTCCTTCATGAAACAAACTCATTCATGAAGACAAAGGTATGGAAATAGGAACCATGCCCTTGACTAAAACATCGTGATTCAGCCCACCAACAGACACGGGATGTCCTCCCAGAGTCAACGCTTTGTTCGGAGACTGGACATCTGTGAAAAAAAGCTTCACGGCTCATCGGATTTCTCCAGTCTAAATAAACAGTCTGATTCTAAAAAGGATTCTGCAGACAACTTATTTAAAGGTACGTTAAATTTCGATTTAAAGCTTTCGTGACTGCAGGGATTCATCTTCTTGGTTCTTTCGGTAAAGTCACGTAGAAGGGAAATAATATTATTTCCCTTCTACGTGACTTTACCGAAAAAAGTCACGTAGAAGGGAAATAATAATATTATTTCCCTTCTACGGGACTTTACCGAAAGAATATTATTTCCCTTCTACATGACTTTACCGAAAGAACCAAGAAGATAAAGGTACGTTGTGATTCAGGGTATTGAAGCACCAGTACAGCAGGTTTTCCCAACCTCGCGTGTGAGCGACCCGCGACCCACCACCACGCTCCGTCTATCCATGTTCACCAACTTACTCCCCATTCAAACACAAATTAACTGGTTCTAGGCTGCACGCACCCAACGATTGTTAAACAGTCCCATGTGAACCACTAAGGAATTAACTGCGTCAAGTGGACCGTTTTCGTGCGCACCACGTTCACACACACAAACACTAAGAACTAAAACTTAACTTGAATCGGCTGTATTAAAAAGGCAGCGGTAACTAAACTAAACATTATGTTGTTAATTTTAACAGGTAAGGCCCACTGAGCTATGTAGCTCTTTTTCAGAAGCGACCTGGCCATCATGAATGATAGCTCAACGAAGTTGCTTACGGTGTGGAAATCTATAGCGACCAAATATTTAAACGATGCATGTTGATTCTAAACGTGGAAGGGAAAACCGGAGGAGCCTGGAGAAGAATCCACACAACCACGGGGAGCGAGACACGCAAACTCCAAATATGCAGATGTCAGGATCGGGATCGAACCCACGACCTCCTGCATACCAGGCGAGGGAGTTAACATCTCGTCACCCGCAGGTGCATCACGTGTTTAACAATCATCAGGCGTGGTGCAGCGTCGACAGAGTTAATTTGTATTTGAATGGGAGGAGTAAATAGCTAAACGCGGAAATATGGAGCGTGCTGGTGGAGGGGTCGCAAGGAGTGAAGTTTTGGAAACCCTGTGGTGTAGTATCTAACAATCTGGCACTGCGGCACTGTGTTTAGGGTTACTAAAGGTCATGCAGTAAAGTGCAATTCGCAATTACAAAAGGAGTTAATTACGGTCAAATTATTTGGTGATGCTGTGGTGGCAGTGGTGTACAAGCACAATTTAAAAAAAAAATGAACATTCGACAAGGACACTGCTTTAACAGGAAACCGTATATCATAGGCAATTACACTATGAGATCTCTTTTACCAGTGGCAAAATATAATGGTAGGTTTTTACCCTTTTAACTGGTACAAAACTGGTGTCAGTTTTGTACCAGTTAAAAGGGTAAAAACCTACCATCATAGGCAATGTTTACGAGCAATGGCCCTTCTTCACATGAATCAAACGAAGGGGGCGATACATTTTTTTGTTACTCATAGTCACGTACCACTTCGGCCTATCCATCATTTGAGGGTTGATAAAATAAGTACCACTTTGTGAGAAGTCAGCAGTGGTTGCCCCGAGGATATCCTGGGCTCCGTCATGGGAATGTGGAATTTCCACAAAAGGCTCAGGGCAATCAACCGTCGCTTGTTCGAATATGAACACTAGCTTATTCTGGTAGCTCATTCTACTGGTGTTCTTGAGCCAGCGATGCAAATTTCGCATTGCCTTGACCTTAGTTCTTCATCATTCTGTAGAGCACAATTGGGAAAATCTAAATGTCACCAGAACTTCTGGTCTTCAGCCGGCTAAGCCAAGTCATCCCGTGATTTTCTCTACGTCCGAGTTCACTGCCTGCCTTGCAAACGCGGTTCTTGTCTCTATGACAGATATGTCCTGACCATCATAAGACAACGACATGACAGAATTTTGAAAACGATGCACTGGCTTCCCGCAAAGTGGAACTCAATTAATCAACAGTGGAGGGGATATCAGGCATATTCCACTCATTGACCAATACAGACTCAAAGTAAATAATGCAAATCAGGTTACTAAACAATGATGGGTAAGGAAAGAGATCTCACCAAGAAGATGTTTTCTCCAGCTGCAGGATTTTCACATCCGGGTGTTTCGATAGCCAGTCATGAGACCTTTTAACCCCTGCTGGTCTACGTGGCATGTGCAGCGTTGGGCCATGTTAATCGTTGTATACTGGCGTGCGTGGACCAGCAGGAATCAACATCTCTCTGGATTGTCTTGGTGAGATCTTTCCTTCCGTATGTATGCATGTATGTATGCTGAAATGCTTTCTCACTGCAAATAGCCAACCATTCTAATGGGAGATGCGGGAGGAAAGGACAAATAACTAAAGAAATTAGTTTTCAATTTAGATTGCAAAGCGAAAAGCTCCAGTGGCTTCCTAATATCGGAAGGAAGAGCGTTCCAGACGGCCGCAGAAGCGCATCTGAAAGCGCCGCGCGATGCAGTGACCATCTTTGTTCGATATCCTCGATGTAGAGCGAGGATATCGACATCGCCCGGCTCTCAAACACGTCTAGCCACCCTTCTCGTGTGCCGACGAGACGAAGGACCTCTGGTGGGTGTTGGGCTCCTCACCGGCTGGAGGTAGAGGAGGGCCAAGTTGATGGGGTTGGGAAGGGTCACGTTCAGCAGCAGGAACCCAGTTGAAAAGCCCAGGGAGTGCATTGCTCGATCCAGGCTTGCGCACAAAACACACGGGAGCCATCGATTACAGAAACGCCACGTGAAATGTATTTTATCAGTCTGACGTGAATGGATCTGATACCGCAATTCTTCAATGTGATAAAACTGTTTGTTTAAAAAAAAAATCTATTCTGTATCAAAAATAGCAAACCTTACAGAAACAGTTTGGCCAGATATGGCAAACAGAACTTCACAGACCAGCCTCATATCTCCCAAATATTACTAAAGGCCGTGCACATGTTTATACAAGTCTTACAACATGCACACAGGAAGTCCTGCCTATATGCGTAGCCCTGGGTGGGATCCCCCACACAAACCTGTACTGACCAGCGTGGTGAAGTATAGTCAAACAACTTCCTTAACTGACACGGTTATTGAGAGGCCTTCATCCAGCAGTTTATTCACAAAAAGAGCCACTCATTATTATTAAATTTTGTTACGTACAGATGTTAGGCCAAGTCACAGAAAAGTGTCTCACTGCTCATGTCTGTTGGCAGCCGTGGGCCAACAGAGGAAATTCCACAGTCCCATGGTGCGTGCCAGCACATTCATGTGATTAACACGATTGACTTTATACAAAGTTGCATTCCTTTTATCAATTACATTATATATATGCGTCTAATTTATATACATGTAATGTGCTGCTTTAGATGATAGTTTTTTTGGTACTGCAACTAATAATGCTGCGGGCAGAAGACACCATTTTAAAAGCATACGCAGTATACCAAGGGGACAGTTCAATTGTCACACATTTGTAAGCACCTGGGAGTCAGACCCGAGGTCACACTGAAGGTCACAGCAGCTCCCAAAGACACCCAGTCACGCTCCCACAAGGACACTTTCCTTCTGACGGTTGATACCGGTTCTGATACGACACACACTCGCGTCCACCGACGTATTCCGACGGTCTCCCCTGGAACTACATGTTATTTAGTAAACGGCCGACTATGTGAACAGTTGGCTGCGTGGTGAAGCCTGAGCGGGGTTAAATTAAAACGGGGACTTCGTATTTGCTTCGACGTCAAACAAAAAAAGAAGAGACGCGTGTAACGTGTTCACCAGCACGCCGCTCCATACCGCGGGTGGTGGACTCGTGCTGGGAGAACTTTTTATCGGGCGAGTCTTTCGAAAAGCGGTTTGAGGTATTGCCACCAAAATCAGTTCGCCGCAGCTTACCTTGACAGGAACAAAGTCACGATGATGAGGAGGGCGACGAGGGAAAGCGCAACTCCCAAGACGATCTAAACAAAGAAGGCGGAGGGAAAAAAATAACAATTAGCGAGCGCCGCATCAGGCCGAGCAGATAAGTGAAAAGGAGGCCAAATGTGTCTCAGAGAGGCACCGATTTCCTTTAATGACATTTTGTTTCACAGAGACTCGAGGTGGCGTCAAAAAGGAATCGAGAGCCGGAGCGTCTTGGCCGCTCAAACGAGCGATGAGGCAAGTGTGAAGCAATGCCATTGGTGCCAAGCCAACCATGGAAATGTCACGTTCCCATGGCAAGAGCCGGTCGCTTCGTGTGACAATCGTTGGTGCCATGAACGTGAATGTTGGGTTAAGTGAAGATGACGATTGTCAACAAGCCCAACATTAAGCTGAACAAGGTTCATTATAATGTTGTTCATAAGCATTTTGAATGCATTTTCCTGGAGGCATTCATGAGTAAGATAGTTTTATAAGGTCTGAAAAGGTAATAATCCCCCCCCCCCCTCAAGATCTGTAGTCCTCTATATATTCAGGTGCTATTGACCAACTAATGCGTGTTTATATGTGAGAGGAAACCAGAGTACCCAGAGAAACCCACACATGCGGTGGGACAACACTCTATTCCATTATTCCATACAGATGGGAAAAATGCAGTGCACATTTTTGCTGAACCACCTTCTCTTGGCGAGCAAGGATATGACTCGTCTTCAGTGTCCACGGGAAGGGATTTTCACAACGTTTGTGTGATCCGCCATCCCTCGCTTTAACAGTGCAGTATATGAAGCTGGCTTGTCTGAGCCAATGTTGATGCCTCTAGACCTTTTTAAACTGCAATCTTCTTACTCTCACACACCGTTTATTTTGATTACTCCACTGCCTTTTTGGATATCACTGGGTGTATGTTCCATGTCTTAGCTACGATGAAAAAAATGGCCGTGCGTGATAAGGATTTCTAGATAAACAAAATGGCTGAAACGTCTGCAACTTTGTTCTGTTGCCGTTACTAAATAGCTGCGTTTAAATGACTAATTAGCGATGCTCAGCTAATTGCACCAGTTGTTTTGCCCAGCTGATAAGATGCTGAATGGTAACAAAAAGGGATCTTTAAGCTTCTCCTGGAACCAGATAAATATTAATTGTTTTAAATGCACTTTTACACAAAAAGGCAATTTGAGATACATAAAAGCTCTTTATTATGCAAACTGAAGTAATATCAAAATTCATTTTTATAAAACTGCTTTGTATATTTAATTAGGGTACCAAACGGATCAAAGACTATGCATGAATAATCTTTGCAAGAGACACATTTCTGCATAAGGGATGCAAAACACCCGCAGATAATAGAGCACAGCTACATTTGCTGCGATAGCGATCACATAATAATTCATTAAAATTAGTTGAAGGTACAAAGACGACAACGATATCTTCGTGCAAGTAAACCTGACGCTGCTCTAACTTCTGCTCTTCACATCACTTGACCAATAGCACACAAACACGATCGTCTCTGATCGCAGATTTCAAATGAACTAACCTTTCATTAACGTGTATATTTTAACTCCTAGGCTGCCAAAGGGAAAATGCTGAATCTTAAGTGAATACACAATGCGTGCTCATAATCCAGCGATAAGAGACAGGGTTGGTGGCACAGACAGAGATGGAGCCGCCTGTGTGTGGACACCCCCGCGCTGCAGGGCAATGAGGTCTGTTTAAGGCAGTTCAGAAATAGGTTTTGGGTCTATCCCTGTGGCGGGTTAGGGTTATGCTAGGACGAAATTTTAAATGGCATATGAATAGTTGCCTCATAGTAAATACTGAGTAACAGAGAACCCCCTTAATTTATCCAAAATGCAGTACTACGTGAACTAATTTGTATTCAAATTATGAAATGTTGCTGGCAGAATTGCATTTTGGATAACCCATGATTAAATTGGCCAAAAGATAAATCAACCCATTCGTCAATAAAATAGCCTTAAAATAAAATATATATATCATCGGCAATGTTTTGGGCAAAGGGCCTTCAAAGTAAACAATACTTTTTTTTCCACAAGTCCATAGAACAACCAAATAACCCTGCAGTGTCGGGATGGGTCTGTGACACAGAGAGACACATAGACTATTTTTTTTTTATTTTACCAGGTAAGGCCCACTGAGCTATACAGCTTTTTTTTCAGAAGCAACCTGCCCACAAATGATATCTCAATTAAGTGGCTTACGATGTAGAAATGTATTTCAGCCAAATACTCTAAATGCATGTTTCTAAATGTAGAGAGGAAAACCGGAGGACCCAGAGAAAAATCCACACGACCACAGGGAGAATATGCAAACTCCAAATAAACAGGCGTCAGGGCCAGGATCAAATCCACAACCTCCTGTATATCAGGCGAGGTAGTTAACATCTCGTCACCGAGGCTTAACAAACCAAGTCTCCATCAACGGGAGAAATCTAAAAACAAACAAAAACACGTAAACATGTTGTTACAAAACTAAATAGACAAAAACAAGCACAATATATTTTTTGTAGAATAATAACAATTTAAATGAAATTGAGTTGTGGACGGCGTGATGTTAATGATGCACACGAATGTGAATACGTGGAAGCGTGTGTGGACGTTCGTAAAGTGAGGCCAGCACATCGCCTCCATTTAGCTCGGGGACATTCAAGCGTGTTTAGGAGGTCCGGTGGACCGGCTCTGGCTCCTGCCACCATGAGGGGTGGAAAGTCCTCTACTCGGGACAGGAGACTACCAAACAACAGAGAGTGGCTCTTCTTCTGAACAACAGAATGAAGGGGGCGTGGGAGCGTGGCGGTGAGGTGTGGGAAGTGTTAAGCCCCAGACTACTTTGGGCTTGCCTTCTCATCAGCCTTTATAAAACACCAACGATCGAGGACCCACGTATGCCGATGCAAGGCACCGATTTGCAGGCGATTGCTGGACTGGATGTGACTGTGAATGTTTGGCTGGGCAAGGAAATTTCAATGGAAAAGTTTGACCATAAGACCTGGACATGAGATCCTATTGCTTGATGTAAACACCTTGCGAATCGTTCGAGAGACTTACACTCAGGAGGATCATTTCTCTGCAATTCACGGGCATTGTTTTAAA
Organism: Lampetra fluviatilis; assembly: GCF_964198595.1. Lineage (NCBI taxonomy): Eukaryota > Metazoa > Chordata > Hyperoartia > Petromyzontiformes > Petromyzontidae > Lampetra > Lampetra fluviatilis. The sequence goes on along the minus strand of NC_136276.1, from coordinate 28,110,133 downwards.
CATACATATTTAAGTGTGGATGAATAAGACAGAGGAGTAAATTGGCTGACCTCAAAGCCAATACTGCAGTAAGCCGTAGCTTATTCTTGTGAATAAATGAACTATAAATGTCATGGCCTTTCAAGACACAGCTCTTGTGCTTTCAGATATAATCATTGGCCCTTTTTTCAATATCAACATGGATAAGCACATGCATGTGTGTTGCATGCATGTGTGCTGCATGCATGTGTGCTGCATGTATGTGTGTTGCATGCATGTGTGTTGCATGCATGTGTGCTGCATGCATGTGTGCTGCATGCATGTGTGTTGCATGCATGTGTGCTGCATGCATGTGTGCTGCATGCATGTGTGTTGCATGCATGTGTGTTGCATGCATGTGTGCTGCATGCATGTGTGCTGCATGCATGTGTGTTGCATGCATGTGTGTTGCATGCATGTGTGTTGCATGCATGTGTGCTGCATGCATGTGTGTTGCATGCATGTGTGTTGCATGCATGTGTGTTGCATGCATGTGTGTTGCATGCATGTGTGCTGCATGCATGTGTGTTGCATGCATGTGTGTTGCATGCATGTGTGTTGCATGCATGTGTGCTGCATGCATGTGTGCTGCATGCATGTGTGTTGCATGCATGTGTGCTGCATGCATGTGTGCTGCATGCATGTGTGTTGCATGCATGTGTGCTGCATGCATGTGTGTTGCATGCATGTGTGTTGCATGCATGCGATGAATTAATGGCGGTTATGCAAGCGAGGTGAACGAGTCTTCGCAATGGAACAAAAACGTATAGAGACAAATTTGATGCAACATCATCAGTAATCAGCTTTATTATAAAAAGAGACCATTGAGAAAATGTTTCCTTTCAAATGGATTTCTTAAATACATAGTCACCTTTCATGTAATGATTCTGTTATATGCGTAGACTAATGAGATCATGTTTCATAACAAGCTCATCATTAATCTGAATTATTAGGATGCTTGCTCTTAAACATTTTCTTTTTAAAACATCCTGTATGAGGCATTCATCAAGAAGATGTTTAAAGAAATATATCCTATTACCACTAACCCCTTCCCGTTTCGAGACGTCTGCAGGTTGCAGGGTGGATCCCATTCACCGCTAAATCTTGAAACGCGCAAGCAGTTGAGCGTGACATTTATTGAGAGGCATAGCACCGTTGTTTTTAGTGACATTATAATTACTGCAGGGAACCGTAGCAACACGACCGCACTCTACAATAGCTGGCACCAAACTGTGCCACACGCCTTCCTGCAAGGCTTTGTGGGAGCATCAGTACCGATAAAGTTATTTTATTTGAGCTTTTATTCCGGCTCCATTAATCAATCAATTTCTGGATGAAGGCTTCCCCAACCAGTGTGGTGTCAAGCCCGTTGTTTAACCATACTTCACCACACGGATCAGCGTAAGTTTGTGAAGCGGAGTGACCAGGATCGGTTCAGATTATCCCCTTGCCACTGATGTTAGGCCATAGCTGGGAATCAAGGTCAATTTGGCGGGTTCATAAACCAGTGTGCTATCCACTGCAAACTGCTCCACCTTCAAACAGTGATTTACGATGCAATCATAGTTTATCTAAATGAAAGCAAATACAATACTTGTATTAATTACATTATTTTATATCAACATGGCCAGCTTCATTTGGAGTGTGGCTTTCTTGCAGACATTAACCGTTTGAGTATTCGTGTATGTATATTGTACTTTTTCGCACAGTACACAGTCGACCGTGCTCATCGGAGGTGTGAAATGTGAATGCTTCTGCGCTAGAGTGTGGATGCTGAGGCACAACAACAACCGCCATTTTCCAAAAAGTGGCGGTGATATAACCCATGGCGCTTGTGCCAGAAAGTCACCAAGGACAATTATATCAGCACCAGGATGGTTTTGGTCTCAACCAGGGGTCAGCAACGAAAATAACAAGAAGAGCCATTTTCTTCGAATTTGGTTAAAAAAAAAACTCACAAATTCAAGAGCCGCAATGGATGTGAATACGGGACAGTTCTTAATGAATAACGTCACAAAGCAGTCCTGAAAGAGCCGCAGGGGTTGGCTCTGGTCGGCTCTGGAGGCGACCCCTGCAGCTGGTCGATGCGTTCAATGGTAGCAGTAAATTTCGATTTAAAGCTTTCGTGACTGCAGGGATTCATCTTCTTGGTTCTTTCGGTAAAGTCACGTAGAAGGGAAATAATAAAATAATAAAAAAATAAAACATAATAAAAATTTTTTTATTTTTTATTTTATTATTTCCCTTCTACGTAACTTTACCGAAAGAACCAAGAAGATGGTAGCAGTAAGTTGAGAGCGAGTTCACCGCATCTGATTCACACCTCAGATTCAGAGCCGATTCACACCTCGGCATTCGCGTTGTGACGTCATCATGCTCCGCTGTCTGTGAAGGGCTCATCAAAGGTGGGCGAGGGCACATGCATTTGGACTGAGCATTTTTTTCATGATAGCGAGTTTAATGCCCCACAGCCTTGACGGATACATTTACTTCATATGACTATGACTCCTCACTTCCGTCTCAACGGGACACAAGGTCAAACATCATTCTTGTTCTTACTCTCACTGCATTGGTCTCTCCTCTGTTTCCCTCTCTGGCCGCTACCCCTGCTCTCGCTGTGATCTCTGTGCGCATGCCCTCTCTCTCTCTCTCGACCCTATATTATATTCTCTCTGCTCTATGTCATTCCCAACGCAGTGATCGCCATTATTTATTTTATTTTACCAGGTTAAGGCCCTATACGCTTTGGTTCTTTCGGTACGTCACGTAGGTAGAATTACAACAAAATAAATCACGACGTTTCGATAGCAACACAAGCCATCGTCTTCAGGTGAAAATCGCGACAGCAGCGGTGTCTGCTGCGAGCAGCACGATGTCTGGTGCAGACATCGTGCTATTTTTCAGAAGTGATCTAGCCACAAAGGGAAGCTCAACAAAGCGGCTTATCATCACGTGTAAATTTATAAACACATGTTAATTCTAAACGTAGAGGGAAAAACCGGAAAACCCGAATCGAAATCTACGCAAACACGAGGAAAACATGCAAACTCCAAATATACAAACATTAGGGTCTGGATCGAACCCACGACCTCCGGTATACCAGGCACGATCGTCAACATCTCGCCTCATCAGTTCAGCCAAAAGTTATGATTGGGCACCTGGATCTGCCAACTTTTGGTTGGCAGCATCATCTTCACAAGTAGGGCTGCTGGCACATTTCCAGGACGTGAATTGCGACAAAACTCACATTGCAATGCACCGCCCAAGCAACGCCGCTTTTGGCGTGGCGATGATTTTTCTAAGCGTTTTATAAGATGGGCCTGCCTCAACTCCGGAGATGTGAACTGGACACGCCCGTTTGCCATGCCACCGCCACAAAAACATTCACCGTCTGCCCCTGCTGGCAGATCTGTCAAACGCGTGACACAGGCTTACAAATCTCACCCGGTGTATCTATGCCTAATTCACGTACAGCCTTCCTTTGGCTTAGTCGCTTGAAAACAGTGTGTTCCGCCAGGTATAAATGTTCCTCCACCAGCACGTGAATCACACCCATTGTCCTCATGTTATAATGCGTGTGGAGGGGCGCCACTGATTTCCATTTGTGGCTGAGCAAGTCCTGCAGGGTGGGGGGAGGGCAGTTTACGAGTAGGATGACCACTGGCACGTTCTTACATCTTCCAAATTAAATCCAGGATTCTTATTTGGGAGGGGGCAAGGTAATGCATTGGGATGGTCTGTCCATTTCCTTCGTAAGGTGTGTGTGGTGTGCGTGGGAGGAAACCCGGATTATCCAAAGGAATCAGATTCTTTAATTATTCCGGAGGAATCCGATGAGCGATTAAGCTTTTTTTAAAAATCCTTTATATTAAGTTCACTTGCTTGCTTGCTTAGGACCGTGCAAATCTTTCGGTCGTTTTTTAACCCACTTCCCGTGATCCAATCGAGCTGACATTTTGCACACAGACTCGTTGTGCGTGACAATTAATGTTCGTGAAAAAATTTTCCCAAAATGTTACACTTTTTAGGACAAAAATATTATATTTAATTACCAATTGCTTAATGCTGCCGTGCAATCATCTGACCCATAGGTGGCAGCCATCTCAAGCCAGAGGACGAGAGGACTCTAGCCGCCACGTATATAAAGGATTTATAGTGAAAAACTTTGTTTTTACGGGTTATACTTGTTAACAGTCCAGTTGGGGCGTGACACAGCAGGTTTCACATTCAAAGTGACGCCGCCACTGTGGAGCAATGGTCAGCACAGACGCCACCGCTACGGTTCAATCTCCTGGCGAGGCAGTTGTAACAATGGCGCAAGTTTCTTAAATTATCTCCACCCCTTCTGTCCACGCAGCAGTATAAATAATAAGTACACCCCAATGAATCAATCGGCAGGTCCCACATGGTGAGACAAAGTGTGGGTAACTCCCACATTTTCCAAGATGTCTGGCCAGCGTGGAAGAGTAGGCCAAGTACCCTCTAGATGGGCTCCGTCTAGTGGAGGCCCTTAGGCCGGCAGTAGCACGAGCATGACATTTTGTCTATCCCTTGCAGCAATCGATAAAAAAACAACTACTGAAAAAGGTGCGTCCAAAATCCGGTTGCCTACACCTCAAACCAGACCGGCGATCCATCGTCGGCCTCAATGGCCTCGTTATCGACTGCACGAACGACACCGTCAGTCAATTATTCGGCGAATAAGCACACATTTAAAGTTAATTCAAAATTAAAATTGAATGCTACCCAGCCCAGGTGGCATGCGACAACAGCTGCCAAGGAGACCTGAGGCCACATGGGGGAACCTATTCACGGCAACCCCCCCCCCCCCAGATTATTTATGGCGATATTTCACCCTTTGCAACAACCGTGCATTTCCTAGCAAGAAACCATCGTGTGATAAGCTACTCTGGGGTACTTATTTATTGTGTATAGGCTTACACTGAAAAAAAGTACAAACAAACAGCTAAAAGTTGGAAACCAAAGTCAGAACCACGTTATTTTACTTCCGAGAATGCCGCATTGCTGTGACGTGAATCGAAATGTATTTTAGTTTTTCAGCAAAAAAAAAAACCCTCGCCGAAGGTCAATGCCCCTTTTTCAGGAGGCCCTGCTTTGGGAAGTTTTGCTCATTTCTGATTCAATGTGCGTTTTGTAGCCGTTTCATTCGCCTAAATACTTTTTGAGCTCAAAGTAGCCGGTTTACAAAAGCCTAAATATGCATCTGCGCTCAGATGAGCACGGGCGGCGGAACGGTATTCATATCCATGTCTACGGTGGAAATTCCACATTTCCATGGCAGGGTCAATGCCACTCAAAGACCGTGTCTGTTCATATATATATTAACATGTTTAGTAGATCACATTTCTATTTTGCAACACGTTTCTCACGTGTCTACAATGGAGGAATTAGATTTTTCTGTTTCTTCAAATGTGTAAAGTTTGGACTCAGACACTAACCTTTGTTAAACATGCTAGGGGATTTGCACCAGTAACGTGATGCTTTCAATCGTTTTAAAAGAAGTTTGTGGCAACTAATTTCCGCTTATTATTAAAATTAGTCACCGGGTCAGCGTACATGAGGTGCATTTTGCTTTTTAAAGGCGCGTTTAAGTGCATAATGTACCGCCTTTCAGGTGTCACTACTCGAGCCTATTGCAGATCTATTTTTTCAAACATCCACAGGGCTGCACTTTGGTAGATGTGATTGACACTTAGAGAGGACTGCTTAACACTTTAAATGGACAGATTCCAAAAGCAACAAGGCTGTTTTCCCAAGACAAAACAATGCTTCATTTAATAGATTCCCCATGCTCGCAACACAATCCTGCACTGCCAAAACATCACAATGCATTACAATACATTACGAATAAACATGTGAACAGTAAGAAGCTGTTACACTGTGTGCTGTATGTAAAACAGTAATTTGGGAGTCTCAAATGTGTTTTCTCTTTCTAGAAACATACCATTGTATAGTATAATTGGGAGCAAAAAAAATATGTAAACATTCAGTATTGTCAGTAAAAAATAGTCCAGTGAGCACTATTTTTTAAAATAAATATTTCATTACATTGAATGGTAAAATGTAGAGTCCACGGTTTTAAAGTTAAAGTGATCCTTGCTCAAGCGATTGTGAGATGGCGAGTCGCAGATGGCATTGAGTCAGCGATGAAAAATGTTTACAGAGACAGCGGGAGAGGGCGGGCGGTGGAGGCTATGGACGCGAGAGTTGGTGGATCATCGCTCAAATACCAAAATGTTGCGAGACTCCCTTCCCGTGGGCGTTGAGGAGGAGCCATGCTCTGGCTCGCTAGCAAAATGGAGGACAGCAAAGTGTGGACTGATGTAATCCGTCACTTTCTAATGGGATCGAGCGTTGCTCCCTCGCATGCGTGGGTTTTCTCCGGGCACTCCGGTCTCCTCCCACATGTTGTATAAACATTCACTAATTGGCTGAAAACATGTTCATAGAACTAAACTATTTTTATTTTACCAGGTTAGGCCCACTGAGCTGTGAAACTCTTTTTCAGAAGCGACCTGGTGACAAATGATGGCTCAATGAAGTGGGTTATCACATGGAAATTTATAGGAGCCAATACACTCAACGCAAGTTTCTAAATATGGAGGAAAAAACCGGAGGATTCGGAGAAAAATCCACAAGAACGCGAGGAGAGAGACATGCCAACTCCAAATATACAGGCGTTAGGATCGGGATCGAACCCATGATCCAATGCATACCAGGCGAGGTAGTTAACATTTCGCCACCAAGTAGAGTGATTGTTGGTGCTGCCTCACGGCCTGGTAGCCTTCTAGCTTGTCTGTGGTGCCACAGTGATTGTGAGATGCTATTTGCACGAACGAATTTTGAGATTTTTTTTTTTGTCGGACGTATACAAGAAAGTCCCCGGTTGTGCAACCTCATTCTCGTAACAACCAATGCGAGACACAACCTATTTCAAACCAGCGGCACTGGTACGTGCAAAATAAAACTACGCAACAGTCCCATATTAAAACTGCTTGTGCATATTGGTGAGAACAGAAGGTAGACCGAAAGTCGTGAGCAATTCATGAAAACAACCATCGACTTAAGACGGGGTGGGGAACGTCCGGCCCACGGGCCATATAAAGCCCGCGAAATCATTTGGTCTGTTCCAGCCATCACATTAGGGGTGATTTAATTAAATGTTTGACCAAACATAACGGGTTAATTTTTAAGTTGATCATTTTGTATGGCCCGCGAATGATGTTATACATATCCAAATGGCCCTTGTCAGAAAAAAGGTTCCCCACCCCTGACTTAAGTAAAGGCAACCATACCAAGTGAGACCGAGCAGTGCAACACTGCAGAACACCCAACGGGTGATGTAGCAATTCCAACATCCATTATTGCATGGTGTACATAGCACCTATGATTAGCACGGTTGGCTACCGACAGTAACAAAAAGTTCAACATACATACAGAAGGAGGAATCCCATGAGCTATGAAGCTCTTTTTCACAAATGTCCAGTAGGGTCTGGTCAGCAAGTTACAACAACAACAACAACAAAAAACACTATAGCAGTACAAAGCATAGGAAAGGTAAACAAAAATCACGAAAACATTTTAAGCTAAAATAAAACTAAACAATTTCTTATTTTACCAGGTAAGACCCACCGAGCTATTAGCATTTTTTTTCAGAAGCGACCTGGCCACAAATAATAGCTCAACATACGACGTGGAAAATGTATAGCAAGCAGCCAAATAGTCTAAACGTGCGTTTCACAGCGAGCGAAGGGGGCAGAAACGGGGTGCTGCGTTGGGAGCCCTATTCTCGAGGGCATGTTGTTCAGAGTGGCAGGGTCTTACAGTCCTCTCACTGAAGTGGAGATGATGGCCTCACTGAAGTGCAATGCGCCTTCAGTTCGGGGACGTGTTACGTCGAGCGCCGTGAGGAACCCGTGTGAATGGCGCAGCACAGAATCGAGTTTATTTTTGTTTGCGAGCGTGTGAAGAATTACGAAAGCATTCAGGAGGTTAACACGCACAGCGACTATAAAGTACACATCAGAAACTTACCTATTTTTGCTACACTGCCATCCACAGATGCCCTTCCCCCTCACCCCTCCGGTAGTGGTTCTACTAACCCATCCGAGGACGTGAAAAAGTTGGTCCAAAATAAAAAAAAAAAAGCTAAATTAGGAATGACAACTCGCGCTCTATAACCGCACCGCCACCTGTCCTAAAACATGCATTCTGCACGCGTGTGAGTGCGCACGTCACCATCCTCATCATTATCATCGTCACCGTGTATATACCCCGCGCCTTTCACGTCAAGCAAGTCTCAAGGCACGCGCTGGATAATTGGGGTGAGGTGTGCAGCTGGCAGTGTCAATTCACACAAACTGCCGCGTCCGATGGGGGAATTCTTATTTCAGGCTGAATCAGGTATGGGGAATCGGAGTTTTTTGTTTGTTTGTTTGTTATTATTGACCTGCCATGGGATTTGACACAGAAACACCAGGGTTAGCCCTGCTTTATTGCCATTTATAAAAGATGCCAAAAAATAAACTCAACCTGTCTCCCTTGCTCAAACGTGCACTGCAGCAGTGGTCGTCTGCTGCTCGCGCCTGAGCACAATGGTAACGAGGTAAAGGCGGAGCCCCTCGGCTTGCTCCACTCACGCGACTGTCGGCAGGGAGAGCCTCCACTCCACTTAGAGGTGGCTCCAGACAGCCGCCCCCCACGCCCTCCACCGGATGTTTGGCCTACTCTTCCACGCTAGCCAGACATCTTGGGAGGGGTGGAGGCACTCAACACTTGACCCCACAACACGCAGCTTGCCGATCGACTGATCGTGGTGGAATCCAAAAACCCTGCTGGGTGGACGGAGGCAGGCGGGGTTGATGAACGATCGTGTTTCAACTTCAACTGCCAATGGTGGAAATTCCATATTCCTATGCAGGGATCAGATTATCGATTGCACAAGCGTACATGACTTCCCACAAAACGACACTCCTTTTGAATATACCAGAAGGCACAAAGGCTACCTTGACCTCTGACCAGGATTTGAACCCACGTTATTATGACTGTGTGTAAAGCACGCTAATAATAAACACAGCACTACCTAGCCGAGGGGTTGCAAATCGCAATAACAAGAGCCATTTTTTTTCGAATTCGGTAAAAAAAACTCAATATTTGAAGAACCTCAATGCTCATGAATATGAGACGGTGGTTGTCCTTAATAAATGACATCACGAAGCGGTCCTCAAAGAGCAGCACGCAGTTCCGGAGCCGCAGGTTGATGAACCCTGACCTAGCCAAATACTGCCAACATCCCTTCATTGAACTGGCTGGATGGGACCTCCTCAACCGAGCAGCTTGTCAAAAATCCTAAACATAACGGAAACCACGTAGACACTACAACCTTCTTTGCGAGAGACAAAACTGCTGCACTTGAAATTGTAATGGTGTGTCAAGAAAAAGTCTGCTCTAAAATAAGCATTTTGCTCACGTCATATTTTTTTAGCTCCTAATTTTTTTATCACCGCAGCAACTTGACATTAAGCTCCGTCGCGCACTATAATTTCTGCCAATGCACACATCATCATTGCTCAGGGCACTGCACGGGCAGATGTTAGCGCTTGAAAAATCCGCACACACGTCCCAACAGTCGCGGTGAGTCAGCTGTGGATCTGTGTTTCTCCCAGCACCCTCTACTTTTGGTTTACGGAAATAAAACTGGCAGTGATAAAATGTAAATAAATATTTCTAACAGTTTGCTACTATGGTTACCAAGGAGATGAGGGTTAAAGTAAATGCCTTTATCATTTTTTCCTCCCCAAAAAAATCTTATCATGTTGCAGTGAATAGCTATGCTGAAAGCATATCTCCCTAACTCATTCTGTTACGTATTTTGTTACTTTTCATTAAATGTATAACTAAGCTAGGTCCTCACAAATATCTTTCATAATTTTGCCATTGTCTACCGAGGCAATGATTCATTAGTCTCTTCCAGGATCTGTCCAATTGGTAGCATGTTATGTGGTCGATTGTTGAGTAACCTTTCCTAAACCCAGCTTGCTTATGAGGTTAATTTCCCTCTAAATTGTCCCTAATTCAGTTACCAATGATACACTGCCCTTCACAGTATGAAAACAAAGGAATGGTCGCAGAAGCGATGGTATAAATGTGTAAATCGTCAAAGTAGCTGGACCTGTTGTGGAACAAACCAGGTGAACCCATTTCCTAAATACTGACACAGAAATGGAATACCTCAATCGTGGGATGCTGCATCAATAATTATTTAAATACTGTATTTGAAGGGGGTGATAACACTGGGCCGATGAATCACATATCAGATTATACTCACACCACGTGTATTTAAATCGTAATTGTACTTATGTAATCACAGTGCGAAAACGGAAATGTTTGCCATACATTTTATACAATTGGGAAGCCACAATTTCAAGTTGTCATAAACGTATTCAATGCTGAATTTATGCCGGCGAAAACAGCATTTGCACTTGATATTTTTTTTCTTCCCACAGAGTAAACACACATTGCATTAATGCGTTATTGCATCGCTGTGTAACATCATTAAGTACCTTCTAGAAATCCCTCATGCTCGCGGCACTTCTTAAAATTATTTTTCTATTAATATCCAAAACAATTTATTCTTGCAAAATCACAGAAACAACACGGAGCGAATTGCCTCTTGCTGCTTCGCTTCATACAGATCGCCCAATATGAATATGCCAATGCTGCAAATATGTCACTTTAAATTTGACTGACAAGAAACCGTATGCCTCGTTAAATGATTACTCCCGTGTGTTGCGGTAAGACCAATTTACAAACACGAACGTGCCCTGCTTAATAATTGCCATAATGGATTCGATTAAACGTCGCTATTGCGATACTATCCTTGGCACGGGGACCCTTAGTTTTGCTTACAAGCACTTAGTTTTTACACTATGAGACCTCCTTTACCAGTGGCAAAATATAGTTGCAGGTTTTTACCCTTTAAACTGGTACAAAACTGACACCTTTATACAAGGCATCATGTTTGCAATAACAACAACACAAGCAGTCAAAATGCTGTTTCGGGTGTGGACCAATCAACTTTAAGGACAGTGCATATTATTATCATTATCAGAGTTGTTTCTTTTTGTTTGCATTTTGACTGCTTGTGTTGTGGTTATTGCAAACATGATGCCTTGTATAAAGGTGTCAGTTTTGTACCAGTTTAAAGGGTAAAAACCTGCTACTAAGCAATTAGTTGTTATTATGGGAATACTTTGATGTCAACCACTGATGCATTTGGTTCAGCCTTCATCGCAACGACATTGGAAGTGCGATTCACATCAAGTCTTCTTTCCCTAAACAACGCGCGACAATTCTCAGAGACGGTTGTATGATGAGGTGAAGGTGATTAAGTTAATCCTGTGAACAATATAACATTGTTGAGCCCAACTTAAATTAAAACAACACCAATTCCATCGACTACTCTATTTAGCTTCTGCAAAGGGTGTACCTGATTAAACCGGCGGAACACATGAAATTCGCATCCCGCATTAAGGTATCTTTATATATTCATCGATATATGAAAGGGAAATTTGTGGATAAGTGTGTCTGTTCGAAATGTTTAGCATACTTCCCAACATGCTACAAACTTGAAATTTGGCATGTGGGTAGCTCCCATAATGTACACAATGTAAAGAATATAAAAATAGACTTTTGTATTTTGGGGGGGGGGGGGAATGACCATGAAGTGTGTGGCGTCAACCCGCGGCAAAAACTCTCCAACGCTGAGCTCTGACGTCATGACATTTGCACAGCTGATGCCGTCTTAAATGTCGACTTGAACGCGACTATTTGCAGCTTGCCATGTCATTCCCTTCCCGAGTTGCCAAAATCACGCGTTGTTTTTCGGGTAACGCAAAGAACCATGCTACATCATCATCATCATCTATATTCGTTCATTGAATAAACTTAAAACTAGGTCTAAACTATTAATTTCCGTGCGAAGAACGGGTACAACTGCTAGTGCTAATATATATTTCCACACCTCCGATTAGCACGATTGCCTACGTGCTGTTATATACTCAATATTCACAATCTTACGGCTGTGAGATCGAACCCTTAGTGGCATTTGACTCGCCCCATCACCCATCTGGGACTGATAACAACAGGACCACTTGATACGAAGTAAACAGCGGTGGTGCTGTTGAAAATGAATAAGGATTTCCCACCACTGGCTCAGGGCCTTCCATGAGGATCAGCACTACGACATTCCCAACTAAGCAGGCCGACTCGGGATTAAATATGCACAAACCAGCCGTAAACACATTCCTGCTGCGGAGGGAGCTGGTAGGAACGTTGGGTTGCTCGGTCAATGGCCAGGGTCAACGGCGGCGTGGTGTATTCCGCAAACATGGCCGACTGTGAGGGCGGGCACAAGCCGGCGTGAGTAGGTTAAACGTTGAGTTTTATAAGGGCACCACGCGGTGACCAGCCCCTCCCCACCCAGCCCCACCCTCCCCACCCAGCCCCACCCTCCCCACCCAGCCCGTCCCCACCCTCCCCACCTAGCCCCTCCCCACCCTCCCCTCTCCACCCAGCCCAACCCCTCCCATATTTGTATGCACGGCGGACGGACAGACACAATAATCCCCTGTGGGCTGGTGGAACCAGGTGGTTCCTACCAGTACAAGCCAATACTGTACACAACATTTAAAAGGAGATTTGTAAATGGTTACGACCAACTTTAGACTGTGCGTGACATCATTAACACTCGTCTTCAAATTCCATCAAACGAATATCCCGGTGACGGATAAGGTTAACATTTTTGCGTTAACAAATAAAAAAGCCTCTCTGCATCTGCATTCATGTGCTCAGCAACATTTCCAGTGTTATCTCTCTAGTCAGTTCCTAAAGCAGTTGCCTTGCATATTTAATGGCTTTAAACACATACCCATCTGGCTGTCATCTAAAATAAAACGTTCTGAATACAACACATTCACCCAAAACTTCTGCACCGTCTACAACGCCTGGCTATGAAAAATTACCGTCTTTGTGACAGTTATTTGTTACACTAAATGTGTGAAATTATAATGATGAATTACTGTATCTTGCAGATGTGTTTGTTGTTTCAATTAGTGAAGTCAAATGTTCATTGTTAGTAGCATTAATCTTAGAGCAATCTAAAAATGCGCTTTTCAAAAATATCCGTACCAACCCATGTTACTGCATGAATATGACACGGATGCTTTGCTAAGTGAATAAAATAAACTGAGCTGGATCCATGCAGAAATGGCTCCTCCTGGTATTGACAAAGCAAAATGGGGGTTGCAGTCACTCAATTTTCGGGGGCAACCCTTTTCAGGAAATCAAACATCTGAACAATAACCTCACAAGACAGCTCCGTGACGATGGATTGGAATTTTTGAAATCGTAATCAATTGTTAAATCTGATGCCAGGTGAATACATCCTATGCATCAACTGGTTATCGGTGCTGTTGTACGTAACAATCTTGCAGCTCAGTGGCCTGGCCCGGCAGTTGCCCTGAGAAGAGAAGCCGTGCATCTGCACTCGATTGAGTGACGTTCACTGCGCTGATGTGAGGCTCCCAGATGTTTAAATAATACATAAAAATTAACCCGTAAAAACAAAAATTTTTACTATAAATCCTTTATATGTGTGGCGGCTAGAGTCATCTCGTCCTCTGGCTTGAGATGGCTGCCACCTATGGGTCAGATGATTGCCTGCCACCATTAAGCAATTGGTAATTAAATATAATTTATTTTTTCCTAAAAAGTGTAAAATTTAGGAATTTTTTTTCACGAAAATAAATTGTCACGCACAACGAGTCTGTGTGCAAAATGTCAGCTCGATTGGATCACGGGAAGTGGGTTAAAAAACGACCGAAAGATTTGCACGGTCGTAAGCGCGCAAGCAAGCAAGCAAGTGAACTTATGTAAAGGATTTAAAAACACACTCGCTATATTTGGGGGGGGCGAGGGGGAAACACCCCCCCCCCCTCCGCCACCACCCCCCCTGTATGCACGAGAGTGAGACTCCGAACCAGACTGCACTGAATATCTCAAGAAGCAGCATGCACCTACACAAGCCACCGCGTGCGTGTAATGCATTGTCATCAGAAGCCACCATCAATCCGCTGATTTAGGCCTCCTGGTGTAATTGCAATCCCACGCGGTCTCGCGATGCCATAACCGACAGCGCCTGCTGCACAGGAGCTAATCTCATTGCTCCACGTTTGTGGCTGCGGTACCCTCGGGACTTGGCTGCCATTCCTTCACCAATCTCGTCCTCCGCAACTATCAACGCCAAGAAGTCGATGACGTAGCATTTAAAGAGATCCAATTTGATTGTGCACGGCTTTCCACGGCGAGCGGATGTTAAGGGGGGGCGCAGCGACGCGTGGATCAATTAACATTGAGTGTTTAAGCTCACGATGTACGCATCGAATGTGTGAATAATAATTAATGTTTTTGTTTATTAGGTGGGAGGGGAGCGCGAGCGTGAATTGTTCCACCCATAAGACATACACAGGAGGAGTAACACAGACAACAGTCGGGACACAAGAGTTCTAACTATTCATGCCATATACTGTAGACTGAGCACGGTGAAGGCTAAGGGCTCACGAGGTGGTGCAGATACCAAAGTTCTCAGGCTACCTTCATCTCCGTGCTGCTCATGTTCAAGAGACAGCGATGATTAAAATTCACCAAGAATAAGAATCCCACTTGAATCACATCATTATAAAGCATGCGTGCCACCGCGCACATTTATTATGCACGCCCATATTTTTTGGACGAGCAAAATGACAGCAAAAGTGAGAGTTCGCGAGTAACCGATGACAAGCTGCGAATTTTCAACAAGTCATTCCTGCTTGGAACAAAATGTATCGATGTCTCCGAGTTTGACGAATGGTGTGGTGCACACAATCGTGCGAACACGCTAGAATGAAACCCGAAACTGACTGGAAATTAAAGTTCAAACTATTTATTGAACTTCCACAAGCTGCTCACAAACGAAGACGGCACAAGTGCCGCTCAGATACTTCTCGACGTGGCAGCAGAGTTCGCTCCTCCATTTCACCTCCTCTCTTTCATCTCACCGTATCCGTGACACAACTCACTACGCTTGTGTCAATAGCAGATCACAATACAAAACGGCAACACGTGCTGCCTTTTTAAAACACATTCCTGCGGAGGGAGCTGGTAGGAACGTTGGGTTGCTCGGTCAATGGCCAGGGTCAACGGCGGCATGGTCTATTCCACAAATATGCCCGACTGTGAGGGCGGGCACAAGCCGGCGTGAGTGGGTTAAACGTTGCGTTTTATAAGGGCACCACGGGGTGACCAGCCCCTCCCCACCCAGCCCCACCCTCCCCACCCAGCCCCTCCCCACCCAGCCCCTCCCAACCCTCCCCACCCAGCCCATCCCCACCCTCCCCACCCTCCCCACCCAGCCCCACCCAGCCCCTCCCCTCCCCACGCAGCCCCTCCCTCCCCACCCAGCCCCTTCCTGCACGACGGACGGACACAATAATCCCGTGGGCTGGTGTAACCAGTGGGTTCCTACCAGTACCAGTGTTTACTAGTGACGCAAGACATACAGAGGTTGCCCCATACACATGCCAATTACCTTAGAAATAAGAATTTATTTACATACCCCACCAAAACGTACCTCGAACCTTCCCACAATTCAGCATAGAGACATTTAGACCTTTTTTAATTGTTGTGGAATCGAATCACTAATTAATTTACACTGCTTTGCCACTCCACTGCTGGATAAATGCTTCGTGCACAACTGTGTATGCTGTGGGGGGGGGGGGGTTATTTGACCACTATGACCAGTGGTGGTGGCGCTAGTTGGTGGTGGTTATGGTGGTGCTGGTACTGGCCGTGGTGATAGTGGTGATGGTGCTGGAAACATGTCAATTATAGCAAGGAGATGGAATTTGATCAGTCTGAAGTTCCCTCATCATGACAGGCCTATACAGCATGACACCCCGCTGCAGGTGGTGAGGGGAATGCAGTGGACAGTTACACATACAGCTCAATGTCATTCCACCCAAAGCACAGGCCACAGCACGCAGACGCAACAACAACAAGCGCCATTCGCCACAAAGTGGTGATGACGTCACCACGACGCTTGTGGCAGGCCATGTGCACCTTGAGGCCACGTGAAGTGTTGAACGCCCGCTGGCAGGAGGTCAAGGGGCAGACCCAGGTGCCACGGGTCGACTGACTGAGATGACTGGCTGATGCACCACCTGTGCCCCCTACTGTACCAACAGACGCAATGAACATGTCCACACAAACACAACTATGACTCTCTATACACCTCATCACCTTCCCCCAACCTGAACCTTGAATACACGAATTCACACGCGGATCTGCAGACATGCATCTGGGATGTGTCTGTCCAGGGGTCGGACTGCAAACAGAGCTGGATGCAATGAATGCCCACGCTGTTCTTCCCACTTGTGATGGATTAAGAATCTATTCGACCCGATGATAACAATCGAAAATTGTAAAGCTCATGACGAGTGTGATCTCCTTGCTGTGGACGAAACGATATCTCTTGTTAAATAGAAGGCTGGTGCAACCCAACTTTCTGTCTCGAGGCCCTCCTTCCTAAGCTGCATTGCGCCAAGCTGGAAGCCCATACGGAGTCAGAAACTGAGAAAAGAAAAAATATTTTAAATTCAAAGTCATGCTCGCTCCGTCGGAGAGCTGCACTAACATCACTGAGTTGATGTCGTAACGCCACAGTCACATCAGCAGTGGTATACTTGATGAGGATTTTTTTTGGGGCGCCACGGTGGTGAGATGTTAACTCCCTCTCCTGGTACGCAGGAGCGCGTGGCTTCGATTCCGGCCATGACGCCTGTGTAATTGGAGTTTAGATTTGAAGTTTTCGTGACTTCAACGCCACAGTCACATCAGCAGTGGTATACTTGATGAGGATTTTTTTTGGGGCGCCACGGTGGTGAGATGTTAACTCCCTCTCCTGGTACGCAGGAGCGCGTGGCTTCGATTCCGGCCATGACGCCTGTGTAATTGGAGTTTAGATTTGAAGTTTTCGTGACTTCAAGGATTCATACTCTTTGGTTTTTTCGGTAAAGTCACGGTGGTAAAAAATTAAAATAAATAAAATCACGACGTTTCGGGCGCAACACAAGCGTCCTTCTTCAGGTGGGGACAACTTAGCGAAAGCACACCGCTTAAATGTGTCTCATTTAATTTATTTACATTTTTTACCTACGTGACTTTACCGAAAAAACCAAAGAGTATAATTGGAGATTGCGTGTTCTTCTCGTGGTCAGGTGGATTTTTCTCCGGGTCCTCCGGTTTATCCCTCTACATTTAGAATGAACATGCGATTAAGAGTATTTGGCTGCGAGAAATTTCCACGTGATAAGCCACTTCTTTGAGTGGCTTATCACGCGCGAGATCGAAGAGCAGCAAAAACCTCCGCGTGCAGATCACATGACGAGCGTGCGGCAACCGCCACGGCAGAAGTGAACGCGCTGTCGTCTCGTCACATCGGCGCGCCGGAGAGGAGCATCACAAAACCAGCGCCTTTCGCATCACAAAACCAGCGCCTTTCGCATCACAAAACCAGCGCCTTTCGCATCACAAAACCAGCGCCTTTCGCATCACAAAACCAGCGCCTTTCGCATCACAAAACCAGTGCCTTTCGCATCACAAAACCAGCGCCTTTCCGTGGGCAGCCCCAGCGAGACGAACGCACATCCCTTCTCCCTGTTGCTGAACGCAAGTGTCTTGAATGAGAGGAAAGCTCGCAGCTTTAATCAGGCACAATTATAATACGGTCCGTTTGGTAATCCCGCCTCTCTCATAGTGCAAGGCTATATCGTAAAGGTGCTGTTTCACAGACGAGTATAGTCTGCCAGACAGCGGGGGTGGATTCTGTGACGTTGTTTTATCCACCGAATTGGTCTGCGGGCGGTGACTAAAATTTGTGCGAATTTGCACCGCGACGCTGGCAAATGTTGCCTTCCTCTTCCTGAGAACGACGCCACGGACTCGTCAAGGGACACCACTGCGGAGCAAGCGGCGCGCACCTCTCAGTTCAAACGCCATCGAACCGCAACCTCTCTCTTGCGAGGAGCTCGCTGCCACGCGGTGACGTCGCGGCCGCTGGACGCCTGCTGACTCGGCCGTGGTCTCAAGCCCACCAGCCCGAGAAAAAAATTACAATTTGGTTAACTCTGTACCTCTGAAATAATACGCAGTAAGATGACAGCAAGCGGCGTAGGGACGTAATTAAATTCATCTAGTCTGGTTCAGTTGCTCATTTTAAAGGGTACTATTGCCAATACATTCTCGTACCATATTTGTATAATTACAAGCATGACATATCACTTGCCCCCAGCAAGATATTAGTTTTTCTCAATGTTGATGCTTAAGGATGCAAGGCATTTGCATTACATAAGATAAATAGTTTGTGATGTATTCCTCTCCGTGGGAGTGGTGGCGGAGGAATGTGGGCGTACTGCAGGGGAGAGAGAGAGAGAGAGCTTGGGCTGAATCTATTTTCTCTCCCTCCATCTCTCTTGTCAGATAAAACACTTGGCAAGCTATTTGGGTGATCCATGCAGTTGTTACGCTGAGGTCCATTCATTAAGTACACGTCCATTCATTAGGCGTCCACGCGCTTGCGGGGTTGCGTGTCCACTGCCGCACGCACCGCCGCGTGAGAGCAAGGCGTCAATTCAAAATGCGCGTCTGGAGGCAGGTGCAGACCCAGCCGAGGACGTGCGGCCTCTCTCTCAATGGGAGAGCTGTGTCGTTGAAAGCAAAGGGAGAGATGTAAAATAGCGCAGCGCACTAAATAGCACAAGTCAAGTATATCGAGAGTAGATTTTAAGTTTTCGTGACTGAAAGGACGCATACTCTTTGGTTCTTTCGGTAAAGTCATGTAGGTGAAAATAAAAATAATCAAGAAATAAAATTAAAATAACTAAATTAAATCGTTTCCCCCCCCCACCACCCTCCTCAGCTATATAATCCCTTGTCAGAGCCATCTCTTTGGCATACACAGCAACTGTTTTCGCTGTGGTTGTCCCCGCCTGGTGACGGACGCTTGTGTTGCGCCCGAAACGTGGTGATTTAATTTAGTTATTTTCATTTACTTTCATTTATTATTTATTTTATTTTCACCTACGTGACTTTACCGAAAGAACCAAAGAGTATGTATCAAGAGAGTTAAAAACAAAACAACAACAAAATCACACACAATAGCCAAACAAATCATCATACTAAGTTGAGGAATCACTTTGGAGTAAGCACGACATTAAGCATGAGATTAACCAGAGGTCTGTCCCCCCCCCCTCCCCAGAGTCATCTGGTCCCCCAGACTTTGCACTCCTCAGGCCAGGCCCTGCTAGCACAACCTAGAATTTGTCATTCTATGCTGGGCGGTAGCAGGGGTCTTCTGCAGTGTGGCACCTAAGATGTGTAACTCTCTTCCATCGGCCCTTAGATTGCCTCCGAGCACCGAACAGTTCAGAAAACTCTGCAAAACTCATGTTCTTCCTTTTAGCTTTTCCTTCAGTATGTCCTCTCATTCTGATATTTTTATACGTGTCTTGATTTTATTGGTAAGACTACCGTCGTTTAATTGATACTGTAAAGTATCGCGATGCCCTCTTGAGTGAGGGCGAGTTTTTACTAAAAAAATACATTGAATGAATGAATGGATTAGCCATTGGGAAATTCAAACAAAGGTGCACATGTCTGTATGCGTATATGAACCGTGCATGTGCGTGTCTGTGTACCACCCATGGCACATGAGTCTGTCCCGTTACCTCCTGCCAGCAGATGCTCGACACTTCACGTTGTCTTAAAGTGCACAAAGCCTGGCAAAAGCACTGTGGTGATGTCACCGCCACTCAGTAGCACAATGATGGTTGTTGTTGTATGTGTGTGCATGAGCATATATGCCGAAATTAAATAAAAACTATAACTCGTTTAAAAATAAGACACACTGACAATAATACACGTACCAGATACTGTAATTAGGCTGCTGCCTGATGATGCTGGTTGTAATTATTGGCGAAACGTCATACTCAGATTGTAAATGTTGTGGCTTGTCTCTCCAACACATCGGTGTGCTGTACTAGTAATGAATTAGCACGTTCTGTTTACGTGACAAACCTTAATAATTGGCTGCGTCGGGTGATGGCAAGTTAAACAACGCAATTATATTTACGCGATCTAACCCAAAAAACCTCTATTACGGATGATAGTGGTCGCGAAAGCCGACGTGTTAAACTGACTGCCTTCTCTTGGGCATCAATGCCGAAGGGCAAAGTGTGGACTAATATGATCCGTTCCCTTCTGCGTGGGATAGAGCGTTGCACCTTTGCATGCGTGGATTTTCTCCGGGTGCTCCGGGTTTCCTCCCACATGTATTATGAACACTATTTGGCCGAAAATATCTGAGCGCACAGATAACTGCAGAGCAATTGTTTGCGCCAGCTACCACCAGCCAGCCTTGCAGCTTTGTCTGTGGTTTCTCAGCGATAATGAGATGCAGTTTGCACGAACGACGATGCTATTAAAACGAATAGTTTTGTTTTTAGATACACATCCTTTCGTTGTATGTGCACAACATTTACATTGTACTACGTGTTACTATGAACACAGAAGCATAGACACACACACAGATACATAGCATGAATGTAAACACAATGTAAACACATTCATGTTATGCAACGTTAATTAATTTCCGATTCTATTAATATACTTCTCAAAGGTTGGGGGTATATTCACATATGCATTCAGGCTCATGTTCATGTTTACGAATCTGGCCGAACCTACTTAACAGAGCGCGTATTAATATACAAATTAAAAATGTTTTTACGTAAAACACAATTGCATATTGATCGCCTGTCAAGTAACCACTCAAATGTACCACGGGAACACACCCAACAAACGACCTGCGGAAAGCAGCTGGTACTGTGAACATATCACGGTGACTTAAAAAAGCAATAATTTAGAATTTAACAGCGTTGTCACCGTGATTGTCCATCACAGCAATACTGCACGCATTTGCGCTAATTAACTAAACATTTGCATGGCTATTCCCGAGACTGGCTTTTTAAAAAGTTTATTTTTTCACTTAACCAACAACTCAATAAGATCCATCAGAGCTTTTTTGTGTTAGATCGCGTGAATCTAAATTTGTTGTTAAACCCGCTCCCATCCCACGCAGCCGATTAGTAAAGTTCATCTTGTAAAGAAAACACGCCAAAAAAACATGCCGGCGGTACTCAAAATTGGAAATGTTGTAGTGGGTTTACTCTCCAACACACCGGTGTGCTGAGCTTGTAACTATAATTGGCATGTTTTGTTAACGTGACAAACATTACTAATCGGCTGTGTCGGGTTTAACGACGCATTCATATTTACGCAATCTAACCGAAAAAAAAACGAATATTACGAAAAACAACATGACTCACTAAATAAAATCAATGATCATACTGCACTATTCATGCATTCAGTTGGTACTGTGTGCAAGAGCACTTGCAATCTCATCAACACAACAGGGGCAGTAAACCTTAGCACCACTGTGTGGGGAGAAACCGTTCCCCACCATGTGAATTTCACATTCCCATCCCTGGCTCAGTTCCCGACAACAGAGATGAGCACCGTTCGAGCAGGCAGACGCTTCGGCTTGCAATGCACGTATTTATAGACAGAGCTGGAGATGAGAGCAAGGGTCGATGTTTGTCCACAGTGAACAAAAAAAACATCCTATTTTTCTAATTTTACCAGGCAAGGCCCACTGAAGAACATCTCAACATGCTGGGACATCGAGCGCTTATGTTTCGATGGCCAGATATGAATTGTATGAGAGGTGAGGGAACCCACAGTTTACCTGACCACAAATGCCCTACACTGCAGCTGAGCCATTTCACTGATAGATATATGAAGGCAATTTCCATTCTTTGGAAACAAACCCAGTAATTGTTACTCTATGGGTCTTTCGGTAAAGTCACGTAGATAGAAAAATAATAATAAAAATCACGACGTTTCGATCGCAACACAAGCAATCGTCTTCAGGTGAAAAAAAACACACCTGAAGACGATTGCTTGTGTTGCCATCGAAACGTTGTGATTTTTTTATATTTTTATATCTACGTGACTTTACCGAAAGACCCAAAGAGTATGAATTCCTGCAGTCACGAAAGCTTTAAGCCGGTAATTGTTGTTTGTAAGTTGACGGTGCTGACCAATACACGCAAGCAGGTACTCAACATAGGGGAGGCCCAGGACTGGTTCAGAGACATATATATACACACATATATCACCACTGCTGGCTGCAAGGAGGGAATCGAACTCGGGTCGCTGGGTTCGTAGCACAGCGTGCCAACCGCTGCACTTGCGTTCAGGCAAATGGACACACACACAATGACGTTGCGCCAAAACACGTGGACAACATTTATACATTCATTAATTCCTGTGGCGCAACGCCGCACAAACTGTTCCTGCTTGCACATGGAGATTCAGGTGGCCACGGTTGCGATATGTTAACTCCCTCCCCTGGTATGGAGGAGGTCGTGGGTTCAATCCCGACCCTGACACCTGCTTTATATTTGGAGTTTGCACGTTCTCCCTGTGGTCGTATGGATTTTTCTCCGGGTCCTCCGGCTTTTCCCTCCACGTTTAGAAACATGCGTTTAGAGTATTTGGCTGCTATACATGTCCACATGATAAGCCACTTCAATGGTCTATCATTTGTGGCCACGTCACCTCTGACAAGAGCAATACAGCTTAAGTGGGCCTTACCTGGTAAAATTTAATAAAAAAATGTTTTTATTTGTTTCAAAAGTACTCCAGCAACCTCTCGCTCGGCGTACACTTCCGCGATGAAATGAACCAAACTACAGAATAACGGTACATGTGAATGCAATGATGGAGATGAGACTGCTTTGGTGTACTCGTGATCCAGCAGGACAGAGCAGCAATCGACTTGGACTCATGGCGGCGGCTGGTCAATTTTTCTTTGTTACGGCGCAACGTACAATATCGCCGCAGACAGCGGCAACGTCATCTCTACATTTGGCGCATATTAGCACTAATGTTGAGCCATCACACACATCGTTGATCCCCTAATGAAGTTAACATACACGCTGCAGTTATCACGATTTGCATTATGGGGCCATCACAACGTCTCACTTCCCACTTACACGTACATAAGCAATTCACTTGCTCACATTACAGATAAAAGGATTACATTTAAATACACCCGCCGGAAGGAGGCAATGCAACGTATATATTCAACGAGAGAAGAGACGGTTTGAAGGTTAAACGCGTTCAATCTTTTTGTTTTATAAAGCCGTTAAACAAAAGTGAGGAAAGCGCGCGCCCGAGTGCGTTTGCAGAGACACTAAACGAATGTACTCAATCCACCTCTGGGAGACGATACTAAGTGGGGCCTTTCTGAATCGGCCTTGATAAGAGTTCTTGTGCGCCACAGACAATACGACACCAATGTGCCACTTTAAACTAACAGATGTTACCGAGTGCAACACGAGTGGCGGGCGTCTGGTCAGGGAGTTTCCGTTGGCAGCATGTCCAGCGGTGGGAAAGTCACGCACTCTCTCCGCCATCTCAGAATAAGCCCTCAAAGCCAGATAATGTGAATTTACGTGACAGCCCTTACCAGTTGGCTGTGTCCCGTGGTGGTGGGTTTTAACGTTTTTAACGTTTATATATTTACACGATCTAACCCAAAAGGCCTCTATTATGAATATGAATTTAGCAACAATTTACTGTCATCAATTTTGCTTTCATCGAATTCACGCATCACAAATTCTCCCCCGATTGCTTCCTTTCATCTATTTCATTCACCTCATCTCCGCCATTGCATTCATATGTACCGTTATTAATTCTGTGTAAAGCGCCTGTGATAAGGTAATATACAAATTATTTTCAGCTGAGACCATCAAATGCTTGAATGTGTTTTTAAAGTTGTGGGAGAATGCCTCGGAGCTGAACACCAAGAACGCAGTTTAACACGTAGCAGGTTTTCGCGACCAAAATTATTCATAATAAAGGTTTTTGGGTTAGATCGCGTAAGTATAAATGTGTCATAACCGTCCACCACCCGACACGGCCAGGAAGGTTGTGATCTAACCCAAAAACCCAAGAACGAAGTCGTGGCGGTTCAGTGCTTTGTCGGTGACTTAGCGTCGGATATTTAAGCCACCCAATCTCAGATGACTCTTTTAGAGGTGTGTTAATGACGATACACAACATTCTTGGGGCAAGGGGAAGAAGCATTGATCTATGCACAGAATTACGACAAAATAATCTGCTAATTTTGTTTAAAGATCAATAATGAGTGCCTGAATGAACGTTTCACTGTACAAATGCATTAATACATTATACAACATTTGATTTGCAACCCCTTTTGTCAGGACACTGCTGGAATGAAGGCCTACCCCATGCAATGTGCCATTCGAGATTTGACCATACTTCACCACGCTGGTAAGTGTGGGTTGGTGAAATCGGCGGATGGGGGGTGGTGGTGAGGGGTGAGGGGGGGGGGTGGGAGGTGGGGCACGAGGATTGGTTCAGAAATTCACTGCCAGGAATCAAACTCAGGTCCCCGAGCTGATGGCCCAGTGTGCTTCACCAGTGTGCCAAAGTAGCACCTCGCAAAGAATATATTACGGTCCTGGAATTTGTTTTGCAAGTAAAATAAGTGAAATAAAACTGTAGCGTGGGAGGAAGCCATCGTAGAGCTAATTAGGTAGAGGAAGTTGCGGTGGGGAGGGTGAACGTGAGGCACGGAGGAGGGCTGGTGACCAATCCGGCACTGGGGCGCGCTACCCACTGACCGTGCCCGTCCAGTGCTCACCGAGCTGCAATGGCTTCCGGGTGTCGAACGAATACATGATAATATCGCACTCAATTAGACACAAAGTATTCTTTGGTTCTTTCGGTAAAGTCACGTAGATAGAAAATTATAAAAAGGTAAAAAAAACACGACGTTTCGATCGCAACACAAGCGATCGTCCTCAGGTGAATCGAAACGTCGTGGTTTTTTACCTTTTATTATTTTCTATCTACGTGACTTTACCGACAGAACCAAAAAATATGAATTCCTGCAGTCACGAAAGCTTTAAGTCAGGATTTAGACACAAAGTGCTTACCACAAATGAACCACAATATCTTGCTAGTCATCGAACAAAGAATGTCACTTGCATCGTACGCTTTCAGATACGCTTTTGCGGCCATCTGGAATGCTCTTCCTTCCGATATTAGGATGCCACTGGAGCTATGCACTTTTAAATCTAGATTGAAAGCTCATTTCTTTGGAACTGATTTTTGTGTTTAGTTTGTTTTCCTTCTCCCGCACCTCCCATTAGCACGGTTGGCTACGTACGGTGCGAAAGAAGTTCAACACACATACATACGTACACTGACGGGGGGCGACCAGGGTGGGCGAGAACTCAAGCAAGATGGAGGGGAGGCACGACGAGACAGAACGTTAGATATCGACCATGTGCCAACTGTGCTACAGCCGTGAGTTATGGAAGAAGGAAGTGAAGACAATGTGTGGTGGAGCATCAGGGGCATTAGCCTTCATGACCTCTTGACCTTGAAACTATTGTTTCTTTGTGTCCTTCACGTTCCCATCTCCGTTTACCGACGCCCTTTGCTCACGCGTAACAGGACATTTTCAGGCTTCAATGGAAAAGCCTAATTTTGCAGGCAAAGCAAGGAGCCCTAATGGCTCAAATTGACAAGGCCCTGGTATAATTAACAGCAAGGGACCCAAGACTGTAACAGACTGTGCATTGAATCCCTGTGCGAGCATGCACTTCAGTGCATGCTGCGTACACAAAACCTAACAAGGCCGCAGAGAATATACATTTTACAAGCATGCCTCAAAAAAAAAATGAAAAATGAGCCATTCCACGATTAATACCAATTATAGAACATTAGGTATAAACTTGTGATAATTTGGGGAAATCATCTCTTATATGAGATGCGTGAAATAAATGCACTTGGTTGTAAAATATAGTTGGCTTAAGTGAGCAAAGGGTGGTGCTCATTACTGTTGGTGGCCTACAGCTCGTGGTGGCGATTCCACATTGCTATGGTGATGGCAAGTCTATCCAGAGGACAAACACTATTAATTTCCCACAAACCCCTCAATTTTGGCACCGGAATTGCAGTGCCATGTCCATGGCTTCTTCATTCACGAATACAATGCACGTGCAATAACTAGACAAATGCAAAGGTCCCCTTTGGTTCTGGTTGGACTTCTAAAGGAAAGTGCTGTTAGTGAGCACATATTCAGGCTGGCATTGCATAGTGCAAGAGGAGTGGTTTGTACATCAATATTCCATGTAACCTCTGTCACTCTATTTCAAAAGATATTGCACTTTTCCCACCCTATTCTGCTATCCGTGTCATATTATGAGATGAAACATCCATTGGGAACTCTCAGCAAGCAGTGACATCACCCTGTCCTATAGAATGGTCCGTGGAAGGAGACAATCACAGAACTGCTTCTGAAATCTCAAGTGACCTCTTATCCACATGATGGGCAGCAACTTCCCAGCCGCCCTGCTGCAGTGAGAAATGTCCATAGCATGACAGTCGAACCAAAAAGTTATAATTTTGCCAAGTTAAGTGCAAAACCACGTTTAAAATTCATATTAGGTGGTGTTGTTATCGTCGTTTTTTAAAGGTCTCACTGGTGACTGGACTGAGACCATCAACTCAACCGCTATATTTGAGAACTCAGGATATCAGTGGTTCCACCTCAGCACTCTGACTGCTGAGCCACCCAAGTCACCTCTTGTCTCCCAATTGCTAATGGTTAGAGGTCTGAGTGGAGCTTTCTCACCAGTGTACCCTTTGGTATATCAGCAGGAGTAGTAGGAGAACAATGGTTTTGTTCTTTCAGTAAAGTCACGTATGTGAAAAATAATAATATAATAAAATAAAAATAACTAAATTAAATCACGACGTTTCGGAAGCAACACAAGCCTCCGTCATCAGGTAGGACAACCACAGCAAGAAAAAAATCTTGCTGTGGCTGTCCTATCTGATGACGGAGGCTTGTGTTGCTTCCGAAACGTCGTGATTTAAGTTAGTTATTTTCATTTTGATTTTATTTGTATTATTATATTTTATTTTCATCTATGTGACTTGACCGAAAGAACCAAAAAGTATGGATCCTTGCAGTCACGAAAACTTCAAATCTAGAATGGTTTTGTTGTTCGAGAACGCAACAAATAATTGTCGAGATAATTGGTTTTTTACCCTTCTATCTGGCAACAAAACTGACACCTTTTTACAAGGAGTCATGTTTGCATAGACTGCAATACCTGCAGTCATAATACAAACAGAAGACATAACTCTGAAAGACATAACTCTGATAATATCAGAGTTATGTCTTTTGTTTGTATTATGACTGCAGGTATTGCGGTCTATGCAAACATGACTCCTTGTAAAAAGGTGTCAGTTTTGTTACCAGATAGAAGGGTAAAAAAACAATTATCATATTTTTACTGGCAAATGAGGTTCCCATAGTGAATTGTCGAGATGTTAATTCGCTCGCTTTGTATACAGGTCGTGGGTTCAATGCAGACCCTGACGCCGGTATATTTTCAGGTTGCATGTCTCTCTCCCCATGGTCATGTGGATTTTTCTCCGGGTCCTCTGATTTTTTCCTCCGTGTTTAAAGTATTTGGCTGCTGCTATAAATTGCCACGTGAAAAGCCACTTCCTTTTTTCTGGCCAGGCCACTAATGAAAAATAGCTGTATAGCTCAGTGGGCTTTACCTGGTAAAATAAAAACAATTAAAAATAAGAAAAGGCTTTACCATTTCTGGCAATAAAACAGGTCTTAAGATGTCCAATGATCACCTATTGTAAGGTATCATTTTTGACACGGGCAAAAAGGTCCCATATAAAATAAAAAAAATGTTAATAGTTTATAGTTTTAAATTGGAAGTATCAATTTCCAATGCAGAGCTGTTTCAGCCCATCATCCCTCCACGGTAAATACCAAAGTGGTAGGTCAATGTGGTGACGCCCTAAGTAGCCATTGGACCCCACTGCCACCACTACTGGGTGGGGCAGGGAACTGCGTTCCCATAGACTATGAAAAGGGTCATTGTAATAAAACAAACACCTACAGTAGGTATAATTCATTCAACCGCCAGCAATTCAACTATCAATTACTTTTCGTCTCGTTTGAAGTGTTTCTCGTTTGCGCCGTCACGTTTGCAAGGTTCTGTTCTCTCCATGAGCCCGAATGCAACATAAGCAAACACTTGACAAAAATAAAGAAAAAATAATGCAGTATCTTTTGTCCAAGTTGATGGATGCATCATGACTTTACGGATCGACCCGAATCGATGAACGGGAACATCGATGCATGCCCGGCGTAAAGAGTGGAGCCGGGTCACTGGGAGGCGTGAGTTTCAAGTTCACATTGATTTGTTTACACGGTGAGAGCTCAAGAGACCAGGACAGAGTCTCCTTTGCAAGAGTGACCTGATTCACCAAAATGACAAAACCAAAACAAATAAAAGTACAGCGATGAAGTAAACCAAAATCAGAAAACAACAACCATGTCACACAAGGCAGCAAAAATATTACACAAACGTAACTCAAAGTTCAATAACGAATTCCCACGGCGAGAACACGCAAACTCCAAACATACAGGCCTCGGGGTCGGGATCGAACACACGACCTCCTGCACACCAGGCGAGGTAGTTAACATTTCACCACCATCTTTGCCTTGTGCTCACGCGTAAACAGGCGAAGGTTGATACGAGGACTCAAAGACGCAGTTACCTGCAAGGGCCTCAGGGCACAGCCGACCTTGGCGCAGCAGCCCTTGGCGGCCGAGTCGAGGCGCCGCTCGTGGCGACGGAGGTCGCGCAGCCGCTCCTCCAGGGTGAGCAGTGCCCGGCGGTCGCGCGTGGCCAGCGGGCGCCCGTTCGCGCACTGCACGCAAACACAATTCGGTTTACATATTTATACACACACACAACTCGCTTTACATATATATACACACACAACTCGCTTTACATATATATACACACACAACTCGCTTTACATATATATACACACACACAACTCATTTCATTACTACTATAATGAGCCAAGAATGTCTGTTTGTGTGTAACGCGCGTGACGTCACTCCACATGCCACACCCCCCCCCCTCATTAATATTTATGAGCAGGTACATTTTTACACTCACGCAGAAGAAGGTCGAGCGGAAATCTTTTTTTTTCCGCAAATTCGCTTTAAGTTTGACGTTTCTTTATTGAAAGTTATTCTCATAAATAATTCTACGCAGCAACAAAGTGGATTTGGTGTCTTTATTTCTTCAGCACTTGAGACAAAAGGTAAGTCTAATTAATGCTTCTACATTATGGTAAAATAGACATTTCTCGGTGATTTTCCAGATATTGTATCAAATTTCTATTTATTTCAACCCCAGCGACCGAAAGCAGAAAAGAATAAAGTATCAGAGCAGTGAATTTTAACAAATTGAAGGTCAGTTATATACAGTGCTACAGTGATATGAAGTTAGGTGTTTTATGACATCGTTTTGTGCAAGAATCACTGCCATTAATACAGTGCTACAGTGAACTGCAGTGAAGTGTTTTATGACTTCGTTTTGTGGCAGATTCACTGCCATTAATACAGTGCTACAGTGAAATGCAGCGATGTGTTTGATGACACACTTTCGTGCAAGATTCACTGCCATTCAATTTACACAAGATACAATTATACTCTGGCTCAATTTTTTTCATAAATATTACAGCGTCCGTCCTCGGATGGGCAAACAAGCTAGTGTATATATACACACACACACACACACAATTCACTTCATATACCACTTGAAGGTGGCTGAAACACAGCGAGTTGCCAAATTAAGGGGCACAGCTGATGCACCTGCCATTCATCTCAGTCGGTGACACCCCACGGCACCTGGGACTGTCCCGTGACCTCCTGTCAGCGGAGGCTTCGACACTTCACGTGGCCTCCAACCGCACTTGGCCTGGCGCAAGCGCCGTGGTGATGTCACCACCACTTAGTGGCGAATGACGCCTGTTGTTGTTGTTGTTTACATCGACCTGCTATATTTATATTCCATTACTTTGCATTGTGCACCTATTTATGTAACATCGGCTTGACATTCCCCATCTTTTTGCTGAAACCGCATGAATCCCACTGCAAATGGGATTCTGTATCTCAATGTTGCTTCTGTGACGACAGAAGCTTAAACAAGACCACGTTTTTTTTCGTTTGCATAAACGCGTCAAGAACATTTCCATGCTTGCTCATAGGAGCCAAAGAATTCGATTTTTTCCCGAATATTTAATTTCTCCTTTCGATTTCAACTGCGACATGAAAAGTGTTTTTGTCCTCCAGCCCCTCCCTCCCTTTTAAAAATGGCCACCCTATCTGAAGGCCTGCTACAAATCATCGAAATAGGGCACGTTTGCAAAAACATATACAACGTAAAAAATTGCTTAAGAGATCTTGGGAAATAAAAAAAACAGCACGCATGTGAAATAATTAAATAGCCTGGACTTCAAATAAATAAAAACCATTAGTTATACAGGAAATTTTAATGTAATCATGGCAAATCAATATTATTCACCGATGGCACGAGTGCAGTTTATCATTTTTTACAGTGGGGAATAATTACACAATATTTGATGTACGATACAGGGAGCCACATCCATCATTAATTATTTTAAGGTGCGCTCTCACACTTAATGGGGAAAAAACCTTGTTAAGTGCTGCATCACGGTGCACGGAATAATAATTTATTAACACAGTGGCGCGTGAAGACATGTTGAAACCTACCCAAAATTGCCACAAGGGCATCAATTTTTACAGCTTAACACATCGTAGGCTTTCGTGGCCAATATTATCCATAGCAGAGGTTTTTTGGGTTAGATCGCGTGAATATAAAGGTGTCATTAAACCCGCCACCACCTGACACAACCAATTAGTAAGGCTTGTCACGTAAACAGAACATGGCGATTCGTTACTAGTTCAGCACAGCGGTGTGTCGGAGAGTAAATTGCAAATGGTGGTGAGTTTACTCTGACTCAAAACTGCCAAGCCAACACCACTGAATTCTAGATTTGTAGCTTCCGTGACTGCAAGGATTCATACTCTTAGTTCTTTCGGTAAAGTCACGTAGGTAAAAAATGAAATTAAAATGAATAAAAAAATAAAAACAATAAAATCACGACGTTTCGGATCACTCGATACAGATTTTTTGCTGTGACAGTTTCACCTGAAGACGGAAGCTTGTGTTGCCTCCAAAACGTCGTGATTATATTGTTTTTATTTTTTATTAATTTTAATTCCATTTTTTACCTACGTGACTTTACCGAAAGAACTAAGAGTATGAACACCACTGAAGTCCTGGATTGTGACCTAACTTTTAGCTTTAGCAAAGAGTAAAAAGTTCAGCAGTGTTTACCCATTTCCCACGAGTGCACAACTGAGAGAATCAAGATGGTGGCCATGGCGTATCCCACTAATTCAACGGCTCTTGGATGGCCATCGAACAAAGACTGTCACTGCATCGTGCACTTTGTCAATTCACGCCTGAATGAGGAACAACTTTACCTCAAAAAGTGTAAAAAAAAAAAAATCTGATTTTGTAAAATTTTAATTGTGTACATGAAGACAATCTTTATGCGGCCGTCTGGAACGCTCTTCCTTCCGATATTAGGAAGTCGTTGGTGCTATGTACTTTTACATTTAGATTTCAAACTCATTTCTTTAAAATGGCTTTGTGTGTTTAGTTTGTTGTTCTTCCCCCCGCACCACCGATGACCACGGTTGGCTACGTACGGTGCAAAAGAAGCTCAACGTGCATACAATTATCCATGGCCATCACTGCCTTCATTCTGATAGTTCCCACAACTGTTGCACAGCCAACACCTGACCTCCAGTGTCCATCTAACCTAAATATGGTCAAATGCCATAAATGTCAGCTTGCTATAAAAAAAAATCAGTTACAACGCAGCATTTGTTAGTT
The DNA here is from genome assembly GCF_964198595.1 of Lampetra fluviatilis. NCBI lineage: Eukaryota > Metazoa > Chordata > Hyperoartia > Petromyzontiformes > Petromyzontidae > Lampetra > Lampetra fluviatilis. The sequence continues at coordinate 28,078,025 of NC_136276.1, read as the reverse complement.
ACGATGTTCGTAAAGATACATAAAAGCTCATAATTAAGCACCGCCACAGTTAATCTATCTGCTCCATCTCCCCACGGCTTACCAAATTAGATTTTAAGTCTAAGACCAAAATTTGATGGTATTTCAATCGGTTTTCCAAGTAGGCAAGTGGTTTCTCAGCAAATTCTGCTTTAAATTCACATCAACAGTTTTGCTGCACTCTGGGATTTCGTCGTTTTTGCAAGCCACTGCAGAACCGCACAAAGGGCTTTTCACGGGAAATAGTTGTCACAAAACATAATTAGCCACGTTCCCTATTCACGTTCACTTTCCGGGAAACTTGTTCGGTCAGCATGGTTGATATTACTGTCACAGCTTAAGGTAACCCTAACCCACCGTGTTGCTCAAAAGTAAACTTGCTGAGGCTCTCTATTGCGTAGTCCTAAGCTACAGGGTCTCGTCCCTTGAACAAGAGACTTCTGGTCTCACGGAGCTCTGCTCTCGTTATTAATACCGAACCGGCGCTGCGAGTTTGACATTCGCTGGTGCAGACGCCAGACCCTCTCTCGACAGGACGCCATGTGCGGACCTCCTAAAGAGTTGGTACTCATTCTCTCGCGCCTGATAGGATGAGGTTGGGCTTAGTTGACCCCAGACCAGGAAATTAACTCAGAAACTTAACATTTATTAACATATGGTGTCTAATCCCTACGTTTCACACAATTTAATAATGGATATAAAACAGAGAACACAATATTAAATCAGCTACTAATAAAAGTGTAAAAACCTCAAAAGAATTTCAGAGAAGGGAATGTTACGTCCACGACGCAGGCACATCGTACAGACATGATTTAAGTTGGCTATAAAACCCAGCCCCCTTTAATTAAGAGCACTTTTGTTCGACAATCATAAAGTCCAAAAAGGTGACCGCTATTCAACTACATTTTCTTTTATCTCCCAAGAAAAGACCCACTTTCATCCATACAGCTGATTCGCAAAATGATTCGTGCATAAATTTGACCAATAAAATCCCAACATTGTTTGCATCCATGAATCGGCAGATGGGCTTTCACATCAAAAGGACAGTGGTGCTATTCTATAATTTATCCACATTCAAGAAATAACCAATGAATGAATCCCTTTGGTGCAAAGCAAGAGTCCAAAGAGAAACAACATTTTCTTTTGCAAGGAAGCCATGCGTAAGGGCAATTCGAATGAATTAAAATTTAATCAAGTCAGCCAATTATCTGCAGTTAGCTTTGCAAAAGATAAAGATAAATAATTCAGAACAAAAGCGCATCGATTTTTATAATCGTTATTATCAACCGGGTCACCAATCTTTAAGCCAGGGATTTGGGGAGGCAAATGCTTTCCTTCTAAGCCACTCAACACACACACACACAAAAAGCAATTCCTGCTCACCTACTCTCATGATCAATAGGTCAAATGCAATCGAATAAGCACCGTAGTAATCAAGAGTTTGGCAAAGAGCATTTTAGAAAAAAAACTAGCATTAACCACTCAAACGGTGACTGCAAGGTCAAATTTACAACCAAAATCTGCTGGAAAACTTTGCCAAAGCTGGGGTTAGACATAGGCCATGTCTTGAGCCTCTGTTGCCTCCCAAGGTAATGAAATGTACTAATAATGAAAGGCAGAGTCTTATCTCAAGAGCCACAGATATACCGTTCAAAATTCACGGAACGGAAAACTAATGTCAGGAGGTGTTTTGGGATAAAATTAAGATAAAGTTGCGACAATATTGGTCGTATATATTTTTGTTACATTACTGGTGGCATATGACAATGCAGAGTGTGCATAGTGAAATGACTCGTACTCATCCACAACACTGTCCACAACAGGTTAAACTCACCTCCATGCACATACGTGACTTTTAAACTTGCTACGTTTATGAATTTCGCGTAAACTTTTTTTGTCTACACATACTGTATGAGTTTCGGTTCGTAATTGGAGTGGTGGCGCAGTGGTTACTGCAATAATGCTCAGGGCTAGCAACATATAATGCACCGTGTCACCCCATTGCTCATTTGAGAAGGGAGGCATTTTCCAATAAATGAAAATGCTCCTAGATCAATGGGCCCTACCCAAAATGCACTGACCAACCCACTGTATTTTGGCAGTTAACGTTCAAGAACAGGAACTGTAATGAATTACCGTGCACAAACAGTTAGCGTTGCTGGGCAGTATTATGGGTGAAAACGTATACAGTATGAGCAGAATTTCATTCTGTGTCTCCACATATGAGTAACATGTTTTAGTCCATCACCCTATTTGCCTTACAGACCATTATGATCATCATGCATCATTTGTTTAAGCAAGCAAACTCTGAACTGGTGTGGACCTCTCCAAATACCATCAGCAGGGCCATGCTTCAGAAACAAATGTTGCTGGATGATGGGATTTTATTATGTTTTATTTTTATTATTTTATTATTCCCCTTCTATGTGACTTTACCGAAAGAACCAAGAAGGATGACGGGATGTTATTGGCAAGAGCACTCCGTATAAATCATGCGATCCCATTCAACAGACGAAAGCGATATTCTGTACAAACTTGTTATGCATTTCCGTGCAGCATCGTGGGTAGAGGTAAAAGCACGTATGAGTGCGGGAGAGATCCTGGCGGAGGGTAGTGGCCAATGGACAAGATGGAATGGCGACCAAAAGAGGGAGAAGATAACACGATTGTGGAGACGGAGTGATCCGATTGGCGCGTGTGCACGAGCGAGATGGATCGTGGCATGGCGGGACCAACGTAAGTTGCTGACTGTGTGAAGAGGCTTTCGTCGGCAATGGCTAATGATGATGCATGATTACGATATATATTTCGACACGTATACAAGTACGATATTAAATTGTCTAATATCTTCTCTTCTTCACGCCTCTGCAATTTTTCTGATTTCCCTTGCAAAAGGTACATTGTCAATAATGCACTCTGACCTGATTTAAATAAAATAACAAATAGATTTAAATCTAAACACAGGAGCCAGACATTCAAGCTCCAACCGCGGAATCAGGTAAAATGGATTTGTTGTCTGATGTTGTGTTCAATGTATATTTGTTATTTTATGAGGCAGGCCCAGCTGAGGACTGCCTTGTAGATGAGACACTTGCTAACCACTTATGGATGTTTTGTGGTCAAATGTTTCAGTGAATTAAAAAAAAATAGGAGCTGGCCAATCAGCAGTTTGAATAAAAGTAGTCTAAGTCGAGGGAAGGGTAAGAGAGAGTAAGGGACATCGTGGGGTGTGGCTCTCCCTCATCTCTTGTCCTCTCCGATGTCAACAATTATAATTTTTACACCAACTTCAGTTGAGGCGGCTATAGCCCACGACACACTCCGTCCGCGGTGCAGAGATGAATGTAAAGGTTCACTGACCAACACGGTGAAGTATGGTAAAACAGCCTGCCTGTCCAACAGGGTAATTTGGAGGTGTCATTCAGAAGCGGTTTGACAAAGTATTATACATTTTCTATATATTTATGTTTTACAATGCAAGCGAAACCCAGTGCCACTTGGTCAACGCACAATTTGTATACGGATTTTTAGCACTGCCATGTTCAATTTTTACTCCAATCTAAAGTGTCCTTTAGAATACTCCACTTGCTATGCAAACTGGGAGGCGGGACCCCTGGAGGCGATCAACGTCTCTCTGAGCCCTGCTACGAAAGCGCTAAAATATTTAAGGCGCGTGCGTGGGATTCGGTGACGCAAAGACAGAGAAGAGGAAGAGAAGTAAAAAAATCCAACTAAAACCAGACGCAAGGTCGGCTCCACGCAACAAACGGTGACCTCATAACGCAGCGGCGAGGCCAAGAGGGAAACCGGAGCTGGGGTTTGAGGCGGGGAAGTTGAGCCAAAATGAGATTCGGAGCCCGTAAGGTTCAAAAACCTCCAGGGATAATAAGGAGCTGTATTCATAGCCACAGCTCTCATCTCTGCTGTCAGGCCCCACTCGCCCGCACGGAGTCAACGTGGGTGTCCGCATGAAGTAAAGCCCCCCACCCCCCCGGTTCGTTTGTGTTTGTGGGCAGGTGCGCGTCATCACGTATTGCTGCTTCATGTCAATTCGAGGCACCGCAGATGTAATAGTTTTGTAGGCGGCATATAAGGCACCGAATAAATTAATGATTTTTTTATTGCATGAGTAATCAATGCAGTGCATTTATGTTATCATGAATTATTTATATTTGTATTATCGAAAGTAATTCATTACTCTTCAATGTGGAATCATTAATTCAATGTGTAAAACATTTTAAATGCATGCAGATATGTTTATCATCATTTAATTCTTATTTTGAAGGGAATTGTATGCGGTTCATCTATGCTGACACAAACCAATGCCTCAAAGAAACAATAAAGATAAATTACAAAAACCCTTCATAGAGATGAAACCGCTGCACTGAGATAATGCAAAATTTAAAAAATGCCAATCACATGAAAAGGCCTTGAAAATCGGCCCTCACCAAAGCTGTTTGTAGCAAAATGAGAAGACATTTTCTGAAAATTGGATGAAGAGGAACAAAAAGACAAAGACTCACAATGGCAATGACGGTATTAACCATCTCCGATTCACTTCATGATGGCACAATCGTTGTTACGAATTACGGGAAATAATTTAAGAAATTTACCAAGAAGGATGCAAAGTGGGGCAAAAGACAAGGAAATCATTGTTAGAGGACACACCATGGAAACACAACACAGCACCCATATCTGGGGTAATTACTAAAGGCAGACTGGCATGCAAAGTTTTAATGAAGAAGAGAGTGAGAGCATGATGAAGTGCTTTTGGAAAATAATATTTTTCTACGAAAAGCAGAAAAAACAATGTGACTGGAGATGGAAGTTTTCAATGAGAGAATATCACCTCAGAAACACGGACTCACCAAGAACACGGAACAAAAACTGCAAAGTTATGCATGGATGCGGAAAGCGATGCTTGCTGGGAATTCAACTTAAAGAGACGAGAAGGAACAGATGAATCGGAGAAAACAGTAAATTTGAAAAAATATTTGACTTTTAAGAGAATTAAATGGATGTTGGCAGGATAACAAAAGAGATAATGGTCGATGGACAAGAGCAGTGATGGAATGGCAGCCAAACGAGGGAACAGACCCAATAAAACAGCATGCTCCCAATCGGACGGTCACCGTCCGCGGCAGGAACAAGTCTTTTCGCGGGAGGAGTGATGTTAACCTCACAAGGCAGTACTCGTTTCATTTAATCCCGGAGGAAAGATGGATTTTTAACCCAAAAACATCCCAACTGTAAGTCTAGCGCCACCCTGCCTGGTGCAACATAAAACACATGACCTACTGCGGCGTGAGTGCAGTGAGTGGCGTTGGGGGTGTGGGGGGTGTGTGGGGGGTGGGTGGGGGGTGGATGTGGGGGGTGGGTGTGGGGGGTGGGTGTGGGGGGGTGGGTGGGGGGTGGGTGTGGGGGGTGGGTGTGGGGGGTGGGTGTGGGGGGTGGGTGTGGGGGGGTGGGTGTGGGGGGTGGGTGGGGGGTGGGTGTGGGGTGGTGGGGTTGAGGGGTGGGTGGGTGTAGGGGGTGGGTGTGAGGGGTGGGTGAGGGGGGTGGGTGGGTGAGGGGGTGGGTGGGTGGGGGGTGGGTGGGGGTGGGTGTGGGGGGTGGGTGGTGGGTGGGGGGTAGGTGGTGGGTGGGGGGTGGGTGTGGGGGAGATAACAAACTGTTCACGTGACAATCTGTTACCTGGAAATTCAAATGGTCTGCGGTGTGCTGAGCTCTGCTGTGCTAAACAGATTTCCGGCCTTGATGGTGTTATTCTATTATTGAGTATAATGGCAACATGTTCGGAAGCTAAGTGCCAAAGTCGAGGCCTGGTAGCCACGAGAAAGCTTCAGGAGAGAGCTCGTGTAGTTTTGCCGCTCATCCTCCATTGAAGGAGCGCAGGCCATGGTGGCTTACGATGTGATCCATAGTTTGGGTTGAGTGTCCACTCTCGCATTACTCTGGCTCGTGTCTTTAATTTTACACGTATGAAGGAGATGTGCACATCAGCCCATTGATGTTCTGATGCGGCTGATGGTTACACCGGTGTCTTCGAGGGGGGAAGTCAAAGCCAGGAGGTGCGGCGATGTTTGGGTCTCAAATGAGGCGTTTATTCTGGACGTCCATGTTGCTCCTCCGAAGCAGCTTTCTTGTATGCATGTTGAACTGTATGTAATGCTGAACTTCCTTCGCACCGAGCGTAGTTAAACGTGCTAATCGGAGGTGCGAGGGAATGAGAACTAAAAAATGACGTAGGTATAAAAGAAAATAAAAATACATTTAAATCAAGACGTTTTGGAAGCAACACAAGCGTCCGTCATCAGGTACCTGATTTAAATTTATTTTTTATTTTATACCTACGTGACTTTACCGAAAAAACCAAAGAGTATCATTGCAGTCACGGAAACTTCAGATCTAGATTTAAAAAAATCAATTCTAAAGAAACGCATTTTCAATCTAGATTTGAAAGCGCATACATAGCTCCAGTGGCTTCGGAAGGAAGAGCGTTCCAGACGGCCGCAGAAGCGCATCTGAATCAGAAAATGTATTCACACTGGAGGAATCTGATGAGCTGCAAAGCTTTTTTTCACAGATGTCCAGTCGTTACCGCCACCGTTCTTTGCGGATCCTGGTGAGCTTTTCTAGGATGGTGTCAGCGGCGTGATCGGGACCTTGAGTGGGCGCCAGGAAACGCTGATGTCGAAGTCTTAGTTGACGATTTGTCAGGTCGCCATTGATGATGCTGACCGTGAACGACGGCAAAGCAGTGGGCGGCACGGCCTCTCACTGTGGGCACTCAACTAGTAACTAATTGGCACTTTTGCTGTCGTGACAAACCTTACTGATTGGCTGTGTCGTGTGTTTGTGGGTTAATGACACATTTGTATATTCACGCGAGCTAACCAAAATTACTCTTGTCTTTAATGATATTTCTCACGAAAGCCCGTGTGTTAAATTAGCACTCAAAACGCTTGGGCAAATGTTTGCATTGTGAATTGAAGAAATCGAAAAGAAGTTAAGCCACCGGCTACACGCATTGCGCTAACTACCAGTGCAACTGAAAAGGGCAACACTATTAGGGAGCCCATTAATCAAACGCATTCCTGATGTACAATTAATATTTAAATGTTAACAAGCGCGAGTTGACGTGGAACATAACGTACAACAAATTGGAAACTAACAGTGCCAGAACCCCGTCACACTCAATAATGTTCTCAATACGAAATTAAAATGTTTTTCTGCAACATCATTATTCTTCTGCATTGCCTGTGCTCAGAATTAAAACGCTTTTGGTCATGTATGTATGTATGGGTGTCATGGAAAGCTAAGCGCTGCACAGTCTTGTGTTGGTGTTCAGAGGAAACTGGTTTAATGTCAGCTGCAGCCTTCGTGAGAAACTGATGCGTATAATGAAATATCCTCATTTGTAAACGAGCGAAAGACATTCTCAGAACAGGAGGCTATGGCCAACATTAACAGGCACTCATGGCTAAACAAGTGCCAGTTCACGAAAGCCCGCGGTTACAGCAGACCAAGGACGTTGGTCATCAAACTGTTCAAAAGCTTCGATTTAAAGCTTTCGTGACTGCAGGGATTCATATTCTTGGTTCTTTCAGTAAAGTCACGTAGAAGGGAAATAATAAAATAATAAAAAAATAAAACAATAAGATTCTCACGACGTTTCGATTGCAACACAAGCAATCATCATCTTGCTGTGGTTTTCACACCTGATGATGATTGCTTGTGTTGCAATCGAAACGTCGTGAGAATTTGATCGTTTTATTTTGATGATTTTATTATTTCCCTTCTACGTGACTTTACCGAAAGAACCAAGAATATGTTCAAAAGCTGCAGGTTCTGGCGGGCGGACCGAGGAGAAGGCGATGTATGGTGGCATAAACGGTCGTTTGCTTTTGATGACCTCTTGACTTTGAATTTGTCCTCGCAGGTTTAGGGGTCTCAGTGGAGAACTGGTCGATATCACCGTGATAAACTGCCACGCAGAATCACGTGACAAACACGGCGGATTTTACCGACCGTTTGCAATCGGCAGTTTACTGAAAAATGTAAGGTAAACGGCCAACATGAATTGCACAGCTTTAAGAAGCAATGAGGGGTGGCACCGGTGGCGAGATGTTAACTACCTTGTCTGGAGGTCGTGGGTTCTATCTCGACCCTGACGCCTGTACAACTGGAGTTTGCATTTTCTCCCTGTGATCGTGCAGATTTTTCTCCGGGTCCTCCAGTTTTCCCCTCCTACATTTAGAATTAACATGCCTTTATAGAATTTGACTGCTATACATTTTCACGTGATAAGCCACTTCGTTGAGCTATCATTTGCGGCCAGGTCGCTTCTTACAAAATAGCTATGTAAAATTGTTTCGTTTTAGTTTATTTCATGAGTTCCCTGTATACTTCTCAGTTACAGGATAAAGCAGAAACATGTTTATATTGACTTGCAGCACACCAAAACCAATACCCGCCATTCGCCATGAAGTGACGGTGACGTCACCACGCTGCCTGTGCCAGGCCAGCACACACACTTGCGTCCAAACAATAGGACAAAAACCGCAGCCTGCCATGTGGCCTTACTATACACGCACTGGCTGGATTAGAAGCCTCGGAAAAACACGTCTTCGTTTGCTGGAAAACAAGTCAAGAATCCATGGCACAGGCCTCAATATTAACACATTACTGAATTATAGAATATGTTCTGTAAATGCACATTTTTATTGTGTTCATGATAACAGCTTTGGTGGGGGGAAAAAACCTGACCTATAAGCCAAAGTAAAGTTTTGGCAGATATACCTATTAGTGAGACAAAATTACGAATTTAGGGACTGCGTCCTCAGCGGAGCACAAGCACAAAATAAATAAATACTAATCAGATAAGCGTGCAGACAAAACACACGCATTTCAAGTCTCAGAGGTCAGGTTAGTGAGAATAACATTTGACCTCTGGCCAAAACAATGATGACCCTGCCATTTCAAGGGGATCCGCAGAGAGTAGATGCGTACTATTATTTGAGGGCAAACAATCGACTGGATACACAGGTTCCCCATGAGGCCACTTACAGAAGCCTCACGCTTGACGTGGTTGACAGCCACGTAGATCACGGAAGCTTGTAATGTAATACAATGGTAGTATTACGTGATACTACCAGGCAATGGTAGTTTCGCAGATAGGCATTAGTAGATACAAACTATTTTTTATTTTACTAGGTAAGGCCCACTTAGCATATATAGCTCTTTTTCAGGAGCGACCTGGCCACAAATGATAGCTCAACAAAGTGGCTTATCGCGTGGAAATTTAAAGCAGCAGCCAAATACTCTAAACGCATGTTTCTAAATGTAAAAAAACCCTGTGAACAAACGGAAATCGAACCCAGAGAACCAAGATCGCGACGCAGTGCGCTAAACAATTCACTCCTGGCTCCCCACGCGTACGGGCGGACACTCTCAAGACTTGGCATGATTCAGAGAGGGTGGTAACATCGCCACATCAATTTGTCACACACCTAACCACCCACCACCATCATCGTTCCTGGCAGCCTACCTCGCACACGTGACCAGTATTCGTAAAATCCTAGCCATATTTCTGTGCATATTCAAGACTCTCACTCTGTACCAAAGCTTCCATAACAAGGCCATTCAGCCAAAACATTAAGACATTATTTTCCTCTCCCGGGCAGGAAAACAAGTACATAGGCTGTTATTTACTATTACTACTGACACACTTATGCTTTGGCCAGTGATATCAGGGTATGAAAAATAACGTTTATTGGTCAGTGGTAGCGTAAGCCAGATTTGATAATGGCAACTGAACTTCCATGCGGCAAGGCTATCTATTTTATGATGAATTGTGTGAAGCTGAAATGTTGTAACGCGTGTGCTAATCATCATAAAACACAGTGCACACAGGGGTGGAAAGAAACAAAATCATTCACTCAAAAGATTAACCTGCTGGACTAAAGCTTTGACCTGCCACAGGCATTAACACATGGGTGCAATTCAGGGGTTCGGGGAATTTGGGAACTAGCTAGCAATTTCCATTGAGCAATGTCCATCTTTGATACTCTCAAAAAAGCTTAGCATGACTGATGTGACTGATAAAACACCAATTTGATCGTTGTGAGTTTTTTTCATTCGCTATTTAAAGTGACGGCATTTTTTTCTTAACCGGGTCATGTCAAGAAGGGAAAACCGTTTCGCGGAAGTGAGATATTTGGTGCCGTCTCAGGAGCGTGCCGCAGTACATTGTATAACCCAAGCTACCGCCACTTTTCCTCCTTAACAAAAAATAAAATATATATATCCTAAATCTATCTATCGATCAATAAGTGGCAGGTCAATTTCCACTCACTCCCTTGTGTTCGTAACTGCCAGAGCTGACTGCACGCACGCGCCAATTTAAATAGTTTTTAATTCGTTCATTCACAGCCAATCATCGAAAGGCGGAACTGACAATCAAACTGGCTGCTCCCCAACCAGAAGCAGCAGCAGCAGCATTCGTTGCCTGACTTATGTGACTCAAGGGCTTGAACCCAGGACATCAGCTGTGCTGTCTCAGGACACTGTCAGGCATGGGGCTTGTAAGGTAGCCAGGAGATGGTAGTTGTTGAATATTACCCTTTGTAGAAACAAATACTCTAGATTCGAAGTTTTCGTGACTGCAGGAATCCATACTCTTTGGTTCTTTCGGTAAAGTCACGTAGGTAGAAAATAAAATAAATCACGACGTTTCGGGCGCAACACAAGTGATGACGGCCACTTGTGTTGCGTCCGAAACGTCGTGATTTAATTTATTTTGTACCGACGTGATTTTACTGAAAGAACCAAAGAATATAGAAACAAATATTTTCATGGAATTTCCAAAAACTGTCTCAGGCCCACGGATAAGGATGATCACGACCCAACCCTTGTTTGCTGTTTGATATGGGAGACACTTTGACTCACGTATTTAATTCGTCAAAGTGGTGGCAGATTTCAGGGGCTGACGACTTGAATGAGCCATACAGTTTCAATTCTGCTACCAACTGAGCCACTACCACTGCGTCTCCTTTGAAAATGGAAACCTGGAACAAATCCACGTAAAAAAAAACTATTCAAAAATATTGGATGCATAACTTGGTTAACAGTCAGAACCAATGGACAATGTCGCCGCTGCCTATTGGCCCCACAGCGATTCAAGCTGTCAGGACAACCAATGCACCAGACGTGTACCAACCTTAGCTCGGATGCTTTCAATTTGCTGCTCCACCTCATCGATGACGTCGGCGTTTTGCAGGAGCTCGTACTCTGCATTTTTCTTCCCTTTAATGAGGTTCACGGGCAGCGCCGACATGCCGTACGCCTTTTGAAAATAGAGGGGGGGGGGAAAACCACACACACACACACACAGAAAAACAGGTGAACGTGCTACAGAGTAAATTGGAATGCAGGGAACGTTCGGTTTTTGGCAGTGGCATAGTGGCCACGCACACCTCTGAAAGATAGAATGGCAGCTGGCTTGTTTGTTCAAAAAACTCCACCGGGACAATGGGCATCTTGAATAACAGTGTAGGGCCCATATGTTGGATCGGACGCACCGAGCAGCAAAATGTATCACTGGTCCGAAAGAACACTTGATAGGACGGCTCCACAATTATAAGATTTAGCGATGCACAATACATTAACGGGATGATGCAAGCAGACGTGGGTGGGTGTTCCCCAAAGGGTCCCATGAGTGGAACTCACCAGCTGAATGAGTGATCGTCATAGTACACGACAAACATGTGGTGTGTCTTTACAGGGCAATTAACGCGCAGGCTTGTGCAAATGGAATCATGCTTGTAAATGCAATGCAATGTGACGCACAGTTGTGCACATAATCTATGACGCGAACTGGAACAGAAGAGATTTTGTTGGCAGTGGTGAGCCACATGTTTACATGATGTGGGTTCACACAGAGTGTTTGAAGGGTATCTCTGGAGGCGAGGCACACGCGGATTCAGATGCACAGGTGCATGGTCACAGACGGAGCGAGCACACGCACGTACACACGCACGTACACACGCACGTACACACGCACGTACAAAGACAAAGATCCCCCGTATAGCCTTAACAGACTGTAGGGGCAAGTGTTGTTAGCGAGCACCTATGAAGGCCGGAACGGCACACGAGGGGGTGGGTGACCAGCACCACACCCGACCGCCTTTGTCTCCCTAGCGGCGATGTTTACACACCGCACCAGGTACTCATTTGAGGCTGAGTCGACCTAGGGAAGGCCCAGGACCGGTTCAGATTATCGTCACTGGTGTTTGCCGTGAGCGGGAATCGAACCCAGGTCGCCAAGTTCGTAGTGCAGCGCGCTAACCGCTACACTACCGCTCCCCACGTACACACGCACGTACACACGCTCGTCAACACCCTCACAACACAGACGATGAACGGGCGTGCAAACCAGTCAACATAAAATGAAGAACGATCACCAAATGCGCCCGGCAATGTCGTATCATCGCCATCATCATTTGCAACCATATTCTAGCCACTGCTGGATGAAAGGCTCCCGATGCCGTCCGTGTCCATGTCAGCCCCGTGGTTTTTAGAATTCCGTCTCACCCCTCTCTAAGGGCTACCATTTGTGAATTATGAATCATCAATCTCTCCTTTTTAAATCCTTTATATTAAGTTCACTTGCTTGCGCGCTTACGACCGTGCAAATCTTTCGGTCGTTTTTTAACCCACTTCCCATGATCCAATCGAGCTGACATTTTGCACACAGACTCGTTGTGCGTGACAATTTATTTTGGTGAATTTTTTTAACACTTTTTAGGATTTTTTTTTATATTTAATTACCAATTGCTTAATGGTGGCAGGCAATCATCTGACCCATAGGTGGCAGCCATCTCAAGCCAGAGGACGAGAGGACTCTAGCCGCCATGCATATAAAGGATTTATAGTGAAAAAGTTTTTACGGGTTAATTTTTCTTCATCATGCTGTATGTATGTTGAACTTCTTTCACACCGTATGTAGCTAACCGTGCTAATCGGAGGTGTGGGGCCAGGACAACAAACTAAACACAAAAAGCAGTTCCAAAGACGGCCGCATAAAGATTGTTTTCATGTACACGATTTAAATTTAACAAAATCACATTTCTTTAGACTTTTTGAGGTAAAGTTGTCCCTCATAACTGCATGATAATTTTACTTTAAAATCTGTTCACGTACTTATGTCTAAGATGAAATGTATACCTCAGGACTTTTGGCAGGAACGAGCGATGGGCGTAATCCATTAATTTAAAAACGTTGCATGATTTTCCTGAGGGCTTTCTCTCTGCTTTTAAAATTTGCACCCATCTCCCCCTCTCCCCTCACCGCAATGATAATTATTTAATAAAAGTAGTGACATTTTATTTGTATCGTCTGAGCTGGCTGTGTTTGCGTGGACATTGACAAAACAAATTCGCCATGGATATTCTAAAGATGCAAAGGGCCAAGGCGTCAGTCTGAAATAGCAACTGAAGACACAATGCATGATAGATTTAACCATTTCAAATGGACATGCAGTTTTCCCTCATTTTTTGCGATAAATATGAATAGCAAATTTCACGGATAATGATATTGGCCTATATTTGCAGATGCATCTAAAGATTCGAGAAGGTATCTCACTCTATCACTCTATCCCATCATTTTCTCTCCAATTGCTTCATCTCTAATCACTTTATCTCTCATCACTTGATCTCTAATCACTTTATCTCATCACTTTCTAGCATCACATTCTCTCTCATCACTTGATTTCTCTTTCGCTCTCTCTCGATGCATCCGTGCAGAGTTCCAGATGCAATTCACGGATATCCAAACTCATGTTTAGCAAGTGCGTGAATAGCGAGGGAATGCAGTACAGTCGTGCGATATTAGGCCCTGTGGTTTATAAAACTTTAATCAAACGTTGCTTCACTGTGACTGAAAATTCTTAGCTGGTAAAGGGCACGATGAGGTGAACAGCATGGCCGCACGCTTTAAATTGGACGGAGGTTACAAAAACGTGGTGCACGTAAGGTGCGAGATGTTCCCATTATGCAGCATCTTGTTTGTTTTAACGGCTGAGAAGTGTAGGTCACATTCGCGCATAAACACATCCATAAATAATTAAAGCATTGCTTTACAATATGCTCAATCTTGATTGAGCAGATGCTCTTGGTCCAGCAGTGGACTGATGAAGGGAAATACATTGTTTTAAGAAAGAAGCAACACCCAATATGTGTTGGGGAACAGGTTAATTTTGATATGCAATATAAAATACAAAGACAAAGATACCCCGTATAGCCTTAACAGACTGTTGGGGCAAGTGCTGTTAGCGAGCACCTATGAAGGCCGGCACGGCACACGAGGGGGTGGGTGGCCAACACCACGCCCGGCCGCCTTTGTCTCCCTAGTGGCGATGTTTACACATCGCACCAGGTACTCATTTGAGGCTTAGTCGACCTAGGGGAGGCCCGGGACCGGTTCAGAAAATCGTCACTGGTGTTGGCCGTGAGTGGGAATCGGAGCGGGAATCGGAGCGGGAATCGAACCCGGGTCGCCAGGTTCATAGCGCAGCGCGCTAACCGCTACACAACCACACATCCACTCACAGAGACAGAGATCCTCCAATTAGCCAGAGAGACGGTTGTGGCCAGAGCTGTTACGGAAAATGTATTTCGCCTAGCATGGCACACAAAATGGAGTTGTGGGCAGCAGCAGCAGCAGTAGCACACCTGCCCACTTTTGTCTTCCCAGTGTTAATGTTGACACAAAGAACGATGGACTAATTATAGACTGACCAAACCTTGGGGGAGACCGTGGACAGATTCTGATACCAATTAGGGCAATGATGTTGGGCATGAAGAGGAATTGACCTAGTTTTCGGGACACATGTGTAGCGCTGCTGCGAGCCTGGTGGCCTCAGTTCGATTCCTGGCCACGTCTCACATCAGAGAAGAGTGATATCTGAACACCGCCCTGTGCCAGCTGCCTTCCCCAACCCGCACCGACCAGCACGGTGAAGTATGGTCAATCAACCCCCGCGACCAACACGGCGTGGGGAGACCTTCATCCAGTACTGGATTGACAAGGAGCTGTATATTATTTTCTGCAATTGTAGCGCAGTGCACTGAAGAGGCACAAATACATTACTCAACGTACACATATCAGCAAGTCAGCATTTGCTACTAAGCAGAGGTGACACTTTCGCAAGGCTAGTCAAACCACATTGCTTGTGCCCGGATAGGTGGCCCATACACACAACAGCAGCTGCCATTCACCAAAATAGCGAGGTGATTTTCCCACATTGCTTTTGATCGGTTTGGTGACTCGCACACACGCGAAATTGGCAACAGCTGCGACATGCCACACAGTGGCAGGGAAGTCGGCAAGGTGACCGTGACAGGGCTCGGAACACTTTAAAACATTCGGGTATCAGATTTTGGGGATTTTTAACGACAAATTCGGAACTTTTTACGATATTCGGATTATTGTGTACTCGTGCTAACCACAGTGACACCGCTTTTGGCGGGAAAATCTCAGAAGTGGTGACATCCCGTCCGTTATTTTTATGATCAACCCCGAAAAATAACCAAATTTTTTAATGTTCAAAATTCCAAAATTAGATCTGATCTTTGGATTTTTCGTATGGATCCTAAATCGGAATCACATCCCCAATACAGATATGCACACACATATACCATACAGACTAAATATGCAACAGGCTTTTACACGTGTACGCATATGGGCCATAAGCACCGTTCTGCAAGGGCAGAACTATAAACCGTCCTGGCGATTTGATTAGCTGCCATGATTCTGGATCACAGATAAAATTTAAGACTCGATTCTTTTTGTTTTGCTTTGCACGGTGGGGAATGCGGCGGCCTCCAGTGGCCGCAGCTGTGACGAGAAACCTCATGACGTACGACAAATACGACCCTCGCTAAAAACGTTGACTCTCACGCGTATCGCCAGCTTCAGAATCAATATTAAACGGCGAATCAACACATTCGGTTCTTAACTTTTCCATACAAACGTGCGGCTACAAAACGCATGTCTGCCATATAAGTAGATGCACCGGTGCAACAAATAAAATCAACAAAAATGGATTTGTCACTGGTAAAAGCGACAAAATTGCCACAGGAACTTGAGCTGAGGACCCTACGCGGCGTGTCTGTAGGCTTGCAATAAATTATTAACCACACCCGCACAGCAGGACACATTAGATGGAGCTTCCCGGCACGACCGAGCCAGAAATATTTCACAACAGCAGCGAAAAATAAGAAAAAATGGACCTCCTGTGCGAGTCTATATCACGGTGAAGGCTGATTCACTGGAGGGATAGCTTAAAGTCATCCCTGCTAGATCTATGGAAAATCCCTTTATGCTACAGAAATTCCCCACTCCAGCGCAAATGGAACGGTGGAAATGCTTAACAAACAATAAAATGTTCTGTATTTTTGCTTGGTTTTTCTTTTAAAGTCCATAGAACGCACTCACACAAGGCGCCACACAGCCAGCCATCACCCGCATAAAAAGACAAAGATCCCCCTTGTAGCCCGAACAGCTTTTCGAGGCAAGTGGAGTTAGCGAGCACACTTGTAAAAAAACTCGAATTAATCACAAAGAATATGAATCCGTACATAATGCAGTGCAGCAGCAGACCCTTGTCAATTTATTATGGATTCATTTGTTTTCACAATTAATTCATCCTCGCCAACTCTGAGAGCCACGGCTCAGACGACAGCCATGTGGCAAATCGCTCTCCGCACAGCGTGACGGAGGGGTCGACGGTAATTGTGGACGTTATTTTCACACAGGATGGAATCCGGCCATGGCCATTGGCATCTATTCTCCTAAATACAAACTTTGTGCGACGTTCCCTCTGCAGAAGCAGTTTGTGTCGTGCAAAACAAAGAAGCGAGAAAATGTGAATGCCACGCAAAACGTCGTGACACCCCTAAAATCCGTATCTTAATTGCTTCGCCCAGATATTAATTAGCGCCGATGTTCTGACACCAAATGATCCGCGCGCTCCTGCAAGTCCTCCGGATACCAAGGACATTTATTTTATTTTATCACCATCAATCTGCGAGCATTGACAGCGCAAGAGAGAAATGTGTCCATTGTAATCCCCAGACGAGGCCTGTGTTTACGCACAGGTGAGGAAATTACTCATGAAGACTGGAACGGCAGTGGATCTTTTTTTTGTTCCACTACCATCCAGCTCACAACGGAGGGGAGCATCGCAGAGAAATCTACGACTGATCACAGTGAGCTACGCGACACCGTAGGCGGTGGATGATTTTCATATTTCACACGACGTTAACTCATGTGTGCGTATCGCATTTCTTCTCAGATACGCAAGTCAAGGCGTCCAACTCCACTGGTGGCCCTGAACCAGTTGATGGTCATTCCACATTTCTATGGCAATGTTCAGCCTTTCCACAGGCTAATCAGTGCTGACTTCCCACAAAATGGATTCTCTCAAATATATTAATCTAATCAAAAATAATATTTTGTGAATGATGCTGAACATTAAATGTGCATTCGACGCATGTTACTATTTCATTTGCATTCGAATTTTTTGTTTTCATTGTTAGATGTTGCAACTTAGTCTGTTATTATTTTGTAGAACAGCCTTGACGAATCTGGTCTCACTTGAAAAAAACTACTTCTGTTGCCAATGGAACCCGATACAATCCTAGACAGGTCATTGATCTGTCCATCTCAAAGCAGAATGGTGGTTCAAGTAGGTAGTGGCACCCAGTGAAGCTCTTGTGGGTTTAAACATGAAAACACCGCTGTCCTTGTTATGGAAACAAGAGATTCAATTTAATACGGGTCCTTTATTTAATCGGGCGAGACCGCACGTGATGCTCATCATCACGGCGGAAAGTCTGGATATCCAGAGAGGAATGGGACGCCGCTTATTTTTATTGTCATTTAGCTCCGGGCACATTTATCAGAAGATGAAATTAGAACGATGACAAAGGCGCACATGGCGTTCTACAGTCATTGACATTATACCCTGCGAGCAACTGCTGCTTACACTGTCCAAAATTAAAACGAGTACATCGACTAAAATGTCAAAGCATCTCCCCCCCAATTCAATTCAGAACAGAGGCAGTGCTCATTTTTATTAGCAGCCTTAAGCCAGTGCTGGAAATTCCACATTATGATGGAGGGAGAAAGTCTCTCCACAGGATGACCATCATTAGCTTTTGATAAACTACACATTCAAAATGTTTAAAGGCCTCAGTAATACATTTAGAGACAGCAGCCCTGTTGCGTTGGCTCTTAACGCCCCAAACAGCGAACATTCTCCTCCATCGTCACTGAACCAAATCAGTTAATTAATTACAAATATTTGAGAATTGCCTGAAGGGATTCCTCAGCTTTATTGAGTAAATATAAGAAGAGCTGATGCTGGGACGAGTTAGTGCAAACTTCACGAAGCACCCATCGTTCATTAAAGGTCCATACAACAACAACCACAACAAAAACCCGCTGCCCTCAGTCGCTGAGCGGCACGATCCATGCCGCAGCAAAAAAATGTGAATTTTTTTTTATCAGGCCGCGCCCCGGCTCCACGCACGACGAACCGGGCAGAAACACACGGGGAAGCTCGCACCGCGCGACGCAGCGTAAGGCGGTGGGGGGGGGCCACGCCTCCGCGATGCGGTCAGCGGGAGGTGGCAGGCCGCCCGGTTAAAGGTCCGTTAAACCGTCTCCCGTTTTCCGAGGGCCGCTTTATATTTTTCATCGCAGCGCAGTGCGCGCTTACTCTGCGCTGATCATAAATCTGGCTCAACGCAAGACTCGGGGCGTTGGGGATAAAGCATAACTGGTCGAAATGCTGCGTTCATCAGCAACACACACGAAGGGTTCTAACGGTGGCCTTCGTTTGTCACTGCGAGCATCAAGCTTTAACAGTGAACCCGTGTCCGTAGTCATGGGCCTTGAATTCTACTGTGTGCCTTTTTTACTCACTGAATCACAGGACTGAAAAGATTATTATATACAAATAAAACACATTTCCCAGACAATGTGAGGTCACAGCAACTACAGCTTCTAGAGAGGTCATGTGAATGAATTACAATGGACGTGACTCTTGATTGATTCCTGCATGCATGATCCGGTGCACGATTCGATGGTTTCCACAGCCTCAACATATTCCTCAGCGAGCCTACAGGTCTATCACCAAAACCGTGCCGTCTACTGGAATAAAGTCCAACACAATACCGATACTGGATCTCAGCACAAATCAATTCTATCCACCCCAAACACAGATGTCAAGCCTGGACTGGTGGCAGCCCAAAATACATCGCGAACGTAAGAATTTATTTCAATCGACGATCCAATGCTTCGTTACGCCCCTACCAAACGTCCACCAAGGCCTCAAAACCCAACCGCCTTCCCCCTTCCACCTCCCTCCTCTCCAACACCACCTTCACCCCTTATTCCTGGTACCACAACAAAACACGGAGATGCCTTCAGAGCAGAGGTCGCAACTGGGTACCCGATACCCGTACCCTACTCGATACCCGGATACCCGTACGGGTAGCCGTTTGCGACCCTGGTGCGGCCGGGTACGGGTATGGGTGGGCCGTGAGTCACTGGTGAGTAACCGTTTGTCACTCATTTCGGGTAGGGTACGGGTACGGGGTAGGGAACGGGTACCCGTACCCAGCCGGGTACGGGTACCCATTTGCGACCCTGGTGCGGCCGGGTACGGGTAAGGAATCAAAATCCGTTTGCGACCTCTGCTTCAAAGGCCAGACACTAGTAAACATCTACCTCTCCGGCACGAACAAGGGGCCCAAAGCTCGTGCCACAGACAAGCGTGGCACAAAGGGAGCCCCCCTCTCCGTACACGAGCGTCTTTATTTGCACGTGCGCGGGGTGGTGGCTGATGGGGGGGGGGGATTCACGGGGACTTCCACCGAGACGCCGACACCCACGACAGGTGCCTCTAAGCCCGTGCCGGCGCACGCTTGCGGAAATCGATGGCGCGCATCACTACCCGACGCCTGCAACGGCACAACTTGCAGACTCGCAATTATCCCGGGCGAAGGCTGCTGGAGAGTGTTGTTTCCGTAGAAAGCGGCCGTAACAGCTCGCGTCTGCACAACAAAAAGGGAAAAACGACCGCATGCGCTTTGTGTACTGCTGTCAAGCGCTCGGCGCGCAGTCCGCACGACGGTTACAGAGTGTCAAATCTTGGCGAGGGGTTGACTCGGGCCACCATCCCTTGGGGTTTGATGAGATAATAACGCCAATTATTTACCCGGGAAAGGGTGGCCGAGTCTCAAGACTGTTTATCGGCTGGGTCCCAGACTGGGATGTTTGACCGGTCCCATTAAGACTGCCTGTGGGGAGAGTGTGGAGTGCGTAAAGCACCACGCAGACAGATTCAAACGTCAGATGCTGTACTGCCGTCTCTAAGCCACCTCTCTCAGCCACATCGTGTGACGTAAACAGTGCGGTAGTTATGCCATGAAGATGCTGGAGCTGGCCATAAAAATTGGTGCGTCACATGCCCGTGTGAGCAGGATTTAACTTGAGAACACGTGCATTATTATACAATTTGCGATGTGGTTACAATTTCATTTTACCATGGAACAGAGCAGTGTTTCTCTTCGCAAAGAACTATCATTGGCCAACTTGCCGCACCGTGAATACATGACAATAGTTGATTGTTTATAAGTCCTTTATTTAAAGCAATTGCATGCCTTCATAGATACTTTTTGATCCCTTAAATAAAGAATAAGACTTGCAAAAATGTGAAGCAAAAGAGGCTACAATTAATGCTCTTCAAAACAAAAGTCAATATATATACACAGTACCAGCCAGCCTCCATTGTTATTCTCTTTGATTAGCACGTAAATGGTTCTTACGGGAAAAAAAATACAAATCGGGTGCCTGCAAAATTGCCTTTGAACAAAAAAAGCGTTTAAAACTCGGGAGAGCTTCTGTGTTCAAAACAAATAAAGCAACAAAGGATAATCTCCAGACAACCCAACGATTATTCCCAATGCCAATTTCCCGGCACCGCTTTAACCATTTGGCCTTCCGAAGACGTCGCGTTCGGCACGTCTCTCTCTTCTCACTCCACGGCCGGGGGAGGGGGTAAGGGAGGTGTGCAGAGAGGGCACACGGAGTGACGTCGCATCGCAGGTGCTGCACAAACACGCAGGCCCCCTTTATTAATTCTCCAAAGCGCCCTGAGGCCCCCCCCTTTAAGTGCAGGAGGCTGTTAAATGTAGACAGTGTGGGGGGGGGGGCGGGGGGGGCCCGCCCCCCGCCCTCGGCTTAAGTCTTAATGACGACGCTCGCGTCTGCGTCGTGTTGTTCGGATGAAAGGGAAAGTAATTTTCCTCTGGGTATCATTCCCTCGGGCTGCCTGCTTAATGCGCCACTCCGATGCAAGTTGCCGTTTGTAATTTACTGAGTAGGCCCCGAGATGCGCGACGGCGATGGGAGAGGGAGGGAGGGATGGAGGGGAGAGGCGGGGGTGGGTGGCGGATGGGGCCGTCTCTAATTTTAATGGGTCCGGCCGGCGTTATTTCACCGGGAGGAGTTTGACGCCGTGCGGGTAACCGCTGCACAATGGGTTTTACATGGTCATAAATCTCAGCAGCGTTCAACGACTGGAAGAAGATGCCTCCCTTTTAAGCAACCGCTGTTTTGCTACCCCTAAAAATAAATACGACGAAAAAAAATTTGCGCATTGCCGGCACATTTCATGCGGACGTAAAAATCGCCACGCTAATTGTGTTTGTAGTGCTGTTTTTATTTCACCAGATAGAGTTCTCCAAAAAACCCCCACCTGCTTTGATCAATTTAACAAACGATAAGGTGATTAAACAACAGCCATTGATCGATGTTGTTTTCATGCTCATAATGTTGTAGGTACATGAGTTGCGCGTTCGGTTGCAACGTGAATTATGCCGACCCCTGCGCATTTCTCCACATTAGTAAGGAAGTCACTGTGAGAGGTGGCGTTTTATTGAAGGGTTTCCTATGGAATATATAATAAACCCATAGGGACTCAGGCACACATAGAGACTCAAAGAGATACACGAAGACCGGTAGAGACTGTGGCCATGAAACCAAACTGTGGACCATATAAGTAAGCCACTGTAGTCTGTGCTCCTTCAACAAAGACACAATACAGCAAAACCACACACATTCTCTCTCCTGAAGCCCTCTCATTGTGGCCAGCAGACCTCGATATTGAGTTCCTGCGCACATTGCTGCTGCTGCCATCATGCGCCAGTACAGACAACGTTTTGCATAACACGGTATGCAATAGCTCTCTAAAATTACATTAAAAAAAACATGTCAATAACTTTCAAGCTCAATAATATGCCAAATTAAGAATTATGCGGTTGTGCCCAACCTGATCAAATCGACAATAAGTTATGAAACAAGCCGAAATTACACTCGATATGAAAAAAAACAGCATGTGATGTTAAAATGTTCGTGAATCATGAGGCATGTGAAAATATAGAGCAACAGTTACATTAAAAGACTGAATGTTATATAAAATATCGTGCAAAATCTCAATAGTTTAACATGTTTTGATATCTTGATATCAAGTAACATTTAAAAACACAAACGTCTGACGTACATAAAATACAGACGCGTATTTTATGCAGAGCGCATATCTACAGCGCACACGCTTACACACACGCGCGCATGCACCACCCACACGCAACGCGACACGGATTGCTCACGCGCTGCGCATGGCCACGATGGATGTGAAAAACGTGGTCTCATTCTAAAATCACTCTCCGAAAAATGTTTTACTTTGCAGCACACAAAAGCCACACACTGCTTAAATGTCCTCCCTTTTCTAAATCTTGTTTTTTGAGTAGTAGATATTTAAACTATCTCGGGCGCCTGCCGTGTAATCTAATTCAAAGCGACTAATATATCTATTTATTTATTATCGCCGGAAGGCAGTGACCTGCAGAACAACGCCACTTGGCACACGCCACATTCGGTCGGGGGCATTCCGCAACGCGGGGAAATAAGTGTGACGCATTCTCTGGCGGGTTCGGGATGGGCCATTCTCTCGCTGTCCCGCTGGCTGGCCGGAGCAGAACATCATTAGGCAATGGCGCAGTCGTTTAACCCTCTAATGCTCCGGTGACCCGTCCCACAACTCGACTCCCTGCCCAATCTGCCAGCCAAGCGTGCGCACCACACCGTGGATGAGAAATCTCAGGAGGAATGAGAACCCCCCCACCCCGCGCTCCACTTTGCTCGAGTTCGCTGGCTCCCAATCCGTGGTCCGAGGACCCCTGGTGGTGCTGGCAAGGCCGTGGGGAAAGTGGTCTGCAGAAACTTGCGAAAATACCATTTTTTTTTTTACAAAGCACCACGATTAATCGCCTTCAAATTTGTCACGAGCACAATTTTCATTCACTCTACGAGAAACAGAGAGAGAGGATAATTCAGTCATGGGAAACCACAGGCAAGTAAGGGAACGCAGCGAGAACCGGTGCCAACAGTTGCCCAAGCTCTGTGATCCTACATTGGGATATTTGGCCAAATCAATGAACGAGTGTGTAAGAGGAAACCGTAGTGACCAGAGAAAACCCATCTGTGTGTGTGTGTGGGGGAGGGGGGAGGGCGGCGGGGGGAGGGTGGGGGGCGGTGGGGGGAGGCTGAGTGGCAACACTCAATCCCAGGACAGATGATTGCCCGCATTTCCTCCTGCTCCTTTGGTCTCTTTCCACAAGCAAAAGCACGACTGGATATCCAACGATGGTTGGCACCAGCCTCAACAACAAAATCTGGAGACTCGGCGAAGCTTTCCTCACCAAAGGCTATGAATATCGTAACACTCATTACCAGACACGGCGGAGAGATTAGCTGCGGAGAGATTAGCTGCGAAGAGTGGCTGCAACATCCCCATGTACAGCAGAGAGACAAAAATTATGTTTCGTGTAAAAAGGCTTTTCCCCCCTTCCAAAACTGTAACGATTCAGCTGATTGTACACACGCATGAACACATGCACACGCATGAACACATGCACACGCACACGCTCACACTCACCAAAATCATTAAATAGGACGTACACCCATGCACTCGAATCGGGGAGAGTGGGGTCAGGCTCGTTTGCGCCAAGCAGCTGGGCTACCCGCCGGGCGACGATGCAACCTCCGAGGCAGATCGATTGGACGTCATGAATCTGGCCAATTCCGCATCCCTGGGTCAGCCTTGGGAGCGCAAACACGGGATAACCACGCTCGCCGGAAAACGCCAACCCCAGTATTCGGTTAATAAAGGTGCACAAGCATTTATCCCTTTGCAAGGACTTCCTGCCGATAGCCCATGCATTGTGGGCGAGTGTCCTCGGTCCGACTCCGCGTGCCCCCGCTACAATAAATCAGCTGGCTCAGAAAGGCGAGGCGTTGTGAAGGGAGAGGCGGGAGAGGATCTCCGCAAGGAAGCGTCGATGCCAAGGCTACTCCACTGTCCATCGGCAAACTCGCCCCCCCCCCCCCCCCCCCGCGAACACGATATGCAAAATGGGCCTCGGTTGTGGGCGCAAGAGGAGGCGTTGTGAATGAAATCACGGATCGATCGCTGCCACGAGCCACGATCGCAGTGCATGGCAGAGTTCCGCTTATCCAAGGCCGCAACCACTGCTACACGCGGCCACAATCAATGAGCAGAAACTCCTGATATCCGCAGATAAGATTTCTCCTATTAACCGCAGATATTTTGTGAGTAAGAGGAGTCGCCAAAGAGTGGTAGAAAATCGCTCTGGTTATCCGCATGTATCAGAATCATAATATGTATCTAGGAAGAATCCGATTAGCTATGAAGCTCGCTTTCACAGATGTCCAGTTGGGGGCAAATCAGAAAGTTACAACAAACAATACAAAAACACGACAGTACTGAGAAGAAGTGATGGCCGTTATACTGCTGCTGTGATTTGATGGAGTTATACTGCTGCTGTGATTTGATGGAAATCACGACGAAGTAATTAATGATGCTGACGCAGATTGATGGTCATCGTCACGATGATGATGGTAGTAGTGAAGTTGGTGGTGGTGATGATGATGATGGATTGATGACGATAATAAGGTCAATGCGCGCTGTGGCTGGGCTGCGTCCCGCTGGGTTCCAGCGTGGTTTCGCGCCATGCGTGACCACACTCTCCGCTGTGTGCATGTGCAGCAGTTGCGCTGCACGGAGCGGCACGTGGAGGATGATCGCTGCATAGGTGGAGCCAAGAGATCAGGGAGGCATATCGTGGCATCGCCGGAACAAGAGCTTTGGTGACAGCACACGGAGTTCTTCATCTATTATTCTGAACAATAGATGGCAATGATAATGACGGCGATGTGATGGTGTTGTTGATAATAGCAATGACGGGATGATGATGATGATGATGACGATCATGATCGCTGCAAGATAAGCGGAGTTTAACTCCGTATATGTCCGTTAAAATTTACTTGTCCGGGCGTCACTGTGATCAGGGTGCTCCACTCGCAATTGGAGGTGTCGAGCCGATCGTGTCCAGGTCAGGGGTCGATTCTGATCATCTCCCAGGGGGCAGCTATACAACGGCCATCTCTTATTTTGAAGACAAAGCACACGATGTTAACTCCCTCTCCTGGTATGCAAAAGGTCATGGGTTCGATCCCGACCCTTATTGCCTGTATATTTGGAGTTTGCATTTTCTCCCCCGTGGTCGTGTGGATTTTATCCAGGTCCTACGGGTTTCTCCCTCCACATTTCGAAACATACGTTTAAGAGTATTTGGCTGCTTGAAATTTCCACGCGATAAGCCACTTCGTTGAGCTATCATTTGTGATAGCCAGGTCGCTTCTGAAAAAGAGCTGTCTGGCTCAGTGGGCCTTACTTGATAAAATAAATCGTTTAATAGTTTAGAGTTTTCAACCCAGCCGTGCCACAACGAATAGAGTAAACACAAAACATGGACATAATGGAGTGGCAATATTCTTCCACGTTTCACAGTCTTCACACAACCTTGAGCAGAGAGCCATGCCACATCCACTGAGCCACATGAGCACCACACTGCAAGAAATCAACAGCGGTCGTCCTGTGGAGGAAACTGACCCCCCACCATAGGAATGTGGAATGGTCACTGCCTGTTGAAAGACACTCGAAGGCACCAAACAAAATACAACACAAACTTATGCATCGCTCATGCTGCATTTAACCGCTTGTCATTATAATTCACCAAGGATAATGGTGTCAAGGCTCTGACGTGTGTACTCC
Source organism: Lampetra fluviatilis (assembly GCF_964198595.1). Classification (NCBI taxonomy): domain Eukaryota; kingdom Metazoa; phylum Chordata; class Hyperoartia; order Petromyzontiformes; family Petromyzontidae; genus Lampetra; species Lampetra fluviatilis. The sequence goes on along the minus strand of NC_136276.1, from coordinate 28,051,741 downwards.
CACACTAAATCTGTGCTCATAATTGCCTATTGGAGCTAACCAAGAATCCTCTGATCGCAGTGCCAGAGGCAGTTTGATTGGGACGTTGGCTTCAGTCAGAAGTGCAGGGCCATGAATGAATGAATGGTCACCAACATTTTTAAATATAAAGGCAAGCTTTCGCCAGAAATCAACGTAACGGGCTCAACGCTTGGAACGTAAAAATTCACTTGATTTCCACGTAACAAGGTCAACAAAAAGCAGTGACTAAATAAATGAATAAATTGCCAACTTCATTTTAAAAATGCCAGGGTGAATTAAGCAGCTACGTGCATTGGTGATTGGCGAGTTTGCAATGTACCGAACAGCGTACAGCTGTACGGACAGCATTGCGAATGCATTAACATCTCAGCATGGGGTTCAACGTCACGCTGTATACCGACTCAAACATGTTTGGTGTAATTTTTATTTTATTTTGCTTATATTCGTGAGAAAAAATGCAATGTTCTGCGTACACTGGAGCTCGATGTACTAAATTGAGCGCGTGTATTTTTTATTTAATTTTTTAACTCTGAAAAACAGTTTATATTGCTTGACTTTCATTTTATGTCCGACAGTATAAAGGACATAAAAAAAGAGCGTGCGCCTAGTTTACAAAATTAATAAGCGCAAGTTTTGCATAGCAGCGCTAATAAAGTGACAAACGTCGTGCAATCTGTATATTTTCTTTAAAATGCACCCTAAAATGCTACATTTCTGCATAAAGCACTTGCTTAATGCTGCAATAAAGGGAAAGGATTCCACGTACCAGAGCATATAAAAAAAACGAAAAAAATCTGCCGAGATAATGAAACAGCTGTTGCTACATCTGACAGTTATGCTTGGGGTTCGAAAAGGTCTTGGATGGCGCCCATTCCTTTCGCGGAGCTTGCAGGGATCCGGAAGCTGCTATGGGCATGGCTACGGCTTAATTGGCACACTGACGTATACCCTGTGCACTCAACGGTGGTACAAGTAGGCGGGGGTAAAGAAAAAAAACGTCGCAATAAAACCCCACATTTCTATTTTCGTGCTCAACCCAGCGAAGCTCATCAAATGAAGCTCGAAGGAGTATAACACACACACACACACGCGCGTGTGCGCACAAGTTGGGTGAAAATTTACGTGCGCAACCTGTTCGACGAACAAAGCATCGAAGCCATTTTGCGCCTTCAAGACTTAATTCAGGAGACCAGGTTGCAGATGCCATCATGGGCACAGCGGGGAGAGCGGTGGCTCCATCCCAGCAGATCATAAACGAGACACTCTGAGCCATAATGTTCCCATGGCTCATTGTGAGGGAAGTGTGGCAATCGCCCACGATGTCTTAAGTGTCCACTTTAAGTATGCTTATTTATGCATTTGGCTAACGAGCTGATTAAAAAAAGAAACACGAAAGAACATGGCCTGCACCTAAATTATTTATATCAACGTTTTTTATCCGACGTGCGAAAGGCTTTGTTGTTGTTGTTGTTTATAACAAGGATAACGAGTTGAAAGTCTGAGTCCCGCGACCAGTACTTGAATTAGCGACATCGCCGCGGTTCAGGCTTGCTTCAACCAAAGCATATTCTAGGCTGATGACACATTGTGAGGCAGGATTATTATTATCACGAAGCGCGGGGGGGGGGCCTGGCGGCGGGGACAGCGGCATTCCTTCCGCGGTGCGGCGAGAGTCATCGCCACTTCCACGCTCCCCGCAGCACCCGCACACACACACACATCGGTCTCGCCAGCTCCAGCGGACACGGTTTCTCCGGGGTTCAAAACTGCAAAGCACGACGGCTATTGCTTGTCATTCTTGCACACGTGACATTAATCCGGATTGCCCTTGTCCACATGCCAGTTTCATTTGCCATCGAAACACTCTTCATTCAGTCATTCAATACATTTTTTGAGCATAAACTCGCCCCCCACTAAAGAGGGCATTGCAATACTTAACAGTATGAATTAAACGAAGGTAGTACTACCTTTAAAATCAAGACACATATGAAAATGTGAAAATGAAGAAAAGCTAAAAGGAAAAAAAGGAGTCTTGCAGTTTCCTGAACTGTTCACAAGAGTCTGATGCTATGCGGCTCACGTTGTCGTCCAAATTAACGCGCAGTTTACAAACTCTCCCTCGGATGTAGAGCACACGCTTACATTTAAGACATCCGTGCGTTTTACGTACGGGCAGTTTAAGGACGCCCCGGCGCGTCCCGTGGCGTGAATGAGACGGGACAACAACGAAGGCCTTCGGGCGAGCGGGACGGGAGAACTCGGCGATGCCAAGCGCCCGCTGCGCTTTGTATCTCCGTGGAGACGGGGGGGGGAAGAAAAAAAAACTCAGGGGGCTGTCAAATATCCCACGAATCCTGCACGATGACAAGCCGGCCTTTTGCAGAGACAAAACGGCAATTCAACACTTTTATTTGCCAATCACGGCGTGCAATAAAAAACAGATGAGCGGCGCGGTCTCGGAAGGCCTGGCCCGGGCCGGTGAGGGGAGTTCAATTTGTGGGCCGGCACCTGCTCCCGCGATATTAGCTCAATTCGGAGCGGCCCGGTCGTGCGCCACCACCCGCCCACGCGCTGCCCGACCCCCTCTCCCCGCCGGGGTCATGGTCCGCGCACCGACACCACCGTGGGCGGAAAGCGGCAAGCGGCGGAAACTTCTGAGCCGAGTCGGAACTTTTCCAACGAGAAGATGCCCTTCCCCATTTAAATAACGTTTATTGTTGTTTGTTTGTTGTTGCTGTCGATGATGAGCATTTGTTGTTGATTCCCTCCCCCCCACCCAGCAGTTATATACATACGAGTAATTGCTACCAGTATCACGTGACGAGATGAAGATATTTCCATTCAAAATTCTCACAGCTAACTGCGCGCCATCATCAGCAATCACTCCGGGGGTGGAGTATGATTGTCCTCCTGATGGGTCCTGTTTGTGGATCTTCAAATAGCTGAAAAGGCTGATCCGAGAGCCGCAGCTTCTGCTGCAGTGTGGGCAAGAAAATGTGATGGTGGTGGTGGATGATGGTTGGACCTTCCTGGTGGGAAGCTTCTCCTAGTGTTGTTGCCGCTTTTTCTCTGCGGCACGGCAAAGAGCTTTTTCGTAGAGTGCGACCCCCCCCCCCCTGTGAACGGTCCACCTCCACATGGTTCCGTCCTGTGGAATGTCCTCCCAGTTTGTGGTGTTGATGTGGCACTTCCTGAGGTTGATACTGACGTTGTCTTTGTGGCGCCTCTTCTGTCCTCTGGGGCCCGCTGCCCTGCGTTTAGGTGGGAGGTGGGAGCTGTGCACCGCCCTGTGTCAAAGAGTGGCCCCTGAAGACGATGTCACGGGAACTGAATAAAAAACTCACATGAATGGGCCTCTCTATCCACAAGAGGGAAAGAGTGTTTAATGCCCTGCAGATCGCAAAGCAAAAGGTATTGAGCAAATACCAACCACTGTATTATTGCAATGGGGAAAAGAGAACGGCGATTGCGTGACAGTCACCCACAGTAAATTCCCGGCTGACGAAAAGCAACCGCGGAAGCACGAGAGCCACTCAAACCAGCACCTTAAACCGGAGGAAGAGCTTTACTTACGCGGGGAAATAAGAGGCTAAAATAGCAGTTCTCAAGCGACGCCTCGCTGGACTACGTTGGGAACACCTGGCCCCGAGTCTTGTAACAGGACCCTGATGGAATGAGCAGCTACGCTAGGCCGGGCGGAATGGCAGATACGGACGTGGAGACAATGAGAGCGCCGAGATGGGAGTGAAGCAAGTCTGTGGCAACGCAGCCGTCGGAGAACACTGGGACGGAGTTCACGACGACAGAGCCATAACCTCCAGGGTAGGCTGATGGAGTGACTCTACACAGTACCTGGGACGATGTCCACCAAGTCAAACGTTCGACAAAATGACCGAGCCTGGCAGTCGACTGTGAAGAGCACGGCAGCAAAGCTTGTACCACGGGAGGGTCGAGACGGTCGTGATGCTGCCCATTCATGGACGTCCGTAAAAAAGAGCTTCATAGCTCATCGGATTCCTCCAGTATAAATAAAGGTTCTGATTCATGGAGAATCAAAGTTTGGCAGGATGCACTCAGCGACGTTGGACGCCTTGCAGCTGCAGCGGTGATCTCTGCATGGAGCAGCGATGCTGTCCGAGTCTAAAGGAGACATTTTCGGAAGAAAAGCTTCTTCCTATTATTAGCCAAATGAAGAATCTCAGTGACTACAAATGGCCAGCTACAAACTGATAAGATGAGAACGCGGACACGATGGAGCGTGGACATCAACTTCCATTCCAGCACACTTGGACAATAGCCGAAGTAGTAGCATTAGCTGTGGCTTTATCAGGAGGTTGGAGCATCAGAGGGATATAGTTGATGCTTCATGAAGGACACAGTCACTGAAAAGATGGTCCTTCCACACCCTCAGGAGGCCCACGAAGTTCAATCTGGGCTTTGCGCGCCCTCTATTCCAGGCCGATCACAGCTTCCTCAACTGCATCCACGTGCCTTTCCGAAGCTTTATTGGATCTCTGTAGAGAGCCAATCTCCTCATAAGCTGTGAAAGGATAAATGTGATATGAACAGGGTACGGTCCTGGATTTCAGGACTGGCGTCTCAGCCAAGTAATCCTGGTGGGCCTGTCCAAGGATCTGAAGTATTTTTGTGGAACTATAGACGAGTAGGGCTTCCCTCCTCGAGAAGGTATTTTAAAGAACCCTACAGGTGAGTTATGTTGTTTAGCAGAGTTTTTAGAAGACTTTGCCAGCTATGAAGATGCAAAATGATGAGGGGAAAGTGAAAATAAAGGTCCGATTCACGCCTGGCAGTAGCAATAATAAACGAAGAGAAAGAAATGAAGCTAAACAAAATAAACATTAAATAGTTTTGTTTTTGAGATTCTAATCCAGAAAAAAAAAAACTAAATTAGGAGTCGGATGGATGAGGGAGAGCATTTGTTGGGTCGCTTAAAATTTTCCCGGGAGACGGAGAAGCCTGGTGTCGTGTCACGTAACTGTAAATGTAATATTTTGTGCAGGTCGGGCTGGAGGAAATAGCTAGGGAGATGCAGAGTGCAGGAGTGGTGAGGTGCACGGGCAACTGTGAGTGAAAACAAATATGTCAGGGCATCTCATGAATGCTTCATTAGTCACAGAAGGCAGGCCTCGGCTGCAGGCACAATGTAATTACGGACATTCAGGCAAATCAAAGATCCCCGCCAAGAGCTCCAAAAGACCCAGCAATCATTCGCCTACACTCACACGTTGGTGGAGAGCAGAAATTGGAAATTACAAAAAACCAAATCCGCGCCAAGCTGAATCCGCTTTGGAGATTGTGCGGCGCTCCTTAAAAGCGGGCCTGCAAGAAGGCGCTTTGCTTACAATTGCCCAACGCAGGGACGCACTTTAATTAGAGCAAGGCAGCGCCGTGCGTGCCAGCAGCACACGTGGGTCAAGTTACGGAAACTCTGTCAACGTTCCTGTGCGAAGCTGTCAATGTGTGTGCGTGTACAAATGAGTGGGGAGCAGCAGTGTAGCATTTAGCGCAGGGCTCTGTAAACCCGGCGACCCTAGTTCGATTCCCACTGATGGGTAACATCAGTGATGAATATCTAAACCGCACCTGGATGTCTCTTAGGTTGACTCAGCCATAAATGAGTACCTGATGCAGATTGAAAACATCAGCACCGGAGAGACAAAGGCGGTCACGCGTGCTGCTGACCACTCACCCCCTCATGTGCTGTGCCTCTCAGAGTCCCACATGCATGTATAGAAACCCAGAGACACAGAGACCCACAGACACACACACACAGAGACCCACATGCATGCATAGAAACCCAGAGACACAGAGACCCACAGACACACACACAGAGACCCACAAGCATGCATAGAAACCCAAATACATGCTCAGAGACCCACAGACACACACAGAGAGACCCACACACACACAGAGACCCACACACACACAGAGACCCACAGACACACAGAGACCCACATGCATGCATAGAAACCCAAATACATGCTCAGAGACCCACAAACACACACACAGAGACCCAGAGACACAGAGACCCACGTGCATGCATAGAAACCCAAATACATGCTCAGAGACCCACAGACACACACAGAGAGACCCACATGCATGCATAGAAACCCAAATACATGCTCAGAGACCCACAGACACACACAGAGAGACCCACATGCATGCATAGAAACCCAAATACATGCTCAGAGACCCACAGACACACAGAGAGACCCACACACACACAGAGACCCACAGACACACACAGAGATCCAGAGACACAAACAGAGACCCACAGACACACACAGAGACTCACAGACATACACAAAGACCCAGAGACATACACAGAGACCCAGAGACACGCACAGAGACCCACAGACACACACAGAGACCCAGAGACAAACACGGAGACCCAGGGACACACACAGAGACCCAGAAACACACAAAGACCCAGAGACACACACAGAGACCCAGAGACATACACAGAGACCTAGAAACACACACAGAGACCCAGAGACATACACAGAGACTTACAGACATACACAGAGACCCAGAGACACACACAGAGACACAGAGACACAGAAACACGCACAGAGACCCAGAAACACACAGAGACCCAGAGACACACACAGAGACCCAGAGACATACACAGAGACCCAGAAACACACAGAGACCCAGAGACACACACAGAGACCCAGAGACATACACAGAGACCCAGAAACACACACAGAGACCCAGAGATATACACAGATACCCAGAGACAAACACGGAGACCCACAAACACACACAAAAACCCGCAGACACGCACAGCGACTGGCATATGGAGCAAAGCTCGCACTCCTCGTCAGATCTAGTGGGGGTGTGGGGAATCATCTACGAGTTCCTCCAGTAATTTCTTCCCATTTCCAGCTGTGATGAGCACAATCTGAGGCGCGGGGAGGAATCTAATTTGGGCTTCAAATACTACAGCCCAAAAGTTCACTGGTTTTACGCATTATGGCAGGGGTCAGCCTGAAGTTGAAAACTACTTCACGTCGAATACTAAACACTTAAAACATATCTGATTACATGATGCCTATCAGTAGCAACCGAGTAATTCACCTCCTGGCGAGTGTGATACTAAAGCCAATAAAGGGGTTTCCTCCTGGTTACTTATATACAAAAAACACTCAAAAACATGTAAACATCACGCAACCTTTGTGCATTATGCCAAAACCATCAGACGTTCCAGAAAAAATGCATTGTGGTCCTATTGTCTTTGGTCACCATCCTCCTGACGTAGGCTGACCCTCTTGTTTTAGCCGGAGTGGTTTTTTTTACGTTTGTTTGAAACCGATGGTTTTCTGGCCTGCAATTCTTTCGTCTTACGATGGGTTTTTCTCCTCATTTATAGTTGTGATTACGCGTGTGTATGTACACCCACATACAAATCGATAATACAAGTGGCTAATCCGTGAGTGAGTTTTATCTGGCGAATCCCCTCCAAGCCACAAACTAAAGTGAATGCAAAGTCATTTGAAAGCGCATGCGATGAGGTATACAATAATTAACAAGTTTTACCACGGACTTGATAAAACCGGCTTGCAGGCCCCGTGCTCTTTATCCGGTTTTTTTTCGCCGTGCAATTTGGAATAGCTCAGGGCGCAAGATGCGAGCCCCGCGTGTCAACGCTCTACTATTGAATCTGTACGTGCTTTACGCTAGCGTATACGCATGCATCGGTTTTGCACGAAAATAATGAGATCTGCCTTGTAACAGCTCAGGCAAACTATCAAACAGAGGCCATGGCGTGGCACCTCACCCAAGTATTTAAACGTGTGTCTAAAATGTTTCTGAGGCCGTTTAATTGCGAATCATTATTGAAGTTTCAGAGCTTAAAGATCTCACCTTTCCTTGGTCGGTGTCGCGGGGGCCTGCATATGGTTATGTTTTTACCTCTTAAAGCTCAACATCTCTTCCATCCATTTGGTAACTCTTGGACCTATAGGATAATACTTGTATGCGGTACGTGAATACAATATAAAAGGACCGGTACTATTGAACACAAGTGGATAAATTAAAACGACGCGCGAAGAGTGGCCACAGAAAGAAACGGTGATTGTGTAACCTACTCGGCACACGTGATGGACTATGCACTTCACACCCACGGAGGCAAAAACGTCATTATGTAAAACCGTGCCCTCAATTATTTCTCTATTAGTGGAAGTGTCCAGAAAAAAGCCATTTAGTACAAGCGGCAGTTAATAAGAAAATGTTTTTAAAATCCTGTAGGTTAAAAGTCTCTGAAGCCTATGACTTCATTTCTGGGTAATAATCGCTACCTGTAATTAAAGGCTTAGGGAATATGAGTTATGACCACCCAATATAGGCCTCATCAATTCTGTCTGGTTCCAAGACATTGCATGTGCTTGCATGAGTCAATGTCTTGCCAGAGCTGCCTGTAGCAAAATACAAGCGCAGTGCTAAGAACAAAGTCACACATACCAGTAGGGAGATTGGATGTGGACGCAGCAGGACACGTTGCGTATTTAGGCAATAATTGTGTGCGTGCATGGGGCTTCTGAGAACGCCAACAGATATATCACATTAACTGGATGGGGGTTTTGACCCGCTCTGTGAATACCTGGGAAGAGCAGAGAGGTCAGATTCAGTTTTAAAATATGTCTGTTGAGGCAGAAAAAAAGTGTCGGGATTACAGTTATGGCTCGGAGACCTGGACTTTAATAACAAATGAATTATAAAAGAAGCTTCACATTTTTGAATGTCAGCACAGGTGCATATTTTTTTACGGAGTGTACGGCAGACGAGGGTAAGCAACTTGCAAGTCCGAAATGGAAGATGGCAGGAAATCATTACGAACATAATCAGGAAGAGGTTGCCAGGGAAGAGACACTGTGCAGAATATAGGAATGCTGGTTACCGAGACTGGCGAACAAACACGGGTGACGAAGGGAAAATCCCCCAAGCCAGAAGTTTGAAGAGCTCACGATCAAACTTTGAAGGTCAGGTGTTGACCGTGCAGCAGCTGCAGGATGTGTAAGAAAGAAGGAAAGAGTGGCCAAGTGTGGTGGGCTTCATTAGCACTGAGCACGATGACCTGCTGACCTTGTCTGAACAGTTCTACAAGTTGAAGACTTCCCAGGAGTATTTAGCATTGGCAGCAATCAGCCCTGAGCTCGCCACGTGATAAGGCTTTCGTGTTATGTGGCTACAATGGCCAATCATTATGAGAACACAATGGATTATACATAATTGAGTTTCATTTCTGCTCATGCTGCATACCAATGGATGGCTTGCCACCGATGTGGTAAAATTTTATTGTAAACTTAAGGCCACTTTAATTTTTACCGGGATAATTCCCCATCTGCAAATAAAAAAAAGCTAATTCGCAAAATCTCCAGGTCAGGTTGGACTGCAGCTATATTTACCTCGGCATTTCTCTATCTTTGCATTGCTCTTATTCCCTTGTTTGATTCTGTTCTGATAGCATAGCCATAGCCACCCGAGGTCTGACTCATTCAAAAATGCCTTTTACCGCTTTGTTGCCACGAATGGTTATTACAACGGTAAATCAAACATGGCAGTCTTGCGTATCTAGCTTGGCCCATTTCTCCCCACTACTTTTAGAATTCATGACAGGTTTCGCTTCGTCTAGCTATCGAAGTCTCGAGCATTTGTGTCATCCAAGGCGGCTCACGATAAGCAAGGTCTGGACCAATATCCATCCGTGATAGGTATATTGTTTTATTTATCTCGGAAGCCTTACTAAGCATCAAAACTTATTCAGGAAAGACCTGCAATGGGATGTTTGGAAAATGACTTTTTAGATGAGAGCTTTTGTATGTGTGAGAAAAGTGAAATTTTCCCGAGAAAACCCATTCTTATGAAAGGATAATATTCAAAGTATATTGTCAAGGTATGTGGCATTGTTTGTCACTTAGATATACTGTAACAGTTAGTAGTAACAGTCATTTCGATTTAAATCTTTCGTGACTGCAGGGATTCATCTTCTTGGTTCTTTCGGTAAAGTAACGTAGAAGGAAAATAATAAAATAATAAAAATAAAACATCATATTTTATCATGTTTTATTTTTATTATTTTACTACGTGACTTTACCGAAAGAACCAAGAAGAGTAACAGTCATGATTGTTACATCCACACTGAGAGTAGTTCAAGTTGATTTAGTTTAACCGCCAACAACTCAGGAGACCGGGATTTGAGTCCCATTTGCAATACTGACCTCGGTCACCAAATTGACCAAAAAATATTAAGGAAAAAAACAACTGCTGTACCAAACGATGACGAATTTAAAATATTGCCAATGCAATCAGTTGTGAGCCTATCATGAAGAATCAAGATTTTCGCATCAAATGGTGATTTATATAGGAGAATAACCAGCAAAAACAGTTGGAAGCAATGGAACACGATGAGACAGTAATTAGTTTGAAACAATACTTAATCTGGATTCTGGTGGATTAAAACAGCACACATGGAAAGCGTTGGCAAGGACAGCACGACATCACAAGTTCTCAAGCACCAGGTTTTGCTGGTGACTTTCTTGTCAATCACCATCAGAAGGTCATGCGTTCAAAGCCCAGTGTGCTCAATAAAAACGGAGCACCAATTTGTAGAAAATCAACTGCGTTTGTCCGTGCAGAAATTCACCTCCACCGTGGGAATGTGGAATTTCCACAACGGGCTCAGGGCCGCCAACGGAGATGAGATGCGTCCCAATCGTGGGTTGAACAGGGGCCACTCTTTGATGTCAACTCTTCTGAAATTTAATTGCTGTATTATTTAGTCAAGTTTCTGCCTTTGTGAACTTGTATATTAAATAGGCAGTATTTTCTTTTAATAACAAGCTTATTTATGAATTTAGTACCATCACTTTTCTCTCATTGACTGTAGCAATAAAAAGCTGTGAGTAAAAAAAATGCACCCATTGTTTCATGTATATGTAATGCGGGCGTAAGCGACCTTCCGGATGTCACGTCACGGGGGGTGGAGTCATGTGACGTGGGTGGAAGGTTCGGGTCCTTAAGCGGGTAAACCGGAAGGGGAAGTCAGTCGGGGTGTGAGCGGAAAAGAGTGAGGCCACGCGGGCGAGTGAGAAGAGGGGAGGCACCGACGGCCATCGGGAGCCAACCCCGAAGACAAGAGGAAGCTGCGGAGTGGTGTGCAGCTGCAGAGGAGACAGCCAGAAGGGCTGCGTGTTAGGGGCAGCGGTGTGGCTGCCAGGTGGAGCTGCGGAGAGAGAGAGACAGCACGAGGCTGTCAGAGCTGCGGAGGGAGAGAGGGAGACAGCACGAGGCTGTCAGAGCTGCGGAGAGAGAGAGGAGTTGCAGCGAGTACAGCCAAGGGGGGCTGTGTGAGAGAAACAGCAGCGGGGCTGCTGTTGTGGATCGGGCCGACATTGGAGTCAGCACCGTGGAGAAGCTACAGAGTAAAGACAGCCGTGTGGGTGTACAGCACGAACCGAATAAAGGACACTGAGCCAGACATCGTGGTCCAGTCGTTTATTACACTGGTGTCGGAAGTGCAACGGCATGTCGAAACAAGTGAGGAAGAAAGTTAATCCGGCGCCTGCATCGGCTTCTTCGTCCGACGACGACGAACTCCCTCCAACCACGGATCCTGTTGGGGTGGTGGGGGAGAACCCGGCTGAGGCGACCACGGGAACGGGAGTGGAGGATGTTGGCGCGGTGGCGGGTCCGTCGACATCATCAGACGCGGATCAACGATGGCAAGCGATGGCGGTACAACTGGAGGCACTTAAGGACGTCCTGGCGCATCTGTGCCATCTCGTCGCGCCAGGGACGATGGAGGACGCAGTTGGTGCTCAGCGGGCCGCCACGTTGCCTGTCCTGCCGCCGCCATTGCCCACGCGGCAAGAGGCCGCCATTTTGCGCGCTCCGCGGCGCCAAACCGCCATCTTGGCCACGCCGCGGGCCGACGCCATTTTGAATTTGCCACCACAACCACCACCATTGGAAGACGGCGGGAAGAGGAGTCGGAGTCGCCACCTTACAACGGTTAAAGAATTTTCCGTCGGTGGGGACTGGAGCGCGTTCGCCTGCCGCTTCTTGGCGGCGGTACGCACAGCAAGATGGACCGATGCGGAGGCTTTGGAGGTGTTGCCGACTCTCCTGGACGACGAATCTGTCCGATTCTTCCGTTCCATAACGACCGATAAGAAGGCAACTTTACGTGGTGTTTTTCAAGAAATGGCCGATGCTTATGAGCCACCAGATGATGCGCATCGGCGATTCGCTCAACGACAACGAGCACCAGAGGAGTCGCCCGTGGCGTTCAGGGGTGCGGTGCTGGAGCTGGCCATGGCAGCTTATCCTGAGACGCCACAGGACCTGCTAGAGCCTCTCATATTAGGGAAAATGTTGGAGCTGTCTCGGGATCAGGGATCCCCATGCCTGTGTGTGGGCATGAGAAGCTAACTTCCCGGACGGCTGCTAAGTGTCTCGATGCGCAATTCAACCTCCGTCGCTGGAAACAAGTGACGGCGTGGACGGGGGGGCCCGTCAAAGAAGGGGATGCGCTGGGGTGGAACCCTGCGCAGGCTGTCTATGTTCCGGATGACCGGGGCCCTCAACAGCTGACGGCCGCCTCCGCTCCATGGACGGGACGCGGCGGGCTAAGATGCCCATTTTGATCAAAATCAATGAGAATTGTATTGAACTGCCGGGGGGCCGTCAAATCTCGTTTCTGCCGTCGCCCTGGGGGCGACCTGCTTCGGCCGTACAAGTGCAGGCGCTGTCCGTCGCATCTGTGGACATCCCACCTGGTACACAGATGCTTATACCCTTGCGGTATCGGAAGCCCCTGCCTGATCGGCTAGGAGCAGTAGGGGTCTTGTTGTCACCGTCCGCCACGATAACAACCGGGTTGGCGTTAGTGGGGGCACAGACCATCGTCCGGCCGGATCAATTACCGTTTTTACAGGTGCTTAATGCGGGGGGAGAAAACGTCCGTGTCCCGGCCGGTACGGTTGTGGCACATGCCACTACGGCGTTTGCGACCCATGATTGTCCGCATAGCCGGGGAGTTGTTGCTGGGGTTTCCGAGCCAAGGAGTTCGGATGATCGTTGGGTTGCTGATTTATGTGACGGAAATTCTTCCCTGTCCATGGAGCAACGTGGTGCGCTGCGTAAATTGTTGTTGACATATTCCGATGTGTTCAGCTCCGATGATTTGGATTTGGGCCGCACTTCGTTGCTTTACCATCACATTGAGACGGGCGATGCTGCCCCTATTCGATTAAATTCGCATCGGATGAGTCCTGCGGAGCGAGAACACGTACGGGGGGCAGTGGAAGACATGTTGGCTGCGGACATTATATCGCCATCTAACAGCCCATGGGGCGCTCCGGTCGTCTTGGTTAAGAAGGATGGCAAATTGCGATTTTGTGTTGATTTCCGCAAACTGAATAAGATATCGGTGGCAGATGCGTACCCCCTGCCGCGTATGGATGACTCCCTCGACGCATTGTCGGGGGCTAAGTTCTTTTCCACACTGGACCTCTCTTCGGGATTTTGGCAGCTTCCCCTTGACGAGTCCTCACGGGAGAAAACCGCATTCCGTACGCCGCAGGGGTTATTTCAATTCAACTGTCTCCCGATGGGATTGAATGCGGCCCCTGCTACATTTCAAAGATTGATGGAGCTCGTTTTGACGGGGTTGCAGTGGGAGACGTGTCTTATATATTTGGACGATATTATTGTCTTCAGCCGCACATTTGATGAACATTTGACGCGGCTGGAGACAGTGTTCACGAGGATGCGTTCTGCCAAATTGAAATTCAAACCAAAGAAATGTCACCTACTGCAACGGTCCGTCCGCTATTTGGGGCACATTGTGAGTGCTGAGGGAGTGTCCACGGATCCGGAAAAGACGGCGTGCGTCCGGGATTGGCCGACTCCGGCCACCGTGGGGGATGTTCGGCGGTTTTTGGGATTTGCCTCGTATTACCGAAGATTTGTGCCGGGTTTTGCGACGATTGCGAGGCCCTTGCATCTCCTTACGGGTAAAGGACGGAAGTTTGTTTGGGGACAGCCGGAGGAGGCGGCCTTTCGGAGTCTGCGTGATCTATTGGCCACGGCCCCAACATTGGATTATCCCGATTTCGATCACCCATTCATTCTTGATACGGACGCGAGTGACACAGGTATTGGGGCGGTATTATCACAGTCTAAAGGGGGTGTAGAGCGTGTCGTGGCGTATGGTAGCCGAGTCTTGTCTCCTGCGGAAACCCGCTACTGTGTCACTCGCAGAGAACTATTGGCGGTTGTTTTTTTCCTACGGCAATTTCGACCATACCTCTACGGTCGTTCTTTTATTGTGCGTACGGATCATGCGGCCTTGCAATATGCCCTTAAAATTGACCAGCCATCCGGACAGTTGGCACGTTGGTTGGACACGCTACAGGAATTTTCCTTCCAAATTCAACATCGGAAGGGAGTGCGCCATGCGAACGCTGACGCACTTTCCAGATTACCGCGGCGCGCCCCTTGTAAATGTGAGTCGGGGACGCATAGGTGTTCGCCGATTCCAAACCCCCCTCAGCCGCTTACGTTGGCCGTCGAGAAGTCGGACACTCCGATGGAACCGGGACCGGCTGACGGGGTTTTGAACCTGCCGCGGTCTGTCTGGATCCGGGAACAGATGATGGATGAGTCGTTGGTGTCCTTGCGGAAGCGGTCTGCTAGGGACAATGGGAGTCCGAGTACGGCTATGGGGCCGCAAACCGCTCTCCGAGATGGTCTGCTTATGTGGCGGGAGGGGTTCCAGGAACGTTGGCGCCTGGTGGTACCAACGTCCTTGCGATTCGAGTTGATTAGAACCCTCCATTGTGACACTCTCTTACATTTAGGGGTGCAGAAGACCTTGTTGACGTTGCAACGTCATTATTTTTGGCACGGCATGGCGACAGATGTCGTAGGGCACGTGCGCGCGTGCCCTGCGTGTGCACGACGTAAGCCACCGAAACATCCTTACGTGCCGCCTCTCCAGTCGATTCAGGTGTCTCGAGTCAATGAATTGGTGGCACTGGACATATTGGGACCTTTTCCACCATCGGCGAGGGGTAATAAATATTTGCTGGTAGGGGTTGAGTACCTCTCCCGTTGGCCGATGGCCTGGCCGTTGCCCGATCAGTCGGCCGCGGCCATTACCGACGCCTTTTTGTTTGGGTATATTATGGATAAGGGGGCGCCTGAGAGACTCCTCACGGACCAGGGCAGAAATTTCTCTTCTAAATTATTGGCGGAAGTGTGCGCGGGCCTTGGGACTAAGAAAGTACGGACATCCCCATACCATCCGCAGACGGATGGTATGGTTGAACGGCTGAACAGGACATTGTCTGCCATGCTTTGCCATACCGTGAGCGAACAACAATCAGATTGGGATCTGCACATCCCCGGGGTGCTTTCGGCGTACAGGATGACGCCTCATGCGGCTACAGGATATTCGCCGTTTTACCTTATGTATGGTCGGGAAAACGTGCCGCCGGTGGATGTGCAATTGGGAACTGGGGTGAAGGGACCTCGTAAACCACTTCCTGAATACATTCAGGACACGGTTCGCCGAGTCACGGAGGCGCGGGAGAATGCCCGCGTGGCTACGGCCAAAGCCCAGGCCCGGAACGAGCGATATGCGCGACGGTCCGAGGGGGAGTGCCCCTGGAAGGTTGGGGACCTAGCCTGGCTTCATTGTCCACAGGTACGTCCGGGAACCTCTCCGAAATTGCACAAACCCTGACATGGTCCCGTACGCCTCATTGCGGTTCCCAACCCACAGTCAGCACGCGTCCAAATTGGGTCTCGTCGCTGGGTTGTGCATACGTCGCGCTTGAAACCATATGTTGCTCCCTTACATGATGCGTCATCCCCCAATGTTGCCTTGCCGGGGTCTGTTGCTGCTGACTCTCCCCTGCCTGCGTCCATTGATCTTGCTGGAGCGCCTGTTGTACCTGTTCCAGACAGGCCGGCCGTGACATTGCGGGGGACGAGGGGCCCTGCTCGGAGGACGCCTGCCAGGTCTGCGGGACCTTCGAGCCCTGCAGCCCTTCCGACCCAGCTGCGGGCACGGTCACAGGACAAGCCCAAGACTAACTCTTTAGGGACACGGGACGTTGGTGGACTTCCAGCTGCGACAGGGGGATTACCCCCTGTCATTCCTCGACTTTCATCGCGTTCCCGTTCTGCGAGTGGGCCGCCGACCGTCCGGGACGGGCCGGCGACCCGCACACGTTCCAAATCGCTTACGTTTCGTTGATTGTTGCTGTGTTGTTATTTTTTTTTTCTTACAGTTGTATTTATTGCATGCTTTTTGTACGTTCGTTGATGTTAATTGCGTTGTTGTTGTTCTTCTTGCTGTTACATTGTATGCTTAGTGTCCTTTAGGGGGGGAAGCTCGGTTCGCCGCATTACGATTTGCTATTGGTCAGCCGAGGTCGGCTGGGATTTTTCTACGGGGGAGGGTGGTGTAATGCGGGCGTAAGCGACCTTCCGGATGTGACGTCACGGGGGGTGGAGTCATGTGACGTGGGTGGAAGGTTCGGGTCCTTAAGCGGGTAAACCGGAAGGGGAAGTCAGTCGGGGTGTGAGCGGAAAAGAGTGAGGCCACGCGGGCGAGTGAGAAGAGGGGAGGCACCGACGGCCATCGGGAGCCAACCCCGAAGACAAGAGGAAGCTGCGGAGTGGTGTGCAGCTGCAGAGGAGACAGCCAGAAGGGCTGCGTGTTAGGGGCAGCGGTGTGGCTGCCAGGTGGAGCTGCGGAGAGAGAGAGACAGCACGAGGCTGTCAGAGCTGCGGAGGGAGAGAGGGAGACAGCACGAGGCTGTCAGAGCTGCGGAGAGAGAGAGGAGTTGCAGCGAGTACAGCCAAGGGGGGCTGTGTGAGAGAAACAGCAGCGGGGCTGCTGTTGTGGATCGGGCCGACATTGGAGTCAGCACCGTGGAGAAGCTACAGAGTAAAGACAGCCGTGTGGGTGTACAGCACGAACCGAATAAAGGACACTGAGCCAGACATCGTGGTCCAGTCGTTTATTACATATATATCTTTAACTGCTAATTGAGGCCATATTCAAAATAATAGGGTTTGTCATTAAAGCATCCATCATTGCAAAGAAGAAATATATATGTGTATTCTTTGGTTATTATAGACTGTCAGTACACTCACCCAGCTTAATAACCATTGCTACAGTCTACATTATAGACTGCCAGTACACTCACCCAGCTTAATAACCAGGCTACAGTCTACATTATAGAATTGCAGTACACTCACCAAACTTAAGAACCAGGCTGCAGTCTACATTATAGACTGCCAGTACACTCGCTCAGCTTAAGAACCAGGCTACAGTCTACATTATAGACTGCCAGTACACTCACTCTGATTAAGAACCAGGCTACAGTCTACATTAGTGTTTTTTCAATTATTATTTTTTCACTTTATTTTAATTTTTATATCTACGTGACTTTACCAAAAGAACCAAAGAATACGAATTCCTGCAGTCACGAAAGTTTTAAGTCAGACATATACCTCCTGTATTAATACCATGAACAAGCTGTATTTCCATCCAGAAAAATACTAAGACCAACAGAACTGAAAGTTAAATTGTAAATACTCCGAAGTTTATTGAAGGCAGCGAAAAAAGGATAAGACGATTTCGAAATATAACCAAAATCACTAACGGGTTCAATCCATCTTCTTGGATCTTTCGGTAAAGTCACGTAGAAGGGAAGTAATAAAATAATAAAAATAAAACATAATAAAATAAAATAATTCTCACGACGTTTCGGCTACAACGCAAGCAGCCGTCTTCAGGTGAAGACGGCTGTTTTTTTATTTTATTATGTTTTATTTTTATTATTGTATTACTTCCCTTCTACGTGACTTTACCGAAAGAACCAAGAAGATGAATCCCTGCAGTCTCGGGTTCAATCCAATCACAATTGGTGGTAACACTGCCCCACAGGCCTCTAACCCCACATGTTCACTCTCGCGTCTCTCGCCGGTCAACGAGTATTCAACCTCCCGGAGAGAGCCACCTCCTAGGAGTTTAAAAGGCAGGCCCACACCACCGACACAGAGTCACTGCTGAATGCAGGTTCGGCGTGAGAGCAAAAAAGCTCCTTGATCTTTCGCGGCGCTGTACCTTTAATTAAGGTTTGAGCCACACGGCTGAGAAGTTGGAATTCAAGTGCGATGCATTTTCTTTTCATGTTATATAAAGGACATCTATTTAAAGTGAACAAAATAATCACGAAAAATCCGCAAGACACTTATAATGGGACTAGAAAAACTCCACAGCTGAAAAGTAAAGTCGACAAGTTGCTCAAACCAAAAGTTATTGGGAAATCACTTCTGGGTCATTCTTAAACTGTAGCGATGCATGTTTCATCGACCGATTAAAATGAATTTGTAGTCTTGCACCACCAGCATTATTGCACAAACACATTCCTGCAGAGGAAGCTGGTAGGAACGTTGGGTTGCTCGGTCAATGGCCAGTGTCAACGGTGGCGCGGTGTATTCCGCAAAAAATGCCCGACTGTGAGGGCGGGCACAAGCCGGTGTGAGTAGGTTAAACGTTGAGTTTTATAAGGGCACCACGGGGTGACCAGCCCCTCCCCACCCAGCCCCTCCCACCCCCCACCCTCCCCACCCAGCCCCTCCCCACCCTCCCCTCCCCACCCAGCCCCTCCCCACCCTCCCCTCTCCAACCAGCCCCACCCCTCCCATTTTTGGATGCACGACGGATGGACGGACACAATAATCCCCTGTGGGCTGGTGTAACCAGGTGGTTCCTACCAGTATTAATGTGAAAATCTGTTTATAGACAATGCGTGCAAAATACATGCAAATTATGCACTTGGGTTATTGGACCGGAAAAAGTCGCACGGCCACAAAGTTAGAAAGTTGTTAAAACAATATAAACTAAAAACGAAACAAAATTTTACATTGTATGCATGGTTGCTAACTCCTGAATTACAACCATGCATCCATCGCACTGCTATGAGAGGGTGGAAAAGATGGCGAGAGGGGGGGAGAGGAGGGGGGAAGAGAACAGGGGGGAGCAGGGGGGGCGACAAGAGGAGGGAGGGGGCAAGGAGAGGGGGGAGCGTTGAAACGATCCCTGGCCAATGCAGGCGGCAAGCAACGTTCTGTAGAGAGGCCTCATCTGGGCCCTGAAACCGCTGCTGCAAAAAAGTGGTGATGGTTGTGGAGGGGAAAGCTGGTAAAACAGAATTACCAACGGGGAAAAAAGTACACGTTCACTTCTAATCGTTGCTGACATGCTGGGAATTTAAAAATAAAAACCCATCTCCCAAAAAAAAAAAATTGTATTTGTTTAATCGCACTAATGCAATTTCTGCGACGCTAAAGTTCAGCCTAAACAGACAACAATAAACAAAAACGAAAAAATTATGATTTTTCTCCACTTGTTAAATTAACTAACGTCAAGTTGCATTTGCTGAACATGCATATACTAACTTTGTAAATTGCAAGTTTGACAATAAGGTGCCACGTTAGCGCACGCTTTAATAAATCACATGTTCTGTGGACAGATCGCATTTCCAAGTAATGATGCGAAGAGTCTCGTAGGCGACGTGTTTTATGATTGGTGGGGCACGTGTACTACATTAGTGCTCCCGGCGTTGTGCGGTAGTGCAACCCCATCCGCCCTGCGATCTGCCACTGCAACAGCCGAGTCAAAATTCCAAAGCGTCTCCCTGATCACTCGAATAGCGGGCCGATGCTCATTTCCCTTGGCGGCCGTGAACCAAGCGCAGTGAGAGCATTCCACATTTCCATGGATGGGGAATTGGTCACTCCGCAAGACGACAAAATTACTTCCCACGAAGCGGCACTTGGCATTTTATCCATCGTGGAGAGATGATGGGCCGAGTCACTCAAAATGTAAAATGTCTCCCCCTGCTCACATGAGACACGGCGAGACACCCATTTCCATCGTTGTTCCAAAGCCAGCTAGGAAAAATTCCATGCAGTGATACAAATTTTTATCGACCCCGCAGAGATGAGTCGAGCTGATCAGCCATGGCTCACAGCTGACTCTTTCCATTTAAAAAAATCTACACTTTAATGTTCTAATCACTGGAGAAATTTTGCTACTTTTTTCCCTTTTTGGTTTACGTCGCAGAGACTCGCCACGCCGACGAGATTTGTTCAGTGTAACCTAATGTTTGCATTTATTTAATTTGCATATCAGGTCTAAAAAGGCAAAAAATCCTTTAACATCGACCCAATACGGCAGATTTGCACCATTTTGGGACTTGGACAAGATTGTGATCTCGTAATCGCATGGTTAATTGTGCCAACGATTTGCGTCCCAACTGTACCGGTGCACGAGATATATTTATTTTTCGTGGATTACAACTCTCACCTTCGCGGTGTGTGCCGCGGATTACAGGACCTGCGACACGGTCCCTTCCTCCCCCCCCCCCCCCCGTTATCACCGCATATTCTCGGAGTTCCGCTGTACATCGCCCCTCAATGAGATTTGCACCGTAGGGCAGTATAACGTATAACTTGTATCGCACGCAACACAAGCCAGTGAAGTATACCACTGATGTTTCTACCATGAGCTTCAAAAATCAATATCAATCAACAGCTGGAAGCAACGCTGAAGTTTAAAAGCCAAACGTGGCACTGCCTAGATTTTGACTCAGACGCCAGCCAACTCAGCCAGCAGCATTGCCTCTGCAGGTAAATTCTATTAAAAAGTCAAAACTAGTCAAGGTTTTGCCCGTAATCAAATTACGTCGTAAATCATGGGTCTAGAAGGCACAGTTGCTGATAACCCTAATTGTGAAGTAAAAAAGTGTACACATTTACATATTATTATTATTCATTTGTTCACTCAATTCATTAAATGTACTAATTAATTAGCCTAATACTGGCTCAGGTGGTGTTGTCCCCCAGGTAATAAGCTGCAGGCACATAACCAAAACTCATGTGTCTGCCTGCGCGTGTAAAAAAAACATTTCTCATTACACTCTCCGTGAGAATAAGTCTGCCTGTGTGTCTGCTGTGTAAATTGTCAATTTAATGATCTGCTGCAGTGGAATGTGTTATTTTTCAATATATTTTTTCAAATCAAGTGAACACTACAGCAAGTGCTCGACTTATGAGCGGGTTTCCTTTCCCAAGACCCATTCACAAGTCGATTTGTTAGCATCTCGAAACTCAATATTAAATTGTACGCACGGTCAGCGTTGAGGTTCAACAAAAAAGGAAAGCATTGTTCAACTCATAAATAAGAAGAAATATTGTACTGTAATAAATACTGGGGAGTAAATAAAACATTAAACAAATTAACTTGTTTGTCGAAAGGAGCGTAATCGCGAAGGTTCGCTCCGCGGAACAAAATCATTCCGCAGTTCGGTTCATAAGTACAACTGAACGTTCGCAAGCCGGATGGTTAAAAAGTAAGAACTTTCTCATGGCACTTCGTTCGTAAGTCAGACGTTCGTATGTCGGGGGCCTGCCTCTATTCTACTACGGACAATCGCGAATGTAGCGCCACATAATAACGGGGCAGTTTGCTTTATAAACGTAATGACGTTGCATTTGTTTCATTTAAACGACATTCTGTGCCTCTGTATGTTCGCAAAGTGGAGATTTTAGCAAAATAGAAATAAAGACTTAAAAAGCCACGAAGAATAAAAAACATCGGCATTTTAAAACAAGGCACAGATTTGAAGCTTTCGTGACTGCAAAGATTCATACTCTTTGGTTTTTTCAGTGAAGTCACATAGGTAAAAAATAAAATAAATGAAAACAACTAAATTTAGTTGTAAAAAAACCAAGAGTAAGGAAGGCACACATACATACACAAGTAAAATTTTGCTTGCCATCAGTGTGTTGCGAAGCCGTGGGTGTGTGAGTGTGAACTTTTCCGAATATTCAGCTGGTGAAACAGCGCGTACACCTGAGGGGCGATGAAGTCGTTTCTCTGGCCTGACACAGAAAGTGATGTGACCTTGATAAAACTGTGCTGTTCTCCAACATGCACCTGGTGCATCAATGTTTCAAGACCTTAATTGCCATGGGCTATAAACCCTCTCCCCCTCCAAACCTCACTACAAAACCCCAGCCTCCCCCCCCTGCATTCGCATAATGGAAGGCATGTGGTTATGGGTTTAATGTACGTTTGGGCTAGCTCGCATGGCCCCAAGCAATAATGTATCACTTTTGTAATTTTCAGCCAAACACAATTCGAATAAAAAAAGGGACCCGATGATGACACCTGCAAGCAATCCCATCCTCGCAGCGGCTTTCATACAGCCATCGAACAAACACGGTCACCGCATCGCGCGCTTTCAGATGCGCTTCTGCGGCCGTCAGGAAAGCTCTTCCTTCCAATATAAGGAGGTCATTGGCGCTATGCACTTTAAAATCTAAATTGAAAACTCACTTCTTTAGAACTGATTTTTGTCTTTTAGTCTGTCCTTCCGCCCGTACCTCTGATTGGCACCGTTGGCTACGTACAGTGCGAAAGAAGTTTGAAATACGTACACATATACGACGGCATAACGGATGTCTGTGAGCAGCTAGCTACAAAACGACTTGAGCGTACCAGCGGCGTTTTCTAAAATGGAATAGGCCTACAATTTAAATGTTACGGCCCCCCTGTCAGCAAATAAAACAACTGCTAACCAGATGAATGAGAAAAAATAATGTTTTATTTAACAATTTACCACAGCATCAAAAAGCCCTTGTTTTTTTTATAAATGCAACATCGCTAGCCTTCAAAACGTTGCGGCTGCCACTGATGCAAGGGAACGCACACTGAGCAGGGCAACCAAATCTTGAATAAGGGGCCCACGCTTCAAACGACGGTGATATAAAATATGCATCGACTACAAAGGCAATATTTAACGCAGGAACACAGAGGCACGGTGGCACTTTACTTGCATTCTCGATGCTACAATTGGAAGACATTTACTGTGGAGTGCCTGCGGTGATTGTTTCAAAAGATGTTGACATTTTATCTATTTCATCGCAACTAGGTTGAACAGACAGAAATACACACACAAAACACTCGCACCAGTCAATTATGTGTATACAATGCCCATACCGGATTGTATATTTACCAGTTACTGTACATTTTAAGTGTGTGCTGGTCTCATCTAATGAGAGATGGTGGTCAAGTCTGTTGTCAGCCTACCACTAGCAACAGAAATGCCACATTCCCATGACTACATAGAACTACTGACTTCGCACAATGCAGAACTCGTTTGATCAACGATAAGGGATTATTGGCTAAGCTGATCTATTGCAAACTTCCAATTGCAATGTCTTGGAGATACACAATTACCCTTTATTGTCGTATTTTTTTAAGAACGGTCCTCACCACAAGAATGTGGAATTTCCACCATTGGTTAGGTGCCAGCGAAGGTTTCGATTCAATCCCAGAATCGATTTGTTTGTAGCCTGTATGGTCACCCAGGTCCTCGAAACCCAGGCATAAAAAATATACACGGTATTTAGAAACAATGAAAATCAATTACAATAAAATCAACCACACTGAAATCATATGAAAACGTATCGAACTTTTCGCCAGTGATGTGCAACGACATTTGAACATAACATTTGCATATAATTGCATGAATCGTAATCAATTGTCACGCGCATAATTGAATGCATGTAGTGCCAACGCAAGAACTGATTTCGATCGATAAATTGATAAGTCCTTACCTGGCGAATAAATAAATAAGCATGAATTCGATTTCTGCGTGTTGGCAATCATCAAGTTTGATTTTGAATCCAATGATGCATTGTCATCTGCCACAGGCAGGAGGCTCTCTGCGTGAATTGTATTTATTTTTTCTGTACAAAAACAATTCCCTTTAAAACGAAGCTCAGCCATTACAGCAGCAGAAGAGTAACACCATTATTCTACACTCAGGCCATAGATGCATCCTGAAAATTCTAATAATTCATCCCACAAAGCTTTTATTGCCGCAGGGCCCTGGAAAAAAAAATCAAACCTCATAGCTCAGTGTAAGGAAAGGACCGCTGCTGTGGATGTATGTGTGTGTGTGTATGTATATCTATGTGTGTGGGGAGCAATGTTGCAGCAGTTAGTGTAGCTGTGCTCCGAAACTGGCGACCCGAGTTCGATTCCCGCTCACGGCCAACACAAGTAACACTAACCTGAACCGGTCCTGGGTCTCCTCGAAGTCGACTCAATGTCAAATGAGTACCTGGTGCGGTGTGTAAACATCGCCAATGGCGAGACAAAGATGGTTGGGCATGATGATGGCCGCATGACCCCTCGTGCGCCGTGCCGGCCTTCATAGGTGCTACTCGCTAACAGCACTTGCCCCAATAGCGTGGGAAGGCTATACGGGGGATCTTTATGCATTCAAACATTTGCAAGGGAGTATGGAAACATATAAGCACTTGATCTGTCAACGTTTGACAGCAGTAATTCTGAGTAAATGGTAAACAGTGCAACACTGGTGAGAAATCAACCCATTACTAAATAAAATGGCCTCTAAAAAGACATGTTATATTTTCCTTCCTTTGATTCTGTGTTTGTTTCTCTTTCAGTCGATGTTTTGCGACTTTAAAATATCGTCCCTGTTATTCGATTCGTTCCTTTAATTTTACCGCATTTTATTTAATAGGTTTGTTTGAAAGCATATGTTTTTATTGATTATATTTCTAAACACAGTGATGATGAAGACCGCCTAACTTCACAACACTCCGTATATTTGTATTGTAAAGAATCGCGCAGAAAAGAACATAACAAAACGAGTTGTGCACAGGCCTGGACATTTTGACACTTTCCCACGCGTGTTTGTAAATCGGAAGTATTTCATTTTCCTAGAGAACATGCGGAGGTTAACAATACCGTTCAAACTGTTCAGGTAAGTGGGCTGGGTCAGGACGCGTCGCTAGAAGGGATGATGGCCAAATGTGAAGAATAACAACAGTGTAAAAGAATGCATCTGTACTGTATGTATGTTGAACTTCTTTTGCACAGTACGTTGCCAACCGTGCTAATTGGAGGTGCGGGGGAACGACAGCCAACTAAACACAAAAAGCGATTCCAAAAAAATTAGTTTTCAATCTAGATTTAAAAGTGCATCGCTCCAGTGGCTTCCTGCTATCGGAAGGGAGAGCATTCCAGACGGCCGCAGAAGCGCATCTGAAAGCGCGCCATGCAGTGACCTTTTTTGTTCGATGGCTAGACAAAAGCCGAGGCGAGGATGACCAGAGTTTGTGTGAAAAGAGTACGTCTGAGATGACGTCTGCCAAGGAGATGGAGTTACAATATCAACCCTTTTTGCAGGTGTATTGCTACATCTTAAAAGCGTGAGAGATGGCGGCAGTTTTGCAATGCCTTCATCCAGCAGTGGAAAGATCATGGCTAGATAATTAAATGACGTCACGCGGAATAAAATGCCTATCCATAAAAGTTGTTTAACATTGGCTACGTTGTATTTAGGGTAAGTCCATAATAGCAATACCACTTTTAACACAATATAAATGTTGATTTAAAGCTTTCGTGATTCATATTCTTGGTTCTTTCGTTAAAGTCACGTAGAAGGGAAACAATAAAATAAAAAATATATAAAACAATAAAAAATTCTCACGACGTTTCGACTGCAACACAAGCAATCATCATCAGATTTCACACCTGATTTTATTTTATTATTATTTCCCTTCTACGTGACTTTTCCGAAAGAACCAAGAATACAATATAAATGCTTTAAAGTTGCCAAAGGGGCCCTTATCTATGCATCCATAGCCGTGAAATGTGCCGAAATAACTATCGGCTAATTTTCAAAACAAGGCCTATTATTTGTCGACCCATATCAGTTAAATGCGCATCAACGGGAGGCCAACAAGACTATGCGTTTATTTTTTTACTCACGTAATCCACAAAGTGAAGCTCACCCAGCACTGCGGCCACATTTTTCATCCCAGATCTCATTTAGGCCACCCCAGCACTGCATTCAGCATTGACTGAATTGTTGGAGGTCACGTGTAGAGTGCACAAAGACAAAGATCCCCCAGAAACTCTTTCACAGAATGTTGGGGGCAAGCGCTGTTCACGAGCGCCTATAAAGGCCGGCACGGCACACGAGGGGGTGGGGGTGGCCAGCGCAACGCCAGGCCACCTTTGTCTCCCCAGCGCTGATGTTTACACGCCGTACCGAGTACTTATTGCACACGCACGCGCACCACTGCGCTTCGTTGTTTTCCCTCGCAGTTCCTACAAACAACCCGGTAGACGTTCCAATGTAAAGGCATTAACTAACAGTGCCCCAGCTGGATGGACCTGTGGTTCAAGCGCTTGACTCACAAGCAGGAGGAGGGGGTCGCTTAATTCAAATCACGTTCAGGGGAGGGCGTGCCCCATCGCCCCTGCAGGAGTACGTACGTACGTAGGTGAATCTTGAGCCTGTTCCTCAGGGCCCCTGTAGGCCTCGCATCACATCCGCAAGCACTGCGCTTAGATCCATTGCATCGATCGGAGGGTTGCAACTTCAAATCCCGGTCGGGGGTCGACTCGGCCCATCATCCTTCCAGGGTCGATAAAATTAGTATTACTTCGTAGCCATTTGATAGAGGTTATTCTATGGATTGACTGACACCTGTCAGAGGCAGTTTCTCAAGGACTTCAGATGGAAAAAAAATCCATGAGGTCACATTTTATTTGTATTATTTAACCAGAGAGTAACAGGGCAGTTCATGGGTTATATTGGAAACTGTCCTTAATGAGGCTACTGTGAAATCAGATACTCCCTTAGAAGAGGCACCGCAAAACCACCCATTTGTACCAGCTTCATGAGCTTAAATTCTCAGCGGTGTTTTTTTTTTATCAGCTCGATACATGGATGTGCCACCCACCACACAATACATTGCTGCAGATACAGGCACCAACAATTCCAAGAAAACCATTGCAGGAATATTGCCACGTTTACTTGCCATACTTCACCTTAAAAATGTAACCTTTGGTGTTGTTTAAGCTTGCCGTTTCAATGGCATCCATACTTATAAAAGAAAAAAAGTGGCCCGCGCCATAGGAATGTGAAATTTCCACCACTGGCTTTGGACCAGCCCATATTGCTGGTTTGAAACCGAGAGTCCGGTATACCCATAATGCAACCACCTCAACCAAGCTGGGACTCCCATTTCCTACAATGACAAACCACAAAAGCCACGAATGATAAAAGCCCTTCGCAAAAAAAACACAAACCAACTGACAGCTCCACTGGCTAAGATATCAAGGCTGCAGTCAGTGGTGAAGGCACCCTTCCACTACCCTCACATGAATCACATTTCATTTGCAACTCAGATTCATTACAAGAGTCAGAGTAGTTTGAAATATCTAAAGAGAGCATGCCCTGGCACGGGTTACACAACTGTGTGCGCTTGATGTTGTCGGCGTGAGGGAGGCCCCTTTGATGTTAAAACGTGACAAGGGCAGCAAGAGAGAGGGCCAGCTGATTGTAAACCCTGCCGACAGGCATCGTGCGTGCACCAATTTAAAGTTAATGGGCACGGAGGGATAGAGGGGAAGCACGCGCAATCACACTCTGTCATTGCGGGGTCCCCCCCCTTGAGGGGGAGCGTCCAAGGACTCGTCTCCATGGCAAGTTAAAATGCGTGTCGGACCCAGGCTCAGGTGGAACCAATCCCGAGTCCTGTCTGTCCGCGCAACTTTAAATCCAGGCCTCCATAAGCCGAGCGGGGTCACGGCGCGCGCAAAGTTTTTGCGGAAAGAATTCCGAGGGTTGGGGCCGCAGCCGCCGACTCGGGCAGCAGCTGTGACGTCACGGGCGACTTCGTGACACTCGTTGATGTGAACTACGCCGTCGTTTTGACGACGGCGACGAGACGGGGCAGGGCAACGTGGTCCCTTTGGACTCGAATCGTTGAGACTTGGCCAAAGTCCGGGAAGCGTGCAATGTACCATGAAATGGTGCAATTAGTTGGTGGCGCTTTCAGGAGCAAGTCACGCGTGGCTATGGAGCATCGCTTTGACCTGCGGGCACGTGGACACGCACGCCTGGCGAATTGCGCCGGTTTGTGAAACTCTCATACGCGCTGGACTGTAAAGAGTACAAGAGACAAGGACTGAATTTGTAAAACCCATCTGTACGGAGCTATGAGCAGTATCTCATCATATGCATGGTTCTGGTTTTCCTCCTAAATGCAAAAAAACGTCCCAATGCAAGAGCCTCATGATAATGTCCCGAGCACTGGGTGAGGCTCTACTTGAGAAACACACGACATTATCAACTACAACTAACTATTTTTGTATTCTACCAAGTAAGGCTCACTGAGCTATGAAGCTCATTTTCAGAAGCGACCTGGCCACAAACGATAGCTCAACGAAGTGGCTTACCACGTTGAAATGCATTGGAGCCAAATACTCTAAAAGCACGTTTCTAAATGTGGAGGGAAAAAACCGGAGGACCCGGAGAAAAATCCACGTGACCACCGGGAGAACATGCAAACTCCAAATATACAGACGTCAGGGTCGGGATCGGACCCATGACCTCCTGCATAGCAGGCAAGGGAGTTCACATCTCACCACCGCGGCACCCAAAGACAAATGCAAAGGGGGCGGGATCACGACACTAAGGCACAGTTTAGACAGCAGCAGCAAGGGTGCAATAGCAACGCAGCAATGGGTCTCTCAGCACTTGACCATTTCAGAAGCCACCTGGGACGTGCCTTTGCTTGAATGAACCTTAAACAGCTGCACGCTGCCAAGTTTGGCAAGGCTGACATTGTGAACAGGAAATATGAGGTCCATAATTTTCAATTTGGGCTCCTGTTATGGATACGATGCTTAGAGAATGCCCGCATGAATTGTGCAAGTTCCCCTGAGAGAATAAAACATTTATTCTATTAAAAAAAAATTGCCCTGTAAATCTTTCTGCGGACGTCGCTATGGGGAAAATGCTGACGTGACCCCCTTGCAAAGTAAGGTGGTCTTCTATCAAAGGTTCCAGTCTGTGCTTCAAAATGAGGTACTCATTTGCCAATAGTTGATACAGTAAATTTAGCTGTGACGGTCCCACCTGATGACGGAGGCTTGTGTTGCCTCCGAAACGTCGTGATTTATTATTTTATTTCTATTATTATTTCTATTATTTGTATTATTTATTTTTACCTACGTGACTTTACCAAAAAAACCTCAGAGTATGAATCCTTGCAGTCACGAAAGCTCCAAATCTAGAATTAATAGTTATCTGATTGCTAATATCCACATAGATTGTATAATATGAACAAAGTCAACTGATAACGATCTGGAAAAGTAGACGTGTGGCAGATAGCTGAGCTCGCAACGAGAAAGATGCAAGTTCGAATGCCGGTTGGGGTCAACGTAGCCCACCATCCTTCATGCTTATTAAAATAAGTACGACATTATCAAAAGTAAACAGTGGTTGCCCTGCCAAGGGGTTAAATATCACCTAAAGAATGACATATACACCGATGGTACAGTGTTGTCCCTTTTTTTAACAAAACTATTTTATTTCACTCAGTAAAACCCACTGAGGTAAAACCCACTGAGGTGCGAGGTGTGATATAAGCCACTCAACAAAGTGGCTTATATCACCCATCACACGTTGGAATTTATAATAGCAGCCAACTAATCTAAGCACACGTTTCTAAATGTGCAGGGCAAAACCGGAGGAACCTGAAGAAAAATCTACGCGACCACCAAAGGGAGAGGAGAGAACACGCGGGCTCCAAATATACAACAAGCCTCGTTAGTTAGAGAGTCCAGGATCGAACACACGTCCTCCTGCATACCAGGCGAGTAATATAACATATTCTCACTACCGTGGCGCCCTGCAAATATGATATAACACTCATTTGTTTGTGATGGTGCACTTCTCAATACTCATCACAACAAAGCCCTTTGTTTACCAACAACAAAAACAACAACTGCCGTTCACCACTAAGTGGCGGCGACGTCACCACGGCGCTTCTGCCACACTAGGTGTACTTTGAGGACGCGTGAAGTGTCGAAGGACCGCTGGTGGGAAGTGATGGAACAAACCCAGGTGCCATGGGTTCACCGCCTCGAAATGACCGGCAGATGCACCGGCTGTGCATTTCCTCATTTACCAAGGAGAGCCTCACACAGTCGCAAATGCTTCTCAAGAGGGTCCCACCTTGGGACTTTGGGGGCCAATCACATGAATCAGCCCACTGATACCGACTGCACTTCTGCGGTGGCCACCCACTTTCTCCCTCTTGAAAGCGTCTCCGGGGTCACGACCCACGAGAGAGGTCGCAGCCTGTTAAAGGCGGCGGCGGCAACTTTGCTGTTATACATTTCAACGTGATAAGCCACTTTGTTGAGCTATCATTTGTGGCCAGGTAGCTTCTGAAAATAGGTTCATACCTCAGAGGGTTTTGCCTGGGTTGGATGTGGATGTTTTAGTTTTATTTGTATGTGCTTGGGCGAATTGTGTGCCTTTCCTGTACTTTTGTTTGTTGTTGTAACATTGTTACCAGCCCCCGACTGGATATCTGAAGATAAGAGCTCTGGAGCTCATCGGACTCCACCAGGCGAAATAAATATTCAGATTCTGATGATGTTCTCAGCAGGAAGTCAGCCGCTCCCGACGATCGACCTACCTCCGCGGGGGCGAAGCCGCCAGCGCCAAGTGAGCGGCGCTCGCATCGGGGGAACGAGCGTGATGGAGGAGCATGAGATGGAGGAGCATGAGATGGAGGAGCGAGCGAGATGGAGGAGCGAGCGAGATGGAGGAGCGCATCCCAACTCGCTGGCCCTCACGGGGCGGCCGCCCACTCGTGCTACCCACCAGCGCGTCCTTTATTGCCTCGACGACCGTGGAACAATTACGCATAATGCGCGCGTAATGTGAGCAATTGCTCAGCGCAGAAATGCGGCATCAAATACGGGGGTTGTTGTTGTTTGTTGGTTTTTTTGTTCTCTCTTCTCCCAAACAAGGTTTTAATTCTTGTTTCATATCCTTACGAGAGTTGCACGGCCATTGTCGGCAATGTTAAATGCGACAAAAGCCCCGCTTATTCACGGCATGACCTTTTTGTGTGCACTGTGAACTATGCATGGGGGGGCAGGGTGGTTGTTTTTTGCACCCCCCAACCCCCTTGTGAATATTGTGAGATCGCCCCCCCCCCCCGCCCCCCCACCCAACAGCAACCTAAAATTAAGCGTGCGATTTACGCGGTAGCGTTTGTCGCCAATATATCGCACCGTTAATTATTGGTTGCGTTGTACAAGCACAATGACGTTTGCGACCAAGCTCAAATAAACGTGTTTGACAGACACTCCTTGTGCAAAATGTACAACCATGAATGCACGCATTGTACACAATGGATATACGCATAAATTCCAAATGTACAACGGGCATACGTCAGCGTCCAGGATCAAACCCACGACCTCCCGCGTACCAGGCGAGAGAGGGAAAACGTCTCGCCACTGCAGGGGTCTTCTCTAGGTTAAGTTGATAACAGCAACACAGCATTACGCGAACATTTCGTTTGTATTGGATCGTCTTTACGAGACTCATCGTGACCCCGCGTTACAGGAACGACGGGGCCGACAAAGTGAACGCGTTGACACGTTGAGCCTTAAGTTAGAAAGTGTGCAAAACACACGTTAATATTCAAATGGCAGGATAAAACTAAAGCCTCGATTCCATTGCTAATCATTTACAGTTAACGGAGTGACCAGCCAAGCAGTGGTATGGGCGCAGAGAAAAATGAGACTTTAATTCCCATGAAATAAATATTGTAACAAAAAAATGTTGCAGGCTACTAATCACACCTTTGTTGCATAATGATGATTGAGTACATATACAATTTTTGATTCGAATAAACGACCCAAGAAATACTATTCCAATAACCATCTTTAACAGTTGTATTTAACCGGGTGACACAGTGTCATTCGTGAATCGCCATCACATACTAAGGAACGGTGCCTGATTTACATCAAGAACTCAAAAGTTTTAGTTTCGTTTTAATTTTAAATAAAAACATTTCGATGGAATTGTGAATGCCAATTTTGGAGCAGACAGTGCAAACCTTTCCAGCAAACGCTGGGGAAAACAGGAACGCCGCACACGAACTCGACAGTGAATAATAATAAATCACATTCATAAAGTGCCATTCTACAAGGTACTCAAAGCATTGCACATCACAAGTAAATAAATAAATATCTGGCCAAGGGGAGTTAAAACGAGGAAGTATAGCAGCTAATTAAGAGAACCAAAATCAAGAGAAAAAAACTGCATCTTAAGGTTGGTTTTAAACACCTCCGCAGTACATATTTTATTTCTATGTAAATTGTATTATATTCATTACATAATTACAATTATATCGTGTACCTGCCCTGTGTGTGCCTGTTCTACGCAACGGGTGTAGAGTGATTGGGCACCCACGCACGGGGACCACAAGTTGACACAATATGTTATTTTAAGTGAACAACATTTCCTCGTGTCAACTCTGTTTAAACCTAATCTGTCACTCCTTCGGGCACTCGCTAAATTCCCCAAGGTCCATTGCATTGATGCATGTGCACTTTGAGCATGTTTTATTGAGTTTTTCATCCCTTACTTGTTGGTCATAGCCAATTAAGCTTCTCTTTATAGCACGGATAAACTGATTGATAGCTTCCTAATGAGAGCAACTTCTGCCAAATAAATATATGTACTCAAATGAGGTTTTAAAAATTTGCTTCAACAAAGCAACTAGAGGGAAAAAAACTCCATCTGTTGAAGATAGGCACCTGTTGATGTTGCTAGCAATTTGATGGCAGGATAAACAAAAACGATAACTTGAAGGTTTATATTTTATACTTACGTGACTTTACCGAAATAACCAAAGAGGATAATATTACAAGTTTATTTTAAACTAACCATGTGAGACGAGACACGAGCACAGTCTAAATTGCGAGAGCGACCTGGGGCATGAGTCTGCCGGCAAGGGGACAATGAGTGCTATTCGTAATCCCAATGGAGCAACTTTACGGTGAAATTTTCTACTTTGGCAAATTTGGACCCCCTGACGCCGGCACACGAGGGGCTTCCTCCTGCGATTGACGTCAGGGGGGATCTTTAACGTCCACTGTGAAGCAGACGGCACGCAGTAGTAGTATTATTATGGTGATTACACCGCGCAGGATTAACCAGGACGGCCGCTGGATTCAAACCGTGAAGCTCTGCAACAACGTGCGGTGAGCGCGTTCAGAATCTGAATATTTGTTTATACTGGAGGAATCCGATGAGCTGTAAAGCTCTTTTTCACAGATGTCCAGTAGAGGCGGGCAAAAAACGTTACAACAACAAACGATACAAAAACACGACAGGAGTGCAAAGTATTAGAAAGGTAAACAAATCACCCAAACACTTACAAATACAACTAAACCATCCCCATCCTACAAGGCAAAGCCCGCTGAGGTATTCACTTATTTTTGAGAAGTGACCTGGCCACAGATGATAGCTCAACAAAGTGATCCATCATTTGGACATTTATAGCACTAAAATAATCTAAATAATCTTAATGCATGTTTGGAAATGTGGAGGGAAAAACGGGAGCACCCCGGAGAAAAAAATCCACGCGACCACGGGGAGAACACGCAAACTCCAAATATACAGCAGCAGGCGTCAGGGTCAAGATCGAACCCCCAAATTCCTGCATACCAGGCGAGGAAGATCACATCACACCACCGTGTGGTGTCGACTGTTCAACATTTGTGGGATCTGGCAAGGTGTGTGCTGGCATCAACGGCAATGATCGTGATGACCTCTTGATATTGATCGACACAAAACTGGAGATTTTACAAAAGCAATCCTCTCCGTTGAGCAATAAGCTATCCATGACCGATTACAATGTGGCGCTGCCATTCAAACAGAATGATGTCCCAACGGTTCGCAAAGCGACGTCTTGCATAAGATGTCTCTTTCGAATAGATCGGCAGATACACCATTGGGA
This sequence comes from Lampetra fluviatilis, assembly GCF_964198595.1. Taxonomy (NCBI): domain Eukaryota; kingdom Metazoa; phylum Chordata; class Hyperoartia; order Petromyzontiformes; family Petromyzontidae; genus Lampetra; species Lampetra fluviatilis. The sequence continues at coordinate 28,017,724 of NC_136276.1, read as the reverse complement.
TGCAGCTACAACTCAGTGATTGTTTACTGTACCAACAGATCAGGTGGCAAGGAGACACAGGTCAAATCCCAGCACCACCAATCAATCACTCAATCAATCAGGTTCTTTCATTTGAAGAGGTGACGGTGCACTGCAGTACAAAAGCTCGTTTTTTAAAGGAAGACCCACGTGGTCGCACACAGGAAAAGAAACCACGGTGTTTATTTATTTAGTTATTGCTGCTACTGCTGTTGTAATTAGCAGTGGGTATGACAAGGCATTCATCCAGCAGGGGATTTTCAATGGGCTGTAAATGGACAAGTGGTCAGATTTTACTGGCGATCCACATTCACGACGTTTATATAATGCCACCATGTAATCGATGCATGACACAGAAACGCGTCTTTGCCGAAACGACTCCGATTGCGTTTGAACAGGCAGCCTGGTTGCCCATGTGACCTGGCGTGGAACTATTGTTATTCTCAAGTGTTGGTGTGAATTGTTTTACTGTTAAACCCTCTTAAATACAGCTGAAAAAAGGGAAAAAAACACATTAGGCAAGTGATGTTTCTGATGTTTCTACTGTCTATTGGAAAACAGGGTCCGATTTACAACAGGGTTTCCAGGAACTCAATGTGTCGTAAAAGCGGGGACCCGCCTGTATTTATGTAATTAATTTTACGTGTATTTAATCTGGCAAAGTAGGGTCGAGAGTTTAACTTAGTTTTTGTGACTCGTACATTCCAAGGTTGCATTCGGAGATTGCATTTCAAGATTCGGACTATGACAAAAATGGAATACAATTTCATGTTATCAGAATAGTTATTTATAATATTAAACAGGGTTGGTCTTGCACCTCCCACTCCACGGTGGATAGTGTGCGTCGATGATGCTCTGAAGCATTGGCTTACAGCTGACCACAATACAGATTGGCTCATGGGTGAGCACGCCGACTGCGAATCTAATCCAACACTCCACCGATCTCACTTTGTTTCCTCTCTAAATAATTTGCATTCACGTGACTGCACTGTTCAGTCCATCGTGTGGACTAGCCATCCCTCTGCTAGGCCACCACTCACCTGGAAGCCTTCACAGACACACAAGCCCAGATGTAATTACCCCGGGCACTTGTGGATTCATATAAGTTCACGTCCAATCTGTTCCAATCTGTAATTAGCGGTGTTCCTCGTGGTTTTAATTAGCCTTCGTTTCAAGCGAGGGTATTGAATTTGTCATCTGGCTTCACTTCCGATATATATTCCAAAGAAGACAACTTGGCCTGCGACAAAACTCGGGCAGACAGCACAATTAACACACACAGCTCCACGTCACCACCACGCAGGCACAGAGGGAATTGAGTTTACGGGAGGGGGGGCGTGGGATGTTAAAATACTTCATATCACAAATGCAAAGCTCGAGTGCTTATAACGTACACACGTGGGAAATGTGAAATGCACACAAGCGTGTTTATTAAGGCGTGCGGCGTGTGTGTGTATGCGTGCGTGGACGATGAGCAACGCAGCATGCGTGCACGCACACACGCATGGACTTGCCGTACAATAAAGAAACAAGTGAAAACGGGTGACCTATCCGACTAATATCACAAGGTATCACGAAGTAATGAGTGACATCCTTCTAAGGCAGTGGTCCCAAACTCCCTCGACCTTTGGGCCACTGGCAAACCCTCCAAACATTTTTCACGGATCACTATGCAGTAAAAAAAAGATGGTATTTTGTCAAGAAAAAGAAATCGTACCTGGAACACATCCAAAGTTGGCTGCTCACAGCCAGAAGACAACTACTGTTTTAAGGAATGGAGATATGTGGATTCATATCCCGCACCTCCGATAAGCACGATTGGCTACGTACGGTGCGAAAGAAGTTCAACATACATCTATATAAATGGTAATATAAACAAATGGAAGTAAAGTCAACATGTGAACTCCTGCATACAATAGTATGTAGTATCCCGACAAATAATGCGTGTGTGTGTATATATAGTGGTGCCCCGTTTTTTCAAGGCACTTTGCTACAAATTCAGTGACCTGAGTTCGATTCCTGGCCATGCCTCACAGTGGTGAGCGAGATCTGGTGTGTGTTCAATGTGCAGAGCGCTCCACTGCGCTGTTCTATTAGCCCAGAGAGCATCATTGCACACAAGTGTTTCTTTGCCATAAAGTAACCACAATACCTTGCTGATCTCGTCAAAGAGCATACACCATCACGCAAACTCCGTTCATCCTCGCAGCGACTTTTGGCTAACAATGGAACAAAGACGGTCACTGCATCGCTCGTTTTTAGATGCGATTCAGCGGCCATCTGGAACGCTCTTCTTTCTGATATTAGGAAGCCACTGGAGTTGTGCACTTTCAAATCTACATTAGCAACTAATTTCTTCAGAACTGCTTTTTGTGTTTAGTTTGATGTCCTTCCCCCACACCTCCAAATAGCACGGTTGGCTACACAGTGCGAAAGAAGTTCAACATAAAAATACTTCGATACATCATAGCAGGAGGTAACGGTCTAAGCAGCTGCCTAGTCGCGCATGCGGTGGGCGTATCAAAATCCAGCCAATCGGGAGGCACCGTACACTCCCGCGAACTCTCGGATAACGGGCTCAACGCGCGCGCCCCATTGGCTGAGCAGCTTGCGTGACATCGCCCACCTTCAGCGAGCCTCTTGGCGTCCCAACGCACCGCTCACTAAGAGCCAGCGCTCTGCCCACTGAACCCACCGTTGTGTGGAGCTGATCCGGCACCTCCGTAAGGTCTTATCAGCCTTAAATGAGTACCCGGTGTCTTGTGTAAATATCTTCACACCGAGGAGGTGAAGGTGGCTGGGCGTGGTGTTGCCAACACCACCAATTTGGGCGCCGTGCAGGATTTAATAGGTGCTCGCTAACGTCCCTTGCCCTACCAACAGTTCATAAAAGCTGTATGGGGCACATTTGTCTTTAGTGTATACAGTACCAGCATGGATAGCCCTTAGATGCATAATTGATTAGCTGCAAAATATGTATCCTGCATACAATTGCAAATTGTTCACAGTGCAAAATACTGAATTTTAAAAAAAGTGTGGCGCTGTTGAAAAAAAACACGACGCAAAGGACGGTTACATCCACGCGACGCTGCGAAGGAAAAACCTCTCCCTGTGCCCCGAACGAGCGCAGGGGCAATGCTCCCATTGCTGTTGGTGGCTCCGAGCCAGTGGCAGGAATTCCACATTCCTACATCAGGAGCTGTTCTCTCCATGGGACACCGACTGTTGGATTCGCACCCAAGCGGGTACCGTACCCTGTATTGTTAACTCGGGAAGGATTTTAAGACTGGGTTGACCTCCGACCCCAAAGTGTGAACTCGCGAAGTTTTAATCGGCAAGTCGAGTGCTTAAACCACGGCCGCCGACGACGACGACGACGTTGTAGAGCCAACGCACGAACATATACAGTCAGATAAAATAATGTGATCAAGATAAAGTACCAGGGGGCATTAACAATGTTCAGCCCTATACACAAAGGGAGCAACTCTCCGTACGTGCTTTCTTATCTATGACGGGACAGAAAGAACACACAATGTGCGTGCCGGTGTCGATGATAACCGACTGCAGGCACATGTTGTAAAACTTTCACTTGCAGGCCACTCAAACAACATGGAACCCAGATTCCCGTCGAGAGACATTCCGTCCTACGCGAAGGACATTTCAATAAAACAATACATTACTGGCTATCTCTAGCAGCTAATTAGACCGGGAACAATAAATCAATTAAAATTGATTATTACGCTGATGACGCATGGATAAAACTGTGAACGTAAAAATATATTATAAGCCTTGTATGCAAATATATGCATATGTATTTAGGCTTAAAGGAATGAACTGGACTAAGCAAATGAGATGGAGAAAACAAATAGGACGATACTGTGCAAACTATACAAATAATAACCGAATCGAACCATTGAACTGAACTGAAAACAATTATTTAATCGCGAGGGGTGGTGTATTGTGATATAACTGGACCAGCAATTACGTGACTTGGTTTCAGCCAGACACTCCTATGCACGAGGTTTGATATCTCGTCCCAGTTTCTGCCGACTCAAGCCAAAGTGTCCCTATGCTCAAACGAGCATCTGCCACTACTCATGTAGTGGCAGATGCTCGCCAGTGGTGAACATTCCCCATTACTGTGGCAGGGCCAGTTAATATGCAGGACCGGTGACCTACCACAAAGCACGCCTCGTTTTTATCAACCCGAGGGAAATTAAAAGTGTACATTGATTCAAACTCAACCGCTTTAAAGAACACTTTGTACGCTCCCCTACTACAGCTGCATCAAACAGTGCATCGCACCTCTTTAATAGCGGGCATTGGAGTTGGACGTTCAACCCATCGCACACACAGACACACGTCCCCGCAGAGGGACGCCACACCTAAAATAAACTTTTTTATTTTACCAGATAAGGCTCACTGAGCTATTAGCTCTTTTCAGAAGCGACCTGGCCACAAATGGTAGCTCACCGAAGTGGCTGATTGTGTGCAAATTTACAGCAGCCAAATACTCTTAAACGCATGTTGATGCTAAATGTGGAGGAGACGGAGAAAAATCCACACGACCACGGGGAACACACGCACACTCCAAATATACAGGCATCAGGGCCGGGATCGAACCCACGATCTCCTGCACACCAGGCGAGGGAGTTAACATCTCGTCCCCCGCAGAGGGACGCCACGCCGGTGCGTGGCGCTCGGCAGTACAATTGGTTGTCTGCAGGCGGCCAAATCTCGCACAATGAGACGGGCTCGGCAGCAGGCTCGCTGCTAGGCCAGCTGCGGGCGACGATCGATGCACAACCACCGTCAGGTTTACCTCCAGAGAAACCACTTTAGGCTGAACCCCTCCGAGCCTGTGCTAAAAGTGCACGCAGCTTCAGGGGTACAAAATCTCTCCCGAAAGCTATCGAGCCCGCTGCTTCGTTTGCACGAACCAGACTAGTTTGCGCGGGCCTATACACGCGAGCGATTGTCGTGTGTGCGTGGCGAAATTAATAACAATCCTGCACGCAAAATGAAGCTTAGTTAAAAAACTTGTTGAGTTTTTATCTGAGAATATTTTTTATAGGTGGAGTTAAAACCAGGTTACCTGAAAAAAAAAACACACGTACGGGTGTATAAAACGTGAAGGTATGCACAATATAGGCGCATTAATCCACTTGCTGTGCTGCCACCTTCTTGCTACCGTGCAGCCAAGCGGGTTTAGGAGTCTTACACATCAGTGCGACCCATCAAACCATGCCTCCCGCAGCTCTGGATTACAGGAGTACGCGCCACGTCTGCCTGAGTAGGGGTGCCGCGGGGGCGAGATACCCTCGCTTGGCACGCACGAGGTCGTAGGTTCGATCCCGACCCTGACGCCTGCTGTATATTTGGAGTTTGTCTGCTGTTTCTCTCTCCCCATGGTCGTTGTGGATTTTTCTCCGGGTCGTCCAGTTTTTCCCTACACATTTAGAATCAACGCGAGTTTAAAGCATTTGGCTGCAATACATTTCCGCGCGGTAAGCCACTTCGTTGAGCTATCATTTGTGTCCAAGTCGCTTCTGAAAACAGGCTTCATAGCTCAGTGGCCTTTAACTGGTAATAAAAACAATAGTTTTAATTTAACTCAAAATCTTCACAGCCAGGCCAGCCAACGAGTTTGTGTACTTATTTCTGCATATTATCACCTAGTCGTGCAGGTTGGCAGTTTCGTGCACCTACTGATCTCCACATGATCCACCAACCCTGAATTACGGATACACAATAACACAAAGCTTAGCACAAAATGGGCAATACTACACACACATGCAAATACAATTGCTTATACACTACTAATATACACTATCATTTTTAAGAATCCTTTGCCAGTCCATTGCTGGGTGCAAGACTCCACATTCCACGTGATTAATGTGGGCTGTGTGACCACATTTCACCATGCTGGTGAGTGCAGGTTGGTGAAGGTGGGGGGGGGGGAGCACAGACGATAGCCATGGCCAGGGAATTGAACTCAGGTGGCCCACCACTCCTACTGGGTGGCGTTGTAATTAGAGTGCTCCACTCACACAGCAGAGTGCAAGTTCAAATGCTGGTCAGAGGTACACTCAGCCCGTCATCCGTCTGAGATCCATAAAATGAGAACGACCTTGCAAAAAGTCAACAGTGGCTGTTCTGGGAATAGACTGGTCTCTGCCATTGGAATGGAGAATTTCCACAATTGCTTTGGAACCACTCACAGTGATGAACACCACCTCACACTCTCTATAGCAGTGAGACACTTTGACTATTTTTTTTCGGAACCCATATTGATTGACCTTTCGACTTCATTTGCAAGATTGACCTTGTCAAATCAAGTGCCGCGTCATAGCCGAGGCACAGCGAGCTCAGACAGAGAGAGAGAGTTTAGTTGAATGCCAGCAACAGGCCCAGAATGTCAACGCCTGTGAACGGTGCGACCAAGTGGCAATGGACCGATCTCAAGACGTAAACGGAAGGAGCCTTGATTTGAAGCTTTCGTGACTGCAAAGAATCCATACTCTTTGGTTCTTTCGGTAAAGTCACGTAGCTAGAAATGCATTGTTTAAATAAATATTTTTAATTTTTATTTATTTCTAAGTTACGTGACTTTACCGAAAGAACCAAAGAGGAAGGGCCCTTGGCTCACCACAACAGCACACGAGAGGCAGGCGCCCTCCCACCCCCGAAGGCAGCACCCCCTTTGTTCACTGGGGTATTTCAAGGCTCCTCCTTCATCTGTGAGGCCGGTGAAAGTGAACGACGGTGGCACTGGAGCCAATCGTCGAGTCGTTTTTACTGTCTACATATTTATCCTTTGAGAATCCTGCAGGGACAACAAAACCAGCTGCTCACACAAGCGGTCTCCCCGTGCCAATGTAACACTTCCATATGACAGGCTTAATCAGAATCATTATTTGAACTGGAGGAAGCAGACGAGCTATGAAGCTCTGTTTCGCAGATGTCCAGCATGTGCCGAACGACTCAAGCGCAACAATCTGAATGGTGGTAAACAGCCAGAGCGCTGATGACAATGTAACCGTGGGGTGGAAATCACCAGGACCGGTTCATGATCAGTTCCGATACGCTGCTTTCCTCCCACATGCTTATTAGACACTAAACGGGTCGGCCGACCATCCCAATATAGGACCACGGACCTTGGGCAATTGTTGGTGGCGGCGATTCTGGCTGCCTTCCACCTCTCGTCTGTGGTTCCCCGTGGATCTGTGCGAAAACTGTGCGCGTTACAATCACAATGAGAAAGGGTTTTATTCGCCATGAAAGTTTCCACAAACAAGGCATTTAACATGGCAGGGATGTGGATACATTCAACATGTAGGAATCTTAATGCTACGTTACGTTGCGATAAAATTTTCACGAAGGAAGCCACGTAAAAAGAAAACGTTATTGTTTGTTACACAAGAGATCGTGGCTTAACGAAGGATTACAAGGTTTAAACCCAAAAACTTGACCTCTGCCTACGTCATGCAACGGTAACTCAAGTGCACCCAGAGCCTGCACTTGACCCCCATTTTCTTTTCCAACGCTCACGTCAGTAGTTTTCCTTGTTTGTTAGATTTAAACAACTGCTCAAGATACTTGACTTTATTTTATGTTAAATTTCCAAATTAACCCTTTCCCGTTCCGACGATGTACATGTACGTCATCAAAACGAGATCCGAAAGAAAAATAAAATAACTTTATCAGTACCGCGGCTCACACAAGGCCATGCGGGAGGCCGTGTGGCAGAGTTTAGCGCCAGCTATCGTAGAGTGTGGTCGTTTCACTACAGTTCACTGTGGTGAGTACAAGGTCTTTAAAAAACAATAGTGCTATGCCTCTCTAAATAAAATTCAGGCTGAGCCGCTTACAGGTTCCAAGATTCAGCGGTGAATGAGACACCCCATCCTGCAAACTTGCAGACGTCTCAGAACGGGAAAGGGTTAATAGTCAAACAAGACTGTTGGCCTTATTGCTCAGCCGAGGCTTTCTCCTAAGCCTTTCCACGGGACCTCACCATATTGCCTTCAGACAGAATATGGCATCGAGACTCCGCGGGGACAAGAGAGGGACAAGACAACCATCGACAAATTCCCCGGTAAAAGCTGCTTTTCATTTCTCAGAAGACAATTCTCAAATTGCACAAAGGAACCTTAGTAAACTTTAAGCGATCGGGCAAGGCCCAAATGAGACAGCTCTGAGACTGGGCTGTTGGGCTGGCTAAATGGAGAGGATGGAAAACATGGTTTGAAAGTCTTTGTCAGAGTTAATTGATCTTCACCGTCGATAAAAGGCCCTTTAGAACAAAATATCTCAGTGATAATATAGATTTGAAGAGATGGAGGAGCAGACCAATAGACTGGAGTCAGGAGTGTGGTGCTGGAACAAACAGAGGGCCCAGGTGTGAGCTCGGGCCTAATTTAAGCAATGAGTCAACCGCTGACTAGGATTTGAATTCAAGGACTTTCAAATGGCAGTGGAGCACTCAAACCATATCACTACCCAGGTGGATGTTATACATTATGCACATATATTGTTTATATTCACATAGTTACAATGGTGCTATATGTTCTAACAAATAGTATTAGATGAGTCATGCACGTCATGTGAATGTACATATGGACACCCAGCAAGGGTAAAGCATGGTATAAAAGCTTAGTGAGAGACAACAAAGACTAATTTTTCACTCAATCTTCAAGCGCTGTAACTTTAAACCCAGGTGCCAATTTTCCAAGGACATTAAATCCACTGCAAATTGCTTTTTTTCAAAAAGAAATTACTAACAACAAAACCAATGCATGGGAATGAAATACAATGGCTTCCTCTTCGATGTCGGCTGGACATCTTGAAAGAGGTGGGATTATCCACACCTCAACCGACCCTCAAAGGACCACCCTGTCAACTGACCGGTGAACTCATTTGTTATGCTGGGTGGACAGAAGCGCATGGGGTGGGAGGGAATTGAAAAAACGTGCCAATTGTTCCAACCGCCATACGGACTGTCAAAATCAAACTGGTGGAACTCTATCGCGCGAGCCCAGAGTGTGCTCACCGAAATACCACAGACAAAATCTTGACTTAAAGCTTTCCTGACTGCAGGAATTCATATTCTTTGGGTCTTTCGGTAAAGTCACGTAGATAGGTTCAAAGAAAATCTACGCGACTTTACCGGAAGACCCAAAGAATACACCACAGCCAGTGGTGGAAATGGGGCCCAAATGCCTCATAACGCCTTGGTCGGAGTGAAAATTTGAACTCGACTGTGTTCCCGAAGGAATCAAGGATTCATATGTTTTGTTTTACTCACAGACAGACCCCTAGACTAACAGAGAAACCCACAACCACGCACAGACACCCAGAGACAAGCACAGACACCCAGAGACACGCACAGATACCTAGAGACACGCACAAAGACAAAGACACGCACAGAGACCTACAGACACGCACAGAGACCTACAGACACGCCGAGAGACCCACATACATGATCAAAAACCCACAGACACGTACAGCAACCCACAGACACATACAGAGATCCACAGAGACAGAGACCCACAGACACGTACAGCAACCCACAGACACATACAGAGATCCACAGAGACAGAGACCCACAGACACGTACAGCAACCCACAGACACAGAGATCCACAGAGACAGAGACCCACAGACACATACAGCAACCCACAGACACACACAGAGATCCACAGAGACAGAGACCCACAGACACGTACAGCAACCCACAGACACACACAGAGATCCACAGACACAGAGACCCACAGAGACAGAGACCCACAGACACGCACAGCAACCAACAGACACACACAGAGACCCACAGACACACACAGAGACCCACAGACTCACACAGAGACCCACAGACACGCACAGAGATCCACAGACACACACAGAGATCCACAGACACACACAGAGACCCACAGACACACACAGAGACCCACAGACACACACAGAGACCCACAGACACACACAGAGACCCACAGACACACACAGAGACCCACAGACACATACAGAGACCCACAGACACACACAGAGACCCACAGACTCACACAGAGACCCACAGACACATACAGAGACCCACAGACTCACACAGAGACCCACAGACACGCACAGAGACCCACAGACTCACACAGAGACCCACAGACACATACAGAGACCCACAGACTCACACAGAGACCCACAGACACGCACAGAGACCCACAGACTCACACAGAGACCCACAGACACACACAGAGACCCACAGACACATACAGAGACCCACAGACACGCACAGAGACCCACAGACACGCACAGAGACCCACAGACACACAGAGACCCACAGACACACACAGAGACCCACAGACACGCACAGAGACCCACAGACACATACAGAGACCCACAGACTCACACAGAAACCCACAGACACACACAGAGACCCACAGACTCACACAGAGACCCAGAGACACGCACAGAGACCCACAGACACGCACAGAGACCCACAGACACACACAGAGACCCACAGACTCACACAGAGACCCAGAGACACGCACAGAGACCCACAGACACGCACAGAGACCCACAGACACACACAGAGACCCACAGACACACACAGAGACCCACAGACTCACACAGAGACCCAGAGACACGCACAGAGACCCACAGACACACACAGAGACCCACAGACTCACACACAGAGACCCACAGACACACACAGAGACCCACAGACACACACAGAGACCCACAGACACGCACAGAGACCCACAGACACACACAGAGACCCACAGACACGCACAGCAACCCACAGACACACACAGAGACCCACAGACACACACAGAAACCCACAGACACGCACAGAGACCCACAGACACACACAGAGACCCACAGACACGCACAGAGACCCACAGACACACACAGAGACCCACAGACTCACACACAGAGACCCACAGACACACACAGAGACCCACAGACACACACAGAGACCCACAGACACACACAGAGACCCACAGACACGCACAGAGATCCACAGACACACACAGAGACCCACAGACACGCACAGCAACCCACAGACACACACAGAGACCCACAGACACACACAGAAACCCACAGACACGCACAGAGACCCACAGACACACACAGAGACCCACAGACACACACAGAAACCCACAGACACACACAGAGACCCACAGACACACACAGAAACCCACAGACACACACAGAGACCCACAGACACGCACAGAGACCCACAGACACGCACAGAGACCCACAGACACACACAGAGACCCACAGACACGCACAGAGATCCACAAAAACAGAGATCCACAGACACAGAGACCCACAGACACAGAGATCCACAGAGATGCACAGCGAAGCTCCTCCTCCCCAGATCTAGTGGGGGTGGGGTGAATCATTTGAGTTCCACCAGTAATTTCTTCCCACTTCCAGCCCTGACCACAGCAGCATCAGATGCTTGCTGCAGCGTTCTTATTCCCAAGTCTCCCTTGCAGGATGGACTCACAGTCTCAATGCGTCCTGACCATGTCTAAAGGTCAGTCTAAAACCTGAAACTAGTGACGCATCCACCTATAGCTGATTCCTGTAGGAATTGGGACATGCTTGGATAGAGTTTCAAATGTATCCCTTCGTAGGGAGGAAGGGTTTTATCCAGGTATGTTGGTTTCCTTCCACAAGCAGAAAACAACGTTTTTTTTTTACAAATAAATTGTCAAATGCAAATTTACTAACTACAAATGCCTTCACAATGAGTAGTGAGTCTACGTGAGGCTGTCCTGGCTAGACAAACAACAATAATAATAATACTACAACTAAATTTCGATTTAAAGCTTTCGTGACTGCAGGGATTCATCTTCTTGGTTCTTTCGGTAAAGTCACGTAGAATGGAAATAATAAAATAAATAAAAATAAAACAAAATAACATAATTCTCACGACGTATCGGCCACAACGCAAGCAGCCGTCCTCAGGTGGAGAACAGGTCTGTCGGGGAGACAGACCTGTATAATAATAATTCTCGACAGACCTGTTCTCCACCTGAGGACGGCTGCTTGCGTTGTGGCCGAAACGTCGTGAGAATAATTTGATAATGTTTCACTTTTATTTATTTTATTATTATTATTTGATTTCCATTCTACGTGACTTTACCGAAAGAACAAAGAAGATGAATACTACAACTATCGTATTTTTCCAAGTCGACGCGTCTCAATGTTCAGCAGCACTTCTTTCTAAATGGTGGCCCTGAGCCAGTGGTGGACATTCCACATTCATATGGTGGGGGCCAGCAAAACCCGAACAGCCACTGTTGAGATTTCCTACATTAAATGGTACTTGTTTTATCGACCCACACGATGATAGCCATACAACAAACATGACCGTATTTCAGCAGCAGTGATACAACCCCAACATTTAGTCATTCCATCCTTTGCAGCACCTTGTTAATTTATATATATTTTTGTTACACTTTCCAATATAAGCTTGCAACAAAATTAAGTTGGCTTGTTTGATGGTAAAAAAAAAATACAATTCATATTGCAGTGTCTGCCTGTGGCCGAGACAGTCCCACAGAAACATGTTCTTCTGCAATGAGTAAAGGAGTTTTAAATGAATGCAGACACATTGCCTTACAGCGGGCTCCAAAAAAAGTGTGCTTTTAAAACGTCACTGCCACCTGCCAGCGCATGCATGACAATACAGCAAGGCAAGCTGCTTATTTGTTTCCCAATGTCATTTGTTCGCGCAAGAAAGCCACTTGCGTGCGCCTGTGTCGGGGTTTTATACAATAACTTAGGGATTAATAAGCATACACGTGATGATGATTCGTGCAGTGCGTTAAATATATTTATTTGTGATGTCAATGTCCTCATTTGTTTACTTATCTCGACCAGTTTTTTGGGGTTTGGAGTCAAAATCGTTGTTTTTATTTGGTAAAAGAGGACAATGAGGAGTGATGGCATGGACATTGTTTTACGTGATGGCCTCCCCAAAGCCATGAACCAATTGAAAAACGACTGTTTACTGCCTTATAATTAGCAGTCTCAAGTACAAAGAATGACATTATATCCGTGGTAGTCAATGCCTTCCCACAAATTGTGATGCAAAACTTGCAAACTATACCTAATTTGTTTATTTTGGTAAAAATCACGTAGGTATAAAATAAATCACGACGTTTCGATTGCAACACAAGCAATCGTCATCAGGTGGAAAAAACACAGTAATAATTTTTTTTGCTGAAGTGGGAGAGAGAACTGCCGTGCTAGAAGGTTATATAGGTAAGAAAGGGGGGAGGGGCAAGGGGGGAGAGAGAGGCGGGGGGCTGCGGGGACGCTAGGAAAGGGACGTGAGGCTGGGGGGGAGAAGTGGGCGGGGCTGGAAGTGGGAGGCCGAGAGAGCAGGGAATGGAGGGGGAGTTAACTCGGAAATAAGTAATTTTTTTTTAGAAAACACGCTCTAATCAAATGTACCGTACGAGTAATGGCAAAACTCCACGACTCCAGGAAGTTGCCCCGAAGCTTGCCATAACGTAAGGGACCGTGGTCAATTACAGCCAACGTCAGTTGAGCGTGGACAATTAGACCCAAGCCGAAACATAAAATATAAAAAAGAATGTTTAAAAATACATTTTTGTTTATTACAGAATATAGTATTGTCATCAGTATGACATAAGTATACCAAGTTTGCAGTCAATACCACATTGGGAAGTGGGTTCAAATTGAGTTACAAGATTTGAGGATACAACAACAACAGACAAAGTGAGTTAATAGAAAGCGTGTAAAATAGACTAGTACCCGGCAGATATGATAGACAACAACCATAAAGCAGTTAGGGTTTTACCCGGTTAATAACATCCTTCCAATGATTGCTCAATTTGTATCCATCTTCTCGGTTGAAGTTATGTCTATGTTTATATATCTGGATGGCTTCATGAACAACCCTTTGAAAGTTGCCCGAAGGTTTGCAGAGTACCTTGGTCTTGGAAAAAACAATATCATGTGAGCCCACAGCGTTATAACAATGGTCAGCTACGGCAGAGGTATTGGTTCTGCCGTGTTTCAGATCTGCCTTGTGTTCGTGGACACGGTCCGAGACATGTCGTTTCGTTTCCCCGATGTAACTGCTGCCGCAGACACAACTGAGTTTGTAGACTCCAGGGTATTGCATGTCAGGAATGACATCCTTCACAGATGGGATTAAGTCACGGATTTTGTGTACTGTATTGAATCGGACCTGGATCTTGTGTTTGTTTAAGATTTCGGAAATATTTTTGGTAACGCCTGCGATGTATGGTAACATGATGGTTTTGATTGGCTTCTCAGGGCGTTGTTTCTCCATGGTTGGAGAAACAGCTTTGCGAATAATGCAGTCCGAGTACCCATTCATCTTGAGGGCCTGGTGCATGTGTTCCAGTTCACTGGCTAGGTGGTGTTGGTCGGAAATGCAGTGGGCCCTATGGTGTAGTGTTTTGATAAGGGAATTTATTTATGCCGGATGGTGGTGTAAATCACGTTTCAGATACAACATTTTTTTGGGTGGATTTCCTGTAGACAGAGTGTCCCAACGAGCCGTCAGGTCTCTTCTCAAACAAAACATCCAGCAAAGGTAGCTTACTATCCCTCTCCACTTCCATGGTGAATTTGATGGATGGGTGTATGGAATTGATGTGGTTGAGAAATTGGTTCAAAGCTGGCAGGCCATGTGACCAAATGACGAAAGTGTCATCTACATATCTCTTCCACAAGGAAGTACGTAGGGTGGATGTCTGGATAGCATCTGTTTCAAATTTCTCCATGAAAACATTCGCTATCACTGGTGATAGGGAATGTTGACTTTTTCTGCCCCACCCCTCCTCTCTATATAATGCCTCGCCACAGAGGCGTTGTTCTGTGTGTCTCTCTATCTGTGTCTGTGTTTTGTCTCTCTCTCTCTCTCTGTATGTCTGTCTCTCTCCGAACTTGCAATCTTTCACACCTGATGACGGTTGCTTGTGTTGCAATTGAAAACGTCGTGTATTCTATTATTTATTTTACTTTCTACATGACTTTACCGAAAGAACCAAGGAGTCTACATAATTTCTAGTGGCTCAGCGAAAAGGAAAGGGTAATTTGTGTCTGGACGGCAGGCGTTGTGAACGAGCACTCAACTAACAAATGGAATGTCTCGAATCTCAAACCTCAGTCGACAATCGGCTCAATAATAAAGTTCCATTTTGTCGGATATCAGCAGTCGTTGCTCTGCAGAGGGAGAGACCGAACCCCAACAGAGGGAATATGGCATTTCCAGCAACGGCTGAGGGATATCAGAAGAAATGAACACGGCCAGATGCTCATTAGAGCCGGAAGCTAATATTTTGCATTTATATTCTTTTGTTCTTTTGCATGCGAGGGAAACCACACGCATATGTAGTGCCGTAGATGGGCCACGCTTACCGGCAGTGGTAGACGGGGCCCATCTGCAAGGGTACCCCGTACCGCCAGGGGAGGGGCTGCCGTGCAAGCCCAAGAGGGGAGGGGCTGCTGGGGGCTCAGGACCCCAGACAGCTAATCCGGTGTCTCACAAAGCTTACATTTCTGTGCGATCCACCAACAAACACCTACAAGCCACACTGAAAGAGTGAACCACTCACTCGTCTGAACAGATGGTGGGAGCAGTGGAATAGTCGCTGCTAATATAGATCCTTAGCGGTCACCTAAAATGGCTCAATTACCTAATTTACAGGAAGTCGAGACAACTCAACTTTGCTTCCGTCGGTCTAGGGGTTGTACCAGAATGTAAAAAAAAAAGTTTCCTCCGCACAACGTTTTGCACATGCTGGACAAATTACACCCCGCACAAAAAAAACCCTTGGGCACAAACGATAAAAGAGAAATACAATAAGCGGCAATTTCAGAAACTCACATTTTCAGAAGCCGCCGCGTATTTCTCAAGAAAGTGTCACTGGGATTGGACAAAACCGCGTTCAATGTGATATTTATTCTGTTCACACATATTGACTGCAGTCCCTAAAGTGGAAGGAAAGTGTACTGCATTCGTTTAGGCGCAGCCTTGGCCCGTAGCTTGTGCCACTCACCAGTGAACGTTCCGTGAAACATGAGCTTTATGCCACGGGCAAGCATACTGGATTCATATTTTGAGGGAAGTACGATACATTCGTCTTCTTGGTTCTTTCGGTAAAGTCACGTAGAAGGGAAATAATACAATAATAAAAATAAAACATAATAAAATACAATTCTCACGACGTTTCGGCCACAACGCAAGCAGCCGTCCTCACCTCAGGTGAAGAACAGGGCTGTTGGAACGTTGTCTTGTGGCCGAAACGTCGTGAGAATTGTATTGTATTATGTTTTATTTTTATTATTTTATTATTTCCCTTCTACGTGACTTTACCGAAAGAACCAAGAAGATGAATCCCTGCAGTGACGAAAGCTTTAAATCGAAATTTACGATACATTCATAACGTGTTATCTTTAACTTTATATTTACTTCATCAACCAAAATACTAATTGAACACGGGGAGCACTTCCACGGGCGACGCCGATTCACCCCCCACGTGTTCACGATAAATACCAAGTAAACAACCACAGCGCACTGCCCTGCGTGACAAACACGTCGCTCATTATCACAGCCGCACACAACGCCAACAAAAATGCGTTTCGCTTTTACATTACACGCTGACAAACGTCTTTCGTCATTATGTTTGCGTGGAGAGTGACAATGAGGCCATTTTATGCCAAATGGTCGTGGAAGTTGCATTGTCCCCGACATGTTAATTCAGCTCTGCGATTAAATACATCTCACGACGTATCGCTTCGGCAATCGAGGCCAGATGCAATCGGCAGCAAAGGAAAGAGCAAGTAAAACCAAGTCACGAGCAGCAGTGCTCTATCGACTGCTGGATGTAATGGATGTAAGCCTTCCCCCCCCCCCCAAGCCGTTACCATTCCTCACGGAGTCTTGAGATGCAACTTTACACGGAGCTTCCGCACATTCATCCTTTTGGGCATGTTGCCATCCTTTGGGTGAACTCCATTGTCAGAGTCTCAACCATCAACTCCCCATGTAGCAAGCGATGTGTCCTGCCCAAAATCAATCGCTTAAAGTAACATGTTTAACATAACACAGTTGCGGCTTGGTATGGATATCTAAACAATAAGCTCACGAAGTCACATCACTCGGTGGAGTGGGGGGGGGGGCATTACGGAATACAATGAGGTCAAAGTGATCCACCAATTGGTGCTGGAACACAGCCATGTGCCACCACACCTGGCAATTCCGCAAGTTTCGCCTCCGATTAGCACGGTTGGCTACGTACGGTGCGAAAGAAGTTCAACATCCATACAAACATGCGTACATTAAAGCACCTTCGCTAGGACACAGCACCCTGCCTGCAACTTGCAGCCTGCATGATCAGTGGGCGTAAAATCGAAACGCCTTATGGTTTTATACTGCAGCATGTACAAACGTTGGGCTAAATGTTAACTCTCTCTATCTCTCGCGCCTGGTAGGGAGCAGGTTATGGGTTCGATCCCGACCCCGACGCCTGTATAATTTTAGCGTGCATGTTCTCCCCCGTGGTCACATTGATTTTTCCTCCGGCTATTCCCTCCACATTTAGAAACATGCGTCCAGAGTATTTGGCCGCTCTAACTTTCCACGCGATAAGCCACTTTGTCGAGCTGTCATTTGTGACAGCCAGGTCACTTCTGAAGAAGAAATAAACAGCTCAGCGGGCCATACCTGCTAAAATAAAATAAACAGTTTAGTCGTTTAGTTTAACACAGTGCCAGACAAACTACTGGCTGTGAGGCTGGGCAATCACGAGGCGACCATCTTGAGCTATATATTCTTAGATTTTCTGTAAAGTCACGTAGGTACCTAGGTGACTTTACCGAAAAAACCTAAGAACATGAATCCTTGCAGTCACGAAAGCTTCAAATCTAGAATCTTGAGCTCTGCTCGATCGCGAGCGGCAAAGGCGAACGTGGAGCCGGGCTACGCTCGTGCGGTGCGAACGAGACCGCCAACCGTTTCCCTTCTCGGAGCAGCTGATTAAGGTCTGCTTCCAACACCGCCCACCTCCCCCCCCCACCAACAAAGACAAAGATCCCCCCCATAGCCTTCACAGACTGCTGAGGCAAGTGCGGCTAGAGAGTAGCACAAATGAAGGCCGTCACGGCACATGAGGCCGAGTCGACCTAGGCGAGGACCAGGACCAATTCAGATCATCATCAGCGGCGTTGGTGGCCGTGAGCGGAGGAATCGAACTCCGGTCGCCGGGTTCGTAGCAGAGCGCTCTAACCGTTGCACCACCCCCCCCCTATCCCCCGCCACCCACCCTAGCATTTCACCCCACTGCAGGAGCAATGTGAAAGGCAATTATAATCGGGTGACAGTCGCGCATGGGACAGAGGTTAAATTTGGCCCCTGGGTATAAATTACCGCGCTTGCTTCTGCTGCCGCCGTCAGGAAAGAGAGGAACCGCAGAGGCGGCTGCGGTAACAAGGAGCACGTCACGCGAGAAGTTGGGGCCAAGCTCTGGTGGCTTTGCATTCGTCTGTGTGTGTGTCCATGTGTGTGTCTTTGTCTCCGTCTGTGTGTGTGTCCATGTGTGTCTCTTTGTCTCCGTCTGTGTGAGTGTCCATGTGTGTGTCTTTGTGTCCATCTATGTGTGTGTCCAAGGTGCACATGGCCTGGCACAAGCGTCGTGGTGACGTCACCGCCACTTAGTGGCGAATGGCGGTTGTTGTTGTTGTTGTCTTTGTCTCCGTATGCGGTGGCGCAGTGGTTAGCGCATTGCGCTATCGTCTTGCCAGGAGTTCCGCTCGCGGCCAATGCCAGTGATGATTATCTGAACCAGTCCTGGGCGTCTGCTAGGTCAACTCAGCCTGAAATGAGCACCTGGTGCGGTGTTTAAACATCACCACTGGGGACACAAAGGCGGCCGGGCGTGGTGTTGGCCACCTACCCCTTCGTGTGCCGTGCCGGCCTTCTTAGGTGCTACTCGCTAACAGCACTTGCCCCAACAGTCTGTTCGGGCAATACGGGGGATCTTTGTAGACAGTACAGGGTTGTTGGCATCGCAGAGAGCACAGTGCACTACAACATAACGAATCTGCGTTAAATTCCTGGCAAAAACACATCACAAGCACAGTGGCAACTGTCATCTAATCCTGGCTTGGGAATATCCTAGGATGACTCGGCCTTAAATTGACGGCTTTATTCAGGTACGTGATTTTTGCGTACATCAGTGCTGGTAACAAGAGGTGGATGGTCATGGTATTATAAACACAATTCTCTTACATGCTCCACGCTGCCCTTTATAGATGCTCGCGAACAACACTTGCGCCTACGTGAGGTTGAATGGGGCATCTTTGTGTTTTGTGCGTTGGGAAAATACAACACCGCCAACTGGACGGTAAATATTGCTAAATGGTGCAACGCACTCTTTTTCTTCGTGTGGGGAAATGCAAAATGGGGGAGGGGGGGGGTCAAAGAGGGAATTGGAAATAGGCGAGAGGGAGGAAAAGTGAGCGCTGAGAGCTGACAGAGTTTAGAGAGAGACAGGGAGGATGGGGGAGAGGCGTGGGTGCAGGAGGGGATGAGAATAGGCAGAGGCATGCATCACGGGTAGTGTGTGTGTGGGGGGGCAGCGTGGGAAACATTGGCACGGTGAATCAGGACGGAAATTGGTGGGTTGGGACTTTGAGAGTGGCCGCGGGGTTCCCGGCGAGGTTGGGAGTGAGTGACAGAAAGTGGCGGTGGTGGCGGCAAACGGTGCAACTCTCTTACCGTGTAGATGATGAGGCACAGCATTCCGGCCAGCGTCAAGGTGCTTATGGAAAAGGCCAACGCGTCCACACCATCTGCGATGAGCAAGCGCACGCACGCACACACGCACAGTCGCACAGTGTGCATACACACACGAACACAAATGCTTCCGTGAGCGATCTAAATGGGTACACGGGACACATTCACACAGGTCTAAACACGCAGACACAATAAACAGATTGCCAATGCACACAGTATCCACGTGAGCAGACACACGCATGCACACAAGGATATATACACGGACACACGCACTCAAGCAGACACATTTACAGGTATACATCTATTTACGTAAGTACACTAAAGATACGATCACAGAGACCTGCATATGCACAGAAACAAAAATATAAATGCAGACACACATGCATAGCTATCAGATGCACCGCCATATATTCACACAAACACACATTCCGTACTCGCAAAGAATATATGTTTAAATATTGAATGTATGGACCATTGTGTATGAGAAGAGTAGCATAATATGTAATTTACAAAGTGAAACAAGAAGCTGAAACGGAGATGAGATAGGGCACCTAGCTAGGAAACCACATGACAGGTTGGCAAAATGAACAACGTAGCAGAGGCTCGTGGGAGGTGAATGAGATGGCTCGAGGAGAAGGGAGATGATTTGGAGGGCACTGGATGGAAGTGGGCAGAGTTTGTGAAGAGTGGGAGACATTGGAGGGGAGGCCCTTTGGCCATGAATGAGAAGTGAACGGCCAAGCAAGAAATGAAACTTCTCTCCGAGATCTCTCCTGCTTCTAAATAAGGGTGAATTACTGCCACTGCTGTTCATCTGACGGGCGATGACGTGGCTTGGAGTTCGTCGTGCCAAGAAGGTTAAGAGTTCAACATCCTGGTCCAAGGTTGACGCAGAATATCATCGTTCCTCCAGAGCCAATAATAAAGCACAGCATTTTATCTCATGAATTCACATTAACATGCATACACGCACCCACTCAGTTGTACAAATGTGCAATGCAAACGCATCAACACAAGCGCCTACACACACGTGCGTAATTATTGTATGGGTATAAGGTGTCATCTGTCTCTGTTGCTCAAGCAACCACAATGTTACGGGATGGAATTTTATACACTAATTGAATAACCTGATGAGACACTGCCTTGGCAATGCTAGTCGGTTCATTCAAGTTCGCTTTTAATTTCAATTTAAAATCTCAGCTCTGCGAACTGTGCACGCACACGCATGCACACGCACAGCCAAAGAATCCCGTATAGCCTCATAGACTGCTGGGGCAAATGCTGTAAATGAGCACCTACCAGTGCTGACTATTTATTTCCCAGGCTAGGTATTAATTTAAGGTGGAGTTAACCTAGGGGAAGGCCAGGATATGTTCAGATAGCATTTTCCACTGATGTCATCCATGGCAAAGAATTAAACCCGGGCCACTAGAATCATAGCAGATTGTACGAACCACTGCACTTCCACACAGAGACAACGATCGCCCTGGGCGTTAGCCATATAGACTGTTGGGGCAAGGCCCAATGGAGTGTACCTATTAAGGCCGGCATGGCAAATGCGAATGTTGTGTGGCCATAACCACGGTGTTTAAAGATCGCCCCGGTGCTGATGTCTATACACTGTGCCAAGTACTCGTTTAAGACGGCGGAGTCAATCTAGGCAAAGCCCCAGACAGGTTCAGATCCCCCTTGTCACTGATTTTAAGACATATCCGGGAATGGAACTTGCTCCGCAGGGTTTGTAGCACAGCGCGCAAACCAAGCGACACAACGGAGGTGAGTCACCATTCCAGGCTCTTCTCCTACACAAGAAAAACCATAACAAACGAACTGGTAAACCTCAACATTCATAATTAAATATGTGCACCTCACTTTTAATCACCTAATGACACTAATTGGAAACTATTTGCATAGCTGGTAAGTCTAATTAATTAGGAATCGTAAAGGTTATTTCTGTCTAGATAGAAATATGCACAATTACAATTTGTTTTTATTATACAGAGACAAGACGATATGAGTGAACCAACAGATTATTTGCATCCTTGAACAAGCGGCAAAAATTCCACATTTCCATGGTGAGGCAGGGAAGAATTTAAAAGATAATTATCAATGTTGATTGATTGGCTGCAAAGTGGTACCACCAATGTTATCCACCTCAAAGGAATCATAGGCCAAGTCAGTAACTGACTGGGACTTGACATCGTGACATCCCGATTGCGAACACCTCCTATAAGTATGCAGTAAATACAACGCAAGTGTGAAGATAGAGTACAGATGAGGCATGTGCTCTCCATTTTAGAATCAGGAAGTGTTGAAAAAAATCAGGCTTCGCTACGTAATTTGGAACGATTCCAGAATGTTTTATTGTTCGCGTCGGTTAACGTCGCCATCGTCAGCAGGAGGGCATCCGCGCCGCCTTGGCACGTGACGCGGAAGTGACTTTGGAACGTCTGAGCAAAGATCTGAAATTGTCCCCTAAAAATAATCAAAAAAAAACCTGACAATTTGTTGGATACAAAACTCACCCCTGCATATGCTCGCGTGCATGTACGAATTATAAGCAGGAATTGTAAAAAAATATATATAAGAGAGGTGACGCTGGTCTGCAGATATACGCATACAAACACACATTTGCACACCTATTCATGTTTTGACAAGTAATTTGTAGCACTCGCTGAGCAAATAAAGACAAAGATCCCCCGTATAGCCTTAACAGACTGTTGGGGCAAGTGTTGTTAGCGAGCACCTATGAAGGCCGGCACGGAACACGAGGGGGTGGGTGACCAGCACCACGCCCGGCCGCCTTTGTCTTCCTAGTGGTGATGTTCGCACACCGCACCAGGTACTCATTTGAGGCTGAGTCGACCTAGGGGAGGCCCATGACCGGTTCAAATAATCGTCACCGGTGTTGGCCGTGAGCGGGAATCGAACTCGGGTCGCCGGGTTCGTAGCGCAGCGCGCTAAGCGCTACACTGCCGCTCCCACTCGCTATGCATACATACACAGGGTGACACACACACATGGGGCCTCAATGTTTGAGACGCTGCGTATTCACTGCGACAAACATCAGCGGTTTACGATGCATCACGTACACACAGTCGGTATTCTTGTTGGTAAAAGATTGCAACAGGAAACCACGCGTGTTTCAACATGCGTGTTATATACCATCACCATTATCATCATCATCATCTCTATGAACATCACCATGTGGATAAAGTGCACGTGGTGAGGATATGGATGTGCTTAATTCTGTTTGAATCACTGTATGCAGTTGGTATTCGGAATGAGCTGTTAGTTTGAAATGAACGTAGAGGCAATCCCCGGATTACGGAAGGCCTGACTTTACAGAAATGCTCAAATAAATCGTGTTAAAAAAAAAAATTCAACGTGGGGAAATGTTTGCGATAGTTACACAAGCGCAAGGAGTGTGGCGCTGCGAGGTCGCGGATGAATACCGGGAAAACGCCGCCTTCAGCGAGCCCGAACTTCACGAGGACTATGCTAAATGGAATTTGTTGAAGCGTGACGTAATTATTTTAATTTTGTAGCACACAGAACTGATACAGTACTGAGGGAAAACGAACTAGTAATCGGGTAGGGGAGGCACAACTATTTCCGGCCATGGGATTTTATTGTTGATTTTGGGGAGGGAAATTGTTCAGTTTCCGACATACGGAAAATTCGGGTTACGGTTCTTCGGAACCTAACCCTTCCATAACCCGGGGACTGCCTGTATGTTGAACCTCTTTCGCACCGTACGTAGCCAACCATGCTAATCGAGAGGTCTACAACACAGGAAACCCAACTGACAGCGAGGACAGAGACCCGCCAAAGTGGACGTCCCATCGGTCCAGCCACGTTGACCGACTTCCTCGACTTCCTTGCCCCCGGGATCGAGCCCAGGTCAAAGTGTGTCGCTGCTCAAACGAGCCCTGGGGGGAGACGCTGGTCTCTGTCGTCAACCATCTGGCGGTATGGTGAAGATTCCATAATTCCCGCGTGCTAAAAGGTCAGTTCGTGAGAGAAAAATATACTGTTGTCCCCAGAGGAGTTATGGGCAAAGTTCACCCCCCGGGTTGTCAGTCAAATCCTCTAACCACTGTGCCACCTGGCCAGGTTACCCGGAGGATTAAGGATGCTTTAATTGCACTTTTTAAGCAATAACATTTTGGCTTGAGGAATCGTGATTGTGTGTGTGTGTCTGTTTGTATGTCTGTCTGTTAAGGCTATCCGGGAGATCTTTGTCTTTGCATGTCCATGCGGGTGGTAGCACGCTCGCGCTACAAACCCGGCGACCCGAGTTCGATTCCCACTCATGGCCAACACCAGCGACGATTATCTGAATCGGGCCTGGGCCTCCCCTAGGTCGACTCAGCCTTAAATGAGTACCTGGTGCGACGTGTATACATCCCCATGAGGGAGACAAAGGCAGCCAGGCATGGTGCTGGCCACCCACCCCTTTGTGTGCCATGCCGGCCTTCATAGGCGATTGCTACCAGCACATGCCCCCAATGTCTGTTAAGGATGTAGGAGGTGACCCGAGATGGATTCCCACTCACGGCCAAAACAAGTGATACTTATCCAAAATGGTCCTGAGCTTCCGCCTATGTCGACTCAACCTCAAATGAGAACCTGGTGCAGTGTGTAATCATCGCCACGAGGGAGACAAAGGCAGCCAGGCGTGGTGCAGGCCACCCACCCCCTCGTGTGCCCTTGCCACCCTTCATTGGTGCTCGCTAACAGCATTTGCCTGAACAATTTGTGAAGGCGATACGGGGGATATTTGTCTTTGCCTTAGTATGTGTAAGATGTAGCATGGTGGATAGTATGGTTGCCGCGTGATGTGGCGCTACTACTATAAGTCATACGATATAAGATCCGCCAACCTTAATAGACACTCGCTGACATAACTTGCCCCAGCCATCTTTTAGGCTAACCGAAGGCTATTCGTCAACGCGTGTGTGTGTGTGTGTGTCTCCATATGAAGGAAATTTCCTTGCAGTCATCTTTCCTCGTTACCGGAAAGTGGCCGACAGGTTTTTGCAAACATTATTCAGAAATCGCGGTAAAAAAAAAAATCCAACAACAACAAACTGGTAAATAATTAAACAAGTGCGGTCTCGAGAGAGACTTTTACAATTGTTGCTTCCAGCCGTCGGGGCGAATGCTTTGCGTAACTCGAGGTAATTGCCTTGACAACGGGCATTCACAGTTCCCGCGGAAATCACTTTCAAAGTTTACGGAACACGATGAGATTTGTCAATTCAGGCGGTGGGTGTAACTGCCATTTCTTTGCCATGAAACGGAAATAAAAGTGAAATTAGCTTCACAAAAGCCGTACGTCACAGAGCCGTTTCCTCGTCCGTGGTGTGCTCGTAAAAGTGACAACGTAGAATGCTCTCAAGCAGAAGCACGAGCCTTTAAAATATATATAATGGTTTATTCGGATTAAATAGTGCCGAGTTTCAGCTTGGTAAAATTTATCTTAGTTTGGATAACATCTTCAAAGTACGCTAGTTTTAACTTGCAACAGATTTATGTTTAAATATTCATGGGAGAAAGTTTTTGGCCAAATTAATGCGTTCATAAGAACAAACTAAGTAGTCGGAAATTAAGTAGGCAGTACAACCGTAATTCAGCTGTAAAGTTAGCTGCAAAAAAGCACGTGTACAGTATATATCAGAGGTGGGACAAAGTCATTGTTATGCAAGTCCAAGTCGAGTCGCAAGTCATCAAATTCATGACTCGAGTCTGACTCGAGTCCAAGTCACATGACTCGAGTCCACATCTCATAGGTGGGACAAAGTCATTGTTATGCAAGTCCAAGTCGAGTCGCAAGTCATCAAATTCATGACTCGAGTCTGACTCGAGTCCAAGTCACATGACTCGAGTCCACACCTCTGGTATATATACAAAAGCACACAAAAATGACAATGAAGTTGTCTTCATGGAAACACGTTTTGTTTCATGTATTAAATTCTTACCTCGTGCCTACTTTTTACTCTCGCTATTTCAGTAACAGTTCAAAACTAAACCGCAAAAACATGAATGGTGGTGGTGAAGGGCATATCAAGAGAGTAACGTTTGCGAACTAATACTGTACATTATTCACCTAACCTAGTTTTGTAGTAATTCAAAATGTGATATCTTAATGGTGTATAAGTACGGTATATAACTTGTGTACATATGTATATGGCACTCCTTACACTCCACACACAATACCGCAATGGCTTGATATTGTGAACGAGCCGTACGGTACAATTAATGACAATATGCCACGTTGTTAGAGAAAGAAAAAAATAATCACCTGGAATTGCTTCGATCAAGGGTGTGCAACCCTAGTAGGTAAGTACACACAAGCATGCACACGTACGGATAGTCCACACTAAACACTGCAACAGCTGACAAAGCCTTAGCACTCACAGACAGAATGCTGGCGCTAAATAGAGTACAACTATTTTCACAAGCGCGGCCCCCCCGCTTTGCATTATGGCTCCCCGAGAAAATCTTTTAATCTTTTTTGGATCGCCAATGGTGGCCAGATGTTAACTACCTCGCCAGGTATACAGGAAGTCGTGGGTCTGATCCTGACCACGGCGGATGTATATTTGAAGTTTGCATCTTCTCTCTCCGTGGTCGCGAGGATTTTTCTCCGGGTCCTCCGGTTTTTCCCTCCGCATTTAGAATCAACATCACGCGTTTCAAGTATTTGGCCGCTATAAATTTCCACGTGATGATAATCCACTTCATTGGGCTATCATTTGTGATAGCCAGGTCGCTTCGGGGAAAAAGGAGCTATATATCTTCTTGGTTCTTTCGGTAAAGTCACGTAGAAGGGAAGTAATAAAATAATACAAATAAAACATAATAAAATCATTCTCACGACGTTTCGGCCACAACACAAGCAGCCGTCCTCAGGTGAAGACCAGGTCTGTCGAGGCGACAGCTATATAGCTCAGTGGGTCTTACATGGTATAATAAAATGGTTTAGTTTTAACTTTTTGCCGTGGAGGCAGAGTGCCGTTTTCCTCACAGCAACTCGCATGCCGATGCGGTGCAAATGCTAAAAACTGAGCAGTTGCGGTGGATCCGAACAATTTGGCTCCAGCAAAGACCAGAACACAAAGGGCCCAGCCACCTTGCCGTGACAAGCCGAGCGCTTCCTTGACAATTACGACGAACAAAACCGTCCCGACTCCCTTCCTCGAACGAGCGAGAAATTTCACGTCGGCCAGCCGCAGTCTTTATCGGTGTCCCTCAGCCAGTGGTGGGAAATTCCACGTTCCTACAGCGAGGGTGAGTTCATCCACAGGACGATTTTTATTATATTTTAGAGCAGGGGTCCTCAAACTACGGCCCGCGGGCCACATGCGGCCCGCTGAGGACATTTATCCGGCCCATGGTCACTAATTGGGCTACGCTTGTGAGCACTAATTGGGCTGCGCTGGTGAGCACTAATTGGGCTGCGCTGGTGAGCACTCATTGAGCTGCGGCGGTGGGCACTGATTGAGCTGCGGCGGTGGGCACTCATTGTGCCCACCGCACTGCGATCTGTGAACAAAACTGCAGGTGTAATTAACTTTTTAATGGCACCCGCACCAGTGTGAGCCTGGGGTAAAAGCGGAGTTCCCCCAATCAGACTGCATTGATGGGCAGTGCAGTCTGTAAGTCTCTGTGTGGGCAAAGTTATTGCTGGTATATTGTTTTTGTAGCGCTGTATATATATTGGTATTTTACTAATAGCAATTTTGACTTCCTAGGAAACAATGATGTCAAGAAAGAGAAAAATTGACTCGGAGTGTAGGATATTCAAATAACAGTGGACTTATGATTACTTTTTCATGCAGTACAAGGAAAGAGCTGTGTGTCTGATATGCCAGAATATAGTGTCTGTGTTCAAAGAATACAATTTACGTCGACACTATGAAACTCAACATAAAGATAAATATGATTGTTTGGTCGGAGAAGTGAGAAAAGATAAAATATTAAAACTGAAAAATACATTAACAACTCAACAAAATACTTTTGTGAAGCAGAAGCAGATAAATATTTCATCACTGCAAGCAAGTTTTCAAGTTGCCAAGCTAATAGCGTGCACTGGCAGACCATTCGTGGAGGGAGAATTTGTTAAAGAATGCCTTCTTTCTGTTGCCAAAGAGATGTGTCCAGAGAAGGCCGATTTATTTAGTACAGTGAGTCTTTCAGGACCTACAATTACACGGAGGATTGAAGAAATGGGAGACAATTTGCATCAGCATTTGCAAAACTCCACAAAAAAACTTTCCTATTTTTCCTTGGCACTCGACGAAAGCAATGATGTTCGTGATTCTGCACAACTTCTAATTTTTATTCGTGGGACGAATGACTATTTCAAAGTCACAGAAGAGCTTGCTGCACTGCAAAGCATCAAAGGAACAACTACAGGAGAGGATATCTATGAAAAGGTTTGCCAAACTGTGAATGGTTTGGAGCTGAACTGGGCTAAACTAGCCAGCGTGACAACTGATGGTGCTCCTAGCATGGTGGGGTCTAAGAAAGGAGTAATTGCTCGCATTAACCAAGAGATGGACAAACATAACCATTCTCGTCCAATAGCCATACACTGCCTCATCCACCAACAAGCGCTGTGTAGTAAATCACTGAAGTTGGACTCTGTTAACTTCATTAGAGCTCATGCACTAAACGACAGACAATTTCAGGAATTTCTGTCTGAGCTAAATGTTGACTATGAAGATGTTCTGTACCACACAGAAGTCCGTTGGCTGAGTCGAGGGAGAGTTTTGAAACGTTTCTATGATTTACTTCCACAGATTACAGCTTTTCTGCTTTCAAAAAACAAATAAGTACCAGAGCTCAATGATGCAGAATGGACATGGCACCTTGCCTTTCTGACAGATGTAACAGAGCTACTCAACAGTTTCAATGTGCAACTTCAAGGAAAGGGGAAGCTCATCTGTGATATGCAATCACATGTCAAAGCATTTGAAGTAAAATTAGGCCTCCTCATCAAACAAGTGAAGGAGGAAAACTTCTGCCATCTCCCCACAACTCAAAATCTATTAGCGGAAAAACCATTGGTTGCATTCCCAAACAAAACATGTGTGGATTCACTGGAAAAATTGCAAAAGGAGTTCCAATTTAGATTTAAAGAGCTTCATCTCCATGAACAGGACATACAGCTTTTCCGTAACCCATTTTCTATTGACATTGAAAATGTGGATACAATTTACCAAATGGAACTGGCTGAACTGCAGAATTGTGACTCTGAAAGACGCATTCAAGTCAAGCAGCCTTCATAATTTATATGCATCTCTCCCCTCTGAGACATATCCTCATCTCAGGAACCATGCACTCAAAATGGCAACCATCTTTGGCAGCACTTATGTCTGTGAACAGACTTTTTCCAGAATGAAACATTTGAAATCTCCAACCAGATCTAGACTAACGGATGCACACTTGCATCACTTGTTACGACTAGCAGTGACACATATGGAACCGGACATTGACCATCTCATTAGCCAAAAGAAGGCCCATAGTTCCCATTGAAATACTGGCACGTTTGTTGATTTAACTTTACTTGTTCTTCATTTTAAATATTGTATTTTTCCCGTTTTGTTTCTTCACTTCAAAATAAGATATATGCAGTGTGCATAGGAATTTGTTCATAGTTTTTTTAACTATAGTCCGGCCCTCCAACGGTCTGAGGGACAGTGAACTGGCCCCCTGTTTAAAAAGTTTGAGGACCCCTGTTTTAGAGGGACCGGTACTATGTTATCGGCCATGGAGAGGTAATGGGCCGAGTCGATCCACCGTCCGGAATTTCAAGTTGATAGCGAAATGGGCGTTTCAACACCCGCCTTATCATCAAACGTCACGATTTATTCCCGAATCCCTCATCTTCAATCACCAAATGATCCATAATTCCATTGCCAGACTTCTCACACCTGTGCCTATAAACAAGACCACATCACACCACAATACTCTGATCCCTCCAATGGCTCCGAATTAAGTCCCAGATCAATTCCAAGCTTTCTCTCACCCTCCTGGCCTACCTCTCCCCATGCACGCTGCTCCACATTCCCCCTTTCAACTCCAGCAACCAAGGCCTTGTGTCAAGGCCCCAAGTTAAACCTTTTACTCTGTGAGACGTCACACCCCTTCTCCTCTGCTGACTCCACGGTCTAGAATTCCTTCCCAAACTGTGGATTCCCCTCGTTTCTGTCCAGACACATCGTCCTCTCCTCCAGCCAAGGAGCTCGTTCCTTAATCAAAAAAAATGTGCACTGACCCCTTGATTATCAATGGGCGGATTATCTGGGTTACGGATTGACTGGGCTTGTGAAAAATGATATCTCCTTACGCTTCCACACAGATGCTGCTCGCTGCTCCTTACTCACTGCTGTTCAGTGACTCACGGGCCCGCACAAACCATTACTTTAAGAAACAATAAAAACAGACGGCACATTGTACGTCTTAACCCCGATTGCACGTAGGTGAACAATAAATAAGAGTTTATAGCATAATTTACACATGATATGCATTATCCATGTTTTAGTTTTATCCGGGCCACCGCCCAACCCCCGAAATTACCCCAGATTAATCGAGATATCACTCTGGTTCCGATACCCCTCCCTTATCCCGTGTTGCACGTCCCACTATTGTGCTTAGGCACCACTAACGCAACAGTCATCTACAGCTCGTTTTGTCTATCCGCTACTACATGAAGGCCTTCCCCTATGTCTTTCCGTCATGAGGATGGTTTGACCATACTTCACCACACTGGTGAGTATGGGTTGATGCTAAGGCTGCAAAGGACGAGTTCAGATATGTTTAGATGTGGCCGGGAATCAATCGGGTCACGGGGTTCCTTGCGCAAATTGCTAACCATTGCGCCACCATTCCATCCCCTCTCTGCCCGAACTTCCCCTCCTCCCTTCCCCATAATTTTGTATGTATGCTGAACTTCTTCCCCACCGTATGTAACCAACTGTGCTAACCGCAGGTGCAAACTCCATCCCTCCCCAACTTACCGACCCATTCATCACACCCACTCATTGTCGCTTTCATTGTCGTTTATTTTAACCTTATGGCGATACCCCGTGGTACCATAGTACCCCGGCTCTCACGTAATGTCCGTGATGCAGTCATTTTTAGTCTGTTGATGGTCGGCGATAGGGCAATCGACTCATCTCGACGAGCTGTACACGATGCACCACTACGGTGCATACGACCGTTCAGGGTTTCAGCGAAATCGTCCTCGCTGCGTTTCGACATCGCGGAGTGGCACTGATTTCGGATTGCTTGTTACCCCAATCATGGAGTGAAGTACACCCCTAGAAAAAATTGTGTCCCAGAAATAAAATATTTAATTGCCTCGGCCATTTTGTATTATTTGGTACCCCGGGGTAGCGTCATAAGGATAATTTCAACGCGTCATCGTTTTCATGCACCACCATCCCCTTCTCATCAACTCGTCTCATCTCACCGCACAATTCTGGTAGTACAAACAAGTAATTCTACGTTAAGCGCCTTGTTTCAGGCGCGATGTAAATTAAAATCAGGCGAGAATCCACGCTGTATTGCGCTGTAATCGCAAGATCAGAGAGCAGTTTGGGCACGGAACTGGTCAAGCAAGGGCGATGGTCAGGCACAAATTCAACATGTTCTGGAAACGAGGCATCGCGACGCATCCCCGCTCGACAAAAAAAATGCTCAAGGTCCCTGCCCGATACAGCTGAGCCGGCTTCTGAGAATGACCGTTTACGGAACCGACCGCGACGCCCGGCGGAGTTCGCGTTGTACTCACGTCCGCTGCCGAGCTCCTCAAACAGATACGCCAACTTTTGCCATTCCGTCGAGTTGGTGTCACTGGGTGGCTCGAGAGGCACGAAGGCCCTGAAAGACGGAGGAGGCGAGACAAAACAGTCATTCGGAAACAACACAAAATGAGCGTTCACACCAATACCAACACCCGCCATTCGCCACTGAGTGATGGTGACGTCACCACGGCGCCTGTGCCAGGCCAGGTGCACTTTGAGGCCGCGTGAAGTGTCGACGGCCCGCCGGCAGTAGGTCACGGGACACTCCCAGCAGGTGCCATGGGTTCGTCTGACTAAGATGACTGGCAGGTGCACGACCTGTACCCCCCCAACTGTGCCAACTTGCTCCGTGCGTTGTTATGAGCATCGCTCCTCTGCCTTTCGTTGCTGTTGGAGGGCGTTCACCCCGACGCACACACACAGACACGACCTGTGGCCAGAAGGCCCCCTTTGATTCGCGCACTCGACCCGCAATCAGGCGGTTGCAATGCTTACACGATCCAACCCAACAACCAAAGAGGAATCAACCTACGAACATCCTGGCTCCTGTCAAGGGAATATAGAGTTTCCACCGCAGGCTCAGGCTCACAAGCTAAAACGTCATCCAATTATTTACTCCGTTGACACGAGCAAAACGAATTGTCCACTTTTTATTATTGATAAAACGATCAATATGATGACTATTATAATAATAGTATCAAACCATTTTCATTCATGTACAGAGAGTGTGACGCTGGATCCTGCATGAATAATCGTGGCAGTTAGGGACGGCTTTCACACCGCAGTAGATGGACGATGGATTATGATGATGACGATAGAGTATAATTACATTGTCATCAGCACAACTCAAAACAATAGGTGTACTTAAAGTTACACAATTTTCGTAGATTTTACATCACATGGGTTGTTGCCCTCCCACAATGCAAGGGCTGCCAGGTGTCAAAGGGCAAGGCATAATTACATCGTTCACTCGAGCAGAAAATGCGCGACAAATTTCAACAAGTTGTATTTTTTTTTAACAATGAAAAGTATGTAAAAAAATGTTTGAGCTCAAGTGGTCAATTTGAATTTTGCATCGAGGGAGGGGGTGGGGAAAGTTGGCACTGGAAAACCAAGCAGCAATCCTCTGCATCGCTTGGCGATCATCAGAGGTGGGGCGGTGTCCCACACAAAGGGCTTCGGCTTAGCTGAGCCGAGCCGGGCACAGATAATGTGCCCAAGCTCACTAACTAGGGACTTCCACTGGTGTCGTGGTATGACAAAACGCTTTGCTTTTGGTAAGAAGACGATCAGAGATGTTTGGAGCTATTTAAGTCCCGTGTTGAAAACTCGCCTCTTCAAACTGACCTTTACCCTCCATAGTTCTGGCCGTTTACCCTGCGGGTTCTGTTGATGTCCCGCTTTCCATACACGGTGGCATTTTGGAATTTACGGATGAAATACGCCTTAGAAATGTCAATCATTATTGTTAGTATGTGCAAATACATAGACGTTTGGTGAAGCTCAACTCGATACGCAATGATGGAAATCCTACATTGCGATGATCAAGAGGTTATCGTGGCTAATGGACAATGTCATTGATGCCACCACACCGTGCCCGCTTCTCTTGCACAGCTGATACCTGATTTCCAAAGTCTGCCATTAAAGTCACCCACCATTTGACTTTGGGTCCTCGCTTTCATTCTCGACCTGTGGGTAACCACTCCAATGCCCGTCTCGGTCACCCAGACCTCCGCCCGGCACACGCGTCCCACATATCGCAACCTCCCCTCCCCCTTGATTATTTCCACAATGTTTTCATACCATCCTCTCTATCAAACTCCCCAGCGTCTTGTCCTGCACCTTGCCATCACATTTCTATCGTGTTCTGCCACAAGTCGGGAACAGATTTCCTGCTCGCTTTGTTAAACTCCGGCTCGCTCACCAGGACAGTAACAGGGGGCCATTGATTCTATACTGCTTTAATCAAACATCTCATCACAGACTCAATTCCGTGTACAAGAACAACCGCTGCTAATGTCACCAAAAGATACGTCCCATTTATATTGAGCTTGGTAGGACGATGGCTGGAATCAGCTGACAAACCTTAAAATCTCACAGCCAAGTCGAGTGCTCTCTTACAAAACCACATGAATGCATTTTTTTATAGGCAACCAACTACGCAGCACATTTTAAAACAACGGAGCGGTTTTCGTGCATTCAGGGTGTATTTTAGAACCTTGAATACCACAAGAATGATCTGTTAACAAATCTTTTATTATTCAGTCAAGCTGAGATAGGACTGCGAGCTACCATTTCAGCAATTGCAACGACAAAGATAATAACGGTGATGGAAAATTTGATGCATCAATTGCTACCAGGCAAGACAATGCAAATTACACATGAGTAAAAAAATAGATAACATTTTCCACGGGAAACGCATCGACTCTCATCAAGAGGAATGATCTGGATTGTGGAAGCCAGCAGTTTAGCCACTTGTTGCCAAGACAGAAGATTGCAAAAAATGACACAAAGTAGAAAAAAAAATGTCTCATGATTGTTTAGAATGAAAAGGTAATGTCAAATCAGATTAACTAAGAGCCTTTCATAACCTCCAAATGTTTTGAAATTGGCTTATTTAAATCAAAATGCAAACTCGCAATATCTTAAGCTATTGCCAACCAGCACGAACGAGGGACTCCTTCCAACACTTTATTTCACAATTCCAACAGCAACCATCTGCAAGTGTATTTTTTCCCCCACACATTATCCAATCGTGAATGCATTTGAAAAGTATGAGCGGTAATTATTAAATTGGCCAGTTGGTCCCTGCGGTTAGAGTTCTCAGGCTCAATCAGAAGCTTGCAAATTAAAATCTTGGTAATGGGTTGACTAAGCCCAGCGTCCTTCGAAACCAATTAAACGAATACCAATTCAAGTAGAATTAAACGGCAGTTTTCCTGTGCACATCCTGGTCCTTGCCATGGGAATGTGCTATTTTCACCAATAGTTTAGGAGCACTAGCGGTGATGAGTCCGGTCCTGGTGGCTCGTTTAAATAGAGATCAACCTTCGAACAAATTATACTGCCAATCCCTGCCCCAGGCCCCCAGCTACAGCCAGGCCGACCCCCCCCCCCCCCTATTCCTTTCACTACCCATTTCACTACCCCTATCACTACCCCAACCCCGATCACTACCCCAACCCCTATCACTACCCCAACCCCTATCACTACCCCAACCCCGATCACTACCCCAACCCCGATCACTACCCCAACCACCACCCCTATCTCTATCACCACCCCTATCACTACCCCAATTCCTATCACTACCCCAACCCCAATCACTATCCCTCCCTTGACCGCTCTCGCCTATCCTCCTGTCACCATAACAACACCACTTTGAATAACCCCGCTATCATCTTATTCTTGGTTCTTTTGGTAAAGTCACGTAGATAGAAAAGAAAGAACCAAGAATATCAATTCCTGCATTCACGAAAGTTTTAAGTAAACAGTTTCACTATTATCTCATGTACAATGTAATACTTGTTGCAAAGCGCCTTGGATTTAGGCGCTACATAAATATACATGAGATGAGATTCTCACGTTGACAAAAGGGCTGAAATGAATCGCCTTGACGATTTAACCGAACGTGTGTGTGTGTGTGCGTTGCGCAGCGTTTAGTGGGGAGCGGTAGTGTAGCGGTTAGCGCGCTGCGCTATGAATCCGGCGACACGAGTTCGATTCCCGCTCACGGCCAACACCAGTGACGATTATCTGAACCGGTCCCGGGCCTCCCCTAGGTCGACTCAGCCTCAAATGAGTACCTGGTGCGGTGTGTAAACATCGCCACTAGGGAGACAAAGGCGGTCGGGCGTGGTGCTGGCCACCCACCCCCTCGTGTGCCGTTCCGGCCTTCATAGGTGCTCGCTAACAGCACTTGCCCCTACAGTCTGTTAAGGCTATATGGGGGATCTTTGTCTTTGCTCAGCGGTTAGCGCGCTGCACTACAAACCCCGGCGACGCGAAGTTCGAATCCCACTCACGGCCAACAGCAGTGACGATTACCTGCATCAGTCCTGGGTCTCCCCTAGGTCGACTCAGCCTCAAATTAAAACCTAGTGTGCGATGTGTAAACATCGCCACCGGGGAGACAAAGGCATGGTGCTGGCCGGCCACCCCATCGTGTGCTGTGCCGGCCTTCATAGGTACTCACTAACAGCACTTGCCTCGGCAGTCTGTGCAGGCTATACGGGGGATCTTTATTTTTGATGGAGATGCTGGATAGTTTTCATTCAAAATGAACACAATTCAGCATGTGAATCAGACACCTTGACTTTCAATAACCTGAGAAACACAACTATTAATGCCGTCATAAATATGGAAATAAAGCAAGCCCCCTTGAAGTGTTTTTAGCGATCGGCAAATTACTTTATAAATTGTTTTCTCCACAAGAGATGAATCCTGCTCAGACCTCTATGACTTTGATGGTTTGAAAAATATAAACAACACGAACAAATGTATATATATATTATTTACAACAATGAAGCCTCATAATGTGTCACGGATTTGCTTGTGACGTTGATCAATAACAAAAACTCGACACATTTCGTCAGTAAATCCGGGGGGGTGCTTGTCACCTAAAGAGGAAGAACATATAATTGGCGACGTTTCGGGGCAACGACCTGTCGTCACGGCACACACGCAGGAGGACAACAGGTCACGCGCACACAACCTCCGCGCCGTACGAAGATCCGTCCGTGCATTATTACACGGCCGCGTGACCTGCAACACGCCTCGAAAATATCGTGGTGCATTTAAGTGTTGCCGGTGCGTTAATGAGTGGGGCCGCTTCAAAGGCCCGTTCGGCGCGCAAGCGCATCGATTCTGTGCTGGGTCGGCGCTGGGTCTGCGGCACATCTGAGCACCTGCTAATCGCCGCTCATTATTGCGCAGCGGCCCAAGCAATCAGGCTTTGGGGCGGTTCACGTAGCTCTCGGCGCCCATTATTCAGGCCCTTAATGAGCGCTCTCTCTCTCTCTCTGTGTGCCACCCAATAAATAGCCGGTGGGTTGGGAAACATCACGCCTCAATTTGCTGCATGCAGGGCTCCTGTGTTTGAAGTCTGGATATGAAAAGCATTTCTGTGTCTTGACGCAGAGGTTGGACCGGACGGTCAAACAACCGACTACATCTTCACGTGCGGGCAAGGTGTCCCGCCGCTCATATGAGCGTGCGTTCGCGCTCATATCTACCGACACTCCACATTCTCATGGCAGCAGCAGAAATTTTAATTCTCTATCGGCACCACACCCGTGCGATGTGCCATTTCATTCTCGGTATTCGTGAAAAAAAATTTGTTCCTGTGCTCAAACCAACATTGATCAGCACTCATCCCTGTTGGCTGCCCTGAGGCAGAACTTGAAATTTCACTTTCCTGCAGCGGAGACCAGTTTTTCTCCACAGAACAATGCATCGGTGACTTCCCATGAAGCAAAAACAATTCATTGACTCCAGAGGGATGATGGACTGCGTCAATCCCAATGGAGATTTGTACTCACAACCTTCTGACTGCAAGACTGTCGCTCCAACTGCGGCACCACCCAGGCACATTCTTTGAATAAAAATCCCAAGGATAAAATATGCCTCGAGTCTTGCTTATTCACATGGAATCCTAAGAATAACACTGCAAGATGGCACCATATGTCTCTCCAGGGTGCGTAAAATAAGAACCACTTTGACGAACATCATCAGCAGTGGCCTTGAGTAAAGACTCATCACCGCCAGAGGAAATGTGTAATTTACACCACTATCATAGAAATTGCAAACAGAAGATAATGGCCATTTGCAAAAGGAACCCTAACAATCATAAGTGGGCCCCTCGAGTCCTTGTAGGGTGAAGGGCCTCATTGAGCTTCTGCCAATCCTTCGTCGGGGTGCGTCACCGTGTCCTCGGACAGCGCCGGCAACCACCAACCGTGGCCAGCTTGGCTTGTGGCAATGCGGAGGGGGGAAGAGGTGGGGAAGGGGGGGAAGGGGTGTGTGGCGCTGGCCATTTGGGGACATGCCTTAATCCCACCCCGTTCGGGCCAGTTGGAGCGGGGGGGGACAAGGAGACACAATGGATATTCGCGCCCGAGCGATCAACAAGCTCTGGGCCGCTCGCTGCGCCGAACAAGCAGCTGTTGCAGATCGCAGCGAGGAAGTGTCGTTGTTCCTTGGATAGCGTCGATCCACTCCAATGGACTCCACTCGTAATCTTCGTCGGCGTCATAACGCTGCTGGTGCCATCGGCTGTCGCGGAGAAGCTGCCGAAATTGATGAAAGAAAAAAAACTATGAAACAATTTTCATGTTACCAGGTAAGGCCCACTGAGCTATATCGCTATTTTTTAGACGCAACCTGGCCACAATGATAACTCAACGAAGTGGCTTATCACGTGAAAATTCATAGCGGCGGAATACTCTAAATGCCTGTTGATTCTAAATGTGGAGGGACAAAACCAGAGGAAAAATCCACAATACAATGGAGAGAACATGCAAACTCCATACATACAGCAGGCGTCTGGGTCGGGATCGAACCCATGCCCTCCTGCATACCAGGTGAGGTAAATAACATCTCGCCACCGAGGCACCCAAAACATTTTTTTTATTGGGAGCCATTCCGATGAGAGACTAAATGCATGCAAATGAAGAACAGGGGAAAACGGCCCAGAGGAAGAGAAAAAAAAGTAAAAAGTAAAAAAAGAACAATAAAAATATATAATACAAATCACCCGAACCAGCAAGTTTCCCTCTGCATGACAGCTTGTGCAGAAAGAATACGTTGACTGTGGCGAGGTCACATGACAGGGCGCCTGTGCCAGAAGAGGCACGCACCTGGGTAGCCCTCTTTCTGTGGACGGCCGTGGGAAGATGCGACCTGTGCAGGTTATCTACACTTATGCAGGCACCTTCACTCACGAATACAATTTTGAGTTTCCTAGCAATCCTCGTTCGAGTCTTGAGAGATTTCTGCAAAATCCCCTCACGCTGCAAATAAAAGAGATCCCACGGTCAGACGAGAAAGGCGGTGACTCTGGCGGTCGTGTAAGGGTGTTCATTGACTTTGAATCTTTTTCCGATGATGAATGCATGCCCTAAAGTGCACGACAATAAAAACCAGTGAGAAAATATAAAAGCAAAGCGGCTGTTCTTTCCCCCGATAGCACCACCCATGGTTCGCAGAAATTTGAGCTAAATCTACCATCGTGACAGTATGTATTTGTCAATCTCCTAAGTGCACAGATGTCCAAACATGCACGAGTTTTTACGTCAG
Source organism: Lampetra fluviatilis (assembly GCF_964198595.1). NCBI lineage: Eukaryota > Metazoa > Chordata > Hyperoartia > Petromyzontiformes > Petromyzontidae > Lampetra > Lampetra fluviatilis. Next base: position 27,978,794 of record NC_136276.1, on the reverse strand, counting down.
GAGAGATGTGTTCCAAGAATCACTCATTTGATCATTCATTCATTAGATATTGACTGTGATCGTTTTTCTTGCAGAAGGGACATACATTATTCACTCACTTTTTTGTTTACGCGTTTATTTTTTGTAACGTTATTACTCATTTACTCCCCCCCCCTCCCGACCCCCCTCCCAAAACATCCGTGGGTTTATTTGTCGCTCGGATGGGCCACAACTAAAGCGCGCTCTCGCCGCACGCTGCTGTCGATGCAATAACGGGAACGCATTGGAACGATCATGGTGCCACTGCCTTCCCCGTGAGAGTGAGCAGCGTGTGTGCATGTCCGTGCGTGTGTGGGTGGCGGCAGCAGTGTGGTGGCGAGATGTTAACTACCTCGCCTGGTGTACAGGTGGGCCGTGGGTTCAATCCCGACCCTGACGCCTGCTATATATTTGGCGTTTGCATGTCTCTCTCTCATCATCATCATCATCACGGTGGCTAGGAGATGTTAACTACCTCTCCTGGTATATAGGTGGGCCGTGGGTTCGATCCCGACCCTGACGCCTGCTGTATATTTGGAGTTTGCGTGTCTCTCTGTCATCATCATCATCACGGTGGCTAGGAGATGTTAACTACCTCGCCTGGTATACAGGAGGTCGTGGGTTCGATCCCGACCCTGACGCCTGCTGTATATGTGGAGTTTGCGTGTCTCTCTCTCATCATCATCATCATCATGGTGGCTAGGAGATGTTAACTACCTCGCCTGGTATACAGGTGGGCCGTGGGTTCGATCCCTACCCTGACGCCTGCTATAAATTTGACGTTTGCATGTCTCTCTCTCATCATCATCATCACGGTGGCTAGGAGATGTTAACTACCTCGCCTGGTGTACAGGTGGGCCGTGGGTTCGATCCCGACTCTTGACGCCTGCTGTATATTTGGAGTTTGCGTGTCTCTTTCTCATCATCATCATCACGGTGGCTAGGAGATGTTAACTACCTCACCTGGTATATAGGAGGTCGTGGGTTCGATCCCGACCCTGACGCCTGCTGTATATTTGGAGTTTGCGTGTCTCTTTCTCATCATCATCATCATCACGGTGGCTAGGAGATGTTGACTACCTCGCCTGGTATACAGGAGGTCGTGGGTTTGATCCCGACCCTGACGCCTGCTGTATATTTGGAGTTTGCGTGTCTCTCTGTCATCATCATCACGGTGGCTAGGAGATGTTAACTACCTCGTCTGGTATACAGGAGGTCGTGGGTTTGATCCCGACCCTGACGCCTGCTGTATATTTGGAGTTTGCGTGTCTCTCTCTCATCATCATCATCACGGTGGCTAGGAGATGTTAACTACCTCGCCTGGTATACAGGAGGTCGTGGGTTCGATCCCGACCCTGACGCCTGCTGTATATTTGGAGTTTGCGTGTCTCTCTCTCATCATCATCATCACGGTGGCTAGGAGATGTTAACTACCTCGCCTGGTATACAGGAGGTCGTGGGTTTGATTCCGACCCTGACGCCTGCTGTATATTTGGAGTTTGTGTGTCTCTCTCTCATCATCATCATGACGGGCATTAAACGACGAATTAAGTACAAATTATTAAGTTATTTACAACAGATTTAAACTGTTAAAGCGAGCTCTCCTTGCAGGTTGCCTAGTGACATATCCATAATTGCTCGCAGAATTTTTAATAAGTTGCCTAAAGTTTGCCTCTGGGTTTTGAACATTGGCACTGAATCATAAGCAGGCCTAAAATAGGTCAGTTTAGTTAAGGCGCCACTGCTACCATCTCTAAAATACACTCGTCATGATATTTTATCTCGAGAAATCAAAAGACTATTTTCTTAATATAATGTAGCCGCGAGTCATTTTCTCGATCATCCGTAGACTTACCCCACTCATCTCACTCTACCCCACGCACTCTCCCACCTCTCCCCTCGTTAATTCACTCTGCTCACTTTCACGTAAACTCCGCTCGAGCAAACCCACGGGTCTTCTGACAAAAAATGCCCAAGCGACGGGAGGTGTCGCTCCTTCTCTGCTGCTACCCCCCCACCAATTTGGAATGCCTCCTCCACCCAGCCGTCCATGCTGTGGACTCCCTACGCTTGATACTCTTAGTTCTTTCGGTAAAGTCACGTAGGTAAAACATGAAATCAAAATTAATACAAATAAATCAAAAATAACAAATAAAATCACGACGTTTCGGAGGCAACACAAGCTTCCGTCTTCAGGTGAAACAGTGTTGCCTCCGAAACGTCGTGATTTTATTGTTTTTGTTTTTTATTTTTATTAATTTTGATTTAATTTTTTACCTGCGTGACTTTACCGAAAGAACTAAGAGTATGAATCCTTGCAGTCACGAAAGCTTCAAATCTAGAATCCCTACGCTCGCTCATGTTCAAGCTCAGACTCATGGGGCACTACTCATCTCCCCTCGTGTCTCTATGATTAACTATCCATCACCTTTGAGCTCGTTCCTATCGCACGTTAATTTAAAAACGTAAAATTCCTTCCTCGCATCCCCGCGATGCGCCACTTTTTCGCACGGCATCTTGCGATGTCGTTGCGTTTAAAAGCTGTTTTAAATTAAATAAGAAAAAATCACTGTCTAGAATTCATTCAGGTGGGGTGGGTGCACGCCCACTGAGACGACCTGAAAAATGCCGATCACGCGTTGGGGATGGTTCCTATTGTTTACCGTGAGAACAATACCAGAGGGCAAGGATTGCGTACAACGTCCACGACACGATGGCGCTCATCTCTGCACCGGTGGCTCCGAGCCAACGGTGGGAATGCTGGCGCGGCGAGCGCCGGTATACCTATGTACGTTGAACTTCTTTTCGCACCATAGGTTGCCGACCGTACTAATCGGAGGTGGGACGGCACGCGCAGAGCAAGCGTGAGGTCGCGAAACGCGGCACGAGCTCCCGAGTTCTGAAACGTGGAATTGTTTCTCTTTTTTTGGGAAAAAGTGAGATATTTTCAATTGCTGGTTTTAAACAAATATTTTCAAAAATTTAAGACTTACTAATTGGATTTTTTCTGGATCTTAAGCAGCAATCGCTGTTATTCATTGTCACATTTAAAGGGATTATAGCCCTTTAGTTACAGAACCTACTGGAAAGCAAGGCACATACAAAAAATTATTTATTTAAATTATTTAAGACGCAAAATACGGTGTTGCTGCTGCTGCTGCTTTGGTAAGTGGTGCACAAAATAAAAGCCCAGAAACTCAACAGATTCATCAATAACACTGCCAGAGGAAACATTACGTGACAGGTGATGTTTCGTACAATGTCCTGCTGCTATGAAGAAGCAACACTGCCTGAAATGTTTGTTTTCCTCTGTAAACAAAAAGAATTATGAAATAGGCGATTTTCACCGTGATGGCAGGAAACACACCGCCTACTCAGATAAGGTCCCGGGATTCTTTAACTTACCCTGTGGCTAACGCACCTGCAGTATCAACCAGAGGCAGTTCATTCCAAAGTCTCATTGCATCACAGGCAAAATGCAAATTCACCCTGCGCAAGGCAACATCTGCGGAACTGGCCAACCGGAGTCGCGAACATATGGATGGAGTGCAATTCACAGAAGCAGGCGAAATAACGCTGGCTCACCCAATCAGAAGCAGCACTCCGCACACGACGACAAAGCCAATGGTGTACTTGAAGGCAGTGCAGAGCCGCTGCAACGCAAGCACACACAAACACGAGTCACGGTCCCGTCACAGCTGTAACCGTCAAGGGGGAAACACAGCCGGGAGAGGTCACACACGGAAAAAGATGGGGGACACACCGAGACCTCGCATCAGTGGTCGCAAACGGGTTTTGATTCCTTACCCGTACCCGGCCGCACCGGGGTCGCAAACGGGTACCCGTACCCGTACCCGGCCCGTACCCGGCCCGTACCCGGTAGGGTATCGGGTACCCAGTTGCGACCTCTGCCTCGCATCAAGCTGGAAAGTTAACGGTGCCGATTTCATTCACTTTCGCAGCGTTTCATTACAAAGCGCTGAGAATTGGACAGTGGCCGCCGGTGGTGAACTGCAGGCAAGCAGCTGCAGAGAGCGAGGCGAGCGAGGCGCCATATCTTGCCAAACGTTGCACATTCGGCAACGCGGGCGGATCGCACCGCTCGAGGCAAAGGACGGTTTATTACTCGCGGGAAAATGCTCCGTGTACAGCAATTAGTACGGCCGATTAGAGTGGCAATTTCACACGAATAAAAACTTGCATTCTTCAAAGCGAGATTTGCCCCAAGTGCATCGGCAACAGGTTTGTTCAAATTATTTGATCGTTTTTTATTTGGCTTAAACGCATTATAGGGTGCGTCGTAAGGGCGTGTACAAAGGCATAAGTCAGTCACACAAATGCATCGTTCACAAATAACTCAACTATCAGTTGACGATTATTTAATTATCGATGTAGATCACAACGTTAAAAAGCCCATCATCCATCCGCGGTCAACAAAGTGAGTAACCATTCAGTTGACTGGTTATGACTTGTTATCCCGTAGACGGACTGTCACCCGCTATCACTAGCTGTGAACACAATAGGTAGGTGCCTCCACATTGTTGGTGTCTGTAGAAGGATGCAGATTTTTTTAGATACAATTTTAATAAATGTTGCGTTATTATCAATAAATTTAGTGAGATGAATGCCTAAACGCTCGGGTTTTCAGCATCATAAACGTGATTTTTACAAACACAAACACCAATTCATTTCGCTGAAGCGAGTATAAAAATGTAATCTTCTAACAGAAATTAACAATCTCATACTATCTTGATTTGAATCACTTTAGAGTAACAGACAGTATACAATCTCTTGCCAATGATTCACTTCCACCTCAAGCCTGAATTTACATCCAAAAGAGATCATCCTAAGAAATTTAGTTCAAGTTGCCTTTCTTTGGCCTTTGGCCAGATTACAAAAGTTTTACCCAATCCTGTAGGGGGTATTTAATTTTAAATTAGCATCCATTAACCCTTTGATGATTGCAGATTTAACATAAATTTGCATTTGAATTAAAAATTGCCACGTAGTTATCTGTAAATCTAGATTTTCCAATTTATAGCATTTATCAATGAATCCTTTTCTAAAAGTCTAAATGCAGAAAGAAAGAAAAACATCCATAATACAGGTTTTTTTTTGTTAAATCGCATAAATATATAAATGTGCCATTAAACCCGCCACCACCCGACACAGCCAATTAGTAAGGTTTGTTGGAGAGCCAAGCCACAACATTTTAAACATTGTAAACATTGTAAATGTTGTGGCTTGGTTCTCCACCGGTGTTTTGTTAACGTGACAAACCTTACTAATTGGCCGTGTCGGGTGGTGGCGGATTTAACGACACATTTATATATACGCGATCCAACCCCAAAAAACCTGTATTATCGATGATATTGGTCGCGAAAGCCTATGTGTATCAAAAAACACCTGAATTCTGTTACTCTTAAACCTATTCTATTTGCAATGAAGCTATCTACACTCAAATATATTCACGTGGCTTTCAAGCCAATTAATTAAAAAAGGTTAACATTTGATTTTCTCTCCCCAAGGGACCCAACACATTTAACACGTCCCAGCTTCTCGGTGACAAAAATGGTTAAGCCCATTCCAGTGGGAAACTGTATCAGGAAAGGCCTGATTAATTGATCCGCTTAATTAAACGGTGACAATGTTTTACCCATCCATATCGACTGCCTAAACGATGCGAATGAAAAGAATTGTAATGAATCTTCAGACAGCTTTAAATGGGCATTTAGAAAAATGGAGTGCCCATTTGAAGCTACATTTCAAGCCAATAGAGTTTGTAAGGATTATAAAACCTTAGACTGTGACGTCATTATAAATGCGAACAGTTGATTTCAAGAAAACAACTAAAGAATACCAATGATTTCTAATAACCTAGAAAATAACAAAACATGACGTTGTTTTGCGAATCACAGAAAAGCAAAAAGCACGCATAGAAAACCATAAACGTTTGCCAAACCTTTGAACATGTCTTAACAAGGCACTCATGCATATGAGTATTCAAAGATGAACACACACAAAGATAAAAACAGTGGCATTAAGGATAACCGAAAGAAGCGGTAATACTACACGGCTGCTAACAGATTACTACAGACTTCCTCTCAGGTGTGGTTCACTGCCATTAAGTGGCCTATCAATCATTTCAAAATCACTGTCATCAATCACATCATCCCGTGGCTCTCACACTGGACCTGTCACAGCCAAGCTAGGGTCAGGAGGTCAGGCCAGGCCATTTGTAGCACAGACATGCAAAAAAGGACCGTGTCCATGGGATAAATGTCATAATAACAACAACAGCCATTTATGCATTGGAAGATGACACTGCCATTAAAAATGGGAAACACTTTGGGCCAGAATAATGCGTTGGCAAATATTCATTTTCGTCCGAATTCTGCCAAAAAAGTGTCGATGTCTCTGCTGCCGGCAGTAGTGGTGTTTAAAAGGCTGCTGTGTTTGGGAACGTTTGTTTAATGTGAATCTTACCCTTTGCCTTCAACACTACATTTCAAAGTGCCAGTCTACATTGGTAGCCCAGGGCGAGTGGTGTAAATAACCATAGCGTGGCCAATCTGTCCGTACAATAACTCTGAATATTTAAAGAATCTGAACATGTATTTATATTGGAAAAATCATATGAGCTATGAAGCTCTTTTTCGCACGATGGCACTGATTTCATCCAGCTCGGGGTAATTTGTGGGTAAATTGACCCGGGACCGATATTTTAAACTGCAAGCAGCTATTGAATCGAGCGCTGAAGCCACAGTGCCACCACCCGGCTGGCTGGGTCATGCGTGCATTTATGTTGACATCGCCCCCCCTCGCAATCCAAGTCTCACCGAGCGTGTAGAATCAAATTCTTCCAGGCCCTTTTCTTCGTAATAGAAGTAGACAAATGGAATCCAAAAGAAAACGAAGAGGAGAACGAGGGAATACAGCGCTGTGAAAATAAGACACACGAACAAACAAGCACACAAACCTTGTTAGGCCTTTACCACTGCTGCATCAGCACTTGTTTGCTGTTGCTGCTGTTAGCGTGTGGGTATTTTTTTTTACTTTACTACAGTCAATTGAATTTAAAACTGTGCCCACAAAAAACCACAGGGTCAGCAGTAGTTTTAGGCCAAGGGGCCTAATTAGAGCCATTAGGCAACACAATACATTGAACGAAATTGCACAGCAATTTGGGCTTTTATTTGCATTATAACGTGATTGTTTCAGCTGCAGAGTAAAACACCATTCTTATCGTTATGAAATGTTAATATTTTGGTTCTTGATTGCTTCATGCAAAATGCAACGCCAGTGCCGAAGGAAACATTCGCTAATGCACAAATCCCTCTGCCAAAGTGCTCTGAGCCAGCACCAGAGACCTGGGTTTGAACCCTAACGCACCTGATACTGAAACAGGTGCTCAATTGCAGCGGCTCTCAGGATCTCAATGTGTTCACATAAGACCACACAAACAAAACAACCGTGACATTCCATTTGTGTGCTTAACTTAGCGTAGCTGAACTGTGAGGCCTTATTTGGCAAATGTGTGGTGAATGAGCCACTATAATCGAAACAGATTAGATCTCAATCTATCGCAAGGCTTCATAAACTCCAGTCCTTGAGCCCAGAAACTATCTGCCTGTTCCTGTTTGCCAGCCGTCTCGATTCGGATGCAAAATAAGTTGTTAGAAATTGATCACATGACTGGAATTTTTTACTACGGTGGGCTGTTTAGCTTACGAGTTTGTGAAGCCATATTAAAACTGTTGAGTAAGATAGACCCTTAATTGTTGTCTGGGCCATTCCTCAGGTTGGTTATTACACACAGTGACAAGCAGCTTGAGTTGCAATCGAGAGATGACATTTTTCTTTTATTATATTTCTCTATACATGGGAACAGCACTATCTAACAGAAACATATTCTCCTCGAATTATTATAAATCGTTTGGTTGGTACTCTGCGCCAGATCGCTCAACTCAGAACGTGGAGGTGACGAGTTGCAATCCTGGTCAAGGGATGACTAAGTCAATCATTTTTCTGGGTTTTAATTGAACGAATTTTCACTTTTGCAGCAAGTGTGCAGTGGTTATCCTTTGATGATACTGGGCAACTGCCCACACGGATGCAGAATTTCCACCACTGGGTTTGGCATCACTAAAGCATCGACGAGCACGGCGCAAAGCTCGTTTGAGTGTGCAGACCACCCTGCCCAATTTTTTTAATGAAAATATTAATCACACGCATTTTTTGCTTGGTGGGTTTACCTCAAGTTGAAACGGTCCTGGTATTGGGTAAACACTGTGACTTGGCATAGCTGGCAGAGCAAAAACGTTCATTATCGAGCGAATTTCTCCCGTGTGCAATACCGGAGTGGCGGTAGCATATCCTTGGGTTATTAAACAGAAAGGGGGCAATCGCAAGGGCACCACTTTAATTCAACAAGCAGCATCTTCAATTCTGGCGAAGCCATCACGTCAGAAGGTGTGACATTTCTGTGAGAGGATATACGTTTTAGCATTAATTTTGCCTGGAGGAATAGCAGCAGCGATGCCAAATTTTGCAAACCACGGAGGGGCTTGCAATTTGGCATCGGTTAATAATATTAACGCACGGTGACAGAGCGTGAAAGTTGGGCATATAAGAACGCGTCAATTGTCATGCTAATAACGCAGGTATCGAATTTGCGCGTGTAAAAATCAATCAAATAAGATTGATGAAAATGACACGTGAAGTACATCCTCATATTACATGTAGGCTAATGGAGCAAACAAATGTGTTTAGAGACCGAGAAGTTGAGATACACAAACAAGACGGTAAAAAAATATTCTTGCGATGATACACGACCCCTCAAATCACGACAACTCGGTGAATCGCTGGGAATGTGACCCTGTACTTTTCTGGTCGGAAAAATGACGCTCTGGACATGCTCATGCGTGTCTCGGTGTGGGACTTCAACCACTGGCTCGGTGAGGCTCACCGACAGAAATTATCACTTTTGACCAAGGTGAATTTAAGCACGGGGACATTCGATCGTGAAATCGTCTATTGTAAACAAAGACAAAGATCCCCCGTATAGCCTTAACAGACTGTTGGAGCAAGTGCTGTTAGTGAGCAGCACCTATGAAGGTAGGCACGGCACACGAGGGGGTGGGTGGCCAGCACCATGTACGGCCGCTTTTTGTCTCCCCAGTAGCGATGTTTACACACCGCACGAGGTACTCATTTGAGGCTGAGTCGACCTAGGGGAGGCCCAGGACCGGTTCAGATAATCGTCACCGGTGTTGGCCGTAAGCAGGAACCGAACTCGGGTCGCCGGGTTCGTAGCGCAGTGTAGCGCTAACCGCGGCACCACCACTCCCCACTATTAACAACACTTATACGTTGTCACGCATTTCACTGTTTTGTTGGTCGATGATTACCGACGACGACGACGATGATAATTATGAGAGGTGGGCTGAAATTCAAAGAACAGAAGCGGTGTTTTGTTGCCCCTTAGGCAGCAACTAGAGCTCTGGCAGAGAATTTAATGACACTCAGTAAAACTGATTATACAGTTTGATTAAAATAGTTCATCTTTCTTTGTAGCTTTAGATTTTTGCTTGCAGTGGATTCATTACAATTTGGAAAGATATTCCGAGCTGTGGATTTGCCCAAAGTTTCAGAAGATCAATGTCGCAAGCCAAAAAGCCACCCCACGCAGTGCACACGGGGAATGGGGGGGGAGGGGAGCGTTTAGAAACATCGTCTATCCCGGTAAACAGGAGCGGAGCGCGGCAGATTGACAATCTGGGACACGTTGTGACAGGCTCGCTGTTCAATTCCTGCGGAGGGCAAGGGTTATGCCGCCACGCTACAAATACCAAGAGACGCCATCGAGGAGAAATATCATGGAAAAGGTGACTTGTGGAGCGTTGCTCCTTCAACGCCCGACTTCACAAGCCCCGATTTGTCCAGGCCGCCGCCGGAATGTGTGGCTTCGCAGCGTTGAAACAATCACTGTCCAGCCCAGATCTAGCCCGTGGTGACTACTTATACGCTACTCTCTATTCACAAAGCCGAATGAACACACGCACGTTCTCGGCGAGTTTCAAATGGCACACGTGGCCGTGTCATGCTGAAAAAGGGCTTCATAGCTCATCCGATTCCTCCAGTCTAAACAAAGATTCTGATTCTGGATTGAGGGCCATGGGTGGACTTCTCTTCCGCTGGGATATCTTCAAAGTTAAAATAAAAATGAAGATATAAACTGCATACATATATATGCCACAAGTGCAATCATACAAAACAATACATTTGATTTGACCAAGGTCTACTGAGCAATATAGCTCTTTTTTCAGAAGTGACCTGGCCACAAATTATAACTCAACGAAGTGGCTTATTACATGGAAATTAAACGCATGTTTGCAAATGTGGAGGAAAAAAACCAGTGGGCCCAGACAAAAAAAATCTACATTACCATGGGGAGAACATGCAAACTCCAAATATACAATAGACATCAGGATCGGGATCGAACCCACAATCCTCCTGCATACCAGGCAAGGTATTTAACATCTCGCCACGCAGGCGCCCAATCACACAGCAGCCTGACTGCACTCCCACAACACACAGTCCATCCAGCGCTGCCTGCCGGCTGCATTCTTGCGCGAGGCGATCTAACACAATATGGAAGAGGGTTGCGTGAGGGGGGATAATGAAGACCCCTGAAGGGTTTACACCATTGGAACCTCATTTGCCAGTAAAAAATATGATAATTGTTTTTTTACCCTTCTATCTGACAACAAAACTGACACCTTTTTTACAAGGAGTCATGTTTGCATAGACCACAATACCTGCAGTCATAATGCAAACAAAATACACAACTCTGATAATGTATGCACTGTCCTTGAAGTTGATTGGTCCACACCCGAGACAGCTTTTCTTAAAGCCTAGTCTCACATGGTGTTGGACCAGATGACGCCAAAAGGCCAACACCATGTGAGACTAGGCTCTAAGAAAAGCTGTCTCGGGTGTGGACCAATCAACTTCAAGGACAGTGCATACATTATCAGAGTTGTAATTTTGTTTGCATTATGACTGCAGGTATTGTGGTCAATGCAAACATGACTCCTTGTAAAAAAGGTATCAGTTTTGTTGCCAGATAGAAGGGTAAAAAAGCAATTATCACCCCTGAAGGGATCTCCTCGTCCAGGCAACTTTCCCAGTGTCCCTCTCATGGCAGCAGCGTCTGATCGAGTGGTGGCCACGACAGCTCGATCGCTCGACTCGCAAACGAGAAGGTTGAGAACGTTTGAGATGCGGTCAGGGATCGTCTCAGCCCATCAACCCTCCCGGGGCCGATAAAACGAGTACCAATGTGCAAAAAGTCACCAGTGGTCAGCCGATGGCTCGTGGCGGCCACCAATGGAGATTGGCGCTGCTGATAAGGCCACTTTGAGATGATGCTGTGTGTTTTACTAATCAGAATCAGAATATTTATTTACAATGGAGGAATCAGATTAGTTATAACGCTCTTTTTAACAGATAACCAGTAGCGGCAGGTTAGAACGTTACAACAACAATGCATAAACGATAAGAGTGCAAAGTATTGGAAAAGTAAACAAATCACGTAATAAAATATACAAATAAAACAAAAACTATTGTTAATCTTACCAAAGCCGACTGAGCTATAATTTTCTTTTTCAGAAGCGACCTGGCCACAAATGATAGCTCAACGAAGTTGCTTATCATGTGGAAATTTATATCAGCAAAATAATCTAAATAATCTGAACCAAGTAGCCAACAGGAGCGGTACCAAGGCCCTCACCAGCCCCATCCAAACACAGCCACATCCACCGCTCTGCGAACCACACAGTACATTTTGATTGTGTTGTGGTATGGGGTGCGGTGGCAACGTGGGGTTAGTGCAGGGGTCGACAACCAAAATAATGAGACATTTGTTTCGAATTCAGTAAAAAAAACCTCTATATTTCAAGAGCCGTGATGTTTGTGAATACGAGACGGTCGTCTTAAATAAATAACGTCACGAAGCGGTCCTTAAAGAGCCGCAGGTTGCTGACCCCCTGGGTTAGTGGATCGTGATATGCGAGACACCTTCTGGCAAGGTAGCATCTAGCCGGCCTGCAGGGGGAAGTACAGCAAGCAGGCTTCAGATCTGGGGCCGTCACGTTTAGATACTCTGTAAATCCAATGCTTTGTATATTGACACTTTATCTTGTGATACCACATAGCATATATTTACATTTGTGGCATATGTATTTTTTTTTTATCATGCAACGGTAATGTCGCGATGGCGATGTGTGTTTAACATGATGCTCTTAAACAAATTTGGCCTTATTTTACGTGAATACATTTTTACGGTGAACCAGTTTGATGACAATAAACTTATTTTCTTTTTACCCAAGTCTCAACGAGTATTAAGACTGCTGCAATGCGTGCGTTTTTATACGCGCACTCCAATTTCCAGCCATGGGCAAATGTGTTTTTATTGAAAGGAAAACTGCCAAACTTTGCAATGGAAGTGTGTCACATAAACCATGTAACGCGCAAGATTTTTCATCCTTGTTTAGCAACTAAAATGGCCAGGATGCAACATGAAGAGACGTGTTCCTGGTAAATCGTATGAATAGACATGCACTGACAAGTTAACATGACCTCTAGTCTATCTGTGTCTTAGGCACAATTTGAGAGAGTACTACAGCATACCCCAAAAGGTCAAAAGGTCTCTGCTCAAACGTACGCTGGGTATTGCTCATCTCCCCTGGCGGCCCTGGTCCAGTGGTAGAAATTGAAGATTGTAAAAGTGAGGGCCAATCTCTCAATGCTTACTGACGTTTCCGTCCCCAGAATGTAGTATTCATTTTATTGACCCTAGAGATGTGATGGGCCGAGTCTATCCATAAATGACATTTAAACTCGGAACCTTTGAGCAGTCTAACCACAGCGCCACTTGGATAGATACATAAAACAGCACGTGAACATAACATATGCAAGCGTTGCTTTTCAGATTAGCATTGGATAATGATTTATTTCACAACAGGCCGAGCAATACTCCAAGCCTCCCGAAAATGTCAACAGTCATTGTCCCAACGGGCAAGGAACATGCTCTAAAATTCGGGACATGTTATTTGTCAGAAAAAAGGTCAATAATCCAGTAACACTTTGCTTAGTGTGCCATGTCATTTCCGGGTGATGAACCCGCATGTGATAGTTTGACAAGCAGGCGATGAAGACGATGACATGGGGCACGCGTAGCATTTGACACGTGCAACACGACTTTTATATATTTGAACAAGTGCTGATGTATACGTGATGGCCGGCCGGGTAGCACTGCAGTCAGAAGCCCTCTCTTGACTTACAATTCGCAAATCCACTTTGAGAGCCACACTCGGACGATCATTACAATGCGGTAAATAAATTGGGTACTAAATCGTGACTTAAAGCTTTCGTGACTGCAGGAATTCAAATTCTTGGGTCTTTCGGTAAAGTCACGTAGATAGGGTCAAAGAAAAGAATAAAAAATAAATTGGGTACCACTTTGTGAAATGTCAACAGTGGTCTCTTCCTTTGGAGAGACTGTTTCCCCTGCTAAGGGAATGTGTTCTTTTCAAAACTTGCACGTAAACTAAATAAGTAATATTTTTTAAAAACTTTTTTTTAAACATGCTTTAATGAAATGTACCGTACTAGTAATGGAAGAACTCCACGACTCCAGGAAGTGGCCCCGAAGCTTGCCATAACGTAAGGGACCGTGGCCAATTACAGCCAACGTCAGTTGAGCGTGGACAATTAGACCCAAGCCGAAACATAACATATACAAAATAATGTTTAAAAATATATATTTTCTTATTTTTAATGATAGAATATAGTATTGTCATCAGTATGACATAAGTATACCAAATTTGCAGTTGATACCACATTGGAAAGTGGGTTAAAATTGAGTTACAAGATTTGAGGATACAACAGACAAAGTTAATAAAAAGCGTGTAAAAACTAAACATTGTTTTACTTTGCCAGGTAAGGCCCACTGAGCTATACATCTCTTCTTCAGAAGCGACCTGGGCCTTCACAAATGATAGCTCAATTCAGTGGCCTGTCATCGCGTGGAAATTTATAGCAGCCAAAATACTCTTAAGACGCATGTTTCTAAGTGCGGAGGGAAAAACCGGAGGACCCGAAGAAAAATCCACGCCACCACGGGGAGAACATGCAAACTCCAAATATACAGGTATCAGGGTCGGGATCAAACCCATGTCCTCCTGTATACCAGGCGAGGTAGTTAACATCTCGCCACCGTGGCGCCCGTGTTTACAGGCGCCAGGTTGACCAATAGACAGGCCTCCTGCAACACTGCTCATTTGAGCACGGAGACACTTGTGTATACGCTATGCCTAGATAACCCGCCACTTAGGTGCTATTATAAATCGATGCACCGGTTCAAATTCAACCTAATTACAATGTAGCGACATAATTAAAACCCTGTCATATGCAGGATTAGATCGCCGTGTATTATTACCGTGGTGCAAAACCATTGTAAAATGACCCCGCAAGGTGTGAAGAAGGCAAAATGATTGCAATGATCGCAGTTGGGCCGTCTTGTGTGGGACAAGAACGGGGAAAATCCTGTCTGACCTCAAAGGGCCTCCTTTGGTAAAACTGCCACAATTTAGTAATTGGCACACAGGTGGATGAGCTTTATATACATTGTTCAGGGTTCTTTGAAAAAAATATTAACACTTCTGAGAGTTAGCTACAATACCACGAGAAATATGTCCCCGAGCTCTGGAAACCACCTGGAGAAGATTCCAGGCATGTGTTAACAATGATGGCCAACACATGGGTTGTTAAAGCTATTAAGATGCATTTGTTATCATGTTACAGTGTATTATCCGTTCTTTCCCATTAAAAACGATAGTCACATAAAGTGGTAACATTTATATGAAGCACCCTGCATACACATGTGTGTTTTTTGCTTAAATTTCCTACAGGAATCACTGAATATTATCAGATGATCCATTTACACCTTTGAATGCCGAAATGTAATGAAATTGCAATACGATCGTTATTTTATGTGTCAAAATTAGCATCTTGTCCGCAGAAGATTAAATGTAAGCGCAGTTATCTGGTACAAATCATAAATGGCATTAAACGTACATTCTTAACAGCCTAGAAGTGTGTATAATAATAAAAAAAAGACTCAACACATTCGTTAACACCACAGTATGTGGCCTTAAATAAATAGATATGGGTGACGTTTCAAGCAATGGTCCTTTAAATGAAGTACATGATGAGAAGGGCCATTTGTTATCGTTACATTCACCAAGAAACCAAAATCATACACGCGCATGGAATGTGCAACGCTTGCCATAACGCGTTTATCCTCGGAAGTATTTAATTTTAATTATGAACGCATAAATAACCGCTGTGACCCATGGATCCAATACACGTGGACATTGACAAAGAGGATGAAACAAAAGCTCAGCGGTGTGCCAAGAGGCGTGGAGAGATGCATGCTGGGAATTACACTGAGAGGCGGGAAGGAGGAACACATGGATCAGAGGAACATAGACAAGTTTTAGACGTCGCATCGACTGTCAAGTAAGGAAGCTGGCTTTGGGCAGGACACGTAGCTTGGAGGGCTGAAGGCCAGTGGTCGAGAATCATGATGGCGGCGGCAGCCAAAGAAAAGAAAAAAGGCCCGGGAAGACGTCTACCATGGAGACGGAGTGATGGAATCAGCTCTTATTCAGGTGGCTTGTGTTGGCCCAGAACCGGGAGGGATGGTGGCGGCTTGTGGAGATGACATCCGGCAGCGAGATGTTAACTACCTCGCCTGGTATGCAGGAGGTCGTAGGTCCGACCCTGACGCCTGCTGTATATTTGGAGTTTGCATGTTCTCCCCGTGGTCGCGTGGATTTTTCTTTGGGTCTTCGGGTTTCTCCCCCCACATTTAGAATCAATGTGCGTTTAGAGTATTTGGCTGCTATACATTTCCACGTGATAAGCCACTTCGTTGAGCTATCATTTGTGGCCAGGTCGCTTGTGAAAAATGGCTATATAGCGCAGTGGGCCTTACCAGCTAAAATAAAAATCGAAAAAAATAATTATGGCCGATGATGATGTTGATGTTACCTTCCAAGCTGCGCAAGATGACGTGGCGAGATTACTACGTCACCGTGCGGTGTTGCACATGACAACACGTGAAGTCGTTGCCTTTGGCCAAAAAGACTTCACATTAGGTCCTGGAATTTTATCGCCAGATGTTGGGAAACCCACAGATCAATTTGGCCGTTAGTTTCGGGCAAGTCCACCAAAAGGAACAAGGGCTTTATACTAAAATTCTGTTCGCATTGGATCATCTTTATGAGAGTTATCGTGACCCCCTGCTACAGACGGACAGATTGACAGAGTTAATGAGTTCACACATTCAACCCGAGTTGAAAACGCATAAAAAAATAATGGCGATGTGCTCCACTGCGCAAGAAATACGCTATTAGAGTCGTTATTACAACAAAGTTATGGATTCCCTGGCAAACAATAAACACTGTAATCATTTCAGAAAAGTGTGAGTCACTTGAAGGAATACATTTCGTATTCTAAACCATGCCAAGTATCCCGATAGATCATACCAATGCGCACGTACAAACAACACAGTTACACCCGTGCGCGCTAATGACATTGCTGTGTAAACTATGCGTTCTATCCATTCCGAGCTGAATGATGGGAGCGTTAGATGGACGATTGAAAAGACAGATCAATATTTATATCCAACAGCAACATTATTATTATTATTTAACAGCCGATCTCAACGCTCGATCCGCTCGTTTACCCGGGAAAGCATCACAGAGTCTCAAGACCCTCTTTCAGGAGGGGGTGGGATCTTTGCCGCTGCATGTAATCCCAATTGAACAATTTGCGAGGTAATTTTGCAGCGTTGGGTTGTAAAAAAAAATCTTCTTTTTTTGCGATGGGAAGAACCCAGAAAAGCCGGAGGAAACCCACACAGACCGTGGAGAGAACATATAAACTGCTCTGCACGGAAGGTACCCGAGGCAAGTATTGAACCCATGTCCCTCTTGCTGTGAGGCAGGAGCGCTATCCACTGCGCCACCCGGCCACCAAACAAAATAATGTTGGCGATTCGAGCGAGACCGCTTTTTGCGCAAGTCCATGCACATAACCCAACGAATGCACGTTTTATCAAACGGCAAAATTATTCTGTAGACGGTTCTGAATTTAAAGTGCACGTGTAGATTTGATTAATTATGCCTTTTGTGCTGGGGAACACCCTCTGACAGGCTGATATCAGGCGACATCTTCAAATGAACCTACTTAGCAAATGAAGTTTTAAGTAGAGGAATACAAAAAATCATGCACATTCCAAATGTTGTATTAAATTTGTTCTGATGCAATTCGACATTAAGTACAACGAATAATTTACTCCGGAGGAAAGCTTATACCGGACCAAATGCTGTCAACGGCATCCCTAGGTGCAGAAACAAAACAGCTTCTGTGCTGCATTCACCATCTCCACAACCGTGATCGCATTTCATCCCACAGTCTGCAATGTTGATTGGCAAGAAAAACAAATGGACACGAATGTTTTAGGGAATGACGACAAGAAGTAACGCATGCAGTCTTCCACGAATATTGATCTTCAATCAACTTCACTTATTTCATTTTAAGCCTGTTGGTTGATCTGTGACCTAATAGCCCCGAATGCGCCGGCCTGACCTCGTCCACGTGGGAAAGCTAAGCTGGGGTTAAGCCTGGACAAGTACTTGGATGGAAGACACCCAGCTGGTTTTCACCAGGTGTAGCAGGCTCAGGTTGCGAGGCGATCAGAAGACAACGGTCACAGCAATTGATTCCTGACTCCATCTGCGTGGCGCTTCGTAAACCCTCATGTGCACTATTTTTTTTCCTGGTTCTCCACTTCCTTCCCACATAAGAAATATCCACGAATGGCAGGACCCTCCTGAAAATGAGCCTTGGCACTCAATGAGGCTTTCCCGGATAAATAAAGGAAATTGCTACTATGATTGAGATTCTCAGCTGTATTATGTGGACCTGCCAATGTATATATCGGATTCTGACCAATAGAACTCCTCGCCGGCGGCTGGAGACTGTTCGTGGCTGGATTCAGCGTCAACGCGAGGCCACGTTTCCATCAAACCGCTTTGAGCTCCGTCACGAAGAGAACTCTGGAATTGAGTCCCCGCGATTTTTCCAAAAGCTCGCTCCCTGATGAAGCTCAGCATTCGATCAAAAAGACACTGGTAAACCTACATATAACATCTTTGTAAACGTAACAAAACCTGTCATGTCCTGGAAGGTTAATGACAGGAATTTTGGCATAAAACTACCATGTGGCACAAGGTCAAAGGCTGGCACCACTTCTATTTACTACGATTTACTATTTTTGTTTTACCAGGTAAGGCCCAATAAGCTATATAACTCATTTTCAGAAGCGACTTGGCCACAAATGATAGTTCAACGAAGTGGCTTATCACATGTGGACATTTATAGCAGCCAAACACTCGAAACGCACGTTTCTAAATGTGAAGGAAATAACAACGGAGAGAACATGCAAACTCCAAATATACAACCGTCAGGATCGATGGAACCCACGACCTCCTAAATACCAGGCGAGGGAATTAACATCTCGCCACCGCGATGTCTATGAAGGCTGGCACAACACACGAGGTGGTGCTGTGGCCAGAACTACACCCCGTCACTACTCCCAGTGCCTAATGTTCACGTACCGCACCAGGCACATTGCTCGTTTAAGGCCAAGTTGACCTAGGAGAAGTTCAAATACCAACGGCCGCAATGCCTTGCATGGACATGAATCGAAGCCAGATTGGTGCGCAACAACCATGCTGTCGATCCCCACAACAAACATGAGCGCACGCAAGCACGCGCTCACGAACCCACACGCATAACACATATCTTCGGTGCACATTTGAATTTCCTCGCTACGTTTAACAAGATGACACGCTCAATAATTTCTTGATGCGCGAACGCATTTTCCGGCATGAGAGGCAAACGCAGCGCACAGAACCGCGCTGGCAAAAAATAAAAAAGACGTCCACATCATAGAATCCAAAGCAGCCTTGGCCTGCTCGTAGACACGCAAGCTCGTTTGCCAGACGGTTACGGCTCTGCTGCTTTGCGAGCGTGGCGTCTTCTTCATTCCCACCGAAGATTATCGCTGTTTACTCCCCACATCTCTTTAGCCATCTGGTACGGCATTATTGTTGGATTGAGATCTCTCTCATTTGCCCGTTTTCAGGGCATCAATGTTGTATGTGTGTGTCATTGTCTTTGTTGCGTCTTTGTATTTGTCTGCACCGCATCCCAAAAACTATGTTCCAAGTCGTGCGGTTGCCAGCTCTTTAAAGACGGCAGCGTTGAATTTCCAAGTAAAAGTTTCTCCACGACTGAACAAGCTTGAAAAGATTTTGGTCTCCCCCCCCCCATTCCTATGACAGACCGAAGCAATTCCATGAGACTATAATTCTTGACTTCAACACAATAGTACTGCTCTTTTTCACGAATCGCATTGACCCTTATTATTCACATACAGTAGATGTTTTAAAGACAGTTGCCGAGCACAGGCAAAAAATGGAACCAATCTCTTTGTTAACATTGGCAAGGATTGTAAAGAGTTAAAGAAATGCCGATTGGGGGCCCGACTCAATCAATCACCCCTCCAGAGGCTGGCTCCAACCATAGGAATGTGGAATTTCAATCCTTGGCTCAGTCCATGAATGAAACAAAAATGCCCGTTTGAGCAAGCAGACACATTGACTCGATTAGTGAGAGCTTTTCAACCTCATTTTCTGGATTGTGGATCACAATGGACATGAGAGTGAACAGACCCCATAGAAGAAGCGTAATTGTAAAAAACGTAAATGCGGTTGTGGATTGCATTATAAACTACACGATCGGCTGCAGCCAGACCAGTCCGAGTAGCTAAACATAATTTTCAAGATCTAACACAAACTATCCTAACCTCTGGATCCCTCGAGCAATGCTTGCGTCTCCACACGGGTTGCAAAACCTGGGATATAGCAAAGCATGTGTCTGCTGCAAGCGTGTGTATATGTGTAGTGATTGTCCCACACGAACCCTGGGACAGAGTAATCAAGAAGGCGAGAGCAAACACTCCACGCTCTGATTGGTTAGGGCACGGCAGAGGTCGCAAACGGGTTTTGATTCCTTACCCGTACCCGGCCGCACCAGGGTCGCAAACGGGTACCCGTACCCGGCCGGGTACGGGTAGCCGGGTATCGGGTAGGGTACGGGTACCCGATTGTGACCTCTGGGATGAAGCCATGTGGCAGGCGCGGGTTGGTTGATTCTTGGAACATGAATTGTGAGAAGAGACAAGACGTTGGGGAAATGAGTGATAAACGATTACTCACCAGTGACTCACGGCCTACCCGTACCCGGCCGCACCAGGGTCGCAAACGGCCAGGTACGGGTAGCCGGGTATCGGGTAGGGTACGGGTATCGGGTAGGGTACGGGTATCGGGTACCCGATTGCGACCTCTGGGGCACGGGGAGCAAGAGGATTGGCCGGAACATAACATTTTTTTTAAAGAGCTGGAGGGTTGTGTGAGCGTCAGGTGGGACGGTGAGGCCAGGTGAGGGTAAGAGAGGATGACCATTGGTGGAGACGGAGTGCGCCTAGGGGCGGAGCCAGGAAGAGGTTAAAAGAGGAAGCGGGAGGTGGGGTTCGGGGCATTGCAGGAGCGAGCGAGGATGAAGGTGTGGACCCGTGCCGTGAAATAAAGACCTTACCTTGTGGATCACGAAAAGGGCCCGAGTCTTCTTTCACTTGTATACGGACATATTACAATAACAATTGAGATAAAGCGCAAAACCGGAAAAAACTACACTCCCATTGCCTCACCACGAAGATCCTTGCTTTTGTAGCTATAACATTTGACGGATATTTGCAGTTAAATTTAAGTACCCGGCTCACTGTCATTAAAAAAGTTAAAATAGGCTACCAAATGGGAAGATTTTACAAGTCAGTGGATTAATGTGGGAAACAACAACAAACTTTCCTGGACGGAAATTCTGTAGAACGTCCTTATGCTTGTTGATTTTATTAATTACAAACGTAACGCAGCGTTGCGCATTACACAAGCCATGCAGAAAACGAGAGGCAATACTCACTGTACACATCTGCCGTTGTGGCATTACAATTATAGGCTCAAAGCGCAAATTGTTATTTTCTTACTTTTCCTTCAATTGACATTACGGATGTGACAACCTACCAGTTCGTCGATTAAATATATATTCTTCTACTCACCGTGAATACACTGAATCCCAAATGCAATCCGCAATCAATTATTCTGAATTCACATATTTTATATGACCGCCGACTCTGTTGATAAGTGATAAACCAATCCGGATTTTTGAAGAATCAAGACCCGAATCAAGATGAAGATGGAACATTCCCATTACATTCAGTGGATGGAAATGTACCTGTAATAGGGCCGTTATGAAACCAATTCGTCCTGCAGCTCATGTCCACTGCCACTTCCCCTTCGGCGAAAACAGCGTACCCGGCACATTTCACCACCGTTCCATAGTAACGCAGGCCTGAAATACAGCAACCTGGCCGCCACGATGGCGAGATGTCAGCTACCTAACCTGGTATGCAGGAGGTCCGGGGTTTGATCCCGACCCTGACACCTGCTGTATATTTGGGGTTTGCAAGTCTCTTTCCCCGTGGTCGCGTGGATTTATCTCCGGGTCCTCGAGTTTTCCCCCCCACATTAAGAAACAATGTACGTTTAGTTAGCTTCGAGAAATTTCCACGTTAAAAGTCACTTCATTGAGCTATCATTTGTGCCAGGTCATTTCTGAAAAAGAGCCATATAGCTCATTGGGTCTTACCTGGTAAAATATTTTTGTTTGTTAAATAGTTAGTTAGTTAGTTAACCTCGGCACGGGGTTGGCAGATCGCATCGATCTCATCTGTTGTGCAAGTCACCCACCCGCAACCTGCAAGACAGTGTAGACGGCATACCTGTACGGCAGTACAGCAAGTAGGCTGTTGACCTGTTGTACTGAATTGCGGTGGCATTTAGGTAAAAGGTGCAGCCCTGCAATGAGCTTGCTCACACGACTGCTGGCGGAAGGAACTCTCTACAAGGGGGAGCGCGCTCTGGAGAATTCCTCTCGACGGAGGTTTCCATTCGATTGCACGCTGACCAGATTTTCTTCGGCGAAGAAGGAGTACCACCCACATGTTAACCCCACTGCACGAGACCTTCTCTGCTGTGTTGTACCCATCCATATTGCTGGTGCATAGAGGGGAGGGGGGGAGGGGTTTCAAAAAAATCTTATCTTATCTAGGATTTTATATAGTGCTTTCATCGAATTATAAATGGTACATTAGTATTGGCTGATGGTGAAAATTGACGGGGTTTGTGTGTTGGGGAAGGGAGGGGATGGCAAGGAAGGGTGATAATAGAGAAATGGAGGAGCGAGGTTAGGGAGTGGAAGAGGGAGATGGTTAAGGTTTTAAGGACAAAAACAGGAAGCAGTAGAGGGATACACGGAACTTGCTGGATTGAAAGTCGCATGTGCTGAGAATTTTAGCGCGGCAGTGTCCCGTTGGCATCTAGACTCTTGATCAATTCTTATTGTGTTATACTGTGCGTACTGTACTTGCGGTGTGGAGACTGAGCCGAGTGATTTTTCCCTGGGCACTCGGCGCTTTCCCTCCCCCTCGTCAAAAAGGCCCCATCGCAACAAATCATACGTCACCAGAAACATCGCGAGCAGCCGGGAGCACTGCTCACGTACAAAATGCTCTCGTCTAACGTCTCCGCTGACCCTGTGTCGACACAAGAGTCAAATTCAAACGAGCGCCATACTTACGTCCACGTTCGCACAACGCCGATGCCAAAGGTCGCGTGAATACGAGGGCATGGATACGACGTTGTGCCACTACGCCGATAAAAAAATCTCCTCTGCCTTTGCCGCTATCGCCTCCCGCACTCAAAGCACAAGGAGGGCTTCGTCTTGCGCGGCACGGGCAGACTGGGCGGGCTTAACAGAGAGAACCACCGGTGAAATCTGTCTATTTTTTTTTCTTCCGGCAAAGCGCGTACATTAGTGGACGACTTACCGGCGCTCGCCAGGCGGCCAAACCACAATGTTGAGGGCGGCAGTTGGGCTCGCTCCAGAAATGAACGGAATTTGGTTCGGAGGGAACATTTCTGCACTCCTCGCAGAAGGATTTTCGAACCCCGACCCACGGGGGCCATGGCTCAAAGCTGCCGAGCCACCGCCTGCTAATTGGACCGACACACGGGAGCTGGTATCTATCTGCGTGCACGCTTGGTAAATGGAATGACGTGGAGAGAAAAAAAATTATGTTCATCGCGTCCAACGCAACGTCTTGCTTCGATCATCAAAATATCGCACTCGGACCAGGTGTTCGTAATCGCGAATTATTTTCCCCCAATTTGGCTACGCAATCAGATTACCGGTACTTGGCACATTCCAGCCAATAATGCTGTGCGATTCACTTTCATTTTACTATTTCACAAAGTGATTACGAAACAATTACGAGGAAGGAAATTGCTGTGTTGGTAGCTCCAAGGACAGCAGTGGCACATGCATCGAGACCGTGAGAGAAATGCTGATATATCTACAAGATTAAACTGAAAAATACAGCAACCGAGATTTGACGTTATTCGTAACGAAGCGATAACGTTACCCAACTCTCCCAATACGAAACGCCAAATAGTGACGACTAATCCGAGACTGATTACATTTTTTGTTCGCGTATCCTGCACACGTATTCGGAAACTGACGCCGTTGTGAAGCTTGCCAGGGCTGCTTGAATATGTGCCGAGCTGCATAGGAGTTCCCTCTGGGCGAAACCTTCTGCGAGCTGCTAATGCCATCTTCAATCAAGCACTTAATGTCCTTATTAAACCAGCTGAAGGCCCATTCATATACATGCGTTTCCACTGCACAGGAGATCTCGGTACCACAGGTTTGCAGGGGCCGGTTGTTATTTTGTAGAAGTATGTATGTAGAACTTCTTTCGTACCGTACGTACGTGGCCAACCGTTCAAGTAAGCGAAGGGTAAGGTGGCGTTAGCCATGATGACCTCTTGACTCTGATCTTGTCAAAAAATGGCACGTGCTAAATTTGCCGTCGCTGCACGAGATGATGGGTTTAACAAAAAAATACGGACAAAGCTAACATTCACAACCATTATATTTATATGATGTTTGGCTTCAGCAGCAACCAAATTAAATGCAAAGATTAAAAATGTGATACTATTTAACTCACGTTGAGAAAATGTAGCAGAAGACAACCAAAAATGCCAAGCCAATAAAAGTCCCAGCTTATGCTCTACCATCCACAGTCACGTGTTCTTGTAAACCAATCAGATTTCACCATTATGGGGCAAAGCCAACTTGCCGTGAGATACGATAAGATTTGAATGGTCCAGAAATCCATATGTGATCACGCGTGCTGATACATGATCCGCACTTAGAGCTGACAATTTAATCTCACCTAAAATAAATATAACAGGAAAGTCTGCCCACTTTCCAACATGAGACTTAGCACACGACTCTATGCACACCAATTACACCGCGAGCAAATACATCGCGAACATTTCCACTTGTAAATATGCATTGCTTAATAGCGTCCTTGAGATCGGATGTTATTGCTGCATTTTATATTCATACTCTGCAAACATTGTGCCCGCCCCTTTGTGTAAATACGCATCTTTAATAATGTTTAATGAGATGCACTGCACCCTATATTTGCCTGTTTTTGCACTGTCACCTGTTTCCCTGGTAATCAGCCATTAACGGCGCAGTTTAGTGCCGCATTTATTATGCATGCAGCCAGGATCAATATTGAAACCGAGCGATTAATAATTTCTGCAGCATCTTTTTTAAGTGTACGCCCCCGACGGTTCTCACGGTGGCTTCATCGCGTTATATATTAGCCTCTAACGAGCACCCAAAACTTTTCCCGCGGCCCATTAATAACAGCAACAAAACAAACAGAAGAGGGAGGTGGAGGGGTGGTGTGCAGATAGATATTCACCAAACTTTCCGCCCCCACACTCTCTCTATATAATACATGTGCACGCTCTCTGGGCGGTCTGTGAGCCGGAAAAGAGCATCACGCACTGTGTGTGTGTGTATGTTGAACTGTGTGTGTATGTTGAACTGTGTGTGGAATTTCTTTCGCACCGTACGTAGCCAACCGCGGCTAATCTGAGCAGCAGGGGGAAGGACAAACTAAACACAAAAAGCATTTCTAAAGAAATACATTTTCAGTCCAGATTGTTTAAAATTGCACAGCTCCCAGTGGCTTACTAATATCGGAAGAGCGTTCCAGACGGCCTCAGAAGCGCATCTGAAAGCGCGCGACCGCCTTTTCTCGATGGCTAGCCAAAAGCCGTTTCTGCGAAGATAACCGGAGTTCACGTGAAGGTTTATGCTCCTTGATAAGATCAACAAGGTATTGTGGTTCAATTGTGACAGGCACTTTGTGTGTAAGGAGTGTGATCTCACAATGTATTCGGTCGGCAACCGTTACATGCCCGATCCGAGCACTTAGAGGCCTCCGCTAGTTGGGGTTCTGCATCAGTGTGTGGATCGATGGCTCGGAGGGATTGTTACTCGTGGTGGAACGATTCACCACAACCCACCACGTGTCACCACAACCCACCACCTGCCACGCGCCCCCTCCACAAGGCAGTCGATGGAATTGTCGCGTATCAGAGCACATCGTTTGAATTGTTTGCGCGTTAACATTGTGCCACGTGTTTCTCCCCGTTGTGCTATCGGCGTCAGGCCACGAGACAGGGAGCCGTGTTGGAGAATGACCCGTGGCAGTGGATATCGCAGAGCTGGTGCCGAGTCTCCCATCACGCGACTGGCTCTTACCGAAAAGAACCAAGAATATGAATCCCTGCAGTCACGAAAGCTTTAAATCGGAGTCAAGTTTATCGCTTTACCGTCTAACCCATCTTTTTCTCGCACATAGAATTTAGCTAAATGAAGTGGAATCCCAAATTTTATTTGATGACCATCAACGCACTATACTTGAGAACCCAGTTTAATCAGAGGTGGCTACCCACATTCAAACCCAGGATGTCTGCAGTTGCCAGCTCAGCACTCTGACCTCTAAGCCAGTGGGCTCCCTTTGAATGTCTCTTCATTCTTTGTTACATTTCAGCGAACGAAGCGCCCAATAGTAGCTGGACCAATCACGTCAACGCATTGCACGTAACGTACATACATATGAATTGTAAAACACCAAGAGATTACCTACATTCAGATGCTGGGGCACTGCAAGAGCAAAGCTTGGATGCCTGGAGTAGACTGTGCAGCAGGTGTGTGTGTGTGATCTGCCAAGAGGAAGGAGGCATAGATGCCAATGACCCCTCACCCATCACTCACTGGCCTTCCAATC
This sequence comes from Lampetra fluviatilis, assembly GCF_964198595.1. NCBI lineage: Eukaryota > Metazoa > Chordata > Hyperoartia > Petromyzontiformes > Petromyzontidae > Lampetra > Lampetra fluviatilis. The sequence goes on along the minus strand of NC_136276.1, from coordinate 27,952,306 downwards.
CAATGTGGCCTTCATAGCTGCTCGCTAACAGCACTTGCCCCAGCAGCCTGTTAAGATTATACGGGGGATCTTTGTCTTTGCACAGACAGGAACGGAGATGGTCATTCCTGTTAACCCTATGGGGGGGGGGGGGGTTGGGAAATTGCTGTCCTTAGGTTAAATCACAGCAGCATGTTTTGGAAGGGTAGCTGGATGCAATGACGCATTAATTCAAACACATACCGGCTAAATTAGTTTATTTACAACAGGTGTTCATAAAACGAGGCATCTGCTGTGTGACTAGGTTGAGGCAGGGCATGATTGCAGTGACACTCTTCCCAGTATGACGAAGAGGAATTGCAGCGATGTTCTATGTTAATGTTACAAAGTTTGTCTCTATGTTTAGAGGAAGGCTGATTATGGTCGCATGAAGGGAGACTGATTTTGGTTGTGCGTGTGTTCCAGATTTATGTTGGTGTCTTTATCGGTTAAGTTAAAGCGAGGATGTGGTTAAGTTGATAGAACAGCAGAGCATGTAGTTAAAACTATAAACTATTTTTTATTTTATTTTACCAGGTAAGGCCCCCTGAGATTTCCAGATATTTTTCAGAAGTGACCTGGCCACAAATGATAGCCCAATGAAGTCGCTTTTAGTGTGGACCGTTTATTGGAGCCAAGTACTATGAACGCATGTTTCTAAATGTGGATGCAAAAACTGGAGAACCCGGATAAGAATCCACGTGACTACAGGGAGAACATGCAAACGCCAAATATACAGCAGGCGTCAAGGGCCAGGATCGAACCTACGACCTACTGTATACCAGGCGAGGGAGTTAACATCTCGCCACTGTGCTGAGATTACAAGTTTGAATACTGGCCATGTTTGAGGTCAGTCAATGATGGGTGTTCTACAGATACAAATCTCTGCCATGGGAATGTCGAACAACCATCTCGGAATATTCAGAGAATTCAAACTAATCGATGGTAATTTAGGTACAGGGACACGACTGAACACTGTGACTGTTTTTTTGCTAGAGCTTGCTCGATTTTTGTTATTTAAATTTTGTCTCTGACCATACGGCTTTTAGCTTCCAGGAATTATCCCCCGATGGCGGCATCTGTTTGGCATGCGGCGTTTCGTTGTCCTGTGCTGGTATTGCCGAGCCCAGTTCCACTGCAGAGCCCCGGTCTGTCGTTACAACCCCCCCACCGACAGGAGAGGAAACGCGAACTTCTACATTCGCGAACAACCCCTAATTTTGAGATACAACCCGCAATTTTTTTCAGGCAGAGGGTCAAAAGGTCACCGCGTCCGACACTTCGTTTTCTTCCAAGAGATCCCTCAGCTGTTGCACAGTTGAAACCCGACTCTCCGAGGTCTCCGCCTGCGGCTTCCTACCATGTAGCTTCAGGTTGTCAGGGTCGAGATCGAACCCACGACCTCCTGTACCTGCATACCCGGCGAGGTAGTTAACATCTCGCAACTGCGGTCAGATTACAAACTCAAAGGCTGGCCACTTGGACTCTGACATCAGTATCCCTAACCTTCTCTACTCCACACGTGTTCCATACATTGTAACCTCCTCTTACATTTGCGGTGCTTTCCTGCCACGTTTAATTCTCATCTTATCTAGATTTATATAGTGACTTACCCCAAGGGGCTTTCCGGCAATTATAAAAATGGTGCATACGATGAACGTGGTTGAAATAAGGAATGGGGTTATTAAAAGTGAAGTAACGGTGAAAGGTTGGAGAACAGGCGGGAGAGTTTAAGGAGGGGTAGGGGTAGTGATGGGGGTTGGGGTAGTGATAGGGGTAGTGATAGGGGTTGGGGTAGTGATAGGGGTTGGGGTAGTGATAGGGGTTGGGGTAGTGATAGGGGTTGGGGTAGTGATAGGGGTTGGGGTAGTGATGGGGGTTGGGGTAGTGATAGGGGTTGGGGTAGTGATAGGGGTTGGGGTAGTGATAGGGGTTGGGGTAGTGATAGGGGTTGGGGTAGTGATGGGGGTAGGGGTAGTGATGGGGGTTGGGGTAGTGATAGGGGTTGGGGTAGTGATAGGGGTTGGGGTAGTGATAGGGGTTGGGGTAGTGATAGGGGTTGGGGTAGTGATAGGGGTTGGGGTAGTGATAGGGGTTGGGGTAGTGATGGGGGTAGGAGTAGTGATGGGGGTTGGGGTAGTGATAGGGGTTGGGGTAGTGATAGGGGTTGGGGTAGTGATAGGGGTTGGGGTAGTGATAGGGGTTGGGGTAGTGATGGGGGTAGGGGTAGTGATGGGGGTTGGGGTAGTGATAGGGGTTGGGGTAGTGATAGGGGTTGGGGTAGTGATAGGGGTTGGGGTAGTGATAGGGGTTGGGGTAGTGATAGGGGTTGGGGTAGTGATAGGGGTTGGGGTAGTGATAGGGGTTGGGGTAGTGATGGGGGTTGGGGTAGTGATAGGGGTTGGGGTAGTGATAGGGGTTGGGGTAGTGATAGGGGTTGGGGTAGTGATGGGGGTTGGGGTAGTGATAGGGGTTGGGGTAGTGATGGGGGTTGGGGTAGTGATAGGGGTCGGGGTAGCGATAGGGGTCGGGGTAGCGATAGGGGTTGGGGTAGCGATAGGGGTTGGGGTAGCGATAGGGGTTGGGATAGGGGTTGGGGTAGTGATAGGGCTTGGGGTAGTGATAGGGGTAGGGGTAGTGATAGGGGTTGGGGTAGTGATAGGGGTAGTGATAGGGCTTGGGGTAGTGTATGTTGATATACTTTCGCACCATGCATAGCCAACCATCCTACTCGGAGGTGTGCAATGGGCCAGGGAGAATAGATGGGGGTTGCTTTAAGGGAGAGACGGAAGCAGATGACAGTGAAGATGATTGTGTGACATGCAGTGAAGGAGAGTAAGCAGGGGACAGGAATGGCAGAGCGAGCCTGGGCACAGAGGGAGGCACACAGAGAGGGACAGTAGAAATTGGGTAGAGGTAGAGGATGGGGGGATGAGACAGAGTTAGAGATGAGAGAAGCAAGTCTGGGTGGGGCAAGACCGTGTAGGGATTTAAAGACGATAGTGACAAATGTATAGAGATAGCGAAAGTAGACACTGAGTTGATTACCCAATCCTGCCATGAAACAGTGAAGTGCTTTTAAAAAAATGCGGTGAATATCACGGTACTGAAAATAATTATAGTAAAGATTTATTTTTGTTATAGAAAATGGCATCAAAGCAATATTGTATATAAGAAAAAAAAAACGGAAGAATTGAGAAGACCTGTGAAAACAAGCAATTTGTTGGATTTCAGACAGAATTGAAAAAGTTAATGCCCAAGAAATTGCAGCAAGGAGGTGGCGAATTTTTTCCCCAGTATGGGTTCCTGGTTTCCACGGCAACCCCTCCTCTCCCTCGGGGCAGAGCTGACCGCGCCGGGCGGCAGCGAATCTGCCGCTCGGTGCCGAGCCTCCGAGTTCCAGCCTAGCGGTCACCCCGGTTAATTCTGCAGGTGCATTAACATAACACGCACACTTCGATTTAAAGCTTTCATTCAGACTCTGTCTTCTCGACAGACCTGTTCTCCACCTGAGGACGGCTGCTTGCGTTGTGGCCGAAACGTCGTGAGAATTATTTTATTGGTTTATTTCTATTATTTTATTATTTCCATTCTACGTGACTTTACTGAAAGAACCAAGAAGATAACACGCACATTTACGTGGCGTCCGCTTCACCGTGGATGCATCGTGATTGTCCCCATTTGCCAAAATTTGACACATCACTCTCACCCCCTCCCCGGACTGGCAAACTCGTAACGTTCACGCGCAGGCCAGAACACGTGACTCACAATTATAAGGCTGCGAGGTTTCAGTACAATCGGGGATCTAATCAGCTCACCGTTCCTCCCGGGGAGGACGGGGGGTTTGGAAAAAACGGCAGTCGTCCTAACCAGAGACACCAACGCCTCGGGAAATGTGGATTTATCACCGACGACCAACAGAATAAGCGAATCCCCAAGCACACATCTGAGTGTGCGGACAATAACGTACTTTGCCTTTATTATTTTGCACAAATGGTGAATTTGGCAAGAGAGAAAGAGAGATGGGGGCAGACGTCGCACACAGCCCAAACTGTGCCGACTGCCATCACCATCACATGCTGCGTGCAAGAGGGGGGTGGGTGGTAGGCCCATTTCTTTTGTAGCCCAAGGCCAGCCCAGAAGCTATGCGAATTATAGCGCATGGAGACGCACTATTGCGCGGAAATCCGATTGAAGTGATGCGTTCAAACGATAACCGACAGCACATATCGTCGGCACAAGGGTTCACAAGCTTCAGATTGTGATTTCAACAAATATTGGTATTGGACAGCGCTCAAAAGACATCATGATGTTCCAGTTGACTTCAGGCGGGAATACATTTAAGGGTGTTGCAGCTATTTTTTTAAAGAAGGTATTCACAATTAAACCTGCCACGGACGACGTAACGTACGACAGCCTGCTCATATGAAATTCAAACCACGTTTAAAAAGGGAGAAAAAAATATTTTTCATAATATGTTAAATTTCATACGGCATCGTTCGTACCAGTTGCATTTCACAATCGCTGAAGAACCAGAGGCAAGCTGGAAGGTGGCCTGTTGGTGAGTCAGCTCCAACAATTAGCCAAGTTCTGCTGTCCTCTATATGTTAAGATGTTTTCAGACAAATGATGAGTGCTTATACACGTGGGAGGAGACCAGAGCACCCCGAGAAAAACCCACGAGCGTATAAGGGAGCAACACTCGAATCCATACAGAACGGACAGATGACATTAGTCCGCACTTTGCTTTTCAGCGGCATGCCAGGGCATCAGAATCATAAGAATATGTATTTAATCCGGAGGAATCTGATGACCTATAAAGCTCTTTTTCACAGATGTCCAGTAGAGGCAGGTCATGACAGTTCGATGCCCGCGGGATGGGAGCTTTGGCAACATTTGTGCGAACCACCAACCCTCGCCTCCACAGCGCTGGATTACAGACTGTGCAATATCAGAACCAGAAGATGTATTTATACCGGAGGATTCAGATAAAGTAAGGCTGGGTCAGAACAACAAACAATACCAAAAACAGGATAGGAGTGCTAAGGATAGGAAAGGTCAACAATACACTTACAAATATACACGAATAAACTACAACTATGATTTTTTTACGTTACCAGTTAAAAGCCCGCTGAGCTATTACTCGCTGATGTTTTTCAGAAGCGACCTTCAAACCTACACAATATAGTGCAGGTGAAGACAGACAGGTGATCGCATAGGACAGGACACATGAAGGCACCGCGCCCAATGGTGATGGATGACAAATGTGTGTCCATAGGCGGTATTTGAAAGTGAATGTCCACTGCAGGGCCCTACCACGCAATGCCGCGTTCGAGTGCATGCGTAGAGGTAATGGTTGTTGAGCTAAGACTAAACTTTTTGTTATCGCGGGCTGCAGCTAAAATGTACATGACGAGAAAAAAACTTCAAGGGCCGGAGAGATGTTGATATTTAGGAAGGGTCAATTAACTTTGCTTCAGTTGGGAATTGTTTTTTTACGAGATTCTGCCAATTCTAGATTTGAAGCTTTCGTGACTGCAAGGATTCATATTCTTGGGTTTTTTCGGTAAAGTCACATAGGTAAAAAAATAAAATTAAAATTAATAAACGTAAAATAAAAATAAAATAAAATAATTAATTTTACTTTTATTAATTAAAAAATTTTACCTACGTGACTTTGCCAAAAAAACCCAAGAATAAGATTCTGCCACTTAAAAGAAAATAATATCAGAACTTAAGCTAAATTTTTAAGTTAAACAAAAAAATCACTCAACCTTGTGTTTCAACTCCACGTAAACACATATCGGGCAGGCAGACGACGTCTCGAGAAGAGCTCGTAACATGTACAAATAATTATTGTGCAACCGATCAGCTGTTATCCTTCTGTGCGCGCCCCGTACACGCACCCACGCCTCAAGTGTCCCCATCGCTGCACGTGACTTTCTGCAGCCCGGGGCTTATTCGGCGTGGGTGAGAGGCATTTCCCTTTTTTTTTAAATCCTTTATATTAAGTTCACTTGCTTGCTTGCTTGCGCGCTTACGACCGTGCAAATCTTTCGGTCGTTTTTTAATCCACTTCCCGTGATCCAATCGAGCTGACATTTTGCACACAGACTCGTTGAGCGTGACAATTTATTTTCGTGAAAATTTTTTTCCAAAATTTTACACTTTTTAGAAAAAAATAAATTATATTTAATTACCAATTGCTTAATGGTGGTAGGCAATCATCTGACCCATAGGTGGCAGCCATCTCAAGCCAGAGGACGAGAGGACTCTAGCCGCCACGCATGTAAAGGATTTATAGTGAAAAACTTTGTTTTTACGGGTTAATTTTTATATATGTATAAGATTGGGCAGATTTTATAGGTTTCTTCTTCAAGACCAGACGATTCTCATTTACTGGAGTGGCAGTCCAGTCTGTGTATCTCTGGCCCCGTCAAAACCGCTAAGCTCCCGATTGCTAAAAGCACTTCTCCACACCCACCCACACGCCCACGGCCATTGACAGTTACCCACGTCCCAGTGCGTTATAAATGTGATCTATTTTTACATTGCATTTTTTGGCTATGAAATTCTTCCGATGCGAAACTATTCAACGCTATCCCAGACACAAATGGTGGTTGCTGCATAGGGGAGATGAGCAGGACGGGAAAGCCGACACATGCTCTCAACTCCACACATCGCGGAACTCGCTTGATTGGCTCGCGGGTACTAATGGGACAAGTCGACAACCTCACCGACTGCGAGTCGAGCACTCTTAACAACCAAGCGGACTTTCTGGGCAAATAACTCCCCGAGAGAGAAGATGCAAGAGAACAAAAGATCTCTCCTCCTGTTGATGTACGACTGTGGAACTTTTTTCACACCGTACATAAGCCGACCGTGCTGATCGGAGGTGCGGGGGAAGGACAACAAGTTGTACACCCGAGTTGCGTGTCCTGGCCTGTCCCACACACCTGAAGCGTGTGTTGAGCTTCTCAATGTACTTAATGACGGCAAATATTCATCAACTCCAAAGTGTTTTCGAATTTTGAGTGGGCAATAAACACGATGCGACGGAGATCATCGAGCGAGGCGATGGCTGCGACTGCCCACCAAAGCATGACTGTGGCAAAACAGAATTAACGATTCTTCATGAAGATGCCGGCTGAGGCAATTGAGCCACGTTATCAAAGAACGGGGGTGCACTGTGCACCGAAGAAGACCCAACAATGGTAACTGGCGAGACGGTATATGTTACAACTGAAAAACATGTACCGAGTCCACTGATTGGCTGACCCGGAAACATGTTGGGGAATTGTACGACCCCTCAAACCGGCAGCGAATACAACAACAAGGAGTGGACTGCATTTGTTGCCCTTCCATCGCACCTCCGATTGGCACAGTTGGCTACGTACGGTGCGAAGGAAGTTCAACATGCGTACAACAAACTCAACCAGTTGTTTTTTTTCCTGTCACGTGAAATATTTTCATTTGCATGCAGTCGACTTCTCCGATTGGCTGGGGGTTCAGAAAGAGAAGTCTCCTCGACCTTCCAATTGCATGCTGGGGTTTTAAAGGAGCTCGCTGCTGCGATGGCCACTATTTGCACGTTGTGTGGGAGACAGAGAGTGGGGAGTGGTAGTGGTTATCACGCTGCGCTACGAACCCGGCGACCCGAGTTCGATTCTCGCTCACAGCCACCGACACTGGTGACGATTATCTGAACCGGTCCTTGAGCCTCATCTAGGGCCGACTCGGCCTCAAATGAGTACCTGGTGAGGTGTGTAAACATCGCCACTCGTGTGCCATGCCAGCCTTCATAGGTGCTATGCGCCAACACCACTCATTGAATATTGAACTAAAAATGTAGAAGTGTTAAAAATAAAATCATTGGTGGTATTATTGTTTTTATGGTGGTTTTTATAGTTGTTGCAGTGGATGTGATGGTTGTTGTGGTTGTGATTGTTGTAAACCGGTAAAAACAACCCCATACCTCTTGACTTAAAACTTTCGTGACTGCAGGAATTCATATTCTTGGTTCTTTCGGTAAAGTCACGTAGATAAAAAAAATTAAAATGAAAAATATTATTTTAATTTTCTATCTACGTGACTTTACCGAAAGAACCAAGAATATAAAAAAGACTCACTTTCGCTCGGAGCGAGTCAATGGAGGCAACGGTGAGGGATTTGTGCGCTGTGAACACGTGTGGGTGAGCAGGGCCACACGGACTCCGTCCAGGTGGTGGGGGGGGGGGGTTCATCCCCTGGAACTGCGACGGACTACCATGGACTACGACGGACTACGAGCGCTTGCGGCGCAAAAAAGAAACCGGTGGAGAGGAGCGGCAGCGTCGTCAAGGTCGCTGGGTGCTTTCAGCGTTAGGCCACGGGCTCTGCAGTCCCTCATAACTTGTTCATTGTGCGAGAGGAGCATAACCATGATGTGATTCTTCGTCGTAACTGGAGCACGATTGGGCTATTTTATATTTCGCTCGTTTATTTCATTTCGAAATGAAAAGCTTTGGGAGGACATTTGTGTGCGTGCGAGCGTGCGTGCGAGCGTGCGTGCGCGTGCGTGTGCATATCTATCACGCTAGTGACATTTTACAATATGATTGTGACCAAAGGCGGTTGGCTCATCAAACCCATTAAGAGATAACCACTAATTAATATTTATAACTTGGTTTTAGAGATTCAGCTCAGAAAGTCCACAGTCCAAATCTTTTGTATTACTGTGATTTCCCATGCTAAAATATTCAGCAATGTTAAATAATTCAGTTGGGGAAAAAAAAATCCCAAGCGAATACGTTTAACAAATGTCACGCACTTGTGATTAATACATAAACGAGTGTAGGGATTCATCACAATGGCATCTGTCGCTCGCATTATTTGTGATCATTTTCCCATGAAGACAAAACCACCCGGAAATGAGGCCAATCTCGTGAGATCTCAGAAGCCAAGAAGGTGGAGTCTGGATGGTGCATATGACGGGTGGCCACCATGCATGCCGGGCTGCTCAAGTCTGCTGCGGAGCTGAGCTACGTGGTGGAGCTGTGGCAAAAATCCATTGCCGTCCTGAACTTCTACGCTGCCATGGTTTCGCTCCCTTGTTGACCGACCCGCAAGTGTCCAGCGTGGTCAAGTTTGGTGAAATAACCCCTAAGACAGGCACAACACAAACTGGCGCTTGCCGTGGCAGTCTGGAATTTTGTATGGTGGCTGAGGGCCGCCAGTGAAAATTAGTTGCAGCAGCAGCATCACTCGCTAGAGGTGGAAGGGAATTTGAACTTGAGCCGAGAAAGTAGCCCATGGAATATTTCCGACGTGAGGATTGAAAAAAATAAAGAATGGATGAATCAATCAATCAAAGAGAAATGCTAATGGGGACAATGGTAGGGTTTCTGCCATATAACCTAAGTGGTCCCTTCCCTCCAACACTTCAGACTCACGGAGGCATGTCCATGCAGCCTTTTTGACGCTAATGATTCATTCTCAAATACCGCTTGTGGCTAAATTCAGGCAGACACATGGGGTGAAAGCTGAAAGGCTCGTAGTGGAGTGGTAGCAAGTGACGTACGTACACATTTTATATTATTACAACTCACACGTGGATCACCATCGTGATCGAGCGATATTACTCAGCTGTCCAAGCTCGGCTCACGGTTGGGGGTTGATTCGGGGACAATCAAACAGAGTGAGCAGAACTTGTGTGGGTGGTAAGCGGTGGTGATCTGACAGAGACTGTCCTCCAAAGACTGGGGACGAAGTATTGGCTTAAGGGCACGAACAAAAAATGGGTGCCCATTTTAACTACTTTAAAAATATATATTTGACCAAGTAAGGCCCACTGAGCAGAGGTCGCAAACGGGTTTTGATTCCTTACTCGTACCCGGCCGCACCAGGGTCGCAAACGGGTACCCGTACCTGGCCAGGTACGGGTAGCCGGGCATCGGGTAGGGTACGGGTATCGGGTACCCGGTTGCAACCTCTGCCACTGAGCTAGATAGCTCGTTTTCAGAAGCGGCCTGGCATACACAAATGATAGCTCAACGAAGTGACGAGATGTCAACTACCTCACCTGGTATGCAGGAGGTCGTGGGTTTGAATGTTCTTCCCGTGGTTACGTGGATTTTTCTTCGGGTATCCCTTATTTAGAATCCATGTGTGTTTCGAATATTTGGCTGCTATAAATTTCCACGCTAAAACCCACAATGTTATCTATCATCTGTGGCCAGGTCACTTCTGATAAAGAACTTCTTAGCTCAGTATGCCTTACCTGGTTTAATTAAAAGTTAAAATTAGATTTTCACTGAAGAATCAGTGAATCTTTGGACATCAAATCACTATGGTAGGGACAGTGTCGTCCCATGCCAACTTCCCCCACTGCGGAATACATTTTATTTAATCCAATAGATGAAGGGGTGAGCTGATCCTAAACTGAGATTTGAACTCACAACCATCCCATTGCATGTGCAGCTTTCTGGAAACAGCAACCTCTTGAAAACAACGGATGGCAAGAATTTTAAACAAATATATACGACCAAATTCTATGATTACGGCATTTTGAAATAATGAAAATGCCTAAAGTGCCCTTATTTCCCATAAAATTTCATAGACCTTCGAATAGAACATAATACTCATTTTTGCAGGGATGATTATCCCATAATGGAAAGAAAAATGCAGTCATATACGCCGCTTTGCAAATGTCACTTGCAGCAGCGGTGAGCGAAGAGCCGCATCGGACAGGACGGTGTTTAAACACACCCACACGCTACGACAAACACCCCCCCCCCCCGCCATTCAACCTCACAGGCGTCGTCAGAAAGTGTCGTCAGTGAGGACACGGAGGAATATCCTTTGCGGACTGTTGGGGTAAGCGCTGTTAGTGAGCACCTATGAAGGACAGAAAAGCACACATTCGCCGCCCTTGTCTTCCAAATGCTGATGATTTCATACAGCAACATGCGCTCATTTAATGTTGAGTCAACCTAGGGGTGGCCCAGAAAGAAGTTCGTCACTGATGATAGCCGCGCGTGGCTGGTAGGGCTGCAACGATGCAATCGACCCATCGTTAAATATCCATTATTAACATCACGATGCTTGTATCACTTTACGCAAGATCCGAGGCTTTTCCGATTCGCCTGTCATTTCTATGCAAATACTTACCAAGGTGATCCTTGCAACCACGAGAGGCCGCTCCACACACCCGCGACGTTAACATTTTCAATTGACCGTTGAGTTAAATCATCGTGAAGCTGAATCACGACAATTCGTTGCATTGCTGCGGTGGGGGTTATGCGGGAGGGAGGAGTGAAAAGTCGCACTCCTGGGGTCTGGAAATCGAACGTGAAGTTACTGGATTCGTAGCACAGTGCCCTCTCCGCTTTGTCCCACCGCTCCCTAACCTAAACTATTTAAAACTAAACTATTTTAATTTCACCAGTTAAGGCCCACGGAGCGATGTAGCCCTTTCTCAGAAGCGATCTGGCCACAGATGATAGCTCAACCAAGTGGCTTATCACGTAAACATTTCTAGCAGCCAAATACTCTAAATGCACGCCGACTATAAATGTGGAGAGAAAAACCGGAGAACCCGGAGAAAATCCCATGCGACCACGGGGAGAAAATGAAAACTCCAAATATACAGGCATCGGGATCGAACCCACGACCTCCTGCTTACCAGGCGAGGTATTTAACATCTCACCCAATCACACACCACGCTGACTGCACTCCCACACACGGTCCATCCAGCGCTGCCTGCCTGCTTTCTTGCTTGGCGGCAGAGAGACTGAGTGCGTCAGTAATTGAACGTGCTGTCCTCGCGCTGTCAATACCGTGACCCCTTCCCCCTCCCCGCCTGTCTACCGTAGTGGCCGCATTCATGGGCAAATCCCAGTGGGCGACTCTCCGCCCATCAAAGTGACAATCGCAGCGCTCCGCAGCACGGCATTAACGCCGCAAGGGAAGCGCAAATCGGCGTAATTGGCCGAGTCTCGGGCATGAGGAAGTTGCATGCAGAATCCACCTGTGAGGCTCCAACTACAAAGCCATGGGGGCGCATTTACACTTTCGAATAGGTTCCTGCGACAATTAATACAGGCCTCACCATGGCAGTCACCAGGCCACAGAGTTAATTCCAAATCGCACTTGACGTGAGAATACCCCAGTGCTTGCAATCGCTGAAAAGTCATCTTTAGAGCCTCACGAAAAGCCTGATGAGAAAAACCCTCTCGGTGCATTCGTCTCAAAAAAGTTTGCCTCGGTTGTTGCAAGTTGAGCATTGGGACAATCCACTCAATCCTACTAATCTTAAATGTCAGATTTTCTTGCACAGTTGATGGACATCAAACTCCTCAACCACTAGGTTGTGACAGAGCGCTCTGACTCACAATCAGGTCACGAGTTCAAATCTCAACCGGGGTGATGGCTCAGGCCATCATTCCTTGGGGGTCGATAAAACCGTGTACCACTTTGTAGGAAGGAAAATTTACTTGTCTGAAGGAGCACGTGGCCTCCACCTTGGGATACGTGGATGAGGGGCAAGAAATACGGAGGAGCGCAGCTCCACCTCTTGAGTGAGAAAGAAGACACTTAGACATTGACGAAGATAGAGGCATGTCTAAATAACAACGGACACATGAATTAACTCCAATGCTTGTGGCACGATCAATGAATGAGAACGTCACTATTTGAAATGACTGACGAACTTCGTAGCTCGTAAGGTTCCTCCAGGATAAATAAAGACTCTGATCCTGCAGTGGACGCGTGGCATTTGGCGCTGTTGCTTTTAAATGTAGAGTTGCTACGACGTTCGCAACAGCAGCAAAAGTAAAGGTTGCTCGGTAAAGTCACGTAGGTATAAAATAAAATAAATCACGATATTTCGGGCGCAACACAAGCGTCCGTCATCAGGTAGGAAAGCATAGTCTGCTGCTGAGGCCGAAATGTCGTGATTTATTTTATTGTATACCTACGTGACTTTACCGAAAGAACCAAAGAGTATGGATTCCTGCAGTCACGAAAACTTCAAATCAAGATTAAAGATTGCTCCTGAGGTACACATCTACCCGATCTGTACCTTCATCATCATCATCGCTGATGAGTCAAGCAAAGCAAAACAGTCGGCTGGTACTGGTCAGGCCGCTGAACTCACAACCAGAAAATGAGTGAAACTCATGTTTGGGACAAGACAAGACACCACCGACCATCCCAGCGAGGCCGACGAAATGTATACCACTTGCTGGGAGGTCAAACGTGGTCATTACACACGTAATGATGCATCGATTCATCCATTGAACTGTATGAATGCATGTTGAATTTCTTTCGCGCCATACGTAGGCCAACCGTGCTCATTGGAGGTGCGGAAATGGATTCTTATGCCTCACAATACGTGCAATAAAGTCGTCGGTCTGAGAATCGATTATTTACGATTTATGAAAATTCTATGAAAATCATAGGGTGTTACATTCAGGTTAATGGGGTGAGCAAAATTGTGTAAAGAATGTAAAATGAAATGCAAGCAAAACGGTAACCCAACGATATCAATTCGTGAATCGAATGGCAGTCCCGAATCGTGAAAATCCATCGAAATGCCGGAGGAGTCAATTGTCACATGCCCAGTGGTTATTCTATAAAGATGATATCTTTCACAATAGGAATGTGGAATTTCCACCACAGGCATATGTGCCAACGGTGAGGAGTGCTACCCCCGACGACTGTTTTGGCAGTAGGACTGTGACTTTAAATGAACTCGAGACGAACAGAGAAAAAAAAGACTTAATAGTGAAAAACTAAAACATTTAAATAGTCGCTCTTCTGCGGATGAATAGTGAGCCATGTCAAAAAAACTGGACGTGTAACGATCCAACGATTCATCGATTCAAATTTACTATTTACGCTCACAACGCACGCACAGAATCGCACGTGCGAGGATCCATGTTGTTCCATCCACGGGTGTTGTGCCGAATGCGATAGCATCACACCGACTTCCCGGCAGCCACTCGACGCGCAACGTTCAGCGCAACGTCGATATGAAAAAAAACCTATTTAAATCTTGAATTTAGAATATCCTGATGGCTTCACGTGACAATCCATCACCATTGCGAGGGAGGCGGGGGGGTTGAAGACGCACAACAGGGTGCTTAATGAGAGCCAACGAAAAAGTTGACGAAACAGAAGCTCGATGCCACCGGTAAAGTTTTTTTTTTTCATCAGCCATTTGTTCGAGTTCTGACATGGGGGAACCCGTACACAGTGACAGCATTATCCTTCCAAAATCGAAAAAAAAAATTACCTTTGCTGCAAGAATGCGCTGATCGGTCCCGGTAACACAGCAAAAGGAAATTGTGTCGGGGGCAACAGGAAAACGCATCACCAAAGAGGGAAAAATTCCATTAAAAAATAACGACCCGTGCTTCACTCGTGTAGAACCGTGCACGTGGCGTGGACGCAATCAAGCGCGTCGCGTAAACGGTTGCGTAATGATTTTTAAGAGACAGCAGTTTCACCTTCTTAAGCAAGGCTGCCACTTTGCACAATGTGCGCGCAAGTGGATGTGGCGTGTGGTGGTTAACGCAGCGCTGTGCTACGAACCCGGCGACCCGAGTTCGATCCACGCTCGCGGCCAACATTGGTGACGGTATTCTGAACCGGTCCGTGGGACTCCCCTCAGTCGACTCGGCCTTAAATGAGTACTACCAGGTGCGGTGTGTAAACAACATCAGCACTGGGGAGACAAATGTTTGCTGGCCACCCACCTCCTCATGGACCATGCTGGCCTTCCTTGGTGCTGTTCGCAAACAGCACTTGCTCGCAAACAGCACTTGCCCCAAAAGTCTGTTAAGGCTATAGGGGGGGGATCTTTGTATACCATAGACCGGGGCTAGTCGAGGACACACTGGCGGGACTATGTCACCCGGCTGGCCTGAGTACGCCTGGGAATTCCCAAGGAAGAGCTCGAGTCTGTGTATAGTAGTGTATAGTGTAGTGTATAATGTAGTAGTGTATAGTGTAGTAATGCTGGAGTCTGTCACCAGGGAAAGGGAGGTCTGGACCGCCCTACTCAACATGCTCCTGCCGCCGTGACCCTCACCAGCACAAGCGGACTGATAAACGAACGGAACAAACACCAGTGGAATTCAAGGGCCCACATTTGGTACTGGAATTAAAGGGCCGTTTGCAGCGCAGATGTCAAATAACCCTCTGAGGCATCTGAAAGGTTTCCAAGCTTTGCTGTAAATGCAATAGCCATTACAAAACTGTGCCCTCCGAATCAACCCTCAAAACGTTGCCACAATTACGAGGTCACACGGCCATCTGTGAACGTGTGACGACTGCTCTCGCTCGTTCGATTTCGAGCAAAGTAAAATCCGAAGGGGCTAGAAAAGAAACACCATCGACAAGCCGCCGGACGTTTTCATGCAATCACAATAATATTCAACAGCTGTGCCAGCCGCCGAGCTCGGTAAAATGAAGCATTGGATTCGACTCTCACAAAACCTTGTGGTCGCATAGGCCGACTCCGTTCCCTAAGTACGGCGGCTGCACCACTGCACCACGCGTCTCTACTAGCTCCCCCCCCCCCCCCCCATAGCATTAACAGAGTGTTGGGGCAAGTGTCGTTCGCGAGAACGGGAGGGCCCGCACCACGCTCGACCGCCTTCGTCTCCCGAGTGGCAACGTTTACTACGCACCGCACCAGGTACCCAATTCCAGGCCGAGTCGACCAATGAGAGGCCCCAGAGCCGATTCGGATAATCGTCCCTGATGTTGGCTGCGAGCAGCGGGAATCGAACTCGGGTCGCCGGGTTCGTAGCGCAGACCGCTAACTACTGCACTACCGATATAGCGGGGGCCACGGGGGCCACAGGGGCTACGGGAGCCCCCCCCTCACCCCCTCCTCGGCGCACGCGATCGGTGAAGACCTGACTCCAGCAAGACTGTGACGTCACTAGAGGGCACTGTGATTAACAAAAGCTTCGCAGTTGCATCGATCAATCCCCTGGGATGTGTTTGTATAAAAAAACAGCCGTTTACTTTGCGGTCGGAATTTCCTTGAAGCAAATCTGGACGTGGCCGCGACACTTGGGGGGGGGGGGGAGGAAAGCCTGAAATTTAAGAAATTAAGTCTTCACACGCGCTCGATCGCAGCATTTCATGCACTGCACAATCCTCCGAATTTGGTTAGCGTTGTTAAGACGGAGATGTGAGCAAGTGGCGTTGTAGGAGTTTGAGGCAACATCGACCAACCGTCGTTGACCTACGCAGAATGGGGGCGCAGGCCTGCAACGCGCCGTCTGTTTTTATTGCTTCTCAAAGAAGCGGACGTTTTGAGGGCACTGGGCCATCGACACCCCCCACCCCCCCCCCCCGAAAAAAATCAAGGAGCAGTTTAATGGTTTAATAATGATAGCACGAGCTCCCACACCAGCCGACCACGCGTGATACCGATCCCCACCCTCACACCCATCCCCAATGTCGAGGTGCACATTAAACGGAAAACAGGTTGTTGTTGTTGACATTCCGCAAGCCGTCACCTCTATGCATTCTAAATGTAACGCGGGCTCACATCTCACCGCAATGTTTTATGCAACACTGGCACAAAGTCCGATATTCACATCAAAGTCAAATCTAAGTGGTACCATGCTCAAGCTCGCACGCGGCGACACGCCAGCCCCTCAGCGATCCCCGTGGGGCCAGTGACTTGAAACTCCACATTCCTGTGGCGAGGGGGGTCAGTGATACCCATCGGATGACCATCGTTGACTTCCCTCTGCAGCCTCAGAGGGATGAAAGGTCTGCGAAGACACGGAACTGGGGAATGAACTCGTAACCTTCCCCGTTGTGCGAGCGGAGTGCTCTTGCCAAAGCACAATCAGGCCAGATGGAATCCCATTACAATGAATATATCCGTGTTCATTTGATCTTCTACAAGGGATCACGGTCCACGTATTCCCAATCCCGCAACTTCCTCCGCATTCACCTGCGAGCGCATCAGCTGCAAGATCTCTCTCTCATCGCGTTCAAAATCCTTCAGGGCCCGCTCCAGCTGACCCCTGGTCTAATTTCACCTTCCTTCCCCGCGGCTGCAACTCCCTAAGTTATATATATATAAAAAACCTTTTCTCTCAGACTTTTATCAATATCCACACTGGAGGGGGGTTCCTCCTGCAGCCTTTTACTCGGTAACCTTTTTACTCCGTAACCTTTGCTGTTTCGCAAGTCTGAAAATGCCGATTTTTTTTTCTGCCGACTGTTCTGTTATGTACTTTTGCAATGCTTAAATTGAGTCTTAAAGATCCGCCTGTTTAATAGTTATATTTTTGACCAATGCTCTATTTACCGTTAAGTACAGCACCTACGAATGTACATCGAGTCTCATTAAAAACGGACCGGAAAGGTGCACACCACCGATGGAGCCTCTTCCATCATTTGGGGATGTGACTGCACAGTGCGCGCGCAAAAACACGCAAAAGCACAAACAGGGCAAGGCAGTTGCGTACGTTACAGGTGCACGTGTGAGGCACGTGTGAGGCACGTGTGAGGCACGTGTGAGGCACGTGTGAGGCACGTGTGAGAGGCACGTGTGAGAGGCACGTGTGAGAGGCACGTGTGAGAGGCACGTGTGAGAGGCACGTGTGAGAGGCACGTGTGAGAGGCACGTGTGAGAGGCACGTGTGAGAGGCACGTGTGAGAGGCACGTGTGAGAGGCACGTGTGAGAGGCACGTGTGAGAGGCACGTGTGAGAGGCACGTGTGAGAGGCACGTGTGAGGCACGTGTGAGGCACGTGTGTTCGCGTATTAACATCCGCGCACCAAACGCTCTTGTACACAGTAAACCGCAATTTTAAAAATTACACAGGCACTCATTACAGACGTTACAATTCATTGTGGACTAAGCGCTCTGCCACAGCACCACCTTGGCCAGATTGCGCTCGGACAAATCGTAAAACAAACAAGATCGACTGGGATAATCCACCTCCGATGAGCACGGTTGGCTACATAGGGTGCGCGAAAGAATGTTTTACATAATAGGGTGCGAAATAATTTGATACATAATCACGATGAGAAATACTTGTGCATACTCCAGCAGCGATACGTGTCAGTTTTAGGATTTCTCTTATTTCACCCAGCGAGACTTGGCCCAGTTGGATAATGTACATTACGTGCCGTCGTGTTAGACTACGGGTAAAATACGACATTGGTGTGCGCGGGGGTCTGGTTTCCCTACTCTAGGAAATGAAACAACAGTGATGGCCCATCAGTCTGTGAGGCTTCTGGAGCAACGTTTTCCAGCCGCATTTAATTTAGCGGTGTCATCAATAAAATGCGGCCCATTAAACGAGGGCCAGTGGTCAACGAGGTATCCATTCATAGATGCCACACACTATAATAGAGGGGGGGGGGAGGGGGGGAACATTTTTTAGAAAATAACATTTTATTTCAAAGTATCTACACGTCTCCAAGATCGCAATGCACTTATTGAATCTTTCAACACTCTCCAAGGCACACTTGGCATTTGTGCCATTTTCTTATAACAAAGGCTGCCGTGAAAGCTGTAAGATACGGAGCCATCATTTTAACAATATCCAATCGCCTGTTGAGAAAAACGTCGAGAGGGTCGTTAGAAAGCAGTGGGGTGTCTGTAAATGGATCGCCTTGGACTGCTCCGGTAGGGTTGCACGGAGGCTGATAAAAGCCCAGATTTTACGTTAAATACGGTGGTTAAGAATAATCCCCGGTATATTTGTGTAATATTCATAAACCCTGCTGCTATTTATCAACCCGGGGATTGCATATAATAAGTTAAGGCAGGTGTGGATATCAGGAACAATATTAATGAGTCATTACGATGCACGAACTTCTACAGGAAAAAAAACAATACTTTTTTTTCAAACCGCAACACTGCAAATGTGATACGACGCGACGTGAACTCGGGCAGGGTGCAGAGAAGAGGTGCAGACGCACTGCGCTGACTCGGCACACGCACCACCACGCAGCTGCCGGGGGTCTGTATTGGAGAAGCCATTAGGGTTGATGGCCTCCAGGCCTTCAGAGAGCACAGTATCATTTCCCCGCTGCCCAAACGTTTAGAGCGCAAGCGGGAAAAGCGAGGAAAGTATTCCTGCACGGGCGGCTCATCGTCCCGTACTAAAGTTCTACACCATCATCATCGTTAGCCACTGACGATCCACTGCTGGATCGATGCCTCAACATTAGCGGTGGGATGATTCACTCCCCCGTGTCCACACCGCCGTCGCCGCCGCCACCACCACCAATTCGATTGCAGAATCGATTATTGTGTTTGCGGTGAATAGTAGCACCTTCAGTGGCTGCAGGACTGACGTGGTCCCATTACAGACGACGCGCACGCATCAAGAAACATTGATTCGACCACACGCAGTGTGATGCATGTATCCGCGAGCTGAAGGATCGATATTAATCGAAATATCCACAACTCGGCATAATCCCTTGCCGTCACGTGACGCCTCGGTTCAGCGCACTCCCGCGGATTAGCTAGATAAATTCATCCATATTTTCTGTGGTCATATTCTCAGATACATTCCCTGCTTTGGATGCTCATCTTACACTTGTCCTGTCCACGGACCCCTGCCTTTATAGCCATGTCTACTGCCCAAACCAGTTTACTTTTCTGATTAGTCAATTACTGGGTATAGAAATCTACCCTTTTGTTCAAATTAGTGTCACTTATTTGAATGCAAGAAGTTTAGATATGCAATAAATTGGACAACAATGTATACGTCTTTCCCAATATTTTTTAAAATGATTTCCACAAACAAGATAAAAAAATAGACATGTCCATTATATTTTGTCAAATAAATGCGTTGAGGATTAATTAAATACACCAAGCAAAAAGAAGCTACCCAGGACATATTCCAAATGATTAGAGAAAGTTAGCATCAATAAACTCCTGTCAAACCAATGTAAAAATCACAGCACATGAGGATGCCAAAAGTGGCAGTTAAATAAAAACAATTCTACTTTGAAAATGGAAAGTTGCTCAACGTAAATTAATTAAAAACAGGGTAACTTTTAATCAAAAAAGTTGAGTTATTTCTCCTACTGATTAAAGGAAACAGCTACACTGCACGTAGAGTTTTCACAGCCAATATTATGACTCAAGATCGATTTTTGGGCATATCCCAAAAATCAATGGTGGGCCTAACCCAAAAATCTATCATTTACGAATCACGGACATGAAGATTTATGCGATATGCTTTCATTTTTGAGACAATGAGTGGGCCCGTTACATCGCGTTGTGACGCACGTGAATACGCCGTCAACATCAACTAAACCGGTTCTACAAGGGAGCGGAACATGCGACATGCTTTTTTTTGCTTCCCAGATTAATTGCGTGTCGGTGTAATTACAAAACCATGCCGATCTCCTTTTTTTCATCGCACATTTTTTTTTCACGTTCGCACAACCCGTCAATCCATTTTCCACGATTCTGATGATCCACACGTAGCATCACCGTCAATGCGTGCGCACCGTCTCAAAACGTTCCTCTTTGGGCACATCGGCACCACCGTTACGTCTCATTAGGAGCTAAAACTCAACCGGAAATCTCGGGAGCACGACAGGGGGCCGTGTGTTATTTTGTTTGGTTTTTCTAAGAGAGATAGCGACAGCGGTGGCGCGGTACGGCTCAGCGAGCGACTGCTGTGACTTGCGAGTTGTAACCACCGCTGCGACAACCTCGGGGGGGGCGGAGGGGGTGTGACAAAAAGCAACAGCAGGGGTCAGAGCGTAGCGAGTGCCCTGCCCTCCACGAAATCACTGCCTGCAAAGAGAGGCACAGCTCATTGCGCATGCGTGCGTTAAGTATCCCTCAAATCCATACTTTCCCTATTACGGGGTGGGGGGATGAAATTGAATTACGAAAAGGAAGCGGATCCAGCCCTGGGGACAATGCGGCCCCACGCAAAATTCAATCGTGGGGTTCCATACAATTGTAACAACATCGGGAAGGGGGGGGGGGTCAAGGTGACATGGAGGGTCGCGGGGAAAGGGTGAACGGTGGCGTGCTGAGAAAGGGAAACAATACAAATGTGAACGCAAAACGCCGACCCGCGATGTTGTTTAATGTCACGCTTGCACAGCCGGCTTCTGGCTGCCGCCTCTGTCCGAGCTGCGGTGTTGAAGGGCGTTTTGTAATGGGTTCTGTGCGTGGTCGCAAATCCTGGGCGGTGGGGGGTTTCCTCAGCCCATGGGTTGGGTCCCACTTTTAGAGAAGACCGCAGTGGTCGGCCTCGAGAGAGAGACTGCTCCTGACCGTAGGATGGCGACGGTTACTCCACTGGCACGAGGCGGTCTGCCGATGGGGATGAACGCCGCCAACGTTCCACGCACGGCAAGTCCTCGCTTAACGCATTTTCACACAACGTATTTTCCCAGAACGCACCCCGTTAAAACGCAGAACGCGCCCCGAGCGGTCGACGACAAACGACTTTCTTGGGCTGCGCAGCCGACCGATACGATAACAGTACGCAAAATGATACAGTACGCGCAACGAGACAGTAACGCTGCGGCGTAACCTCGTCTCGGTTTTCTCGTCCTGCCATGGGCTGATTCGGTACAGTCATTTCTCGCTTCACGCAGTTTTCTCGCTTCACGGGACCCTTTTCAGAAACGCATCTACCGTGTTACTGTACGTCTGATGAGCTGTGCACATCCCTCCAATGTGTTGCGTTCCTGAACTGAAGAGCTGTCTTTGTGCAGAGGCTGTCAAAAACGTGGAGCAACACGCCGGACAACGTGCCGAATGACATGCAGCACAACCCAAAGACACCAGAGTGGTGAATACCGCATCACCCATTGTATGAACTTCTTTCGCACCGTACAAAAGCCGACCGTGCTAATCGGAGGTGCGGTGGAAGGACAACATTGCTCGCATGAGCATGGAGAAACTTTGTCTAACCGCAGTAAACATTTGGCCCTTCAACTGGAAACAACTTAATGACTTGCTTCGGGTTCGTGTAACATCTACGCGTATATAGATGCCAGAAACTATAACTTCGATAATTGAATATTAGCCGTGAATCTATCCACTGCTGAACGACAATCTCCTCAAGGAAGTCGCCATTCTCCCACAATCACGCGCTGCAACAATCCATCGAGCTCCATCACACGAGCCTGATCTCGTTGCTCCATCTCCTCGGTGGACGTCCTCTCGGGCGCCGTTGCCTCGCCTCCTTTGGTTGCCACTCTGTCGTTCGTCTCGACCGTAGGCCGTCATATCCCTTCGGGCGGCGCGTGTCCTGCCCAAGCCCACGTGCTTCTCTCAAAACTCAATACGATGACGCCTTTAATTTGCACACGTTCTCTAATCCACGTGTTCTCCTCTTCCAGTCTCTCAGTGCAATTCCCAACGGGCGCCAGCCGCTAATTAACAGCCAGCGCTTTATTCACCTGCACCACCACTGGATTACGTAACGTATAATCGCCACGCGTGCAATGCTCATTGCACATGTATCGTGCTCATTCACGGGCTGAAATTTGGTAAACGTGGAAAGTTGGAGGGGGTGAGGAAGCAGGCGCACAAAGCCCTGTGATTACTTGCTCACGCCACTGCTAGTGGAAGGGCCTCCACTCGAGGATGCGATGTAGAAAGGCACCTCTCAAGCGTACTTTGGCTGACTCTTCCGTGTTGTCCTGACATTTTGAAAAGGGTGGTGGTGGTGGACACACTTTTACCCCACCACCACCACCACAAGCGAGTTGCCCACCAACTAAAATAGAAAAGAAACTATTTATATGTTCATCTTCTTGGTTCTTTTGGTAAAGTCACGTAGAAGGGAAGTAATAAAATAATTAAAATAAAACATTATTTTATTATGGGTTTTTTTCTTCTAGATTTGAAGCTTTCGTAACTGCAAGGATTCATACTCTTAGTTCTTTCGGTAAAGTCACGTAGGTAAAAAATTAAATTAAAATTATTTTGATAAAAAAAATTTTACCTACGCGACTTTACCGAAAGAACTAAGAGTATGAGTTATTTTCTTTTTATTATTTTATTACTTCCCTTCTACGTGACTTTACCGAAAGAACCAAGAAGATGAATCCCTGCAGTCACGAAAGCTTTAAATGGAAATTTATTTATATGTTACCAGGTAAGGCCTACTGAGCTATATAGATCTTTTTAAGAAGGGATCTGGCCACAAATGAGAGGCCAACGAAGCGGCTTATCATCATGTGGAAAGGTATAGCAGCTAAAAAATACTCTAAACGCATGTTTCTAAATCTGGAGGGAAAAACCGGAGGACCCGGAGAAAAATCCATGCGACCACAGGGAGAGAAACATGCAAACTCTGAATATACACGCGCCATGGTCGGGATCGAACCCACAACCTCCTGTAAACCAGACGAGGTGGTGAACATCACGCCAACGCGATATATGTTGCACCCATTCATACTGCTGTGTTGATAGAGCCGGTGGGATTTAAGAAACTATTATTTATGGAGAGCTGCGATTTGCAAGTCCAGTATGTCTTGTGGTAAACACTGCAGAGCTTTTACTTTTCATGCCTACCAATCTTCTTCATCCTACAAAGCAATAATTTAGGCCCACAATGTTTACGGGTGCAATGTAAAATAAAATAAAAACTTAATAACACCAAATGCACAATTTTGACTTAAAGCTTTCGTGACTGCAGGAATTCATATTCTTGAGTCTTTCGGTAAAGTCACGTAGAAAGGTTCAAAGAAAATAACAAAAAATAACAAAAAAAACTACGACATTTCGATCGCAACACAAGCGGTCGTCTTGAGGAAAAAAAACCTATCTACGTGACTTTACCGAAAGACCCAAGAAAACAAATGCACAATCTTCAACATGCAAACCTTAACTTCGTGTTTACTAACCATCTCGAACTTACAAAGCTTCTATTCAGATTAGCTACCCCCTCCTCTGCACCACTCATGTGCACAGTGAAGGCCAACAGGATTTCAGAATTCACACCGTCAACAGTGCCACTTATAAAAATCCCAATAGGACAGATTTGAAAAAATCACAATGTATGTGTGCGATGTTCTTTTGTGGTCTCAAGCACTCAGGCCTTCTGATCAATTGGATGCGAGGCCTACCCTGCAACTATAAACACTGTGCGGCTTTCAAAGGCACATTCAAACAGTGCCTGCCTTATTTACTTAAGTGCTGCCTCCACATTCACTCTGAATTATAACCACGGCCAATGCAAATCTGTGGCACAGAAATGCGCAAGACATTCACCGAACTCCAGACTGGCCTCCGGAAGAGAAAAAAAACGTGCAAAATTTCCGCGTAGCACGCACGACCAGAGCGAGATACATAAACAAGAATTTGAATAACCATGCGATGCACAAAATCGCACTCGCACAAGCGAGTGTGCATACATGTGCAGAGCTAAAAAATGCATTGTATGCATGCATGTGGGTATGTCAAACAATAATGCACTTCACATTATGCACACAGACACACTATCGTGTATAAATAGAATGGCAAAAAGCTCACACATGCCTAGCTGCACATGTTCATACTCGCGCACACATGCGCACACACATGCGCACATGCGTGCACACACACACGTGCGCGCGCACGTGCAACTTTACACACATACTCGCACACAGCCATATACTGCAGCAGGGAAAGAGAGAAAAAAAAATTTAGAGAGGCCAGGTCTCCTAGCAACAAGATGTGTATTCGGCCAATAAGATGCACCGTTACAGGTGACATCGTCGATGACATATGCTTTGCACGCTACCTCTAAAAATATTTCGCAGCGCGCAAGTGCCTTCGTGTGAAGAAGAAGAAGAAAAAAAACACGCCGCACGACGACTTAATTGCTGGACGTGCGGCGGAACGCCTCCAGTCGGAGGAGGCATCCCCCGGCATGATGCCGATGGCGTCGGTGCGCGCCGTGCTTTTACACCGGCGACCCGCGGTCTTTGTTCCGTGCCCGTGCAAATCCGTTTAAATGCATTAGCGCCTTTACCTTCATCCGCCGAATTGGCCGGGCAGGACGTACGTGGCAAGTCTGGGGCAATTGGAATGCATCGGCCGTCACCCCCGACGCTTAAAAAGGGGGGAGCGGGTTTAACCTCCCGAAGCCGCTTTCAATTGGACGGCTCCGATCGGAGAGAGGTTGTGTCAGACCAGGGGTCAGGCAATCAAAATAACAAGAAGAGCCGTCTTACTCGAGTTCGGTAAAAATAAAGAAAGAAAGCCTCGATATTTCAAGAGCCGCAGTGCACGTGGTGAACACGAGACGGTTGTCCTTAATAAGTAACGGTCACGAAACGGTCCTTGAAGAGCCGGCATGCGGCTCCGGAGCCACAGGTCGCCGCGCCGACCCGTGTGTGCCAGACCAACCCAAAGCCTACTGCTCGACGTCATCCGTGACACCCGTACTGTCATAGAGAACCTACAACAACACTGAACACACCATTCACAGTCAAAGTGTCTCTGCTCTAACAAGCAATGTATTGGGCCGATGTTAATCCGTGACACCCATCCGTGGCACCCTTACAGTCATACAGAACCTACAGCAACACTGAACACACCAGTCACAAAGTTTCTCCCTGCTCAAATAAGCAATGTATTGGGCCGATGTTCATCTCTACTGGCCTCCCCAAACTGGTGGTGGAAACTCAACATTCCTACAGCAGGGGCCAAAGTCCAAGCATCTAGTGGGGTAGTGTTCATTTCTGTTGAAAGTACTAGAAGTCAGAGGTGGAACCCTGCGTTCCTATGGCAGGGTCCAGACTCTATGCAAGACAACCACCAATTAGCTCTCAAAAGGTGGCACTTCATTGACCCTGCAGAAGTGCAAAAAGCAGTGCGGAGAGGTGCGCGCTTAAAACTGCATTGACAGGGAGATGAAAACATTGAATTGGAGAACACATGCAGGTTACGGGCATGATCGCGACAGCTGCGTGGGCTCGTGCAGGACCTGTCCTTCTCAGGGACACTGGCCGGAGTAGCAAACAAAGGAGGGGAACTAGATCCGAGAGCACGTCCACTGAATTGATGAGCGAGGAAATCAGCTTGTGTGCCACAGCTAGATTCACCGTGACATTGCAATTGCGGGGCCTGTGAGAGACGGTGACAGCCTGGGCAGAACCTTCGTCGAGATAGTGGATGAATCATGGCTGCTGATGACGATGACGACGATGGAAAGATGACAGGTCAAGTTGGCCATCCGCCCGACTGTTTGATTGCAATTCAAGCGCTCTGACCACAATTCCATGCCACCAGAGACTGAGCAAATTGTACAATACGCACCAATTTTTTTTGGTTTGTTTGCAAGACAATTTTAATATGCACAGTGCAGGGAATTCAAGAGCTCAGCTAAGAAGCATTCCAATCGTCTGCGCCTTAAGAGGCCCTATTCATTGGATGGGCCTCGGTTTACGTGGGGCCCTAAATAGCTCTCATTCATCCCCGTTATTCCCCTACGGAGGCCGGACTGGTTATATTGTAGGTCGTTAAGCATCGCCTGACATATTTGTGAAATCTGGTGCGATGGCTTGTGGTCTTAGTCATTCTAAATGGCCGCGCACACCAGGAGATGAATGGGTTACGAGCATCAAGTGGGCCGTACCAAATCAGGACAAGGTGGGTTCCCGATTAATCACCCACGCGGAAGGCGCCAACGGAGGAAAGCTTCCAGGGGTACGGCAGGAGCCGGAGGCAAGACGGACGTTGGACTGCGATCACCAAGCTGTGTTTGACACCTCCGATTGGTACGGTTGGCTACGTACGGTGCAAAAGAAGTTCAACAGAAATACGACAGCAGACTGCCCAGGTCCCATCACGGATACATTATTAATTGTTCACATCATGCAGCAGAGGAGGCCACCGTGATTTAACAACATTATGCTCAGTGACAAGATTAACCCCCCCTGTTAGATAATTATTACAGTTTGTAGCTTTGAAATAATTGCTAATTTACTTTTTAACTTACATGAAGGACAAATCTCATTAAAATTCGTATCAATACCCAGAAGTGCACAGCGTTGGTGTTGTTGGGTGTTGGGCGGCGCAGGGGCAAAAAAACCCACCCGTGGCTAACATGCACCGGTGAGAGTAACCTCTGAACTATCCAGGGGCCCCCCCCCCCATTCACAATGCCCCACGGACCAGCGCGGTGAAGTATGGCCAACCTCCCAAGCTGACACGCCATGGGAAAGGCGTTCAGACGGCAGTGGACTGACAAAGAGTTGTAAATGATTGTTTTGTCATTGTTATCATAGGTGTGGTCTTTGTCACAAGAAAATGTGATGTTATATTTTAAACTGTTTACGTTAATATTCTTTGGGTCTTTCGATAAAGTCACGTAGAAAGGTTCGAAGAGATAACAAAAATAACTTGTCTACGTGACTTTACCGAAAGACCCAAAGAATATGAATTGCTGCAGTCACGAAAGCTTTAAGTCAAGATGTTTACGTTAAGCTAAATGTTCATGACATACATTGCAAATATAATTGGCGATTACATTTACAATGTATCCAAGGCACATGAAGACAATTATTTTAAATGAGGCCACATTTTTACGAGCCAAATTTCACTGGGATGTTCTAATCATGCAATAAAAAAACACTGTCATTAAACCTTCAGTGATCATGCACATCCTGGCTATCAATTCAATATCAGAAACATTTCAAGTAAAACTGTATCATAACTTGTAAAGTTAAGTTCTTTTGTGTAAAAGTTTTCATACCGAATAAAAAAAAATATTCAGACCTTAGAATGTGTCATGGGCAGGGGTCAGCAAACCAAAAATAACGAGATTTTTTTTGGGAATTCTATAACAAAAAAAAACTCAATACATCATGAACCGCAATGCAAGTGACTACTGGACGTTGGCCCTTAATCAAGTAACGTCAATGAGCCAGTCCTTAAAGAGCCGCCGCATGTGGCTCCTGAGCAGCAGGTTGCCGGCTCCCTGGTCATGGCTACCAAAGCACAGGGCCCTACCAAGGGTGAGTCTTGAGAGACTCCGTGCTTTCTTGGGTAAACCACAACATTATTAAGTTGCTGAAAATGTAACGATAGATGTCTCGCTGCTCGAATGAGCAAGGCCCAGTTGTCACCTCTGGTGGTGTCCCTAGCGCAGCGTTGGAAATCCCCAAATCCTAAGATCGTGGGTGCTTTAATGGCAAGTCATAAATTAATGCATTTCACCCTAAACGGATTACTTTTTTTTTTACAATGTACACAATAAGTCAGCTGGAGTAAGCCGAAGCTTATATTTGTACGATGGGGATTTATTTTCAATGTACTTTTTAAAAATAACTTCGTAATAACGTCACCGTACGTCACAGAATAAGCAACCTACTCGTCTGACGCTTACCTTACTTCACCTACACCAACCGGCACCGGATTACACCATCGCCAAGTGTGCACTATTTCATTTATCATAATTTACATTTGGAAGGCGCATTTCATCCATAGATCCCAATGTGCTGGATATACAAAGCAGGGTATACGGCCACAAGATTAAAGAGGTACGTTTTAAGGGCTTAAATCTCGTCATGTATATGGACTATGCTGAACTTCTTTTGCACCGTACGTAGCCAACCGCGCGAATCAGAGGTGCGAGGGAAGGAGAAGAAATGAAACACAAAAAAGCAGTTCTAAAACTCAATGTCGTTGTCACCATCAGCAGCAGCAATGTATGTGAGGCACATGCGTATTTATGAATTACGTCATCAAATCTGATCGGGATTATACATAAGAGGCATTTACTTCTCAAATCCATTATTTTAATTAAACATTAAACACATTATTTTGATGGTTTTGCTGCATTGGCAAGTGAAATTAACAAAACTCAATACATTTGTCCGTAACACTGTGGCCTTAAAAGAAAATATAGTCCAGCAAATGCCACAGTTTGCGTCACCCCATTTTCACGTCGTTTCGCAAGTACGTCGCTGTAGTAACACCATGACCTGATTTGCGTCTCCTAAGCCCGCACTTACGTTGCTGACATCGTCCCTCCTTTCTCGTATCCGTCGCCTCTCGGCCTTCGCCTCCACCACCTACCCTGCGAATTGCTTTGATATTCATCTTCTTGGTTCTTTCGGTAAAGTCACGTAGAAGGAAAGTAATAAAATAATAAAAATAAAACATAATATAATAATTATCACGACGTTTCGGCCACAACGCAAGCAGCCGTCTTCAGGTGGAGAACAGGTCTGTCAGACTCTGTCTACTTGACAGAAACTCAAGACATTTGTCTACTTGACAGAGTCTGACAGACCTGTTCTCCACCTGAAGACGGCTGCTTGCATTGTGGCCGAAACGTCGTGAGAATTATTTTATTATGTTTTATTTTTATTATTTTATTATTTCCATTCTACGTGACTTTACCGAAAGAACCAAGAAGATGAATCCCTGCAGTCACGAAAGCTTTAAATCGAAATTGATATTCATTGTCGCCCATTTCAGGAACGCATACCCCATGTAAACCAATGGGTATTACTGTAATCAATAGGTGACATTTTGAGACGATAGCGCCTTCTTCATGGCACATTCTCTTGCAAGATGCTTTAATTCCTAAAAGCACACTTTCAAACGGAGCACGCTCCACGTTCAGGGCGCATGATTGCTCAGCCAGCGGAGTGTGCTGCTGGGAGGCCATCAAGCCGACCGCCGTTAACGGCAGCGAGTGAAGCCATTAATGCAACACGGTGGCTCTTGGATACGCTCTGTTCCCGTGTCACGTTGTATGACAAATACTTCTTAAACATTCCATTAGATGCACAGCTGTTCATCGATTATCCGGTCGCTTCGGGGGGTGAAGGTGGCCCCGGAATTTCAAAAACGCCGGATAATCACCAATCATCATTACTTAAAATAGATTCTAGATTTGAAGCTTTCGTGACTGCAAGGACTCATATTCTTAGGTTTTTTCGGTAAAGTCACGTAGGTAAAAAATTAAAATTAATAAAAGTAAAATAAAAAATAAAATAAAAATCACGACGTTTCGGAGGCAACACAAGCCTCCGTCTTAAGGTGGAACCGTCACAGCACGATAGCTGTATCAAGTGATTTGATTAATTTTAATTTTTTACCTACGTGACTTTACTTAAAATAGATTGTTTTTGGACATTTTTGCATAGCATTGCTTTGAGACGTTATGTATATGTTGCTTTGTGTTTCAAATATATTTACTATCTGACATTAGTATAAACACAGAAATAGACAAAAATATCCTTCTGTAAAAATCTTGACTTAAAGCTTTCGTGACTGCAGGAATTCATACTCGTTGGGTCTTTCGGTAAAGTCACGTAGATAAAAAATAGTAAAAAATCACGACGTTTCGATCGCAACACAAGCAATCACCTTCAGGTGAAAAAATACAGCAGGCGGACTGCTGAGGCCGGAAGAAAAATAGCTGTAAAAGTTACTGTATTTCCTGTACCGTACTTACCACTCCCATCTCGAAGACTCTGCATGGGGTGATGTACGTACTATGCTCTTGTTTCAATAACATGTTTGAAGATCGCCAGACTGGATACAGCCTTTGGAGCAGTTTTTGCCGGTTTCGCGAGATCCACCTGGGACCGCCGTATAATGTTGGAAGCCGGATAATTGATGATCAACTATACCGTACTGTTTGGACGAGTGAGAAACCCACTGAGATTAATGAATACCGCTTGCAATGCGTGATTTTCACATATCCGGTAAAACCTCTCAAACAGCCGGATTGCGGTAAGACCAAAATTTTGGAAAAGTTGTCGAGGCACTGAACAAAAAAACAAACTCCACCTGGCGCGCTAAGCTGCACACAGGAGGAGAGGGCGTGACTGTGCGCACTCGCAACTCTAAGAGCTAAACCACAAATTGTAAATGCTGTGGTTTGACGCTTCAACACACTGCTGGGCTAAAGCAGTTAACTATTTGTCTTTTGTCAACGTGACACTTTTTTGCTGATTGGCCGTGTCGGGTGGTGGAGGGTTACGACACATTTATAAATAACGCGATCTAACCCAAAAAGTTGATCATGAATAAACACGTATCTGCCGTTACGGAACGCTGTTAACCAGTTCCCCTTGTACGCATGTTACGTGCATGTTGAACCTTCTTCCGCGCCGCGCGAAGCCAACCGCGCTAATCGGAGGTGCCTGGGGAAAGCCGACAAACTACGCGCAAAAAAAGCTGTTCTAAAGAAAAGACAAACAGCAGTTCTGCTGAGGTGCTCCCTCAAAGTTCACCTCACATTTACACCATTGGAACCTCCTTTGCCAGTAGCAAAATATGATAATTGTTTTTTTACCCTTTTATCTGGCAACAGAACTGCCACCTTCTTTTACAAGGAGTTATGTTAGCATTGACCACAATACCTGCGGTCGGAATGCAAACAAAAAACACAACTCTGATAATGTCTGCACTGTTCTTGAAATTGATTGGTCCACACCTGAGACAGATTTTCTTAGAGCCTAGTCTCACATGGTGTTGGACCAGATGATGCCAAAAGGCGCACTTCACATTAATTTTGCAAACAAACAGATTGCTTCCAGCCAAGTCCCCCACATCCAGTGAACCTGGGGCCTTCGACCCTGCCTGACGGTGGGCGAGTTGGATAAAAAAAAAATAGTGATTTTTTTTCTGTTATTATATCGTAAATATGAATTTAATTGGTATGCGTTTATTACATATCTTGGGTGTTAATTGCATATACTTGATATATACATACATAAATCTAATAATGTAATTTAAATGGGGTATTTATGGTCCATAACTGGAATTCCAGTAGCCCTAGCTTCCAGAGGCTTTCCTGTCCTTTTTAATCGAGATTGCACTTTTAAATCGAGATTGAAAACCAATTTCTTTAGAACTGCTTTTTGTGCTTCAACGTACATATACGTACGTAACGTACGCAAACACGGCGCAAGACTCAAACGCGCACATCCGCCACAGCTGTCGCGAACGATGTTTGTGGGAATTATTCTTTGGTTCTTTCGGTTAAGTCACGTCTAAAGATAAAATAATAAATTAAAATAATAGCGACGTTTCGATTGCAACACAAGCAATCATCATCAGGCATAAGAGAAATAGCAACAAAAATCTAACTAGAAAACTATAGACAGACATACAAGCAGACAGACATCACAAGGACACACAGAGAGAGGACACATATCGGCACAGAGAGAGGGGTCGTTTCTGTGACTGTCCCTTAAATATAGGGAGGGGGGGCGGGGACGGAGACCCATCTCTCTGTGCCGATATGTGTCCTCTCTCTGTGTGTCCTTGTGATGTCTGTCTGCTTGTATGTCTGTCTATAGTTTTCTAGTTAGATTTTTGTTGCTATTTCTCTTATGCCTGATGATGATTGCTTGTGTTGCAATCGAAACGTCGCTATTATTTTAATTTATCATTTTATCTTTAGACGTGACTTAACCGAAAGAACCAAAGAATAATTCCTGCAGTCACGAAAGCTCCAAAAATTAAGATGATTGTGGGGTCTTTCAAGTCCAAGTCCACACGTCGCCGTCATCGCCGCCACCGCCACGCCGCGTAAAAATCCACCGCAAAAATTTGCCGGCTCTTTGCTGGAATGAAAACGTCGCCGGCATAAACTGACCTGCCACGGCAAGCGCGTTAATCACCGCGCGATACTGCGCAAACGCGGCAAACCGCGTTGCGTTACCACGATTACGTATTGATGAGGCAAGCGTGTGCGCGTTTTATAAATTGCCATTCGACCGTTTGATCTGAGAGTTGCGGTTTATCCCCGATGCTTGTGGGTCAGCAAGTACCTGTTGTGATATAAATCCAGTCGTGTATATATATAAATAATCAAGAGACATGTAACAATGCGGGGCACGCACGCATATGTTAATGCACGCGTGTGTATTTTTGCAAAGACAAAAGATCACCCGTGCAGCGCTAAACTTTTAGGGGCAATTGCCGCTTCGTATCACCTACGAAGGCCGGAACGGCAGACCGGGGAGGAAGGTGGTCAGCACCACGTCCAGGCCACCTTTGTCTCCCTCTTGGCGATGTTTACACACCCCGCAGAACATATTCATTCGAGGCCGAGTCGACCTAAGACTGGTTCAGATAGTCGTCACCGGTGTTGGTGGCCGTGAGCGGGGTTCCAACTCGGGTCGCCGGGTTCTGAGCGCGGCGCGCTAACCGCCGCACCACCGCTCCCCACTCGCACACGTCCGTGCGGACACACATCACTGTAGGCATGCACACGAGCTACGATGGAACACGTACCAAAATTCAAACGCACTAACATACACGGCGCGAGAATCAATGTTTTATGGATTATGCAACGCGACAGACTTTTTGTTACATTTAAGTGAAAGGAACATACGTGATAGAGATTACAAAAAAAAGAGCACAGGCAGACAATACAAACAATCGACTTGTGGCCATGAAATCGACTTGTTACCATGGACATTAACAATCGATTGAATCGTGGGAGGGTGGCTTCGTTGGGGGAGGGGAGTTGTTGATCGTCAAATGCCTACCAGGGACCTGGAAAACCTCCCATAGCACGGGTAGCTGCAAGTGCCACACTCGGTGTCAAATAAATTATTAAAGGGCTTGCCCCAAAGGTAGAGATATACCTGTTGCGAATCTTTATTTAAACTGGAGGAAAAATCTGATGAGCTATGAAGCTCTTTGTCACCCAAGTCCAGGATGAGTGGGTCACCAAGCTCAGGTTAACTGGCACCTGCCCTCTTTAATATGAGCACAGGAACATGTTGGTCCACATCACCATGCATACATGCCTTCAAAGAGTTAAGGTTACAGCCCTGATATTGCTTTCTCACTGCATCATTATATTGTGGTGGTGGTGGTGGTCGTGCTGCTGGTGGCTTCTACTTGCCTCCCGCTACAGCCGGACAGGCCTCTGGCTGAATTGCTCGTGACTTGCCCCGCTTTGTCGTGAGTGTGCCAGTGGCCTTCTGAGATGGTTGAACTGCTGCCTGCATGTCGAGGACATCTGTTGACATCAGCTGGCCCGCACCCACCAGAATACATCCTGAGCTGCTTAGAGGGTCCACCAGTGACCCTAGGCTTGGCACCCTAGCAGGCTCTACTAACACAATTCTGTTTTAACTATTTTAATTTTACCACTGAGCTAGATATGTCCTTTTCATAAGCGACCTGTCCACAAACGAGAGCTCAACGAAGTGGCTAATGGGAGGGGAAGGCGGATAAGACATTGGGAGGGAAAGTGGAGGTTGGAGATAAAAAGGAGAGAAATAGATAATCGTGGGAGACATTTGGAGGAGAGATAAGCTAAACTTTTTATTTTACCAGGTAAGGCCCACTGAGGCGAGATAGCTCTTTTTAAGAAGTGACATGGCCACAAACGATAGCTCAACAAAGTGGAGATTTGTGCAGCCATCAGGCAGCAGCCACAAATCTGGCTGTCGCCTGCTGATGCTAGCTGTAATTACTGGCGAAACGCCACTCAGATTGTAAATGTTGTGGATTTGCTCTCCAACACACCGGTGTGCTGTACTAGTAACGAATTGGCACTTTCTGTTTACGTGACAAACCTTACTAATTGGCTGTGTCGGGTGTTGGTGGGTTTAACGACACATTTATATTTACACGATCTAACCTGTATTATTAGAGAACTACTGGTCAGCAAATTTGAAAATTGTCAGGAACCCATTAACTCTCTAACGCTCTTGAGCGATTTTTCTTTTGTGCACGGGCACCTCCGCACCTCCCACTTGCCTGCACCGCTCTCTGTGGAAACGTGTGCAGGGGGAGAAGGGGGTCTCTCCCACAGCCCTCTCCCCGTGCATTAAACACGCAGCGTGCAGAGTCTCCGGTAGGGCTGCTCAGCGAATGTGTAATCGGCGGTGAACGCAATTACGGCAGCGATAGCCAACGCTAATTAATTGCAGCCGCCCTGTGTCCGGTTCAGTAACGTAATGCGATTTCGAGGGCGGTGCGCGTTTGGCCCGGAAGGCCCTGTGGTCAGCGCGATTGACTTTCAGTCGGAAGAAAACAGAAGAGGATTGACTTTGCCCATAATTCCAATGGGCTCAATCAAATGAGTGCCACTATGTGGAAATCACAGCAGCTGCCCTTTTGGATAAACTTTCCCCCACCATAGCCATGTAGAATTTCCATCACCGACTCAAGGATGCTACTGCCTCACTGCTCAGATATATATACACACGATCAGGAAGTCACGTTTGACTTTTGACCCCCGGGAGGAAATCTACTTTGAATATCTAGGTGTAGATGGCATTTGTAGGCGCGTCCATTCACATTTACCCGTGTCGTGGTGACACGTTACTCCCTGCCTGGTATGCAGAAGGTCGTGGGGGCTCGATGCCGACCCTAACGCCTGCATATTTGCACAATTAATGTTTTTGGGTTAGATCGCGTAAGTATAAATGTGTCGAAATCCTCCACCACCCGACACGGCCAATCAAACGTCATAGAACTCAGATTGTGAATGTTGTGGATTCACTCTTCAACACACCGGTGGGCTGAACAAGTAACTATTTGGCGTTTTGTCAACGTGACAAATCCCTTACTGATTGGCCGTGTCGGGTGGTGGAGGGTTTCGACACATTTATACTTGCGCGATCTAACCCAAAAACCTTTATTATGAATAATATTGGTCGCAAGAACGTACGTGATAAACTGTACATTTGCAGTTTGATTGTTCTCCCCATTGTCGTGTCGATTCTTCTCCACATCGACCGGTTTTCCTCTCCCCATTTAGAAACACGCGTTTAGATTATTTGGCTGCTATAAATGTCCACATAAGCCACTTTGTTGAGCTATCATTTGTGGCCTTCTGAAAAAAGAGGTATATAGTTTATGGGTCTTACCTGGTTAAATACGTAGACTTTCGCTAACAATATTATTCTTAACTCGCAAATTGCCTGATGAAGTGGTTGAATTCACCAACGAAACATCGTACTCAAATTGTAAATGTTGTGGATTTGCTCTCCAACACACCGCTGTGCTGAACTAGTAACTAATTGGCATGTTCTGTTTACGTGATAAATCTTACTCATCAGCTGTGTCGGGTGGTGGTGGTGGGTTAACGACACATTCATATTCATGCGATCTAACCCAAAAACCTTGATTATGGGCCTTCATAAAAAACATTGTTTGGTTTGTAGTTTTTTAGTTCAGATGACGGCAACGCTGATATCGTACGGCATTAACGATGCCTATTAGCGCGCTGTCCTCTGAGAGGACGTGACGCCTGCTGTACCATCTGCTTCCCCGGCGTACGCAGAGGCCCTCCTGACGCGCCTCTTCAGATTGAGCCATTGCACAGCGGCGGCAACCACCGCGCGGATAAACTTGACAAACAAACCTCACCCCATAGAGCACGGGCAGCAATGCACACGCACAGTGGGTTTGTATGTATGTATGTTGAACTAGCACTCAATCAAGGCATTAGACTGGGTTCAAATTTTGGCAGCCACCCGTGATTAAACTTGGTAAGGTAGGCATGTAACAATTATATGTATGTATGTTTAACTTTTTAAAGGTAGGAACAACAGTTCCACACTGCCCACCAGGGATTATTTGTCTGTCTGTCTGTCTGTCGTGCATAGCCAAGCCCTCGATTTGTATTTCATAGAGCGCTTCGGGCGGGCTAAGCACCACGTGACGCACCGCCCCACGCAGCTTGCGCAGCGTGACACAGATCACACGAATGCACTGTCCAACCAAGTTCCTACCTGCCCACTCCGAAGGAACGTGTTTTGCACGGTACGTGGCCAACCGTGCTAATCGGAGGTGCGGGGGAAGGACAACAAACTAACCACTAAAATCAGTTCTAAACAAATTAGTTTTCAATCTAGATTAAAAGTGCACAGCTCCCAGTGGCTTCCTAATATCGGAAGGAAGAGCGTTCCAGACGGCCACAGAAGCACATCTGAAAGTGCACGCGATGCGGTGACCACCGTCTTTCTTTATCAATACGTTGCCGTACCCGGTGCCTCCCCACGCCGTGCGAGTCGTGGGGGTTGTTAGGACCGCGGTGCTCCGTGCTCATCCTGAATCAGTTGGTGCGGGTGGGGAGCGCAGACACACGGCAGCCGTGGGTTTTGCCACAATGCCATCTGCTGACCACCGCACGGCCTCAAAGCCTAGAACACCTCGGTATGCACGACAGGGAACGTGGACATTTTTTTGTAACGGCGGTTACCGAGCACAGGCCCAAAAGGCCCAAGATGCCTAGCAACCAGCGAACAAATAGTGAAAGCGTAACTTTAACTGAGGCAAGGTTATTATGAGAGCTTGTTGGAAAGAGACACCGCGAGGGAATTCCAAAGCCATGCAGTGTGTGGAAGGAAGCAAGCGTGGTGGTGTTTGAATACCGTGTAGGTGAGACGAAACGGCCAGTCTGGGAACACCAAGACCTCACCATGGGTGGAGGAATCAAGGCGTGCAGTTCGTGGGAACAGTAAACATGGTAGTGGCCACATCAGAGAGAAAAGAAAGCGAACGAGCACGGGTGAGCGAGTAACCGGAGTTGTGCATCAGTGAGCGCTGAATCGTCAATCACAATGAATGCCTCACATTTAATTAAATCGAGTGCAGCGAGGTAGGAACTGGGTGCTCATCACACCACGTACGACAAAGTTTGTATGTGTGTGTTGAACTTCTTGCGGGGGAAGGACACGAAAAAAACTCTTCTACAAAATTAAAGTGTCCGGTAGGTTTCGGCTCAATTTGCGCCTCGATAATTGTTGAGAGTTAAAGGAGGCGTTGGCACAGACAAGAAAACCGAGCCCCGCTCGATGCCTCCTTCGCGAAATGAGTAATATTCCACAACAGCTCAGATCTAGCCTGGCGGGAGTGGTGTGCCAAGTGGAAACCCCATCACTCTGCTCCAGAGCCACCCGGCTAGACACGAGACATAAGACACGAGGAGGGAGCCAAAGCAGATGCCCTGCGGCGGTCGTACAAAACCAGGAGTGGAACGCGCTGGAATGGCATCACAAATACCGTGGGGCCGTGTGGTTTCCGATTCAATTAATTTCCCCTCCACCTCCCATTTATGCGGCAGCTTCTCATTAGTCAAGCCCAAAGGCTCTGTGCACCGAGGCAATAGTTACTCATGTGAACTTCTGGAACGGCGTGACAGATTTTCTTCATCTTTATCTATTGTTAGTGTGCGCCGCGAAAATAATGATGAGAAGATTATAAAGTCTTACTTTGCCTCGGCACAAAGTGAAAACACTGCTGAAAAGCGATTTTTGTTTATTTCGAGAAGATTAAGTGACATTAAATGTCTATATTCTGCACTGGTAGTGGGTTCAATAAACTTTTTTTTTGTTAACAATGGAATTTATAATGTATCTATGTGGCAAGCTTCTACTCCCCACAGAAATGAGTGCGCTTGGATACAGTGCTCTGATCGGGGCTATAATAACCGTTGGAAGATTTAAAGGCAATGACATTTATCGGTCGACATTAAATCTTCCAGGGACTGAAACAACCCCGTATAATTGCATGGCGCCAACCAAAATAAAAATCATAACAAAGTCATTTGTATCTGTGGAAATTGCAATTCTCTGGTCAAATCATAGGAGTGCCATTTTTTCTTCATCAATGGCTCAGTTTTCGTTGCATCTTCCTTCCTCCATGCCTGGGATGGGCTTCTTTTTAGGATTGAAATAATTGAGCCGAGTCCAGGCAAGGACTGAAGCTCCAATGTGCTTTCCATGGCTTTAACTCGCCATTGGTAAGCAAATTCAGAGCATAACATTGTCGATATGCGAGCTTGTCGGGTAGCTCAGGAGGCTAAACCAATGATCTAGCACTGAATCAAGGCATTAGACTGGGTTCGAATTTGGGCACGCACCCGTGATTAAACTTGCTATGCAAGGTAGAAATGTAACAATTCTATGCATGCTGAACTTCTTCCGCACCCTACGTAGCCAACCGTACTAATCGGAGGTTCGGGGGAAGGACAACAAAACTAAACACAAAAAGCAGTTCTACAGAAATGAGCTTTCAAATTAGATTTAAAAGCACGTAGCTCCGGTGCTTCCAAATATCGGAAGGGAGAAGCGCATCTGAAAGCGCGTGATGCAGTGACCGTCTTTGTCTCGATGGCTAGCCAAAAGTCGCTGCTGCGAGTATGGCCGGAGTTCGCGTGGTGGTTTATATGCTTCTTGATGAGATCGGCAAGGTATTTGTGGTTCATTTGTGGCGAGCACTCTGTGTGTAATGAGTGTGACCTCAATTCACTCCCACAGCGATTCAATTGTCGCTATTCAGGGCCATGATTCAATACAAACGTCTATTCTTCACAGTTTCATTTTGTATTGTTTCCCCATTAAAGATATGCGCCAGCAGCAACCACTGTTTATAGATCTGTGACATCATCCTCTAGACGCCACGCTCTGATATTGGGTGATGCTTCTACATCTTATTACATGAACCTGACAGCATAATTGGAGTATAATTGGAAGGAGAGGGAGGGGGGGGGGATATATATATAATTAATAAATGTAGGGCAGCATCGATTCCCTTCCTCCATGGTTCAATTCTCCGCGATGTATCAGGGTCGTGCTTTTAACGAGGTACCAGAATCATCTTTAGAAGGACTGTAGTTGCTATTCAGCCCAGAACGGGTTTTGCCCATTCGTGATGGACTGGACTCATAAGTGCGCAATATCAAATGTCCTTACTTACGTCGGAAAGTAGTGGGTGACATGACGTCATGCTCGCCCTCGGAGAGAGTGGTGTTGCAGAACGTGACGTCAGGCGGCCCTTTGGGGACAGTGACGTCATGCCCCCGGGGGGGGGGGGTATTTAACTGGGGACCCGGGATGTAACCTGGCTTCGTCGGGGGTAGGAGTGGGGACACGGGGTAGGTGATCCGAACACGAGGCTAGGGGAGGCTACTCCGTCCTACCGGCCGAGGTTGGGGTAGTCCCGGCCCGGGGCAGGGAGGAGAGCCGAGCTAGCCGGGTTGTAGGGATCACAGCCCCCTGTCCCCTGGGGAGTTATAGGCTAGGGTGGTTTGGGTTCGGCGTAAAGCCTTAATAAACTTGGCGTAAGCCCTCAATAAACTTGGCGTGAGCCCCTAACGGAGCCTGCCTCGGAGTCGTACATTGCGCCGCAGCACTTGCTTAACTTACTAACGGTATAATTCGCATAGAAATAGACGACACGTATACAAATTGGAAACAATCACCTTTTGCACACAAATGAACCTTATGATGGTACCCCGGCTCTCGCATAATGTCCGTGATGCAGTCATTTTTAGTTTATTGACTCATTGGCGCAGGCAGTGACAAGCGCGCGAGCTCTTGTCACTGCCCTGCTCTCAGGCCACTCAACAAAATCTACTCTCCTGATGGGGTATTAGCACGAGGGTATTAACCACGAGTGAAGTGTTGGCACAGTTTGACCAGTGCACAAACGATGTCATTTGGCAGCATAATAGGAGACCGATCAAACGCAATACTAAATATATTTGCACGCTTAAAACGGCAATAACAAATATAAATCTGCGTTGTTTCCCTGTGTGCAATGATGCTCCCTTTCCCTCACACCTGTTTCCTTTCACAAGACAGCCATGTTTTGAACTTAACGGTTCGTTTTTCCTCTTATAATTTGAGATTTTTTTCCCCCTGTTACATGCCTCCTCTGTCAGCCATCAGGAGCTACCGGTGTGACAATTACTGCGACCGTGCGTATGCGAGCAAATGACAAAGAAAGCAAGAGAGAGGGGGATAAAACGAGGGAGAGCGAGCCAGCGAGCGAGGGGAAGTGAGGGAGAGCGAGAGAGAGCAAGAGATCAGGGGAGAGAGCGAGAGAGAAAGTGAGAGAGAGCGAGAGGGAGCGAGAGGGTGCGAGAGCGCGAGAGTGAGAAAGCGAGAGCGAGGGAGGACTGCGAGAAGGGCTGCATACAGAACGAGAGAGTGAGCGAGCGAGTGAGCGAGGGAGTGAGCGAGAGATGGGGGCTTACATAAAGCAAAGTTATTATTTTTAAAAAAATACGAAATGATGAACGAAGCAAAGTGCCGACTACACCGAGCATCTTTTCGTTTCGACTGATCGTAAAAAAAAGAGGAAAAAAAAGCGAGAGAGAGCGAGAGTTAGCGATGAGCAAGGGAGAGCGAGAGAGTCAGAGGGAGCCGGAGAGAGCGAGAGGGAGCGAGAGACAGCGAGGGAGGGAGAACAAGAGAGAGAGGGAGAGCCTGCGAGTGTGGGCGCATTTCCTGGCCACCCGCACAGCACTCATCCCACGCTTCGGCGTCACGTGGCGCTGCGTGAGCTTATTTTGCGCCGCGACAGAGCCAGGCAGAGCCAGTGTCCCCCGCAAGCCGTGTGGCCTTTGTCACCTTCGGCTCCATCCGTGCATTACCTCTAGAATCACTCTCCGCACACCCACACACTCCCCCCTCTCACTGCCTCCACATACTACGGCTGGTCCAAGTGTCTAGACCCAGCAAGGTGCATCTCAGCTGGGCGGGTCAATGGTTGCGAAGAGGTGTTTTTTAAAATGTTCGTCAAGGATAAGGTTGAATGTAAACCGCGTGCACGGTTAGGTGGGGGTTACGTTCGGTCAACAGCTGCAATTATTTTAGGAAACTTTCGTCAAGTGGCTTTTAAAAACGAACACCGGCAGGTTTTGAGTGAGACGACTCGTCGATTTATGCAGGACAGCCTCACAGCTTTTGCAGGAGGGCTCTGCGTTGGGATGCGTTTGGCAATCCCATGAAAGGCGTGCCGCCCTACGTGTGGGAGTGAAACCCAGAGTAGAAGGACTGCGCGTACCAGGAGAGACGCTCACACTCGCAAACAACCCATTTGCTCCACTGCCATCCGCACTGGCCAGTGTCTCATATCTCCACGTGATCCTCTCGCTTAAGTATGTTGTCCTTCCCCTGCACCTCCGATGAGCACGGTTGCCCACGTACGGTGCGAAAGAAGTTCAGAGTTCTGGTTCACCGGATTCCACCACGACGCCATGAAATAGGCCCAAACAGTTAATTGGGCCCTTCCTGCTGAAATAAATAACATCTAAATCTAATTATATTTTTTTTATTTGAAGGCCACACTTAGTAACTCGTCCTCTTCCATCCGACACATTAAACTCCCAAGTTGTTTACCCGATCCTGTCATCAAATCACGAGCGTAATAACGTTATGTTTGTATATTTTTGTCCATGGTGTCATTCATACAAATTGCATCTCAAAGCGCCGTAGAATGTTACGTATAAAAAATGTTGCACAGAGGCGCAGGAAGCCACACACAAGTGGGAAGGCAGCCAGAACCGACACCACTTTTGCCCAAGCTCTGTGGTCCTATGTTCGGATGGTTGTCCAGCATCCCTCTGCAGGCACCAACACTCCAAAGACTGAAAAACATTATCTCAAGCTGCAACATGTTGAGTTCATGTGAATTAAATTGATGCCATATTGTATGGCGATCATTTGTGGTCTAGCGTTCCCTATAATTTATCTCAGCATTTTTCTTGAATGTCCTTGAATAAGCAATCACATGAGCTCCGCTGCCAAAGAGACCACGTTTCCATGGCTTCTTGAATAGCGCGAAATAAATAGAGGCGGACACAATCGAACCGTACTTTGCGTAATATATATATAT
Organism: Lampetra fluviatilis; assembly: GCF_964198595.1. Lineage (NCBI taxonomy): Eukaryota > Metazoa > Chordata > Hyperoartia > Petromyzontiformes > Petromyzontidae > Lampetra > Lampetra fluviatilis. Next base: position 27,909,720 of record NC_136276.1, on the reverse strand, counting down.
TTTTTTTATGTTCCATTAAATGCCGAACAATTCCCCACCGCCGTACAAGAATCATGCCATAAACAAGAGGACAAAGGTCCCCCAGTTCGGCCTTAAGCGCGCCGTTCGAGGCAGGTGCTGTTAGCAAGCCGTGCGCTGTGCGACTGGCATTGTACAAGAGGGGACGTGCAGTACACCCAAGGCACAAAGATCCCCCGCCTAGCCTCCAACAGACTGTTGGGGCAAGTGCTGTTAGCGAGCACCTATGAAGGCTGGTATGGCACACGAGGGGGTGGGTGGCCAGCACCACGCCCGGCCGCCTTTGTCTCCCCAGTGGCGATGATTATACACACACAAGGTACTCATTTGAGGCTGAGTCGACCTAGGGGAGGCCCAGCACCGATTCAGATCGTCACCGGTGTTGGCCGTGAGCGGGAATCGAACTCGGGTCGCCGGGTGCGTAGCGCAGCGCGCAAACAGTCAAGGCACAGACAGACGCACACACACAAACCCCCCAGCAGTCTTCCCAACGCTGCTGTCGACCGCACAGTCACTAAGTGCTCATTTCAGACCGAGTCAACCCAGGGGAAGCCCACGCCAGGTTCAGGTTACAATCGCCAATGATGCTGTGTGTACACGGCCAGGCGTCAAAGCCGGTTAACTTGGGATTGTAACGCGAACAGCGAGTGCAGAACCGCTAAACGCACCGCGCGTGCGTCCATCGCAATTTGTAAGGCAAGCGGGCAAACAAGCGCGCACGCAACGCGCGTCAACGTTCTTCTCGCTTCTCCGGTGATCAAGCAACAACAACAACAACAAAAACACCCAGAGAGATAACAACGAAAATAACGACAACAAACCCCAACCGGGAATAATAAAGGATAATTCCCTTTTAACTACTTCTGTGTCCGAACACGCAGACAAGTGATACATCACGGTGATATTGGAATACGAAAATCTGCTGGCGGGATGCAAGACGTGGCACGGAGTTGGATCCTGGTTTGGGAAATACGGCTGCTCGAGCTGGCCGTCAAAAGATCGGCAACGCCCTCTGCTGTTGGAATTAAATGTCACCATGCAGCTGGAATCTTCGAGCGAATGGCAATAATTCCTGAAGACGAGCGCTTGTGTTGCGATCGAAACGTCGGAGTTTTTTGCAATTTTTTTGTTATTTTATTTGAACCTATCCACGTGACTTTACCGAAAGACCCAAGAATATGAAAGCTTTAAGTCAAGATTCAATCACGTACAGGTTTTCCCTCGCTTTATGCGGGTTGTATATATGCTGAACTTCTTTCACGCCGTACGTAGCCAACCGTGCTAATATGTGAAGGTATGTTGAACTTATTTCGCACCGTACATAACCAACCATGCTAATCAGATACGCAGGGCAAGGACAACAAACTAAACATAAATTATAAAAAAATTTGATTTCAACCTAGATTTAAAAGTGCATAGCTCCAGTGGCTTCCTAATATCAGAAGGAAGAGCATTCCAGACGGCCGCAGAAGCGCATCTGCGATTTCGCGTATATGCGGCTAACCCATTTATACACAAAATTCGCTATATTATGCAGTTTGAATTCACTCACTATGCGCCCACGTGGTTAGGACGTGAGCGTACAACATTGTGTGTACTGGTTGTGTCTACTGTGTGTGCTACTGGGTAGGCAGCTGTCTCCTTGTGCGGTTGCGCTTTGCGAGCCCTTTGTTTGTAGAACGCGCGTACAATACGCGTGTGTACATTATGTACATGACACGTTCATATTTACGAGATCTAACCCAAAAAAAACCTATATTATGGATAATGGTCGCGAAAGCCTACGCGTTAAACTACATCATATACGTCCAGGCTTATACTGGTAGGAACCTACTGGTAGGAACCTCCTGGTTACACCAGCCCACAGGGGATTATTGTGTCCGTCCGTCGTGCAGGGAGGGGCTGGGTGGGGAGGGGAGGAGCTGGGTGGGACTGGGTGGGGAGGGGCTGGGTGGGGAGGGTGGGGCTGGGTGGGGGGTGGGAGGGGTGGGGCTGGGTGGGGAGGGGCTGGTCACCCCGTGGTGCCCTTATAAAACTCAACGTTTAACCTACTCACGCCGGCTTGTGCCCGCCCTCACAGTCGGCCATATTTGCGGAATACACCACGCCGCCGTTGACCCTGGCCATTGGCCGAGCAACCCAACGTTCCTACCAGCTCCCTCCGCAGGAATGTGTTGTCCGTGAGCCGTGTGAACAGCTGGAATGAGCAATTGCGAAGAAAAAATCCTCCACACGTTTGTCACGAACACTGCCTCACTCACCTGAAATCATCAATTTGCCCTTCTCCACGGACCGGATGGGCAGATATCAGTCTCGCAGCGAGTAGGCTGCTCTCAAATCCTGGCTGTGGATTCCGCTCCACCCGCTGCTCCTGGCAGTATGATCATCATAACTTCGACCTCTGTTGAGAGCAATGCGCTGCACCCTGTTTGTTGACTCAAATTGTTTCTAAAATTGGGGCGCCATGGTGGCGAAATGTTAACTCCCTCGCCTAGTGTGCAGGAGGCCGTGGTTTCTATCACGACCCTGACGCCTGCTGTATATTTGAGGTTTGCGTGTCTCTCTCCCTGTGGTTGCGTGGATTATTCCCCGGATCCTCCGGTATCTCTCTCCACATTTAGAATCAACAGGCGTTAAAGAGTATTTGGCTGCTATACATTTCCACACGATAAACCACTTCGTTGAGCTATCATTTGTGGACAGGTGGCTTCTGAAAAAGAGCTATATAGCGCTTACCTGGTAAAATTAAAACAAAGTTTATATTAGTTTCTGACACTCACCGCTGTGTTTCCCCAGTATGGATTTTGTTTTTATCTAGTCTCTGTTTTCAATAAGTTTGTAAATTGTTTTATCCGTGTGCATTGTATTGAAATAGCTTTTTTCCAATTGTTTAACTCTTGTTTACACATCTTTGTTTTCCAATAATTGGTTAGGCAATAACTTTCTCATGCCATTTTTATTATCATCATTATTATTATTGATGCCGTCTGCACTTTTAATTATTCTGGTAATCATTTCTGATCCATTTGTTCATCATCATGTGGACTTAATCTTAACCACAATTGCAAAGTGAAGGCTTTGACATAGGGGAATTGCCTAACATGTGAATACACTACGAATAAAAACAATGTTTTTTATGCTTCTATACTATGGCCAATACAGTCCTCTAACTTTTTTTTGAGGAATGAGCATGTGTCCTCCTGGACATCTGTGAAAAAGAAGTTTATAGCTCATCAGATTCCTCCAGTATAAATAAATATTCTGATTCTGAACAGCAAAACAGGTGAATGAGCAGAGATACATTCAGGCAGAAGATAAGAGCGTTGTATACATCTACTGTCAGTGTTTGTGTCCGTGTGATAAATTTATTAAAGTGATCAAGTATTTTATTCATCCGAATACCATATAACATATGTGCATACGTGGGGACAACAGTCAAGAGTCCACACAGAGAGATCAGAAACCCACTTGCTGTACTTCCCTATCCTAGTTCAGTCACAGGACTGCAGGCTGATGCTGTAAGCGTGCGATGCCCCGTATCGCCTTAACAGTCTGCTTTAGCGAACAGCTATGAAGGCAGGCATGGTGCACGATGGGGTGGGTGGCCAGCACCACGCACGGCCGCGCCGTTGTCTCCCCCAGTGTTGTCAGAGCCGCGCACTAAAACGTACAGTGCTGGATCACCGGCAGTGATTGTTAAAATTCATATTAAATGTTATTTTACAGCCCTTGGTCATTCCACTGCTGGAAGAAGCTCCCGAACGCCGAGTTGGTCATGTGGGCTACAGCACCATACTGGTTGGTACGGGATGATAAAAACAAATGAGCAGCTAAGGCCCACTGTGGTATACAGCTCGTTATTCAGAGGCTACCTGTTCACAAACAATAGCTCAACGAAGTGGCATATCATGTGGAACTGTATAGCCATATAATCGAAACACATGTTTCTAAACGTGGAGGGAAAACCCGGAGAACCTGGAGGAAAATCCACACGACCACGGGGAGAACATGCAAACTCCCAAATACACAGCGTCGAGGTAGGGATTGAACCCACGACCTCCTGTATACCAGGTAAGAAAGTGAGCATCTCACCACCATGGCACCACTATGATGGAGAGGGCATGGCCCAAGACCAGTTCAGTTATCAATCGCTCGTCACTGGCGTGACTGGAAATTGAACTCACGTCGCCGACTTCATGATACGTGGGCGCTAACCACTGCGCCCCAGCAAATTAATAGACTAAAATTTTTGAAAAGCACATTCTGAGAAATTCATAATTGCATTTTTTCCCCTAACAATTGAAGGATTCAAATCACAGTATATAAAAAAAAAGTTTTTTTTTTTAAAAAAAAGCTTCAGAGTGAAAGAAAATAAATTGTCAACGCAACCTCTACCAAAACAAAAATAGGTTCTGTGGTATAAAAATATGTCCATCTCGAGAATGTTTACGGAAAAGTGCTGCTTAGTAATATAGGCCACTAACAGCTGCACACAAATGGCCATAAGCAGTGGCCATTAGTAGACAGTCAATTTAACGGAGGCCTGAAAATTCAGAACACCACTGGGTCATATTATTAGTTCAAACACACGTCTAAGTGGAAACAGCAGGACACTCGCTGACAGATTATGGAGCTATCCAAAATGTCATAAAAGAAACGTCATTAGCACACAGCTCCCATTTTGCTTTCGTCTCCCCAAAGGGGGTTTAAGCAGTGGGAGCACGTGGCGTTTGATGGCATTAAAATGAATCCAGCATCGAAAATGGTGCGGAAACAGTCTCACAAAGTAACCCTTGTGAATTAGCAGTGTAAGCTTGAAGACAATTGTGGCTACATTTCTTTATTAACTGCAATTATTTTTGGCTGGACATGTGAGTGTGAAGCCCTATCTATACTGGCATGGGTGAAGGGATTGTTTTTGGCTGAAAGCAAGGAAAACGATCATCCATGCGAGGAAATGAAGAGTGGGCGGCCTGCATGCCTGTGGTTTCTTAACCCTGGGAATGACAGCCACCTCGGTGGAGAGATGTTATTTCCCTCGCCTGGTTTTCAGGAGGTCGTGGGTTCGATCCCGATTCTTAACACATTTTTATTTGGAGTTTACATGATCCCCCCGTGATCACATAGATTTTTCTCTGGGTCCTATAATTACATTTCCACGTGATAATCAACTTCGTTGAGCTATCATTTGTGGCCAGGTCACATCAGAAATAAAACAGTGTTCGTTGAGTTAGTTTAGGGCATTTGGTTGCTATCAATTTCCACATAAGCCACTTCATTCAGCTATTATTTGTGGCCAGGTAGTTTCTGAAAAAGAGCTGAATATCTCAGTGGGCCTGACCAGGTAACATAAAATAATGTTGAATAGTTAATAAAAGTTTTTTTTCAGGTCTAGTGGTGCTGTGCTTAAGACTTTCTGAGTCAACGCAGCTCATCGTTCTTGTACGATAGATAAATACAAGTGCCTCTTTACGGTAAGTCAAGGGCAGTCATTCAACATAGGCTGGGCCCCATCAAGGGAATTTGGAATTTCTACCACTGGCTGACAGCCACCACTGGGGACGTCACCAAACGCGATTTAAGCATGGAGGACAATTATCTTTTTTAATCCTGACCATGAAGCAGAATTAGTTGCTCACCACGGCACCAATGACTTCACGTGGGCACAATCGCACCGTGATATTTGGCTGCACTGCAGGGGGAAACGTGCAGTGTGCAGTCGTGCGCTCGACATCGATGACACCAAGGGTCCACAGGCCCGAGAAAGTGGATGAGGATACTGCTATAACGAAGACTGAGCACACAACCAAACTACCAAGTCATGGGGGTAGAGCTAGCCACATGAGCACCCGCCAAGGCCCTTTCCACCCACCACCACCGACGATTCAATAAAATGTCATTATCCGGGGATGAATTTCGATTAATTTAAAATATTTAGGACATTGCAGCGAATGGGAACGCAGGCGTCAAGTGAAGCCCGCAAACACAGCACCACGCGCACTTCGAAAAACATCCCGACTCCTACCAAACGCGGTTCGATTAGCGTATCGTGAGCTCAAAAGTATCAAGTAAATCGACGCGTCCGCTTGGCCCTCCCCTACTTCTCACTCACTGTTACACGCAACAACAAAAAACAACTCCGGAGTGATTGATAGCTTCGGCCATTGATTCGTTTACACTCCGCTTGCCAGACGTCACGATGGGATTTTTTTTTTGGGGGGGGGGGGGGGAGGCCGTGATACTATTACGATATTATTAGACGCAAGCCTGTTGAGACCCACGGCTGGCGGAGCCGCTCCCCGGGTGCGCGGGAAAGCTAAATATTCACATCCTCGGCGCGACCGCACAATATGCACAGAACAAGAAACTCTTGGGCAGGAGCTGGGAGGCCCTGCAGTGGCTTAAGAGGAATGCTTCTGCCAATATTCTTTTAAGGGTTCGGGTTTATTATTGGCCAAGTTAATTCCAAGCTTCACCGAAAATTGTCTCGTAAGGAGTTTGGGGGCACAGGCTCCATCCATAAGCTGCCGCATTGCCGCATCATTTTTATCCGGGCAACGGCGATTTCAGCTCTCAAAAAAATCTATAGGCATGTCCGTAAGGTAAAAGACGGGGGGGGGGGGGGTGGAAGGAAAATCGTTGGAGGTTTTTGTGCGTTTTGCCGATGCTTTGTTATAAAGTGAGGCTTAGAAGTACGTAGAAAAGTGCCGTAGGCATGGCCAGCAAGCAGCAAGTAGTGTTCATCTATAAAAAGTGGCATATGTACCCAGGAAATTTTATGTTGGGACTGGCACTTGCGTTCACTTTTTAATTTCCGTTCCGATGTCCACACGTCTAGCATGACAATGGGAAATGATAACGGCCATATAACTTTTAATACCCAACCATGGAAGGAACTGCTGTTTTAAAACAACATTATCACTCGTCACTGCATTAATAAATTCACAAGCTGCCTGCTTTGATAAGTACATGCAATGGGTGCTAGGCTCTCCACCCACAAGTCTGCAATCAAAGAAAAGACCTTAAGTCTGATGGTTGTGGTGATGATGGTGATGATGACGAGACAGCAGGGAAGGATCCTGGAGGTCGGCTGTCAACTGTGCAACTGTTCCACGCTCCGGCAGAAGGGAGGAGGCAATGCTCCGGCGTGGTGCCGTCATACGCTGCTGGCCGCTACGGCCTCTTGACCTCAACCTTCAACTTGATTTCACGTTCATGGGGAAGCACAGCTTTGGATGATCAACGATCACAACTTCCATCGGGGACTGTGGGCCGCAAGAGTGGCGTTACGGGGGGGGGGAGGCTTGCTGGGTGGCGGTTGTCCACTTCGCTTGCGCGGTTTAATACATCCCACGATGGCGCCTCCCGAGAACAGGCACTGCGACCTGATTACCTGCCCGAGAGAAGTTCCCCGAGCAACAGGTCTGGCTTGTAACCCCCCGCCCCTCCACCCCCACACTCCATGTAGGGGGCAAATCGGGCTCTCAACAACGATTACGATGGAAGTGCAAGCGGTAAATAAATAAACAGTCAATGAATGCCGATGTCTGAATAAGCACCGAGGCTGTTTGTTCATCTCCCAGCCGGGGGAAAAGAGCCGCACGCACGTGTGTACACGCACGTGTGTGTACACGCACGTGTGTGTACACGCACGTGTGTGTACACGCACGTGTGTACACGCACGTGTGTACACGCACGGCCCCTTCGTCGACCCGCTGCTGGATGAGGGCCTCTCCCCACTCCGCGCGCGTCGTCGCTGTTATTTGACCGTACTTCACCACGCTGGGCAGTTGGGGTTGATGAAGGGGACCCGTGACTGGATCAGATTTCGCACTCCACCGATGTCAGCCATGGCTGGGAATCCAAGGCTGGTTGGCGGGTCCACAATGCGATGCGCTCACCTCTGCGCCGCCGCTCCGCCCTCAGAAGATCATGCGTTCAAATCCTCAGACCATTATCTCTGCCGAGGTCAATAAAATGCTACCAAATTTTGCAAAAGTTAATCTGTGGCAACGTTACGGAGATATGACTGGCCCCTTCCATAGACATGCGGAGTTTCTCCCACTGGCTCAGCACTGAAAAACAGAGAGGGGGCAATGCCAAGCGGACACTTCAGCAAGGCGGCACTTTTCCGAAGAGCAAGTACCCCCTGGCTTCCCAAGAAATGTCACCCTCTAGAAATGTCACCCTCTATAATTGTATTCGCACCACGAGAGCAATTGGCCGAGCGGCCCCCTGGCCGGGAGGACGTCACCGCGCGACCGCACCTTCACGATTGCAAGCGATCACGCCTCCATACCAACATACCCGGCCAGGTGTTTTCCAAAATTGGATTCGGCTTTTTCTCTTCAGCTCCCCGAAAACCGCTACAGCGTCGGCCCGTCGTTCAACGATCGCACGATCGGATCAATCAGGCCCGACGCTGCGGAAGCCCTCAAGGCGTAATAAGTCAACGACGGAGGCCAAGCCTGCCTGACGAGACTCCGACGAGGTCCTGCCTGCCCTGTGGGCACTGGCGACCCCAAAGGCCACTCCCTGATAAGATCAGCGGTGTTAACCCCGCTAGATTTGATAAAATCCCACTGCCTGTCATTAGGAGAACCAGCCAGCAAAGGTGTGATCCTCCCCCTAACACTGCCAAAAAGCCAATATCATCCCCCCCCTAAGTACGTTATCCAGCCGGGTTGACCGCATGTCTGCGTGTTGAACGTCTTTCGCACAGGTACATAGCCAACCGTGCTAATCGGAAGTGTGGGAGCAGCGGTGGGGCTCGCAATCGGAAAGGTTGCGTTCAAATCCTGGTTGGATGCCGACTCGGCCCATCGTTCTCTCTGGGATCGAGGAAGTCAGCAGTGGTTGTCCTATGGCGATACTGGCCCCTGTCATCGGAATGTCACATTTCCACCAGTCACTCAGGACCACCGACGGAGATGAGTGGAACGCAATTTTTGTTCGCGTGCAAGAGACAGTGACATTGCTCTAATATTTAGTGGTGATGTTGTTTTTAATACACAGATGTAGCTTACATTACAGTGACCGGTCCTTCATCAGTGCAGAGGGCCACCCAGAAAGGTTAACCTACTTACATTATTGCACGGTGTCTTGGAAACCAAGAAATAACATGACACGTGAACGGTACGTAATTAGCAGAGACTGAGTGGCAAAGAAGGCCTTAAAAGCTGCCAAATGCAGCGCCTTCATTTTCCATTCACAGCAGTGCGAGGTTTTGCAGTGCAGCGCCCAGCGTTTGCACCACTGCGACCGGGTTTTGAGCCGTGATTTATCGCTTCCCACGTCACAAACACATTCTTATAGAACTCTTCCAATTTTTCCGCCATCTTACGTTGTCATTCAAGGGTGTCGTATCCTCAACCTGATGCAGCTTGCAGCTAGGAATAATAATAATAAAACCACCAAAGCAACGGCTCCCGTATTATTACGCTGCCACAACGCTCGGAAGCACACACAAAAAAGCGGGAGGATGGACTAATGGGATACCTCGTTAAAACGCTGCAGAAACAAAGCATTAGGGAGAAAATTTCTGTTGCCTGCACTGGCTCAAGGATTGTCCAGAGATGCCAGCTTGGCTGCTGCTGCTGTTGCTGCTGTTGCTGGGAGGTGAAAGGTGACCCCTGACTCGGGGTCCTCCAGGGGACACGATGATAACGCGCTGTGGAGAAATCATTAAATTAGCTCACCGTCCCTTGCACACAATCTCTTTTTTCTGCCCACGGACGTCAAAAGGTCGGACTTTACTCTCAGCCGGAATGGTCTTTTTTATGTCAGTGTTACGGCAAAATATGCCCAGAACGGCCAAGTGTCATGAAATTCTCTCCCGCAAGGGCGCTGTGAGAAACAAAAAACGTGGATAATCTGCAGCGGGTATAAGTACTGGGGACCAGGCGCGATAAATGTCTTTGCAACAAAAATGTACGCTCAATAGTTAAGCACACAGCAACACAGAGGGGTGTGTACAAACAACCAAACAGATGCTGTCGTTGTTTGCTAGCTAACAGCCATTAAAAAGAGTTACATTTTTCAAAAGCACGCTTTCACTCAAGCAAGACGGAACAAAATCAAAGCATCCGCACGCTCGAATGAGAACCGCGCAGGATTCATCTCCCCTTGACAGCCACAAGCCTGTGGCGGAAATTTCAAGCTCACGGCAGGGCCCAGTTTCTCCCGAGAACAACCACCCTCAACTTCCCACAAAGTGGTAGTTCGTGGTTTTATCAACCCCGTAAATATTATGAGCCGAGTCAACCCTCAACTGGGATTTATTACTCTTAAATTTAAATGAGACTGCGACTCAAGTGCTCTTCCAAACGCACCACCTGCAGTCGGAAATCAAAATATGGTACGATTTGACTTTATTTAGCCAATAACGCACGAGTCTCGAGGCTCTCTGTGTACCATCAACAGCGGTGATCCGACAGAGGGGCCAGCCCTTACCCAAGGTAATACATACCAAACGCACCTCCGATGAGCACGGTTGGCTACATACACTGCGCAAGAAGTTCAACATACATACATACAGGGCATGTGGACTGCGCACTCTTGTTTTGCCAACTGAGATGATGAGGACATTCAGGCATGGAGGCACCGACTCTTTTCATCATCATCGTCATTATCAAGACAATAATCAAGAGCAGCTCAAGGGTTAAGCTGCCTGCTATGAGCAGGAGGAGTTGACGTGTTGTCTACGCCATCCCGTGGGGCATGGGTGTCTGTGCGGGATGGCAGGCAAACACACCGCCAGACGCCTTCCTAACGGCCGCTCCTCAGGCCCGCTCACAGAATGTCCACGCGCCCAAGTAAAAACCCAGTTTTCAGAAAAAGCGAGGTATCATGCGGATTTGGTAGCCGAACCATTTCCATTATTTTTATTATCATCATAACTGTTGCTGTTATTTCCCGCCCATCCTATCGCTCTCCTATGCTTCTGCATTTCTGTCTCTCTCTCCATCTGCAAGCGAAAGCAGTATGTGCAGCAGTGACTGGAGCTCCACTATTGGCTCCGACAATTTATGAAACTAAATTGATTTAACTTTGTGGCTCTGCTGGCAAGATGCTAGTTGCCACGAGGCCAGGTTTCTAACATTATTGGGTGATATTTCTGTCACTCGCTCTCCTTTAAAACAATGACACACGAGGCGACCGGAAATTATAAAGATTTATCCTAAATGTTATTATTTGGGGACATCTATTAATTTCACTTAATCATATTTTATTGTGGTAAAGCCATGAGACGGAGACGTCATTTTTAACTCTCGTAGCTCGCATTGCATCTCTCCGTGCCGGAGCATGGCCCATGGAAGGTGACATTGCAGAACTACTTCTGAAGTCCCCCGTCAGATAATTTCTCTCAAGTCCCTTCAACAAGACCTTCTTGATCCACACCAAGTGGCGCGTTTTCTGCATGCCCCACAAGGACAGTTCCATCACGTGACAGTTAAATCGAAAGGTTTTAACCTCACAAGCTGAAATATTCCAAATTAAGCCGTACAGCCGAACACGACATGGCTTTTGGACAGTTATCAGAGACGAGGCCAAGAGGCCTCTCTCACCCAATACGAGATGGCACCAAGGCATGCTCTGCAAAAAATGTGTGGTGCACATCAATCATCCGAAGCCATTCACAAATTTCCATCCCCAGAGGGAGAATTTTAGCCAAACTAGGTGAAAATAAAATTTAATAATCGGAAGTTTTGTCAAGTGCTGAGAGTGTCTCATTGAACATCGGAACATTGCGAGCCCAAATCCAGGTCAGGGGTCATCTCATCACAACAACTCGTGACGAGTTCATAAAAACAAATATCAATTTGTGGGAATTCAACGATACCCATTCACTGAACAGACTGGTCCCTGGCACACAAATATGGAATTATCCACAACTTGATCGTTCAACTCTCAACTGAGCATGAGTTGACTTCTTGTTAGAGCTGTTATGGGTAATTGTAAAACGTGTGGATTTTATAAATAACTCGTGATGGTACAAGAGGGCCAATTTCTTGCGAATGATGACACAAGGTCTTTAAAAAGTCCATTTTGAAGCAAGGTGATACATGGCGACGACCCAGAGACCTTGATAAATTACATGGTGGCCTGCAGAGTATAACCGTCCAGCCCAAACAATCGGGCTATACGGCAACAACCTAAAGCCACCGGGCAGCCCAGCCGCTGAGTTTCACCTTTGTTCTGACATTTGCTAGCTGAATTGCCTCAATCGCAGTTACACATAAAGTGCATCGGGCTTCAAAAGAAAAAGAAAATAACCTCTAAGAACGGCCGCCGTGTCGAACAATGGATGTCGACCCCCGCATGACGTCAGAAGATTAATGCGGGCGCAGCGCGGCGGGTTGGCCGGCAAGGACGTGGGAAGAATGCACGGCTACGCGCAAAGTTTTAGGATGCGAGAAAAAGGCATGGCCACTCAATTGCAAGGCCAATGAATGCACTCGCAGCTCGGGCACTTACCACGGAGTGGCCGGGACTTGCAGTTAGCCCGGCGTGTTTTCGCGACCTTCCCAACACCACCTCCCGGCTAAGCCATTACGGCGCCGTGTGCCACAGTACGAGTGCTCCCCCCGCCCCCCTCCCATTAATTCACTGCTTTTGAAACCGCTGCCCAGTACGGGTACGGCGCACGCAGCGCTCAGGGCTCTCGGCTCGTTCGGCTGGAAGGTCGCGAGTTTGAACCCTGGTCAGAGATCACTTTCATCCACTCTCTTTGATGATTGTAAAAATGAGGGCCACACTGTGGGAAGTCCGCGGTGATCATCCTATGGATTAAATTACCGCCTGCCTTCCATTAGAATATGGAATTTCCATCGCTGGCTCGGGGAAACTATTAAAGATGGGGAAATACTCAAGGATCATTATTGGAGCACAGACACAGTGACAGTGCAACGACTCTACGTAGTTGTTTTTTTCTAACAGTTTTATTCATGAGAGCGGTACATACTCAGTGCATTCATTTAATCTACAATCAAGCTGCTTTGAAGGATGATGCTGCCCAAAGAACAAATAGGAAGTGTATCGTAGTTACATAACCAGTTTCTGTGTCCCACGCTGTGCAAGGCAGCATGAAGTATCGTTGAAATTCAAATTTACCAATTTGTTGAGATTTCATCATTGCAGTTTGACTGCCTACTGTGCATAAGACTTGTGCAGGATTGCGTGTATTCAAGGCACTGTCTAAGGGGACATTATGAATACTCCATAAAACAGGTTTTTTTTTCGGTTGGATCGCGTAAATATATAATTGTGTCGTTAAACCCACCACCACCCGACACAGCCAATAAGTAAGGTTTGTCACGTAAACAGAACGTGCCAATTTGTTACTAGTATAGCACACCGGTGTGTTGGAGAGCAAAGCGATCTTACACGATCTATTCCAAAAAACCTGTATTATGGATGACATTGGTCGCGAAAGCCTACGTGTTAAACATTATGAATACTACTACACTTGCTCCGCTGAGTACCGATGCAATGACTGCAGCGTACAGCTGTACAGAGCGAGGAGTCCGAGCAGACTCAACACCAACCCACCGGAGTCATTCACAAAGTCACGTGGGACATTGTGAATATCAGCAATGTGGGAGCCCCCCGCCCTCCCGCTCCCTTCCCTCCTCCAAACTACCCCTCCCACCCTCCTCCCACACCCCCCTCTCCAACCCCCCTCCTCTCACCCCTTGCCACCCCCCTCCTCTCGCCCCTCCCTCCCACCCCCTCCCCCCCATTGCCCCCCCCCCCAACCTCTCGCCCTTTCACTCTGTGCGTTTTCAAAAAGACATTGCTAGACACGTGATTCTGTGCATGTATCGTTAGTGTAAGAATCAATTTAAATCACTATCTCGATTGTAATATGCACAGCTGTTAGGGTGGGATTTACAAAAAGAAAAATCAATCACCCTATTAACTACATTTGGCTGATCTGATTTGCGCACTTTAAAACTCTGGGCTTACTCGTTTAATCGTGGCAGTTCAGTTTAATCCCTTGCAATTACAAGGTAATTAATTGGAAGCCATAATCCCATAAAATTAGACAGTTACTAATAGAATGTCTGCAAAAGCTTAGCAAGCAGTGTTTACAATTGAACCTTGGCATAGCGACCTTAGCAGAGTGTTTGCTGGGAGTGTGCTCACGTTACACGAGGCTATGTTGGGGAACAAGTATAATAACACGATGTAAATCTTGACTTAAAGCTTTCGTGACTGCAGGAATTCATATTCTTTGGGTCTTTCGGTAAAGTCACGTAGATAGGTTCAAAGAAAATAACAAAATAACAACTACGACGTTTCGATCGCAACACAAGCAACCGACCTGATGATGATTGCTTGTGTTGCAGTCGAAACGTCGTGAGAATTTTTATTGTTTGATATTTTTATTATTTTATTATTTCCCTTCTACGTGACTTTACCGAAAGAACCAAGAATCCCTGCAGTCACAAAAGCTTTAAATCCAAAAACGTTCTGCCCACTTAATAGCCCAAAGCTACAACTAGTATTCCTCGGCATTCATCCATCCATGTGGTACCCAGGCTCAAGCCGGCTTAGCTTCCAAGATCCGCCAAGGTTGTGTGGATTCAAAATGGTTTGGTTCACAAAAGGAGTCACAGGCTGTACCCTTTTACTCCTGTGCTTTAAAACTTCAGTGCCGGTAACAAAACAGTCGTATCAGGTGTTTAATTGTACGGTTTACATTTGCAATGGGCCTCGAGGGTGTCACCATGGTGTAGCGACAGTGCCGAGTGAGGAGTGGTACTTTAACGGCGGAGAGAGAGAGGTCGCGTGAGGACGTGACAGCCATGTGAACCCGGGAGGGCACGTGACCGGACGAGAGGGGCAGGGGGACCCCCAGTTTTGGGGTGAGAGGATCACGTGACTGGGACCCAGAGTCCCCACGAGGGTTCTGGAAGGGGGCGTGGCCACGCCGGAGCAGTTCTAAGCGGGGTCCCGAGAGAGATCTCAGCAGTGATTCAACTCTGGGAATGAATCTTCTTGGTTCTTTCAGTAAAGTCATCACGTAGAAGGGAAGTAATAAAATAATAAAAATAAAACATAATAAAATATAATTCTCACGACGTTTCGGCCACAATGCAAGCAGCCGTCCTCAAGTGAAGACCAGGTCTGTCGGGGAGACAGCGTCTGAATGAAACACCACCACGCTTGGAATGTCTATTTAAGCTGGGTTGGAAGGGGGAAAGGGCGCCTTGACAAAAGAATTTGCATATCAAGAGGAATTTAGCATATTTATGGGAAATGCAGGTATGTGATTAGTACTACTTGTGAAATGCGTAGGAGGTGGGTGGGGGGTTTTCAAAGTCATATTATGCCCGTGCATTATGCAGGATTAGCAGCATCAAAGGCAGGGGATAGGGGTAGCATTAATAAAGGGAAGGAATGTTAATAGTATGTAGCTGCAGTAACTAAACAACCACGTAAAAAACTCAAGTATAAACTACATAGTATCATCAGTATACTAAATATACTCTCCAATAAGGTGAGCTACTAACAGTAAATAATACATTACAATTCTAATTATTTTATTATGTTATATTTTTTTATCTTATTACTTCTCTTCTACGTGACTTTACCGAAAGAACCAAGAAGATGAATCCCTGCAGTCACGAAAGCTTTAAATCGAAATCTGGGAATGAAGTCGCCATCCTTGATCCTCGGTCTCCGGTCTTCACGCGTGGACCAGGCAGCCTGTTAGCTGTCCTGGTCCGACTCTCTAGTTATCCCTCCGAGCGTTAGTTGAGTTAGCCATGGTGGTCACCACCCTATGTTGTTATCCTGTTAGAGTTACCTGCTGTGTTAAATAAACGTGTTGCCTCAAGTGTGCACCTAAATTCAACACACTACACATGCATACATAAAGAACTCCTTAATAAAAATGCATAAAGAGAACTTACTGTAATAGCCGTAAAGGACTGTGTTTTCAATGTGCATCCTTGTAGCATTGTCCGTAGCCCATTCCTGAGAATTAAACATTCACATATATTGCATGTGTTACTTTCTTCCTATTACTGCTCGCAGTAGAGGAGAGTCACTTGACTGATAACAGTCCAATGAAGACAAACGAGGCGATAAAGTCCTAACGTTTACATTCAAAGACAATGGCCACACATTTAGCCGTAATAACATTTAGAGCCAACGAGTGAAAATATCTCTCTGCTCAAATAAGCACGGGGCAGCATCCATCTATACCGCTGACCCTGAACCAGAAATGGAGAATTCCACATTTTTATGCCAAGGTCCTCCCATAGAACAGCTTAATAATAAGTGGACCTAATTTTTGTAAAAACCGGTAAGATGGGCCGAATCAAAACCCTGTCAGCCCCATATTCACTCCAACAACACCCAACCATAAAACAAAACAACACAAGAGCACTGACTCAGCTCATCTTCTATATGGGGTCAACAACATGAAGTCAAGGGTTCTCATCCGTAACTGGGGAGGAGAGCCGCTTGAGGAGAGCACTTCAAATGGGATCCTTTCTCATCTCGATAGCCTCCCCTTCACGGGTTGGCTCCTCCTGTAATCGAGGTCTTTCACTCAAAGCCCTCTCAGTACCTCTACTCAATGAGACGTCACTCCTTAGTCTGGGGCTCCCTGCCCGCTGGCCACTGGTGCCCTCTGGCTGGCTGGCCCTGTTCAAGTCCAAGCGCAAGACCGTCTCCTCTTCTCTTCCTTCTGCCCACGACTGTTTATTATGCGGTGTCTTAAACGAACATTTCACAGAGGTACGGGCAATGGCACAGAACCCGCAATTGCTCGCTCACGCCGCTGCTGTTCGAAAAGCCTCCACGACAGTGAGCTTAAGAGAAACCCTGGCCAGACATTTTGGAAGAGGCAGGAGTACTCAACACTTTACCTCGCCACACGTGACCTTCCCATTGTCTAAACTGTGGTGCATTAATTGTTTTTTTACCCTTCTATCTGGCAACAAAACTGACACCTTTTTTACAAGGAGTCATATTTGCATAGACCACAATACCTGCAGCCATAATGCAAACAAAAAACATAACTCTGATAATATATGCACTGTCCTTGAAGTTGATTGGTCCACACCAGAGACAGCTTTCCTTAGAGCCTAGTCTCACATGGGTTGGACCAGATGACGCCAAAAGGCGCATTAACTTATACTTTTTAATTAAATTATACGATTAGCACGGTTGACTACATACGGTGCGCAAGAAGTTAACCAAATGAAAGTTCAACACACAAACTGCCGGGTGGACAAAGGATGGAGGATTCAAGAAACGTGCCCATTGTTTTAACCGCCAAGCCAGGAAATCGAACCGGTGACCACTGGACTATAAGTGCCACGTGGCAACCATCACAGCACGGCAGCATCCCTAATGCAACATCTATCCCTGTCGCCGGCGCTTTCCTCACAATGTATGTGGAACTTCTTTCGCATCGTACGTAGCCAACCGTGCTAATCAGAGGTGCGGGGAAGGACAACAAACACAGAACGAGTATTAAAAGTGCAAATCTCCAGTGGCTTCCTAATATCGGAAGAGCGTTCCAGACGATGCACATTGTTCGACATTTAGTCCAGGGTCTATAACAGAGGTCGGCAACCGAAACAACAACAAGAGCCATTTCGGTAACAAAAAAGCAATATTTCAAGAGCTGCAATGCAAGTGAATACGAGACGGTGGTGGTCTTTAATAAATGACGTCACGAAGCGGTCCTTAGAGAGCCGCACGCGGCTCCGGAGCCGCAGGTTGCCGACCCCTGGTCCATAACGGCGCGGCGGGCGGCTAGCCGCGAGCTCGTGGAATCGTGGCACCGGTCGAAGGCCGACCGGCGGTGAGGGCGCTTGCCTTGTAGGTGCCGTTAGGCAGCTTCGCGAAGGAGACCAGGAAGATGTCGACGGGCAGCAGTGCTGCGGCAGAGAGGGCGACGGCGACGGCGAGGATGGCCGTCACTGTGGAGCTCACCTCGCTGTCGTGCCGGCTCTGGTAGTAGCGCACGTAGAACCACGCGAAGGCCACAATCGCCTGCACGCGGTGGCGGCGAGAGACGTTAAGAGGCGCAATTGAACGGAGCAAAGGTTCATAGACCCAAGTGGCTCAAGAAGCATCGGGAGTATTACATGGGTTTTTTTTACAAGGTGCAGAAGACCCAACAAATCTAAATTGCACTTAAAAAAGTAAATTGAAAACTCACTTCTTAAGAACTGCTTTGTGTTTAAGTTTGCTGTCCCTTCCCCGTACCCCCGGTTAGCATGGTGCAAAAAAAGCTCAACATACAGACATACATACATGGGGTTTCAGAGCTATGTAGAGTCTGTGTGAAAAAAATCTAACATATCATAGGAAATAAATAGGTTAAGTTTCATGAAATGCATGTATGTTGACCTTCTTTCGCACGGTACGTAATGTGGTTACACCAAATATCAGGTCAAATTCAGATTCTCATACGAATAAATTATCATCATTCTAATTATAGTGATTCATTATTAGTTCATTTTGGTTAGATGCTGCAGCTATAGTCAATTTTTTACTGTAACCTTTCATCACCGAACAAATAAAGTAACCCCACGTAGATATTTGGTAATAGATTTGGTTTGTCAGCAAGATCCAAATGGTGGCAGGGGCCAATCTCTCAAAGGGATGGCCAATGTGGACTTTACACCAAGTGATGGTTATACTGGTAGGAACCTCCTGGTTACACCAGCCCACAGGGGATTATTGTGTCTGTCCGTCGTGCATCCAAAAATGGGAGGGGTGGGGCGGGGTGGAGAGGGGAGGGTGGGGAGGGGCTGGGTGGGAAGGGGCTGGGTGGGGAGGGGAGGGTGGGGAGGGGCTGGGTGGGGAGGGTGGGGCTGGGTGGGGGGTGGGAGTGGTGGGGCCGGGTGGGGAGGGGCTGGTCACCCCGTGGTGCCCTTATAAAACTCAACGTTTAACCTACTCACGCCGGCTTGTGCCCGCCCTCACAGTCAGCCATATTTGCGGAATACACCACGCCGCTGTTGACCCTGGCCATTGACCGAGCAACCCAACATTCCTACCAGCTCCCTCCGCAGGAATGTGTTTTGATCAACCAATCAGAGATAATCGAATTAGCTTACCTAGAGCCAGAATATAAAATGACAAATTCTGATTGGATCTAGCGACTTAAGCGCAGTAAGATACAGCCAGATTTAAGTATGAACAGTTATTAATGTGTTATATCATATTGTTGTGATTCTTAAATCACGAGGGGTTTGTCATCATACGCGTGCAACTGAGCATACAGGTTTGTTGGGCATATTCTATTTAACACATAGGCTTTCGTGACCAATATTATTCGTAATTAATGTTATTTGGGTTAGATCTTGTAAATATAAATGTGTCGTTAATATCCAAACGCAAATGCATTCGCGTGCCCCTGATTCGGTGTGTGTGAGCATGCGTTTGGCCAACGCATGACTGTGACATTTATAATCCAATTAACAACACATTTGGGCCGAATCAAGTTGAGACAACAACAGGAACTTAGAACTATTAAACCTATTTCTCGTAACTCTGTAATGTTTTCAGGGTTATTGTAAAATTAAAATAAGAGGAAAATAAATTAAATTCAAGCACAAACTTTTTCTTTTAGAATTAACATCAAGGCTGATTCCTTACAGTAAAACTTGACAGGCTAACATTTCAGATTATTTCTAGATATTTGCTTAACAGTAAATACAATGTTCTTGGTTCTTTCGGGAAAGTCACGTAAAATAATATTGTTTTTATTGTTTTATATTTTTATTATTTCCCTTCTACGTGACTTTACCGAAAAACCCAAGAATATGAATCCCTGCAGTCACGAAAGGTTTAAATCAAAAGTAAATAAAATGTTGAACATTCTTACTCTAGTGCCAGCACCGCCAGACTCAATGAAACTTTCATCAGAGGCCGCAAGGATTTTCGCAACGCAGTCACCTTTTCTATTGAGATAATTGAGATAATTTTGCTGCTTTAAGTTTCCATATGATAAACAACTTTGTTGAGCTATCATTTGTGTCCGGGTTGCTTCTGAAAAATAAATTCATACCTCAGTGGGCTTTACCTGGTAAGATAAAAAATAATGTAGTTTTATTTGTATATTTTAAGTGATTTGTTTACCTTTCCTATACTTTGCACTCCCATCGTGTTTTTGCATTGTTTGTTGTTGTAACGTTCTTACCCCGTGCCTCTACTGGACATCTGTGAAACAAATCTTCATAGCTCCTAAGATTCCTCCACGATAAATATTCTGATTGTGTGTGATTTCTCAATTTAGCCTATCATCACTCCAGTGTCAATAACATGAGTGCCACTTTTGTAGCAAGCAATGAGTGATTCATCCCGTGGATAAACACGCCTCCGTCACGGGAACGTGGAATTCCCACCACCAAGGGAGAGAGAGTTCTCAATCGAGATGAGCGGTACACATCGCTTGCGTTGCACCCAGAGTCAATTGTCTATGGCCGAGGCAATGGACTCAATCAATATGCCTCAATGGTTGTGTCAGACCACTGAGCCATGTCTGGGTTCAGATGTATAGTTGTTTTGGGTAAGTGATATACAGAAACAATGCACTCTTGAGAGTTTGAAAGGGTATCTTTCTAGAGTCGGAGTTACAGGCGCCCACTCAAGCGACTCAAGAAGTGGTTTCTGTGGCATCATCTTCTTCCACAGCATGCTCTGCTGACTGCGATATTTCTTTAAGAAAATTTCGAACACAGCCCACACTATTTAAAGAGATTTTACAGCCATTTGTCAGTCCACTGCTGGATGAGAGCATCCCCGCGCTGTGTCAATCATGATTGTGTGACCGACTTCGCCAAGCTAGTGACTTGCGGGGTGGGTGAATCAAGGAGTCTCGTTTCCGATATCACTTGCCACTGATATTATCCGTGGTTGGGAATTGAACTCGGCTCTCTTGAGTTGAGAGTGCAGTGTGCTAACCAATGTGTCACTGCTGGAATACAATGGTGTGGACAGGAGACGTAGTTGCAGGAATAACAAAAGAACAAAACTGCACTTAGATTTCAGCAACGTACTCGCTGTACCACCTTATACAAGTTGAGTTGCAGAGCCCAGGATGAGTGTCTGATTCCTGCATAATCCATCAACTCGGCCTCCAAAGTACAACATTTACAAGCATGCCACAACGCTTCATTGATTCTTCAAATCCAGTATGGGTTTTTTTTTGCAGCCATATAAAAGCCAATTTACATGACTTAACATACAAAGCACAGTCATTGCTTTTTTTGTTCTCAATCTCAGCTCTCTCTGAGGCAAACATTGGCAATATCGGGCTGGCTTTCTGCCTGTTTATCTCGGAGAGTAAATCAATTCTAATTAAAATGAGCGCATTGCTGTGCCTTGTGTGTAGATAATGTTAGGCACAGGGGGTGCAACCACTCGTGAATTGCCTTGAAATAATCCAAGGTCACCTTATTATTAAGACATTAGGAGTAATAAACTGGGAAGTTAACCTGCACAGTCTTGCAACACTATACTGTACCTGTGCTGCCTCTCACTCACCCACAGGGCTGTTCATACCGGTACCGTTCCTTGCGACAAATGAGGCCAAGCAAATGGAAATCTCATTCATTTTCAGTTTCCAAATTTCAAACACTGGCCATTCATAATCATTTACTTAACCATGGAAGAAAAGGCCAAAGCTCCATACGGAAGGACTGTCTATAGAGCAGGGGGTCGGCAAACAAAATAACAAGAGACATTGTCTTCGAATTTGGTAAAAATATATATTTCAATAGCCGCAATGCATGTGAATACGAAACGGTGGTCTTTAAAAACATTCCTGCGGAGGGAGCTGGTAGGAACGTTGGGTTGCTCGGTCAATGGGCAGGGTCAACGGCGGCGTGGTGTATTCCGCAAATATGGCCGACTGTGAGGGCGGGCACAAGCCGGCGTGAGTAGGTTACACGTTGAGTTTTATAAGGGCACCACGGGGTGACCAGCCCCTCCCCACCCAGCCCCACCCCTCGCATTTTTGGATGCACGATGGACTGACACATTAATCCCCTGTGGGCTGGTGTAACCAGGAGGTTCCTACCAGTATAAATTACGTCACAAAGCAGTCCTTGAAGAAACGCATGCAGCTCCAGGAGCCGCAGTTTGCCGACCCCTGATCTAGAGCAACCAGTGGCAGTGGTGTGATCAAGAATCTGCCAGGCTGCAACTTTACCTGATTCGGGAAAGCCTCACTGACTTCCGTACTTCTTAACCTGAGTGGGGGGGGGGACCTTTCTTTATTATTTTTGGCCAATTAATTTTCGAGGTATATTTTAATGGGGGAGGACACTGAAGTACTCCACCTGCAAAAAGGCCACAAATGCAAGGGCGCAAAAAACTAACAATCCCCACAGTCGGGTCAATAAGCCACTTCTGAATGCAAGGAGAACTGGAACTAAGCCAACAACAATCATTGCAGCAAACAGGGTGGCTGGAAAAACCCATGGCAACAAGTTTGGCACAGGGGCCTTTTATTGAACAAGTGAGATGTTTCAACAGTGAGGAAGTAGTAATCGCCAGTAATAATCATCAAGATGATTTATGGATCTCTCTGTGAACCCACCGAGATGGTGGGGAAATTTCAGGCGGACGATGACTTTGATCATATTGACAATGGCAGCAGGGTGGGTGTAGTGGTGGCATTTGTGCATCACAGGCAGAAGATCCCGGGTCTGATTGCCGACTCAGGCACCTTTCTGTTTGTAGAAATATTCTTCCCCTGTTTTGCATGGGTTTCCTCTGGGTTCTCTGGTTTCCTTCCAAGGCACAAAAAAACCGATACATTCTAACTGGCATTGGCCAAACATCGCAGTGTTGAAAATGTATCTGCAAATTACCAAAATGGGATTACACACAGTGGCAACATCGCCCGCTACTAGCGAAATCATGACAGGACCCTTGTGAAAACGAGTCTTGAGACTCGGTGAGACTTTCCTGGGTAAACAAGCATAATAATAATAAAAAACCTGACAATCTCATCAAATATAGATGTGAAAATTTTATTAAAGAAAAAAAACTATATCATACTGCATATTCAAAAGATTAAAAAAAAATTGGTTTAATTTCAATATGAAATTTTCTGCCAGTAAAGAATGCGGTATGTGGCACGTTGTATATCTGTGCAAACTATATGACATTTCTGAAGAGTAATCAAATACTCGAATAATTATCCAACGCACGTGTCATTTATTTAAATATTTAAATATGTTCTCATCTTAAATTGTACAGAATTGTCTTTCAAAAAAATATGAGTACAACTACACCATAAACCTAACTGCACACTCGACTATGAAGTTATAATTAGACCTCATTTTTGCAAAAAAAATTTCCTCTTGCTTGGTATCACTAGTTCACTATGTGTGTAGCAAGAATACTGTATAGCTATTTCCCTGTTCTCATATCTAACCTGTAGCAAAATCACGCCATCTATATCAGTGTCATCTAAGTACTATCCTCAATCTAAAGATGTCAGCTGACTGACGTTACAGGAAAGGTACTTGAAACAAGGAACACGCCTTTTTAGCAGCAAATGGAATCACACTCGTGAACCTGTTGACATGCCAGTTTGCATGCGACTCTGCAAAGAAACAGGTAAGCAAATAGTTACGTCAACTAAAAAATTTCGCAAAGACTTGCTTTGGCAGGCATATTGACCCAACGATCTGTAAACTACTTGTAAAGACCCCAATTTCTGAGCGCTGTGAAGCAAACAATGGGACAAAAAAATCCGACCTTAAAATTCACAACTACATTTGGAAGCATCATCCAATCTTATCATGCAGCTTGGGATCACACTCTTTTTGCTCTGTCTGCAAATTTTTGTTTTGTAAATCCTAAATCCGCCTTCAGTCCTATGAATTTCCTTCTGCATCCTCAGAACCAGGCTTCCTCCACTACTCGCGTCAGCTGCCAAGTGTGAACAACTTTCCCCATATTTGTCAGAAAAGGTCTACAATGTTGGAAATGTAATTCTGTTGTCTTAACTGCTCAACCTCTTGCATGACTTTCAACTTCACCACCCCCTAATCCTGACTGCCCCTCCCCACCACTCACCCCCACACGACACCACAACTGTCCATAATAGAGTTTTTTTGGGTTAGATCGGGTAAATATAAATGTGTCGTTAAACCCGCCACCACCCGACACAGCCAATTAGTAAGGTTTGTCACGTAAACAAAACGTACCAATTCGTTACTAGAACAGCACACCGGTGTGTTGGAGAGTAAACCCACAACATTTAGAATTCGAGTACGACGTTTCGCCAGTAATTACAAATAGCATAATCAGGCGACAGCCAGATTTGTGGAGAAATCCTCCTGTTTTGTTCTTAAATAGAGGGATATCCCTCTAACACACCGGTGTGCTGTACTCGTAACGAATTGGTACGTTTTGTTGACGTGACAAACCTTACTAAGTGGCTGTGTCGGGTGGTGGCGGGGTTCAACGACACATTTATTATGGATATTGGTAGCGAAAGCCTACGTGTTAGACTGACCACGACCGTAATTCCAACCTTTACCCACCAACCTCGTCCCTCGCTGCCTAATACCCAGCCCCAGCCCCTAAACATCACCAACTTTGCCAATGCCCTCCTCCTCCTCCACGGCCTCGCGTACCGTACGTCCCCTTGGCCCTTCAGAGACTACTGCTGTTGTCGCAGCCAGCCCTCGTGTATCGGGGAAGCGTTGTGGATTTATTCACCTATCGTGTGACGTTAATCTGAAAGCCCGTTAACAAGAGCTGACAACTTGGCGTTGAAGCTGACTCTGTTGTTGTACCATTTCGCATGTGCATCACTTCCCACGTCTGTGCTCCGTATCTTCAGCACGGGTCGTGTGCTGTCTCGCCTGTACTGCACGTACTCTCGTTTCAGAACCATTTGGGAGCTTCATCGGTCGTCTGCCTATGTACCCTCTCCTCTAGACGGAACTGTGTTCTTGTA
The DNA here is from genome assembly GCF_964198595.1 of Lampetra fluviatilis. Taxonomy (NCBI): domain Eukaryota; kingdom Metazoa; phylum Chordata; class Hyperoartia; order Petromyzontiformes; family Petromyzontidae; genus Lampetra; species Lampetra fluviatilis. The sequence goes on along the minus strand of NC_136276.1, from coordinate 27,884,744 downwards.
CTGTCTGTATACTGCAGCTCTCTCCTCTGTGCTATCTCGTCTACTTGCCACAATTCTCCCTCATCCCGTGATCCCAAAAGCAAGATGTGCTCATCATACTGTTCTGCAACGTAACGTCAGAATCGCAATCTGTATTTAGTTTTACTCACTTCTGGCCGTCCGCCTGATGAAGCTGGTTGTAATTACTGGCGAAACGTCGTACTCAGATTGTAAATGTTGTGGATATACTCTCCAACACACCGATTAGTGCTGTACTAGTATACTACACTATACACTACTATGCAGTACACTATACACTACTATGCACTACACTATACACTACTATGCACTACACTATACACTACACTATACACTACCTAGTGCTGTACTATTAACAAATTGGCATGTTCTGTTTACGTGACAAACCTTACCAGTTGGCTGTGTCGGGTGGTGGCGGGTTTAACGACACATTTATATATTTACGCGATCTAACCCCCTAAAAAAATATGTATGGCTGCATTTACATCGGCGGATACACACACACATGACGAACAAGCCGTGCCTTGTGATTTAATACCACACGCGATGTGCCTCGCCAGCTTAGTTTCAAAATTAACCCCACGTCGTGACCGTACGAATGAGAAACGGGAACCAGACAGCTGTCCCCCGTGAGAGAGAGAGGTAGGGAGGTGGGCTGCCCCACCCCCCTCCCCACCTCCGCCCCCCGCCGGAGACGACCCCCATAGCCCCGCGGAGAATCAGGCCAAGACCGTGGTCTGAACTGCGGCCTACCACCAGAACCGCGCGCGGTGAGTGACGAACAACCGAGAGCGGACGGCAGCAGCAGCGGCGCGTCGTGGGGTAATTTCCCTTGTTAATCTCTCGTGTCGCGGAGGCGTACCAGCAAAACGATGGCGAATATGAGCCATCCCAGCAAAGTCTCGCTCAGAGCGCCAGCCATCGGAGCCATGAGGTGGTGGTGGTGTGGGGAGAATAACAGCGGCCGCTGTGTTTGTGTCACGTGACGGGCGAGCTCGGATCACGTGGGGGTGGGGGGGGCCGGGAACACGTGGTCGTGTCATCGAAGGTTGATTGTCAAGTTGATAAAGTTTCATACTCTTGGTTCTTTCGGTAAAGTCACGTAGAAGGGAAACAATAAAATAATAAAAACATTATTAATAATAAAAAATATTATTTTATTGTTTCCCTTCTACGTGACTTTACCGAAAGAACCAAGAATATGAATCCCTGCAGTCACGAAAGCTTTAAATCAAAATTGATCAAGTGTATTAGAAACGTATGAATATTTGTTAATAGTGGAGAGAAATTCGATGAGCTATGAACTCTCTTGTATTTTTTGTTACAGATGTTGTGTAGTTTCAACTGAGGTGCAGTTTAGCCCAGAGTGACCTTTGTCACTCACATTGACAAAATAAAAGACACATTACATAAAGTTAGGAAGCATGTTTTTTTGGGGGGGTGGGGGGGGCAGAGCTTTGTGACGTTATATTTGAAGGGGGGTCTGACTTTTTATGACACCGTGTGACGAAAAGGGGGGTCAAAAATCGTCCAAAATCGCGTAACGTCATTTATGGACGGCCCCTTAAAATAAATGTACCTGAAAAGGTACATTTATTTTTACTTTTTCATTCATTACGATTCGATCGTTTTAATATTTGTTCATTTGTATCTTTGTATTGTGAAAATAACGCATCCCTTTCATAAAACGAGCGATACCTGTACAATTGGTCAAGACTCAACCAACGGCAAAACTTTATAATTACGTCTAAGCGTGACAAATTTGCCAATTGTTTAGGTTTTTTTTACCTGAATAATTTACCTTTTATTTTAATATAAATTAACTAAACAAAGCTGTCATCCAATCAAATGCTTAAGGGGCCGTCCATAAACGACGTCACGCGATTTTGGCCGATTTTTGACCCCCCTTCCCCCCTCCTCGTCACACGGCGTCGCAAAAAGTCAGACCCCCCTCAAATATGACGTCACAAAGCTCTGCCCCCCCCCCCAAACCATATTTCCATTTTTTAAATAAAACATGCTTCAAATCACTTTAAACTATTGCCATTGTAGTGCGTATTTATTGTGGCGCTGCACTATGATGTTGTAGGAGAAAACATGTATTACAAAGTCTATTTAATTAAGTAGAACGTGTTGTCTATATTAATTTAAAGTTGCGCATTTTGATGTGACGTCACATTTCTCAAACGCCCCCCCCCCCTCGTCACAGATCGTCACAAATGTTTGACCCCCCTCCCCCCCGAGGTGCGTGACGTCATTTATGGACGGCCCCTAAGTGAAGCACCACTCCATTTACCAAAAGAGGAGCATCTGACACTACTCAAGAGTTACGGCACACCAAATCCATCCCAAGAACCCTCACACACACACACGGACGGAATAATCGAGACTCAACCAACCCCGTACCCACACGAGATATTTCCCCGAGGAGTGTGTTTCAAGAAATTGAGACAAATCAATTTGTGTGATTATAATAAAACATTTGGCCATCTGTCATACAGACAAACTACCAGGGGGTGGGAATTTAATTGAAATTATCTATTAAAGCCTCATTATCTGCAAATACATGAGTCCTAGATCAGCCAGTGTGACAACGGGACACCCTGCCCTTTCTGGCAAACTGACCTTTCTAAGATTCAAAATCATGAGAGTAAAACAAACTTTAGCCTTTAACACATGGCGAATTAATACAGTAACAATGCATAGTACACGCATTTTTTTTTAAAACAAAGGCATGTCCATTATGTTGTTTTGATAACGATCACATTCGAGAACGCCTTTTCAATAAAAGAAAGATGGGTAGGCTCGGTATACACTCCACGCATATCCCATCGTGAATTAACATTTCATGAACAATTGACTCATGCTAAATTATCATTTGGCCATTGGTTAACACTGATTTATGGTGGACAACGTATTGATCAACAGTGATTACATAGTCTGGGCAACTCAATTTAAAGTCCCCTAGAAGTACAGTAAAGTACAGTTTAGTACTGGTAGGAACCTCCTGGTTACACCAGCCCACATGGGATTATTGTGTCCGTCCGTCCGTCGTGCAGGGAGGGGCTGGGTGGGGTGGGGAGGGTGGGGAGGGGCTAGGTGGGGAGGGTGGGGCTGGGTGGGGGGTGGGAGGGGTGGGGCTGGGTGGGGAGGGGCTGGTCACCCCGTGGTGCCCTTATAAAACTCAACGTTTAACCTATTCACGCCGGCTTGTGCCCGCCCTCACAGTCGGCCATATTTGCGGAATACACCACGCCGCCATTGACCCTGGCCATTGACCGAGCAACCCAACGTTCCTACCAGCTCCCTCCGCAGGAATGTGTTTAACCTCAGCTTATTGAACGAGTGGCAAAGCTACTCGAGATGAAGTTACAGAGTACAAACGCGTTTTCGGGCTGGTCCAGATGTCTTGTGGCCCCAATTTAATTCTCGAAAACGTAATACTGTATACAAAGAATTAAGTCAGGGTTATTTAATAAATAAGCGAATAAGCAAATGCATAAAAAAACACACATGGTCGGGGTGGTAATTGGAAGTCACAAGGCATCTGGACCACCCTCTACAATAGCTGCAATCGCAAGTACGGCTCACATTGCGGGGAGTGCGACCAGAATTAGCATGCGCAAGTCATCACGAGCCCAGCCAGCACTGTGGTATAGCCAAGTGCGCAGTAATTGAGCAGTAATTGATGAAGTTTTGTTGGGAATGATTGAGCGTTTTGTGGTAGCCTGAGGTGGTAAGTACTGAGGGACTAATTACCCTTGGAAGTGGGAACTGCACTCTTATAAAAGCTAATCAAATTTTCGCTTTGTGTGTTTTTGATGGATCACATTCTATTATAAATTTATAACTAACAGTTAAGCATGAGAAGAAATGCATTAGTAATGAGCTGGTAATTAAAATGTAGAGTACTGTTACGTACGTTTAATGTATTTGTAGACTACACTGGTGACTAGTAACGGGCTTGAACAGTTTTCTGATGGATGTAGCATCACACTTCCACAAAGTATTAGAAAAACAATTATCAAAATTCTAATTTGGATTCAACACTCTTCATAACTCCCAGAAGAAATATTTCATAGGCCAGGGTAAAACAATGAATAAAACTAAATATCTTCATTTAAGGGTCCTAAAATCAAAAATGTATGTTTTTGTATTTAAACCCTCACATGAACCATGAGGCCAATATCTTAAAAATCCCAACGTAAATTTTGCTATTGGCTTCATGTCAGGAAACAGACGTGCATATTCAGAATTGTGCCGCTATCAGCACGCGACTTTGTCAGAGAAGAATCGAATGAGATGATTAAATGACGGAACTTCTGAAGTTACTGGGCCTTTTTTATCCACGTAAGAAAAGTGTTTGATGTCCTGCAAAACAAGTTCGTCACATTTCAATCAAAACATGTTGTGAGAAAATGAGAATGTCACTAGATTTGAGGACGTGGTAGAACCAGAGGTGGCTGCCCAGATTCAAGCCCTACACCTGAGTAGTGCTGGCTCTATGGTGTCACCCCAGAGCCACGTGGTCACTTCCTTTATCATATTTTCAGTCCACAGGCAAGCCATCAGGATAGTCAGTGCTACTGTGGTCATACAACCAAAACTATGGACCATGTAGGAAACCACTGTCGTCTTATACAAAATCTTTCACACCCAATATTATAATGCCTTGATTTATTTTGGGTTAGGTCAAGATGTTAACTACCTCGCCTGGTATACAGGTCATGGGTTCGACCCCGACGCCTGTATATTTGGAGTTTGATTGTCTCTCTTCCTGTGGTCGCGTGTATTTTTCTCTCCACATTTAGAAACGTGTTTAGATTATATGGCTATACATTTCCACGTGATAATCCACTTCGTTGCGCTATCATTTGTGGCCAGGTTGCTTCTGCAAAAGAGCTGTGTAGCTGTGCGGCTTACCTGGTAAAATAAAAAAAGGTTTAGTTTAGTAATTTAGTGTAAACATGTGTCATAAACCCTCCTCCACCCAACAGCCAAGGTTTCACCTGAATAAAACGTGCCTATTTGGTAACACTGGTCAACAAAAAAAAACATTTTTTTCTGGCCTGGACTTTTGCAGCTGTTTTAGACAAACAACATCTACAACCAGACTGCTTAGAGACCTGGGAATTAAGGGCCAGAGCCAGCGTTCGGCAATCAGAGCTGTATCGGAGGCGGCAGAAGGCAGCAGTCAGTGGCTCTGGATGAAGAGGAAAGACCCCAGCTGGGCCCCAAAGTGAGAGGGCCAGGAGGTATGCAGTCAACAATGCTTGACTCAGGGAGGAGGACGCCCCCTGCCATGCATAGTCCCATGGGATGCTGGCTATCAACAACAAGGCAACTCCTATGACTAATTGGGAATGGGACGCAAGCGTAGGATTGATCACACTGTCGCTGGCCGCCTTTGGGGAGGGTGTATAGTATGAAAGGCCGAAACACCCTAGGAACCAAAGGTTCACTACTGACGATGGGCTCCCCAAATTTCACCAGGCTCACTGTTCATGAACTCTTGGAAGTGCTTGCACAAAGGATAGTAACATCTCATCCTGTGTTCTTTGGAATCTAATTTCAGGGTGCTGATTTGCTCTATCACATCTCATTTTTATGCTATCGGCATACCCCATTTTCATTGATTTTACCCAAAATTAACTCTGTCACTTATGATTGCAAGTTGTTGCGAGTCAGTGACTGCTTTAGTGTTAAAATATGGTGCTGTGTTTTTAGGATAGTGTGTTTATAATATAATTTTATGTCGATATCGACATTTATTTAATATTTTTCTTCTGCAGTTTTTATTGAAAATACAATATTTGATATCTCAAAAACCTGATGTGATAGACAAAAACTGATGCCAGATTTGGAATCAGCACCCCAAAATTACATTAAAATCCGTTGGAATACCTTATGCCAGAAAAAGTGTTGACCAGTGTTATTTATTCAGCAGTAATACATTTGGCACATTTGTTGGAGCACCTTTTCAAACACTACCTTCTGAAAATCCTGACGCCCAGCTTTTTAAGTAATGGACTATACCGTATATAGCATTACATCCAAAGTTAAATGCATTGAAAATAAGTCAAATATAGACATCAACATGTATTGCGCAGTTTATTATGTACAATGAAAAACCTGCAGGTGTTCAGAAAATTTTACATAGAATTACTCCATCCACCAACTATCTTTCTGAATAAGGCCAATTTAACACAAATGTGATTTAAAAAAATGCTGTACTATTTGTATGTTATGATTGTAGCACTTGTCCGCTGTGTACAAAAATAGATTTTAAAAAGCTACCAGTTTTCACTCTACTTGTATACAACTTTAACATTCCTCTGTAAACGTTTGAACAGTAATAGAAGTTAGAAATGTAACGATTCACTCACTCTTAAGATGCTATGAACAGGCCATCAAGGGTTAAAATTTAGTTCGTAACTTTGCTGCTCTTGTAGTTAATGTGTAATCTATAGAAGTAAAAAACTTGTGAATCTAAGGGGATTAAAAAAACGACATAAAAGAATCTGAAACCAATTATTACATGCACAATTCGATGCACGTCTTGAATAAGAATAAACTTTAATGAATCAATGAATCGCTACACCCTTCCTACACATATTCACGTTATACAAATAAAACACTAGTTGTTAATACGTTTAGGCAAACACAAATTACATGTCAAAGATCTTATCACTACTGCCGAGTAAAAAATGCTCACTTTCTGTTATTGTACATGAAACCAAAGATCACAGCAATGACAAATACATTTTGACATGTGTTCAAATAAGTGTTCAGCAGTAGTTATTTAAATGTATGCAACATTTCATTGGGTGGCATAGCATTATGCATTCATCCATACAAAATAACACATTCATGCAGAGGGAGCTGGTAGGAACGTTGGGTTGCTCGGTCAATGGCCAGGGTCAACAGCGCCGTGGTGTATTCCGCAAATATGTGAGGGCGGGCACAAGCCGGCGTGAGTATGTTAAACGTTGAGTTTTATAAGGGCACCACGGGGTGACCAGCCCCTCCCCACCCAGCCCCACCCCCCACACCCAGCCCCTCCCCCCACACCCAGCCCCTCCCCACCCTCCCCTCCCATTTTTGGATGCACGACGGACGGACACAGTAATCCCGTGGGCTGGTGGAACCAGATGCTTCCTACCAGTATAACCCACAAGATTTAGAATCTGTACATTACATATACCTAGTCGTGGCTTTTGATATCCTGTGTGCATTTCTCAAATACACGCAGACTAAATAAAAACATGCTGCTCTACTGATCCTTTGAGTAGGGGACACAATACAAATTTTTACATTCATTATTTAAATCTGCCTTCTTAAACACTGGTGTCGCAGGCTGGACCATTAACATCATGACTACAATCATGATCATGATGTTAAAACTGCTTCGTGTTTAGTTTGTTGTCCTTCCCCCACACCTCCGATTAGCACAGTTGGCAAGGTACGTTGGCAAAGAAATTCAATATACATACGTACCATTTCCAAAGCGACCCAATACAAAAGTGGATCATCTCTCTTCAGTCCACTGAGAATTTCTGCAAGCCCGCGAGTCCGCTTTTTAAAAAGATAATGACGAGCCCTACAAACATGGACACATAGGGTTTGGCTAACTTAAAAACTGTTCAAGCAAAATTAGACAATATGGGAGTATGCCTCATTTCCAGGTACAATGTATAAATCTCCATGACTTTAGGTTGTAACAACACATGGTGAAACCTGAATAAGCATTAGAGAGCCATGCCATAACTGCAAAAAACGTAATCTGTAACATTTCATGTGTGCTATGTGCCAGACTGATTCTAAGTCTGATTTCCATCTGGGGGGGGGAGGGGGGGGGAATAACTCTTTTTTTTTGTAATAGCACTGGTGAACAGACACCTGCTCCTTGTGCCAACCCCAGACGCAATTGGGACACAAGTGAGACTGCAACATCTCTTTCCTCGCTCACTGAACCGTGTTCATTAACTAAACTGAAAAAACTAAAACTTATTTTACACACAGCTAATTTTTGTTAACCTACCTCTACATTACAATTCATGGTAAAGTAAAAAAAAAAACTTTGCTTCATGACCACCACAATCCTACCTTGCCTCGATCCCTACTTAGTCATGGTGCGATGCAAATTCCAAAAGAGAGAAGTGAACGTGCAGATGGGGCCAGGCAAAGTCCCAAAACTGGAGCTCAGGATAGGGCTAATCAGGTTTACAAAGTGTGGGTTCATGGTTGGATTAGCGTATGATTTCGTTGGTATGGGATTTGCAAAGTTTGGCCCTTTTACCTTTTGACCAGCACCTCCGATTAGCGTGGTTGACTACGTATGGTGCGAAAGAAGTTCAATATACATACATAAAACACTCTAAAGAGGTCCCCCTTGGCTATAGAAGGGAGACGTAGGGAGTGTATGGTATGTGAGGTACAGGAGGGTATGAGACATTAATGAAAGTAGGTGAGATCGTGTGATTCGTGGGAAGAAAACGTGGACAAGCTCAGCAAGATTCTAGAAGTTTTGTGCCTCAACATGACAAAATACTTTAAATGTACTTTAAGGCAGGGCATGATAGTGCTCTAGAGATATCACTCGTGATGTATTTAATTGGGATTCAGTGATTTTACAATGTTGCTCGAGTGCAACACATAATTAACTTGTTTTGTTACTTCCAAGTATTTTTTTTCTTCATAACAAAGTTTCCAAGTTGTGTTGGACAGTGAGGAACTGTAATAATTCATTCGACCTTACTCCCACAAAGATTAAATCAGCGTGAGTCAGAGTAATCACGGGATCAAAAAAACTTAATTATTTGCTTCATTTGAGCCTTCACATTTCATCCTGTTACATTAATGTATAATTTTAATGGTAATAATTGATTCTTATAAGCAATGCATGTATGAATGCATCAGAAGTATACTCATTTGAATAGCCTAATTTTTACGTAACAAATGCATGTTCATAATTAAAAATGTTTTCACAAGTACAATCAAATTGTGTGCAAGACTAGTTTTTTATTCATATATGTCACATATAATTAAGGGACTCCTGCAGCTACCAGAGGTGCTACATTCACCACAAACTTAAAAAAGAAATAATTGACTCTCAAATCAAACCGTGACCCATAATCGTGACAATTCACAGTGGGACGCGGGTAGAAATCCGTACAGGCCACACGCCTGCAAGGCCACGGTGCCTACAAGACGAGTGGCACTCGTTAGTCGGTTCGCGCGCCTTCCTTCGTCAGCTCTTAACGATTGGTTTCACTGAACCGTGACCATAGCCACTGCGCCGGTAGAAGCGCCGGAGTGGGAAGTGGCCGGTGATGCGCTGCTGCTGCCACTGCCGCCACCTCCGCCTCCACCTGTGGCCGAATGTGCGGCACCCCCACCGCCCGCTCCACCTCCGCCGCCTGCCGTCGCAGCGGAGGCCGCCGCCGCCGACGACGACGGGTCCACCTTGCTGATGTGCGTGACGAAGCGCAGGCGGAGCTGCAGCGCGGGCCGCAGCGTGCAGATGATCTTCTCCACCTGCAGCAGGACGGCGCAACGGTCAGTCGGCGGCTCGCACGTGCGCACCCCGCACGTTGGGTCGTGCGGATTACGGGCCTTGCGGCGTTCGGTCCCGAGCTTAAGTCGAGTAACACACCCGCCTTCCGTCATGCGATACAGAACTCGCAAGATGGATGTGTGTACACGTTGAACGTCTTTCGCCCCGTACGGAGCTAACCGTGTTAATTGGAGATGGGAAAATGATCATGATGATGATGATGATATAGAGCATGTATTGTGATGCCGACCTCCTGTGATATGGTGTAAACTTTATATCATACAATGCTAACTTTAGTCACAATGAGCTGTTACCAGGATATTAAGAGCTGATGTTATTGCAGTACAAGCCGCATAAGTATGTAATGCTTCACACCCGCAGAAATGTGATTAATTGTCATTACTAAGGTCTCAATTCAATAATTGTGTTTTTTTAATTGTATCATCTTGTTTGCGTTATCGTGCTCATGTCTCATTTGCACGAGTTTTTTTCCTTCCGTGAATATACATTTATTAGCCTTTTGCCAGTCCAAGGACGGGTGTATTGCAGTAAATCTGTAACTTGCAAGCGAAAAGCAGACCGCGACGTGATATTCATTGCATCCATTCGTGTGCAATTTGTAAGGCCGCGGTGACACAGACCTATTTCATTTTAAGGTTATAATCCCTTGTTCATCACGACGTCCTTTTTACTTCTATGTCTCAGTAGCGTTACGGAGATCGCGTGACGCGAGGGTTCTGCCTTTGTAGTGAGGGTTGTGAGTTGACACCGAGGAGGGGGAGGAGGAGGCGCCTCGGCCCCCCATGTGGAGTGACGTCACCAGCTAATTATTATGAATGGGGGGGGGGGGTGTCCATTTGGAGGACGTCACTTTATAATGATTATATATTAATGAGCGGGGCTTGGTCGATGTAGAGTGACGTCACGAGCGTTAAGGACAGACATTCCTGGGTGATTATAGTAGGTAAAGTATTTCATTCTCGCTCGCAGAATGCGATGCACGTATTGCGAGTAAGAATAAAATTTCATGGACGATTCCAGGCATTGTAAAACGACTAACACCACACCAAACCACCTTTCTTAAGCAGTTCAAAAGAAGCCGCCTGTATAGCGTTACACCTTCCACCCGTGTTCTCATGGATCTACAAAGTCGAGTATTTTTACCTTTACGTGTAAAAGCGGAGTTTTACAGTATTCACACGAGTCCTCGTGCGTTTTACCAAGACAGCAATGCACGCCGGTTTTCCTTTTGGAGCCACTCACCGAGTCTTTTACACTGTCGCCGGTAAACATGTACTTGACATGGTAGAGGAAGTCGCAGATGGGGTCCATGTGACCCATGTGTTTACAGTTTTGGTCGACCGCTTGCAGCATCTCGTAAAACTCCACCGCAATCTGGCACGGGATGCGTAGAGGGAAAAGGGAACAAACAAAAAAAGCCCACTTCTAAATGTACCCAGACAACAGTTTTCCATGGCATGAGATGTGCACACACACTCAAAATGTTTTTGCAATTGGATAATTTGTTTAACTCAGTGTTATATTCTGAATGCCCTTGTGTCAAGCCAAAAGTAAAGTTGTCCTCTTAATCAAACAGGCATTGGGATAGTGCTGATCTGATGGCTCTAAGCCAAACTTGATTTGATGGCGTTAAGCCAGTGGTGGAAATTCCACATTCCTCTGGCATGGTCCAGTATATAGGACAGCCATATAATTTCACAGTGGTTACTCGAATTGTCAATTCCAAGGGTTGACTGAGAGAGCTGACTCCCATTGGGATTGAACTCGCAGATTCTGATTATGAGCAGAGCGATCTAACCTCTGCACCACCCGTGAGAGATTGAAAATAAAAAAGCCTTATTTAAATGCATCGCTTGTGCTGATCTTTACAAATTGTACCAGATAATAATTCTCCTACAATTCATGATCTGCACTTGTGTCTCGGTAGCAGCAATGATGCTGTGCCCTTTGCCAATATCCCCAAATAAAAAACCATAGTAATGTCTTTATAGGTATATATTATACATTTGCATGCTGTAGCCATTAAGCAATGACAAGTGGTTCTCTCCTACCAATGCACATCTGGCCTCATCTTGTATTTTGTAAGAACCATTTCCTTGTATTTCAATGCACATGGGCTTCCACAGGTGAGGCTTGCACTTACAAGTAATTTAAAAAGCTCTTAATGTGAAATTCCAAACTGTATTACGCAGTACATTTAGGCAATTGCCATGTTAGTTACCAGGCAGCAGCGAGAATCGAACCTTCAACTCGAACATGGTGGCATTGGGTCGATCACGCAAATGTTGAATTTATCATTTATTTCTATTCGAACATGCACCGTTTATTTGAATAAAAGTTGTTTGATAAATTAATGATGGATAAAAAATAATTTTATATTTTGTTGAATAATGCATTTAAGATATAATTGTTGTAAATTGAAAAAAAATCTACTCTTGAAGGATTTAATCTAATAACAAAGATTGAAGCTAAAGCTATACAAAAAAACCACGTAAATCATCATCATATGGCACCAGGGGTGGCCATTAAATGGAAACAATTCTGCATTGGAAAGTAGAAAACTACTCGTCCTATGAAAATGGATAACTTCTAAGTTAATCTTCCTATTTTTTACAGGACACCCACCCAGTGAGACTTATCAGCCTTCCTCCCGGCTGTAAAGCAGCCAGGAGATGGCAGAACATGGCAGGATAGCCAGTCCGTTCATGAACGAATCTTTGTGAACTCTTGAGTAGAATCCTCGCACGTAAAAATGGGTTTTCCAGATACTCTAGTTTCCTCCCACGTGAAAAGCCAATCATCCACAGAAGCATTTGGCCAGTTATCCCAATTTAGGAACACACCTGAAGATATTTTTAAAGATTCTAGAGGGGCTTTCCTGGAGAATTAATACATGTATTTGTAATGAATGTCTGCAGAATTTCTTTCGCACCGTACGTAGCCAACCGTGCTAATCATAGGTTTGTGAAATTAAAGGAATATGCCGCCTACAAAAAAATGGTCTTTAATTTTTGTAAAGCAATATCGATTCATGGCAATTGAGTTAAATGAAAGCTGCTAATTCATATCTCTCACTCATGACATAACAAAAGTGCTTGCTCCCACCATGCACTTTTTAATATTTTTTCTGATCAATGAAGTTCAAAACGTACGTAGACCAACCCAGGAAATACAGAGCCCAAGTGTATGATAACAAGAAAACCGTTTTCAAAGGATAGGACACTGTCAAGCTATCTTAGGTAAATTAAAGTAAGATGACAATCGGCCTATGGGAATTCCACCAATGGCTCTTGGCCACTCGTGGACAAGTACCAACACACATTGGCTTGAACACCACCCGGTCCTCACCATGCAAGATAGGCAACATCCTCTGAAAGTGTTGCCTAAAATGGCATCGTTGTAGAGCTGTGGCTGTGTGCTCATGAATGACATTATCTCGGTTTACCTCCAGCATGCAACGTGTCCGCTCCTGGAGGAAACGCAAGAGGAATGGCCCCACCAGGTGGTAAACGTAGAGCAGTTGCACCTCGGTTTTCACCAGCGGTTTCACCACTTCCTTCAGAAACCTGCCACAGTCCACATTCCACCACCGCACATGTCTTACTCAGGTCACCACTGTTGCCCCCTTGCAGCTGCCTAACGGCAAATGTATAATAAAGCCACTCACGCTCGCAAGTAATTTCCCAGGTGCCACCGGCTGCTGTTAAAAAAGGAAGAGCATAATTGGCTGTATGACGTTCGGGATAACTGCCTTTCGCACGTAAATGGATGTCTGATGCTAGACAGCAGGTATGTTATTATGGAGCGTTATTATGGGCCAGATATAGCACTTTGCAAGATGGGTGCTACAGAAGGGCATTAAAAAGGCACTAATGGGGAAATGGATGGATACTGGGAAAGGCTTTAAAAAAAAAAGGAAATTCGACAGAAATGTAATAATTGCCACCAGGATTGTAAGAAATGTTAATAATGTATTCTTTTGAAATTGGACTCAAAATGTGCGACTCGGTTATAGTTTAATCTTCCAGCTTTTCGTTAATTAAAAGTGAAACGTAATGCGATGGGAGTGTCAAAATGAATAGCATTTGCAGATGTAAAGATTATACATAAATGTTGAATTAAAGTTAAAGTGGACATACAGTAGATTGGATGCAAACACATATATTACAAGATAAACAATGAATCCCAAAGCAACATGACACATACATACACAAATCAACATAACCTATGAAACATGCAGGCTAAACAAATGCTCAGTGATCACCTATGAGCAGCATGGCGCAGAGGGAATGACATACGTAGCTTCACACTTTGCCATATCTTACAACCCAGGGTCATTTTCACAAGGTTACTCATTTAAGACTGAGTTTACCTAGGGTGAACAGACTGTTGGGACATACGTATGAAGGCCGGCACGACACACGAGAGGGTGAGTGGCCAGCACCACACGCCCGGTTACCTTTGTCTCCCCAGTGCTGTTCTACACACCGCACCCAGTACTTATTTAAGGCTGAGTCGACCTGGGGGAGGGAATGGTTAAAATATTCGTTGCAGATAATTGCAGTGAGCAGGAATTGAACTCAGGTTGCTGGGTTCATAGTGTGATGCGCTAACCACTACACTACCGTTGTCAATATATTTAAACACAAATACAATCACCATTTACACTGGTAGGAACCTCCTGGTTACACCAGCCCACAGGGGATTATTGTGTCTGTCGTGCAGGGAGGGGCTGGGTGGGGAGGGGAGGGGCTGGGTGGGGAGGGTGGGGCTGGGTGGGGAGGGTGGGGCTGGGTGGGGCTAGATGGGGAGGGTGGGGCTGGGTGGGGAGGGGAGGGTAGGGAGGGGCTGGGTGGGGCTGGATGTGGAGGGGCTGGTCACCTCATGGTGCCCTGAAAAACTCAACGTTTAACCTACTCACGCCGGCTTGTGCCCGCCCTCACAGTCGGGCATATTTGCGGAACACACCACGCCGCCGTTGACCCTGGCCATTGACCGAGCAACCCAACGTTCCTACCAGCTCCCTCCGCAGGAATGTGTTCCTTTAACAAACTGTATATATTACATGCAAACACGTGCAAATACACGTTCACTAACAAAAAGACACGTGCACGGCTCGGCAGGCAAATGACGGACCTGGGTATGAGCGTAAGCTGCCCAATGCTGGAGTGGTGCCACACGGCATGCGCCAGGGCCAGCACGTAGCTGCAGTACATCTCGCCGTACGCCTGGTGGCAGGACGTGAAGTCAAACAGCTGGAACGGGAAGCCGACCCACTCGGACTCGTGCGCCAGGAGGGGGCTGTTCATCACCCCGACCACGCGGTCATTCAGCACCATCCAGTACGGCTCCTGCACACCGTCACGTCGGGGGGTAAGTTGGCGGTGGTGTCGAGATTTGAACTGCCTCGCCTGCTATGCAGGAGGTAGTGGGTTTGATTCTGACTCCCTACACCTGTATATTTGGAGTTTGCATGTCTCTTTCCCGTGGTTGTGTGGATTTTTCTCTGGGTCCTCCGGTTTTTTCGCCTCCACATTTAGAAACATGCGTTGAGAGTATTTGGCTGCTATAACTTTCCACATGATATGCCACTTCATTGAGCTATCATTTGTGGCCAGGTCACTTCTGAAAAAGAGCCATATAGCTCAGTGGGCCTTACCTGGTAAACTACAAAATAGTTAAAAAAATGTTTAATTTAGCCTACTCGGACTAAAGGTGGATGTTAGTCCTAACACAAGCCCCAAAAAGAAAGGCATTGACGTGGCCTTGCGGTAGCGAGTTTGCTGCTTGTTGGAGAGGTTCGCGGTTCGAATCCAGGAGCCACACTGGTTAATACTGCAGGTGTATTAACCGTATTACGCTACGTCTGTTTTTCAGTGCACGTTGAAAGATCCCGCACATCCGATTAGCACTGTTGGCTACGTACGGTCCAAAGAAGTTAAAAATACATACGTACCTACATCCTCTGACAGCATTCGCAAGTATAGACCATTGCGTGCTGGCGCCATGGGCCAAATTTTTTAAATTCGAATAATACCCGCAAATTACTCAATTGGGATTATTCATCGCAATCATCACCCCCCAACTGGCAGACTAATGCCCCAGGTCACTTTTGGAAATTTAGACTATCCTCGTCTGTTAAGATCTCACCTGGTTATACACAAAAAAAAAGTTTTCACAGTCCGGCCAGTTGATGCTGTGGTTATAGCGCACTTGACTTTCCATCGGAAGGCTGCGAGTTTAAAGCCTGGTCAGAGGTTAAAGCGAGTCCCTATTTGTATTTCCGGGGGGAAACAAAATGTGTACCACTTTGTGGAAAGTGAACAAGAGTTATGCTGCCAGGTATCTGATCTCAAGACCTTCAGATTGTTAGGCATAAAGAAGAGCCACCCAGCCATAAACACAATTTGTTATATCTTGCAAAATGTAATGTTTTCGAGCACAGTTAAGGTATTCACCCCTTGGTCAAATTGCTGAAAGACTAAGACCCAGTTGGTCAAAATAGCATCTTTTTAGTTTGTCAACCTGTTAAATATTGCACAAGAATCCAAAACTATTCAGTCTACTCTATGCAACTGTATGTCAACGTCAAACCGTGTATGACCCTGCGTTATACCCAACACACCCCCCCGTACGCCCCAAACGAACCGGCAAAGCTGTGATGACGAGGCCGATGGCATTCATCCACGCTGTGATGTTTTCCCTGGGCACCAACGGCTGGCTGCACACAGCACGCCAACAACAATGTCTTCAATAACAGCAAACCATCTGTAAATTGTACATATAGAATAAAAAAAAATCCTCATAGAGTTGTTGTGGATGTTGTATGGCTGTAATGATTTTGGCATTTAAACCATCTGGACCGTAACCCCGTGGTTGGGTAACTCGGGGAGCTAATGCCCTCGTAACACCACTGACGGGCTTGTGTTCAAATCCAAGTTTCAGCAATCTTGTGGTTAAACCAACTACCCAAGTGGTAGTGACAAAAGAGGCTCAACCAAGTCACCATTTCCTGCATTAAATAAATTCACCATTTAAATTATATTTTTCATATATTCTTTATAGAGTTTAAGCTATAGCGAATTAGAGCAATAACTCTATTGTGTATGCTCGAGTTATATTAAAATGTATGTGTTAAAAGTACTGCATGCTTATTACTCATAAAACTTAGTCCCTTGGCTTCTCTCTCATCATCCACAGGAATTGTAAGTTGGGAGGAGGGGTCAAAAGGCTATTGTTGAGACCCCGCCATCTGCAATAGCCCCCGACCACGCTGCGGTAGCTACATATGCACCCGACAGTCTCACTAACCACCAGTCTCCCGGCATGTCTCAAGCTTTTACAAAGCATCTCAAGATGCGATCGCATCAACGAATCAGAACGCTGCTCATCGAATAACTCTGCAGCTCGGCGGAGCTGGTTCGGCGCCCCCGACGCGCACGTGGCTTCCTCCCTCCGAGCCAGGAGGACTGGCCCACCGGCCACCTCCGCCACCCCCGCTGCTAGTGACCCACCTCTTGAGCACGACGTTGACGAGGGCGTTGCCCACGTCCTTGGCCGGGACGGCGAGAGCCATGAGCTCCACGCAGGTGACGTGCAGCGCGTGCGCAGCAGGGTTCGGGAACTCGTTGAAGCGCCAGTCGCAGTTCGGGAATGGGCCCGGGGACTTGCCGGCCATCGGTGCGGCGCGTGGTTAAAGGAGTGCACCTCGTACGCGAGTTTGACAACTGCCTGTTCAAGCATTCTGTGTGACAATGGGTAACTCAAGAGGGTTCTAACTTGTTGATAAACTTAACTCAAAGTGTGATCTTACTGATACAAGTGTGCAACGGTGCTCCTCACTGATGGGGGGGGCTCTGAAATAATGGTGGATATTCCACTTTCCTATGGGAGACCAATTACACTACATAAAACCTGTTGCAGATTAGTCAAAGAGGTACTCATTTTGACAATCACAGGTTAAGCATTGCCACAGTGCCACCTAGCTATTTAATACATTTATAAATGACCTCGATGCTTCAGAAAACGAAATATGCCTATGGGAGATAGACAAATAAAAATCAGACAAGACTAAGGATTTGCCTTTCTAGGGTGCTTAAATGCCTTAGCAACTGAATAGACCTTACGTTGGATCTCATCTGAACCATTCCAATGCCCCCCTGCAGTCTACTCAAGCAGGGACCCCCCCCCCCCCATCGCAGCTGTCCGTGCGCCACAAGGTAAATGCAAAATTAGAGAGTGCTGCGGTGCCGAGATGTTAACTACCTCGCCTGGTATACCGGAGGTTGTGGGTTCAATCCCAACCCTGACACCTGCTGCTACAAACAGAATGAGGGTACCCCTATGGGCTCCCCTTTGTCACCAGTTATAGCCAACATATTCATGGAAAAGTTTGAATCAGACGCCATCCAGACATCCACCCTGCGTCCTTCCCTGTGGAAGAGATATGTGGATGACACTTTCGTCATCTGGCCACATGGCCTCCCAGCATCAATTCTAGACACCCATCCATCAGATTCACCATGGAAGTGGAGAAAGACGGTAAACTACCATTCTTGGATATTCTGTTTGAGAGGAGTCCTGACGGTTCCTTGGGACATTCTGTCTACAGAAAAGCCACCCACACAGACTCCTACTTGAAACCGGATTCCCACCACCACCCATCTCAAAAGAACTCTCTCATCAAAACGCTATACCACAGAGCACATGGCATTTCTGACAAACACCACCTGACCGGTGAATTAAGACATGTACATCGGGCCCTCAGGATGAACGGATACTCTGACCGTACTATCCGCCAAGCTGTCTCTCCCACCACACAGAAACAGCCACATGAAACTCCGACCAAAACCATCACGTTACCATACATAGCTGGCGTGACCAAAAATATCTCCAAAATTCTAAACAAACATAAGATCCAAGTCCGATTCAGTACAATGCATAAAATCCGTGATCTGATTCCATCTGTGAAGGATGTCGTTCCTGACTTACAGTTTGTATCCTGGAGTCTACAAATTGAGTTGCATTTGTGGTGATTGCTACATTGGAGAAACGAAACGTCATGTTTCTGATCGTGTCCGCGAGCACAAGTCAGATCTGAAACACGGCAGAACTGATTCTTCTGCCGTGGCCGATCATTGCTACAACTCGGTGGGCTCTCATGAAATTGTCTTTTCCGAGACCAAGGTTCTCTGCAAACCTCCCGGCTACCATCAAAGGTTTGTACACGAAGCCATACAAATATACAAACACAGACAATTTCAACCGTGATGATGGGTACAAACTTAGTAATCATTGGAAAGATGTTATCAACCACGCAAAAAAGACTTAATCACAAATTTTTTGGACCATCTTATCTGACAGGCACTATTTTACTGTACTTTACCGAGTGTTACCATCCCCAGTTATTTTAACAGTACTCTCTTCATTGTTCAGCCAGCATTGGTATAAACATGGGCATTTTCGTTCTTTTGTCTATCATGTGTATCAGACCCCCCCTCCCCCTCTCTCTCCATTGTGTTGGCGTGTGCAGTAATTGGCCGCTTGCGCACAAGCGCTTCCACGTCCGTCGCCCACCCTTTTGGCCTCGCCCCCCCCCCGCCCCCCCCCCTCCCTCCCGATACGTTCCATTCATTGGCTACCATAGTCTGATGAGCTCCCCCTAAGTTTGTACCCATCATCATTTTCGTTCTTTTGTCTATCATGTGTATTAGACCTCCCCTCCTCCTCTCTGCCCATTGTGTTGGCGGGTGCAGTGGCTAGCCGCTTGCGCACAATCGCTCCATTGTGTTGGCGTGTGCAGTAATTGGCCGCTTGCGCACAAGCGCTTCCACGTCCATCGCCCACCCTTTTGGCCTCGCCCCCCCTCCCTCCCGATACGTTCCTTTCATTGGCTACCATAGTCTGATGAGCTCCCCCCTCCCTCTCCCTCCCCCCTCAACTCGCTTTTAAGGGATTACATCTTGAATCATTGCCTCACTTGATACAGCTAATCTGGCTGTGACGGTCCCACCTGATGACGGAGACTTGTGTTGCCTCCGAAACGTCGTGATTTTTGTTTTTATTTTATTTTACTTTCTACGTGACTTTACCGAAAAAACCTAAGAAGATGCTTATTTGGAGTTTGCATGTCCTCCCTGTGGTCGCATGGATTTTTGTCCGGGTCCTCCGGTGTTTCCCTTCACATTTAAAATCAACCTTTCGTTTAGAGTTTTTGACTGTAATACATTTCCACACGATAAGCCACTTTGGTGGGCTATCGTTTGTGGCCAGGTCGCTTCTGACAAATAGAGCTATATAGCTCAGTGGGCCGTCCATGCTTAAAAAAAACTAAAGTTTAGTTTTAGTTCAGTTTATCAGCTTTGCAAGTGGCATTTTTACGCCAGTGAAGGGAAACACAATTTCTTTCCATAAGATCCCACTGCGGGCGGCAAGGATATTGTCTACGAGCCGCGCCATGAGCTTGCAGTAGTAGGAGTCATCGGGCGTCCACGATCCCTCCCGACGGGAGTTGAGGTACATCTCGCTCAGGCACCAGCCCTGCGGGCGGTTATCCTTCTGCGAGCCGAGCACCGTCTGCACCAGCTTGCGCTTCAGGCTCGGCTGCTCCCGCAGCTTGCGCTCGTAGTAGTGGAAGGTGTTGTAGAGGTACGTGATGGGACGATCTGTGGGATAGAAAGCCAAGGGCACACACTGGTCAGCGCGCAAGCAAAAACAATGTATGGAGCATGCACAATAAACCATTTATTGTTGAAAGGAAGACGCGACGCAAACATCAATATGGTACTGTGTTGCTTAGATATACAATATTAAAGCAATATGTATCCATGGTAACGTGGCAGTTGATATGTACATCAGTAGATAGAAACCAGCCAACAAATTGCAAAGAAGGATCCCCTTTAAAAATAATGTTGGTAGTCAGCGAGGCTTTGCCGGATAATGGATAGTATCATTATCTGGCTGCAAGGCTCAACAGGAGCACTCAACTCACAGGAGGATTTGAGTTCAAATAAAGGTCGCCCAGTCAGTAATTTATCCGGGGGTTGATAATATACGTACCAATTTGATAAAAACAAGTACCACAATGTGAACATTTCACCACTATCTCTGGACGACCAATGAAGGTGAACAGTGGCCAATGCTCATTTGAGCGGAGGGACAATTTGTCATCATTATTAAACTATTGCTCATCTACAAGCCCTAAAATCCCCTCCGCTTCAGCTGGAAACCCGCGTCACCGTGAAACTTGTAGAGGCCGCCAAGGTGGTCGAGAAGCGTCTCGAGGGACTTTGCGACGGGCGGCAGCTCCAGGAAGCGGTGGATGACGATGTCGAAGACGGGGAGAAACCGCAGGCAAACGTTGCCAAAGTAGATGGGCAGGTACTGTGGCTGCATAGCCACGGGTGGGTTCACCTGCTCTGCCAGGCCCTCGAAGTACAGCTTTTCTGGGTATTTCTAGAACCGCACGGGGAGAGGGCACCGTGTAAGCCTAGGGGTTGCCATCGTTATCACATGGCAGCAGTACGAATTATGAGACACGCATTTTTATTATTTGGATTAAAAAAAAATTCTCCAAAAATATACTGTCAGCATCACACCCAGTTAGCCTCGTATCCCCAGTACTCAGGTTTATGCATCACACTAGCGACTCATGTTATGGATGATTCAACCTACGGGAAGACCCAATAACAGGGTCGGATACCACTTGGTACCGATATTATCCACGGTCTGGATCGAACGCAACTATTGGATTTATAGCGCGGTGCACAAACCGTAAGCCCACTAACAAAGAGTCCCGCCAAGCCCCATCAAAACGCACAAACGCCACCTTGTGGTAGCTCATGTGCTTGGCGTGCCAGTCGTTCTGGAGCCAGTGCTCGGGCGAGTTCTCCTTGACGAAGTCGTTGACGCGATTACGGAAGTCGCTGGGCTTGAGCAGCAGGAGCTGGATGATGAAGAAGCACACCTGTGCCTCGTTCCCCTCGTGGCAGCGCAGCGCCTGTGTTGGTTGGTGAGAGGAAGCGGTCGTTTTATTGGCGGATCGGCCATGGTCGTTGATAAAAGTAAGATGCCGCGAATGAACTGGGTACCATTATCTTGCATAAAAAATAACTATAAATAACAACCATTCTCTTGCCATCGACTGAGTTTTTCTTAGATCACCTGAAGGCTCCAATGTCTAGTCCAAGTACCTAAGACTTACAAATATCTGCAGCGAACCAGCCAATGTCGGCGTGAATAAACCTGCATCATCTGCATACTCAGAGATGTTTATATTTTGGTTAGTTATGCCATTATAAAACACTAGTGATGTCACTACCACACGACTCCTATATGTTTCAGTAACATCACTGGACTCTATATTCTAAAATTATCTTGCTTATTGATAAAGCTTCATACTTGTCAGAGATCCTGGGACACAAAACCTAGAGGACACACCTACACGACAACAGCCGCTCATAATTGGATTGTGTATTCCTTTAAACGGTCACTCAAGTGTGATAGGGTGTGCCCATCACCGGCCCTCTTGAGCTCTTACCAGGCAGAGGACGAGGCGGTCAAGGGTGACAATGTTGTACTTCCACACCATGTCGTTGAGGATCTCGATCCAACGGTTCACCTGCTGCCCGCCCACGGACGTGGAGAACTCGTAGACAAGGAAGTCTGCGAACATTCGCACGTGAGCGGCGAGGGCACGCGCTCCGATCCTCTCCAGCACCCTGCCCGTACGACAACACCAACAACAACGACGCTGTCAGCAATAGGCACCGTGCACCACAAAGTAGCAATGACGTTGCCACGGTTGCATGCACGGACGTTTAAGGCAAGTGGAGTCGTAAATGCTCTGATTAAAAGTTAACCTTCTGAGATTATTGAACACACCCCCCCTCCCCAATTAGACAGCTTGCCTGGTCCAAAATATGCAAATAGATTTAGCTATGTAAACACAGACATGCAGACAGGAGGAAAATGAATTCATATTCTTTGGGTCTTTCTGTAAAGGAATGTTTCACTGCACAATGGGCATTTTTACAAGCGACTTTTATTTCAGAAAAAAAAAACCCTTTACTAGTTTTAACTTTTCTCAATCCCATCAGCAAAGCAAGGTCAATTAACGAACGTTTCCGTGTTGCTGGATGTTCTAAGCAAGAGCTAAGACAGCCTGGGGGGACGCACAACCGAGGCGCGCGTCAACAAAACGGAAACCGCGTGCTTGTGAATCGAGTCTTCCCCCCTCTTTGCGCACGGGTGACTCAGAGGGGGCACCCAAACAGGGCGAGCGCATTGCTCACTTGTACGTGACCAGGCGGATGTGGTCCGACTCCAGAAGCATCTTCCAGAGGAGGCAGAGGAAGAGCGGGGAGGAGCCGGGCGCCGTGAAGTGGTTGACGAGATCGTTCTCACTCGTCATGGCCTTCCACTTGCGGTACTCCTCCTCCACGTTCTTCTTGAGATTCACGCGGTTCTCCTGCGGCACCGAGTTCTGCTTGAAGAATGCCTGTGGGAGGGCACGGACACAAATTACACAAGATCATTCCCCCGACGGGGAGCACGGGGGCGGCGCCGTGGTGAAGGCGCAGGGCTCGCGATCGGAAGGTTGCCCCCGTTAAAACTGCCGGTCAGAAGGTTGGGTGGGGGACAACCCAGTCCATTATTCGCATAGAATCACTGATCTTCTTGGTTCTTTCGGTAAAGTCACGTAGAAGGGAAATAATTAAATAATAGAAATAAAACATTGTAAAACATTTTTATTATTAATAAAACATAATAAAATATGTTTTATTTTTATTATTTTATTACTTCCCTTCTATGTGACTTTACCGAAAGAACCAAGAAGATGAATCCCTGCAGCCACGAAAGCTTTAAATTAGAATCACTGACTTTTGAGTGGCTAATCTGTAAACAGCAGCAACACACAATGACATTGTTAAAATCATGTTGTACAGGTCACACATAATTGTTACTTAACTTGCAGACAGCGACTGCTTTTTGTGTTTAGTTTGTTGTTCATACCCCCGCACCTCCCGTTTAGCACGGCTGGCTTCATACGGTGTGAAAGAAGTTCAACACACACACACTTACAAATGTATGAATGTAAGTCGGCTCAAAGTGCCTCATTACTCAACTCCATTAGTGGCCCTAAGCCAACAGTGGGATGTTCCACGCAACAACTATTGCCATACAAATGTAACATTTCAACCAGCGGATCGGGACCCCATTTTCAGCACAAGGGTCCTGCAATGGCACATTTGGCTAATTAATTGTCAAGGAGCATTTACCATGCGGGAGCAAAACCACACATATGAGTTGCACGCATACAGGTTCATGAATCTACTCGATATACAACCATATTCTTAGGCTTTTTCGGTAAAGTCATGTAGGTAAAAAATTTAAATTAATAAAAGTAAAATAAAAAATAAAATAAAAATCACGACGTTTCGGAGGCAACACAAGCTTCCGTCTTCAGGTGGAACCGTCACTTGATACAGCAATCGTGCTGTGACGGTTCCACCTGAAGACGGAAGCTTGTGTTGCCTCCGAAACGTCGTGATTTTTATTTTATTTTTTATTTTACTTTTATTAATTTAAATTTTTTGTTGTATCAAATCAAGTAAGAGTTACTTGATACAGCTATCGTGCTGTGACGGTTCCACCTGAAGACTTGATACAGCTATCGTGCTGTGACGTTTCCACCTGAAGACGGAAGCTTGTGTTGCCTCCGAAACGTCGTGATTTTTTATCTCTTTTTATTTTACTTTTATTAATCTTAATTTACATTTTTTACCTACGTGAATTTACCGAAAAAACCTAAGAATATGAATCCTTGCAGTCACGAAAGCTTCAAATCTAGAATCGATATACAACCATTACATGGGTACTTAGCAGCACAGGTGGACTTGGGAAATGCACCAGGTATTGCCTCCTAAGCACAGGATTATTGGTTTACGTCACGATGAGTGAACTTGCTGAACTGGAGAGGAAAGCAATGGTGATGACCTGGAGGGGAGGAGGGAAGCAGCTGAGTGTGTGGGATGCCCAGTTGTGTGGCGTCAGGGTCATGATGGCCTGTAGAATGTCCTTGCACCAGGTCCCAGACACAGACTCTGAACTTGAGAGGATATGTTTCTCTGGAGGGATACAACATCAGAATTTGCACTTCAATTAAATGAAAATTAAATCATTCGGTACATTTCATTACAATGTCAATTGCAAAAGGCCTGCCTCTGAATGTTGTTTCGATGGTGATGCATTTTCAACACCATGACAACGCTTGACCGGTTCCTTCCAACTTTGTAGTTATCAACAAAATTAGCCGTACCTCCCAAACTTTTTATCAATATTTACTCCTGCCGTTCTTTGTGTTGTTTGTTGTTGCAACTTGCTGACCCGCCCACCCTTACTGGACATCTGTGAAAAAGAGTTTCATAGCCCATCGGATTCCTCTGGTATAAAGATTCTGATATTGATTTCCAATAAAAATACACTGAAAAAATGCAATTCCATTGCCTTCATCAGATA
Organism: Lampetra fluviatilis; assembly: GCF_964198595.1. Classification (NCBI taxonomy): domain Eukaryota; kingdom Metazoa; phylum Chordata; class Hyperoartia; order Petromyzontiformes; family Petromyzontidae; genus Lampetra; species Lampetra fluviatilis. The sequence continues at coordinate 27,859,630 of NC_136276.1, read as the reverse complement.
ACACTGCATATATATCATATATTCTCATATGGTGTACACTATCATTATTTTTCTTGCTTTGTCATCTTTGACAAATTTAAACTTTGCAGTTTGTCCTTTGTTGCAAAGTTTGATTAAATTTCATAAGCAAAAATGAAGTGCAAACAACTAATTTTCAATGCATTTTATATAGTTGCTTGATCTTTGACACCAAATATAAATATTTTACACATTTGTAAAATATTTACTTGTTTTAGTATCAACAATTACAAAATAAACACTGCTATTCATAATTCAATTATAAATCCTTATTGAAGTGAATATTCTACCTGGCTATTGGCTGTTCCTCGGACAGCATCTATGAGAAATGTTTTTTGAAAAACAAAAATAATCCCTTCAATGCACATGAAAAGGACCGTCCACTGCCGACCGCTACAACCAAACGTAACTATAGTTTCAGTTTTCTTAGGTTTTTTCGGTAAAGTCACGTAGAAAGTAAAATAAAATAAAAACAAAAATCACGACGTTTCGGAGGCAACACAAGTCTCCGTCATCAGGTGGGACCGTCACAGCCAGATTAGCTGTATCAAGTGAGGCAATGATTCATCTTGAATCATTCATCTTGAATCATTGCCTCACTTGATACAGCTAATCTGGCTGTGACGGTCCCACCTGATGACGGAGACTTGTGTTGCCTCCGAAACGTCGTGATTTTTGTTTTTATTTTATTTTACTTTCTACGTGACTTTACCGAAAAAACCTAAGAAGATGATTCCTTGCAGTCACGAAAGCTTCAAATCTAGAATTATAGTTTCAGTCTCACCTATTGAGCATATTGTACAGCAATATCATATTCGTTAATCATTTACAATGTTGAGTCCATGTGGTTGTAATCAGTTTAAAATCTGACATCGAATACAACAAAAAAGCACTAACAATGCTAATAATGACAGAAATCGAATTATATTGTAACGTGCTAAGCAGAGGGCTTAAAGTAAAAAATGTAAGAGGCCAGCAAATGGAAAATTAAATGAAGGTTGGATCATGATGACAGTAACAATAGCAGATTACGTTTTCTAAAAACCACGGATTCTAAGAAATGGCCTGAAGGAGTTAAATACTAAGCAGTCATGATACCAGCAGTCATGATACCAAGAGAGATGAAGGAAGTTTCAGCGGCCAACCCATGCAAGGAAAGAAAGAAGAGCACAAATTAAACTATTATATGTATTTTACCAGGTGAGGCCCACTGAGCTCCATAGCCCTTTTTCAGAAGCAACCAGGCCACAAATGAAAGCTCAACAAAGTGGCTTACCATTGTATAAATTCATAGCAGCCAAATAATCTAAAAGCATGTTTCTAAATGTGGAGGGAAAAACCGGAGAAAACTCCACGCAACTACGGGGAAAACAAGCAAACTCCAAATGTATATATAATGGTGTCGGGGTTGGGATCAAACCCATAACCTCCTGTACACCAGGCGAGGTAGTTAACATCTCACCACCGCAGCTGTATACAGTACAAATATAAGTGGTGTCTGCCAAGCTGGTCGACTGCCGTCCATGTAAGCCCTCCAATGACATTGAGTGCGTGCAAATGTGGAGGCGAGTGCTTCGGCGGTGGTACCCGTCACGTGCGTGGCTCTCGCAAGAGTCAGGATGAGAGCTCTGTTCAACTCCTCCGACTCGGTGGAGAGCAGCTGCTTGGGGTCGTTGAGGAATCGCGACAGCTGAGGCTGCACCTCGGAGCTGCCCAGCCCTGATATGAGACGTAGCGCTGTGCTCTCGACGCTGCCGCCAGGCACAAGTACAGCAGATCGAGAGAAGCGATAAGAGAGCTCAACACACCAAACGGCTCGAATACGAACACAAATTCAAGCTCTTAGGTTTTTTCGGTAAAGTCACGTAGTTAAAAAATAATGTAAATAAAATAATAAATGAAAATAAATCAATTAAATCACGACGTTTCGGAGGCAACGCAAGCTTCCTTCATCAGGTGTAGCCAGTTATTTTGCTGTGCCTTTTGACACCTGATGAAGGAAGCTTGTGTTGCCTCCGAAACGTCGTGATTTAATTGATTTATTTTCATTTATTATTATTTAAAAAAATATATTTTTTACCTACGTGACTTTACCGAAAAAACCTAAGAGTTTGAATCATTGCAGTCACGAAAGCTTCAAATCTTGAACAAATTCAAGCACCATTTAGCTGAGCATTGGCAGAGGATGCCTATAATGCAGTGTTTGGATTAATCGAGGTGAGAATTGTGGATAATGCTGATGGATCATGAAAATACCTGCAATAGAAAATCGTATCGTACCAGAGATGCAGCTGGTTCTGGTTGGTCTGCGGCACGGCTGCGAGCGAGTGCAGGTGGCTGAGCAGCTGCACACGATAGTGCGGCTGGATGTGGTGCATGCGATAGCTGAACATCTCCAGCAGCGTGTGCAGGATGCCCCATGCGTGTGATTTGAACACGTTGGGCAGCAACTGGCCTGTCCCACAGTAAGGCATTGGTCCACATCAATGACAACGCGGATGATAGCAGCCCGCACGCGGTCTACTCTGTTTAATAAGAAATCACGACGAATGTTATCAACCCGGCAAACGAGCATCGATCATCGATCTCCTGTTCTCCAGAGCATAAACACAATGACAACATCAGTATCATAGGACTTCTGTTAATGATTTGTCTTAACACATAATTTGGACGATAAATGTCACGCACATTTTTGTGTGTGCAAGCTAGAGTCAAATATAAAGACAGCCAATGCCAGTGATGCCATCGTAAACCATCATTGCTTGCTTCCTTCTGCCAGATCCAACATAGTTGTGCAGCCCAATCCCTAAACACAATAACATGTGGTCAAAGACTCAAATCAGGCAAGAGCTTACTGATGAAGCCTTTGATGCCCAGAGACTCGATCTCCATGTAGACCAGCAGGCGGCTGTAGGTCTCCACGAGGGCCGGAGCCAGAGCGATGGTGGACTTGGCGTGCGCGAGCTTGATGACACGGGTGGCGATGCTGTGGATCAAGCTGCAACACCGATGGGTACCAGCAAGAGACAACCCCAAAACTAATCAAACCGTTGTTCGTTTGTAGATACCAAGCACATAACGATTCACAAATTAAGTACGCTCCCAATGTATGCATTGATTTGTGCAATTAATCATTGATTATTTACAATGCATGTGAATAATACGTAAACATCTCCTTAGAGGTGATAAACAATACAGAAAATGAAAGTCAACAAATACACAAGAGACAACATGAAAATGAGATCAGCAAGGCATTACGGTCCATCTGTGGAAAGCACTTTATGTGCAATGAGCACGACCTTATGATGTATTCTCGTAAAGGAGCATAAACCATCACGTGGATTCCGGTCATCCTCGCTGCAGCGGTATTTTGGCTAACCATTGAACAAAGACGGTCACTGCATTGCGCGCTTTCAGAAGTGCTTCCGCAGCCGTCTGGAACGCTCTTCTTTCTGATATTAGGAAGCAACCGGGAGGTACGCACTTTTAAATATAGACAGAAAACTCATTTATTTATAACTGCTTTTTGTATTTAGTTTGTTGTCCTTCCCCCACACCTCCGATGAGCACGGTTGGCTATGAACGGTGCGAAAGAAGTTCAACGTACACACACATACATATTTGATCGGCAATAAAACGTGGCCGTGAGTCGAGTGGAGAGGTTACGAGAGCGGGAAGCGGGGGGAGGAGGGTTGGGTCACACCTCATCTTGGCGTGGACGGTGAGCGAGTCGAGCAGGTTCATCGGCAGCGGCGACGTGGAGCCCGATGCAATGCAGCTCGTGCCGGGCAGCGGGATCGTGGACTTGCCATTGCCGTAGATGGTCTCCACCAGCACGCCCATGGGCAGCGGGAAGTACTCCGAGTTGGTGGAGAAGGCGTTGCACAGCAGAGCGATCTTGTAATCGGTCATCGTCAGGGTCTTGTTGCGCAGGCTCTGCTGCAAGAAACTGTGGTGTGCACGTGTAAAATACTCAGCTCTTTGTACAGCACAAGGTAGATTTTCTCATTGTATAGGATTTTCAATTTTATGTTTACGAGTGTTAATGTGATGGTGTTTTGAGTGGCAAATTTGTGACAGGAAGGTGCCACGTATTTAAGCAAAACTAAAATTGAGTTTACTTGACTGTCACTGTTCCAGCGATGGGGAGATTTTTTGTTTTTTTAAACTAGAATCTATTAACAAAGCTACATTGAATGAGTGACTTGAAGCCTTGCTCGACTGCACCAGCCATAGCATTTTAAATTAGGTGCATTACTGCACCTTGTCCCTCGATTGGCACGCCACTCATTGTGATTAGCACGGTGCAAAGGCATTACCAATGGGATGTCATACATAGGTCATTATTAATGCTGCATGTCCGTGCTTTCTTCCAATTAAAATTAGCCCTTACTCGACCTTACGACAAAACTGAACGTGCATATTCGCAAACTATGATCGATTTGGTAGAATCCTGACCATGGGTGGAGGGTAGAGCTAACCAGCAATAAGTATAACCCGTAAAAACAAAGTTTTTCACTATAAATCCTTTATATGCATGGCGGCTAGAGTCCTCTCGTCCTCTGGCTTGAGATAGCTGCCACCTATGGGTCACATGATTGCATTGCACCATTAAGCAATTGGTAAATAAATATAATATTTTGTCCTAAAAAGTGTAAAATTTTGGAAAAAAAATTTCACGAACATTCATTGTCACGCACAACGAGTCTGTGTGGAAAATGTCAGCTCGATTGGATCACGGGAAGTGGGTTAAAAAACGACCGAAAGATTTGCACGGTCCTAAGCAAGCAAGCGAACTTAATATAAAGGATTTAAAAATTAACCCGTAAAAACAAAGTTTTTCACTCTAAATCCTTTATATGCGTGGCGGCTAGAGTCCTCTCGTCCTCTGGCTTGAGATGGCTGCCACCTATGGGTCAGATGATTGTCTGCCAGCATTAAGCAATTGGTAATTAAATATTTTTAAAAAATTCCCTAAACAGTGTAAAATTTTGGAAAAAAAATTTCACTAAAATTAATTGTCACGCACAACGAGTCTGTGTGGAAAATGTCAGCTCGATTGGATCACGGGAAGTGGGTTAAAAAACGACCGAAAGATTTGCACGGTCGTAAGCAAGAAAGCAAGCACGCAAGCACGCAATCAAGCAAGCAAGCGAACTTAATATAAAGGATTTAAAAATATATTCGCCTGTGGAGGACGCGGGGATCGATCCCGCGACCTTTGGCATGGGAAGCGAGGGCGCTACCAACTGCGCTACTCCGCCACGGCTTGTGGAGGGGTTACGCTCTGGGCTCTTACACTCTGACGTTCAGCCAAAGCCATGAATGCGTTCTATTTGAATATATGTAAAATTATTTTTTTTTGCCTAAAAAGTGTAAAATTTTGGGAATTTTTTTTCACGAACAATAATTGTCTGGCACAACGAGTCTGTGTGGAAAATGTCAGCTCGATTGGATCACGGGAAGTGGGTTAAAAAACGACCGAAAGATTTGCACGGTCCTAAGCAAGCAAGCACGCAAGCAAGCAAGCACGCAAACTTAATATAAAGGATTTTAAAAAAAATTCACTAAAATTAATTGTCACGCACAACGAGTCTGTGTGGAAAATGTCAGCTCGATTGGATCACGGGAAGTGGGTTAAAAAACGACCGAAAGATTTGCACGGTCGTAAGCAAGAAAGCAAGCACGCAATCAAGCAAGCAAGCGAACTTAATATAAAGGATTTAAAAATATATTCGCCTGTGGAGGACGCGGGGATCGATCCCGCGACCTTTGGCATGGGAAGCGAGGGCGCTACCAACTGCGCTACTCCGCCACGGCCTGTGGAGGGGTTACGCTCTGGGCTCTTACACTCTGACGTTCAGCCAAAGCCATGAATGCGTTCTATTTGAATATATGTAAAATACATTTTTTTTGCCTAAAAAGTGTAAAATTTTTGGAATTTTTTTTCACGAACAATAATTGTCTGGCACAACGAGTCTGTGTGGAAAATGTCAGCTCGATTGGATCACGGGAAGTGGGTTAAAAAACGACCGAAAGATTTGCACGGTCCTAAGCAAGCAAGCACGCAAGCAAGCAAGCACGCAAACTTAATATAAAGGATTTTAAAAAAAATTCACTAAAATTAATTGTCACGCACAACGAGTCTGTGTGGAAAATGTCAGCTCGATTGGATCACGGGAAGTGGGTTAAAAAACGACCGAAAGATTTGCACGGTCGTAAGCAAGAAAGCAAGCACGCAATCAAGCAAGCAAGCGAACTTAATATAAAGGATTTAAAAATATATTCGCCTGTGGAGGACGCGGGGATCGATCCCGCGACCTTTGGCATGGGAAGCGAGGGCGCTACCAACTGCGCTACTCCGCCACGGCCTGTGGAGGGGTTACGCTCTGGGCTCTTACACTCTGACGTTCAGCCAAAGCCATGAATGCGTTCTATTTGAATATATGTAAAATACATTTTTTTTGCCTAAAAAGTGTAAAATTTAGGGAATTTTTTTTCACGAACAATAATTGTCTGGCACAACGAGTCTGTGTGGAAAATGTCAGCTCGATTGGATCACGGGAAGTGGGTTAAAAAACGACCGAAAGATTTGCACGGTCCTAAGCAAGCAAGCACGCAAGCAAGCAAGCACGCAAACTTAATATAAAGGATTTTAAAAAAAATTCACTAAAATTAATTGTCACGCACAACGAGTCTGTGTGGAAAATGTCAGCTCGATTGGATCACGGGAAGTGGGTTAAAAAACGACCGAAAGATTTGCACGGTCGTAAGCAAGAAAGCAAGCACGCAATCAAGCAAGCAAGCGAACTTAATATAAAGGATTTAAAAATATATTCGCCTGTGGAGGACGCGGGGATCGATCCCGCGACCTTTGGCATGGGAAGCGAGGGCGCTACCAACTGCGCTACTCCGCCACGGCCTGTGGAGGGGTTACGCTCTGGGCTCTTACACTCTGACGTTCAGCCAAAGCCATGAATGCGTTCTATTTGAATATATGTAAAATACATTTTTTTTGCCTAAAAAGTGTAAAATTTAGGGAATTTTTTTTCACGAACAATAATTGTCTGGCACAACGAGTCTGTGTGGAAAATGTCAGCTCGATTGGATCACGGGAAGTGGGTTAAAAAACGACCGAAAGATTTGCACGGTCCTAAGCAAGCAAGCAAGCACACAAGCAAGCAAGCACGCGAACTTAATATAAAGGATTTAAAAAGGGCCGGGGGTGGAGGTTTGCTATAAAGGGCATGGACCAGGCACATACATTAGCCACGCCAGACAAGCCCCTTGTTGCGCAACTGCTCGCTCAGATGCGGACAAAACAGTTGCAGGCGATTCATTTGTGCGACTACGAGAGCCATTTGTTCGCACAAAATTATCGCCCGGATGCGGACCCCAGCCTTGAAATCTAAGGAGAACTCCAAGAATAGCGGAGGCGGTGTTCCCGATCCAGCTTCCGTGGGTGTCTTTGCTCGCGGAGCGATCGTGGGGAATTCAGGGCGATGGCAGTGCCCTTACTCGTGGTGCAGCTTGAGGGAGTGAGGGATGGGGATCTGCAGCTTGGAGTTGTCACTTTGCGCTTTCTTGTTGAGGTGAATCCAGATGCAGGTCATGGCAAAGGCGTGCGTCGACTGGGGCTTGCTGATGTCCGGCACTGGTATGCACTGCACAGGGCAACACTGCCTTTCACAAATTGAATGACGTAACAACTACATTTCAAACACTGATTTTCACCGTATAATTTCAGGTACTGTGATAAACACGTGTAATCCAGTAACATGGAGGAAAGGCTGATGGACAACACAGATTTCATTACCAGAACTGCTGGAGTGTAAGGTGGTCAGAATACAGGAGGCAATACAGCAAGTAGGTTCATGACATGCATGTGCAAACTTTTAAGTTTAACTACTTTCCTTTTACTCCCTTTAATTCTGGTTTCCTCTGACAAGGAAAAATACAGACTCGTCGAACATTAACTAAAATCTTCCTGAAAAAAGCAGTTATGGGAAACGAGGCATGATGTTGCACACACACACACACCTGTAATCCAACACTCTGGAGCCAAAGGCAGGTAGATCATGCCAAGTTGTGAAACTCCCAAACATACTGGGTTGCAAGACAGCAGTGCGAGTAGATAGCAGTACAAAGAGTGGGTTCCTAACACACCTATGTGGACATCGAGTGTCATCCCCCGAACGTGAGGGTTTATACACTTGACTTCAACATGGACAGCACTCAACAAAGAATTTGGCCAAACTTCCCAAAAGCAGCTTCATTCAGAAAAAAAACAACTCTCGGAACTTGGCGAGTCTTTCGTGGATGAATGGGACACGAATATGAGACGACTACCAAAAGCGAGGTACTTTCAGCAGCAGGACCCCACCTCCTTCTCAGGGTACAGGAGATCGAAGAGCTTCATGACGGGGAGGAAGTCAGCAAGAGCGTTCTTCTGGATGCTGCCCGAGATGAACTGCAGAAGCACCCACATGAGGTGGTCCCTGCCCTTGATCAAACCACGGCCAGCCAACTACACGGAATAGACACAAATACAACACAAACATGTACAATGTAACCAGACGAAACATGTGGCCGTGTTATACAAGGTGTGTTGTATGTATGTTTAACTTCTTTTGCACCATACGTAGCCAATCATGCTAAATGGAGGTGTGGGGGAAGGACACATTTAACTCAAAAAGCAGTTCTAAAAAAATGAGTTTTCAATCTAGATTTAAAATTGCATTGGTCCAGACTTCCTAGTATAGGAAGGAAGAGCGTTCCAGACGGCTGCAAAAGCTCATCTAAAAGTACGCGATGCAGTGGCTGTCTTTGTTCGATGGCTCGCCAAAAGCTGCTTCGAGGAGTTCGCGTGATGGTTTATGCTCCCTGATGAGATCAGCAATGTATTGCGGTTCATTTGTGCCAATAACTTTGTGTTTATTGAGTGATATTAAACTATATCAACTCAACATACTCCAAGTATAATTGTCCATTGCTGAATTACAACCTAAATATTCGTAGTCTTCTACACTGTCGAGGAAAAACATCTGTTGGTGAGCAGCTATTATAAGTAGCCATGACAAAGAGAATGGCGTGAAGATCACCCTGCCCAGTTGCTGCTGTCTCTTCAGTGCTGACATTCATGCACAGACACAGGTACTCATTTCAGTCTGAGTTAACCAAAAGGAGGATTGGGGCAGCGGGCTTCGTGCGTGACGTGAATGAAACCTGGGTGAAGATTATCACAGCCAAGTGCAAGAACCACATCACTGCTTTCCACATGCAAGCACAAAAGGATTTGTCTTACAAATGCACATACCACAACAGGTACTCACAAAGACAAAGATCCCCCATATAGCTTACACAGACTATTGGGACAGGTCCTGTAAGTGAGCACCTATGAAGGCCAGTACAGCACACAAGGTGGGTGGTCAGCACCACACCTGGCTGCCTTTACTTCCCCAGTGTAAAATGTTTACACATAGCAAGAAATACTAATTTGAGGCTGAATTGACCTAAGGGAGGCCCATGACCGAGACAGATAACCGTCACTGGTGATGGTCGTGAGTGGGCATTGAACTCAGGTCACTGGATTCATAACGCAGCACGCTAACCGTTGCACTACCGCTCCCCACAGACACACGTACACAAACACACAAATCTACAATCCAGCCTCGCGTCCCCCGTCTAAGGGCATCGTGAGGCACAGAAATATGCAGACACTTTACAAGCCCAGTTTGCATTGTGACACACAATGCCACTGCACCTTCTGGTGGAGGGAGAGCACCATGTGTGGGAAGCTTGCGAACTGGAAGAGCACAAAGAAGATGAGCTGGCTGGACAGGTGCTGCCACAGCAGCTGGCTGGCGCCTCCGTCGTCCAAGTGGTCCTCCTCTGTCTCCGAGCGCTCCATAGCGACCACCACCAGGTCCACCAGCTGGTCTTCCAGCACTGGGCAGCGTTGCTTTTGCTGAAAGGGACGGTTCATGGATCAGACCCAGCTCAGAACATCGGCATGCCGTTGAAGTGAAAATGCAACCCAAAGCGGGAAGCCAATAATGCTTGGCTCATGTGGTGTGATAGCCACCGAGACTATGTGTACGAGGGCTATTTGATGCGAGTTTGTAAATTTATTGTTGAGAAAAAACTAATTATCCGTGAGAGCTAGACGAAACACTCCCATGACATAACTGCATGCATGACGTATCACAATATATGGGAGTGACATTACTGTAAGAGCCCTGAAGTTCCATAATCATTAAACTAAACTGTAACTTTATCATTCTATCTTCCCATCACTGAAGCTTCAACCCCATTTCGAACAACTTGGGTGACAGCCTAAATATGTGTGTAAAGAGATACGAAGTAATAATAGGGTTTTTCCCCTTTTTTCTGGCAACAAAACCTAAACCTTTTTACAAGGATTCATGTCTGCATTAACCACAATACTTGCAGTCAAAATGCAAACAAAAAACACACTATGATAATTTTCTTTGCATTTTGACCGCAAGTATTGTGGTTAATGCAGACATGAATCCTTGTAAAAAGGTTTCAGTTTTGTTGCCAGAAAAAAGGGGAAAAACCCTATTATTATATTTTGGTACTGGCAAAGGAGGTCTAATGATGGAGATAATAAATGTTTGGTGTTTGGGTTGCATCTTGCTTGAACAGTTGGATTGCGGGTTAGTGACCAAGGCACCTCTTGCAGAAGTGAAAGCTTCTCATTTAACCCACATCTGTATACATGCATGCGTGTGTATGCATGAACAGGCATCGGCTGATTAAGCTGCATGATCCCAGCACGTGATAACGGCAAAATTGATATTAGCACCTCACGCGCTCAGCCACATGCGTGCCGAGTGAACGTTACACACAAACATGTTAATAGTCACACCTAGCAGGTGTCGAATGTAAGTGGTAAAGCCCATGTAGTCTTTACCAAGAAGACAAGTCACACGGAATTTAATTGCATTGACGTAAAATACGATTCATGATGAGGGAGGCACCCTTCTTGCAGTGGCACAACACTACAAAAAGATTCATGTTTTATACAGCTAAATAAAAACGTTACGTCTATTATTCATTCAGGAATGCCCCGCTGAGACTCAAGTCAATTTCAGGAGGGTCCTACATTGAGATGTGCAGAAAATAAATGTTCTACTTCTCATTATGGGGCGTTTTTGAAGTCTACTGCAGAAGTAGCAGACTTGAAGCAAAAACACCTGTCAAATGAGTGAATTCTAATTAACGCTTCCTGTTTTTATAGCACAAACACAATGCAATTAATTATAAAGTAACGATTGTTACAAAAATATTTAAAACGTGGGAAAGTGTTGAATTATTATGACATGGGCAAGAAAAAAAGTGTTTTTCTCAGATGGTAAATTTTAAAGTCTGAGACATTTTATGGCTTTTAGACCACAATTGTAAATTTGTTAACATAAAAATAAAGATGTGATGAAAAAGTTAATTTGCATGCCTCGATTAAAAAATATTACGTGATACAAAGTGCTTTTAGATTTCTTACTCAAAATAACTTTACAACTAAACCAATCGCCATTCCCTCCGCTGGCTTCCCATATCATTCACTGGCTACTCTAACAATCACCCACTGTAGGAATATTCAGGAAAAGGAGGTTGCGCTGGCTAGCTGGACGTGTGACAGGCCATCTTCTTCGTATGACTGGAGAAGCAGCTGTGGTTTGATGTCGAGGTTAGCAATCCACTTAATAGCTTCAGGTGGGGCAGAGTGAATGTCGCGATACATGGGCGATCGTCTGACTTCGGTAGCCACAGTCACAATTTGGGCTGCTCCTCACGCTCCACTTGTGGAGCAAGTGGCCACAACTTCCCTGGACTGTCCTCTAACAACTGAGGACAGGTTACGAAGGCAGACAACAGAGTGGGGGCACTTGGACATCTGCGTCAAGAGGAAGAGCTAAAGCCGAATGAGATGGCTGCGGTTGGCGGTGGTAACGCTGTATGGGCAGCTCTTGCAGGACGTGTCAACTGTTGTGCAACAAGGCGAAGCCCCTAAAGCAATATAGCGGGATACTGTCGAAGCTTGGCAGGCAAAGATGCCTTGTCAGCATTCTGGGTCATGACTCCATTCAAGAATTGATTATTTTCGTCTTAATTCTAGATTTGAAGCTTTCGTGATTGCATGGATTCATATTCTTAGGTTTTTTCGGTAAAGTCACGTAGGTTCCGTCTTCAGGTAGAACAGGTTCCGTCTTCAGGTGGAACAGTCACAGCACGATTGCAGCAATCGTGCTGTGACTGTTCCACCTGAAGACGGAAGCTTGTGTTGCCTCCGAAACGTCGTGATTTTTATTTTATTTTTCTTTTATTAATTTTAATTTTTTACCTACATGACTTTACCGAAAAAACCTAAGAACATTTTCGCCTTGCTCGTTCTTCCTTGTTCATGCCGTTAGCTTAACAGTAACCTCATAAAATTTGCATTCCATTTGTATAAGTTGTCGATTGTCACACACACACGATTGAATACATTAATCTCTTTTACACTGTGAATCATTAAAAGCCAAGTAAGAGCATTCATTGGGGTTCGGATATTGACTGTGCAACAACTGAGGTATATAGCAGAGGAAGCGATGTCAGGGTGTGGTGGAATGGCATTTGGCTGTGATGATCTGTAAAATCTTTCGTAGTTTAAAGTTATCTCATCTCTCCATGACAATTTTTATAATCCATATCTCTACTGGCTGTTAATACTTCTTGTAACCCTTCCAATATTTGTTTTTCTGTTAATGCTGAATAGCCAATAACTGCCATCAAGGAGCATAAACTATCACGCAAACTCTGGTCATTCCTGCAGCGGCATTTGGCTAACCATCGAACAAAAACGGTCACTGCTTTGTACTGTGCCTGGCTCATGAACCCTGAAGCTCCATATTGCCTCCATGGAGATTTTCATAATCCTCTATACCTGTGCAGTGCGTGTAATTTTGTAGAGAAACTAAATAATGACACACAAAAGAACTGTTTTTATTTTTGCCAATGAAGTGGGTTACCGGTGGAGTTTTAATCCTTAATATAATTTTATGTCGGAAGGTTTTTATAGTGTGTACTAATCCACTAATTGACATCACCGCTTACATCAGTAAGCCAGTCGATACGATGGAAAGAAATTTAATGGCAATGTGTACCAAGTTCTGAACCATACTATATTAAATGTAGCACAACCCATCCACCAACTACCTTATATTAGCCAGCACATGCATGGAACTGCTAATGCACCACAGCTTAGCAGGGCACACCGATCATAGCAGTGTGACCGCATTTAATGCCACACATTAACTGCGGGGAAAACAACGAGTATAGCACCATTAATGCTCAGCGCCTGGTTAGTGCATTTTCTTTCAGAAGACCTGCTGCTGCTCATACCTGTGCGATGTTTGACGTCTACAGAAAAGAAAACAAATGACGATGGGAACTGGTTATATGTGGGGATCGAGGAACAAGAACGAACACCAAACTATACGTGGGCAAGAAATGCAGCGGCAAGACCTTTCGCGTTCAACATGCACGGCAACAAAGATGTGGTGAATGGACGCTATGGGTTACTTACGGACTTGCATTAGTTTTGCGATGATGTTAAATTCTTAGAAAGCCTCATGATGGAAGTGAACACTGAATGCGATCCACCGTAGTGACAGATTTACCCAAACACAATCGACCAAACTGTTCATTAGACTGAACCACTTGACTGTCAGCGGTCAAGCAATCATTATTATGACCACGAGGCTACAAGCAGCCAATAGCGGCGCTGGGAAGCCTTTCGTAAATTAATCTGAGCCTGAAGCTAAACAGTGCAAAGTTCTTGCACGTAACTTTGTTGGCCTCTTCAAATATTGCTCAACATTTAACGTAAAACAAAAATGTAATGAAGTTGCTTCTGGAACACGACAATTACATGTAATTGAGCCATTCAAGTAAATAAGGGCCCATGTCTATTTAAAGTGGAGGTCCCTTCTTCATGACTCAAGGAGCCCAGCAGGGGGTATAGGTAAGGAAGAGCAATTGTTTAGCCTATGAACAAAAAAATATATCTCAGCATTTCAGAGAACTGGGTAAAATTAACAAAGTTATAATATTTACAAAAGTGAGTATTAATAATTACAAAGACAGATAATCCTAAATTCTGATTTAACATCTCCTTGCTGCCATAGACACAAAAAACCAACTCAGTCATGTTGGAGCAGGTTGCAATAACTACCACATAACCCATGCACCCAATTAGGGTGCTTATTGCTTGTGCAATGAAACTATTTTCACAAAAAGTTTGAACAAAGTTGCATCACGTTGCAAAGCCGCATGCAACAGTGTTGCACCCCGTGTTGAAGAGCGTAACACGGACAAAAAAACATTTGTTTTACGTAACAGTGCATGCAAATTTGCTCCATTAAATTCAGCTTAGCATTTCAACGAAGGTTGCTCTGAGATTGCTGAGGCTTCATCATGCATCTGGAACTCGCAGAGGAAACCGTGAAATAGCAAGAAAACACGACAATTCTGATGCAAATGCAGCGATGAGGCCTTGGATAATAACTGCTTACAAGAGGTGCGTTTTCAAAGACTTGCAATCAGCGTGCCCTTGTGTGCGTGTGTACCTGTTTGTTGAGGCCAAGCATATTGCAAACCATGTCGCGAGAGTACGGTTGTTCCAGCACGTAGCGGAGCAACGCCGTTTGGGGCTCAAAGAGGTCCTAAAAAAACAATAATGTAAGATTATAATAAAAGCAATCACGATTTTCCTATAGTATATGCAGTAATGTATAACTAAACAAATTACAAAGGATCCATCTGCAATGTGGCACACAATTCCATCTGGTGGAGAGTTGATCGATGCCCATGTTAAGTTAAGTTTTGTTTTCCTATTGGTCAACAAGAAAATAGTAATGACCTTGTAACTGCTGCTCATGGAGCTGACCATGAAGTCGTGGAGCCTTAACAGAAGCCCCACCAACGCAATATATGTGCCTGTACATATACTCTATGGAATCAAACATTCTACCTCTTCACTTCTCCATGAGTATCGGGGTGGTTCGGGGGAAGGTAGAAGACTTCCTGCACCTGATAAGTGTGCTCAAAGCCAGTTCCGGTTTGGCAGCAGAGGGCTCATGTGAAATCAGTCCATCGGAATTATCTTTTCATCAGCTGTGTAACATTGTGTAGAAGCTGCCTCTTAAATGGCAGCTCCACATAAAACATGTCTTCTCAGCCACTATCATTTCCCGATCGTTTATATGATTGTGAAACATGGACCGCTTTTCATAAACATTTGAGCCAGCTTGAAACAGACTAGCCTGCCTATTATTATTATGGACTTATCTAGACTAGATTTCTCAAGCTCACACATCCTTATAATAGTTGGACATAGCCTCAATAGTAAGCTCCTCTGGCAGGCGAGGATACGTCGTCTGGGTTACGTAGCCTGCATGCCTAGCCACACCGCATAGTCAATAAAATTATTTTTGACCATACAGACAGCCTAGATGGACACAACATGGACTGGAGAAGAGATGGTCTAAGAATGCACAGGAGGACTTGGAGTTGAGTAGACTTGTGGTCACTGGACCTATCAGTGTCAATAACAGTTTCTCTCAAGGTGGCTGGCAACGAATGTTACAGGGCAGTTGGTCGCAGCTGTCTTCCAGCAACATCACGAGACAGACGAACAATGCCCACAACAATTTCAGAGCGCCAGGTGGGCTAAAACCCAGCAAGACCCCCAACCAGTGATCATTCAACACGTCACGTGGCCTTCAATTACCAAGGGGTACACAAGCGACAGTGATTTCAGCGCCACTTAGTGGTGAATGGCAGCAATTGTTGTGTGTAAGAAAGGGTTTGGGGATATGGAGAAGAGTTATGTCCAAGGCCATGCCTTGTCGTAGGGAAGCAAGCCTTTGAGTGGGAAGCGGAGAGTAGTCGGGTCCAGTTTCCATGAGTTGCAGATTGCTCCCGAGTTGTTCACAACCGGTAAGAGGCTGCAGCGACCTGCGCAGACAAAACATTCAAAATGGTTTTCGGGTCTTAGTTTACATTTATGTCAATGCCATTTGAATTGTACATGTCATCACAATTTCAAGAAGCCCCTTATAACAGCAAAATCACTGTGGTTAAATAAGAAAAATTACAATCATAATATGACAAGTTAAAATTCTGCTTGGATTAAAACCATTCTATCATCCCTCCAAAGTAGATAAAACAATTTAATTTTGGCATAAGCCACCTCATACAGAGACTGGCCCCTACACTATTGAAATTTACCACGAAAAATTATAACCAAAAGGCACTGACTGTTTAAATTGTTTTAAAAACACTCTTTAAAGTATTCCACTTGAGATAAAAAAAAACGTTTTTTAAATGGAAAATTGCAAATGTCAGTGCTATTCAATGGTAGATTACAGATACAAACAACTGTGGCTATAAAGAGTATATTTTCTTAAATTTGCTTTTAAATTAATTCTTACCACATATCGAGTTTATCCTTGCAGTTGGTCTGAAGCTGTCCACATAATCGGAAACAAGTCCACCGAGCAGCTGCAAAACGAGAAGCAGAGTCCACGTTAAAAATATGGTCACAGCTTGCATATCAGTTTCAGTTTCATTTATTTGGTATCGCCCTGTGAGTCATTCGGCTCTTGAATCGGGTGCAACCGCATCAAACAAAAAACATGAACAAGAAACCATCTTAAAGTGACTATGTGATTATGTGCAAACAGAAAATCCAAGAAAAGACAGCAAAATATTGCAGAAAAAGCACCGTACACCAACGCTGTGTGCAAAAATCCCAGTGGGATGCAAGTCAAACAACAACAACAACCACAAGACAACTTAGATTAAGGCCATCAGTAACACCGTACTACAACAAACAAACATGGCCAAACCAAAAAACTTTTCGAAATCACCAAAATAATATCAAGTTGCATCACACAAACCCCTGCTCAACAAAAACACAACCCAAACTGAGGTCATGTCCCAGGCAAGATATAATTTAAACTTTCTTAGTGAGACAAGAATAATTAAATTTCACTGAGAGTGGTTCTTGGACAGCACATTTTCGTGACATCAGTGTGTTGTGGCTAATATACCTTTCACTCATTGGCTAAGCATGTAATTATTCACACTCCCTATCCTCCACCAACCCATCAATAAATACTGATTATTTATAAGAGTCATGATTTGATTCACACATGTATTGTCTAGTTTATACTTTCTCCTCTGTATGTGATGTCTAATATGTCCAGATTGTTCCAATATCCTCAAGGTACACGATTCAATTCAATTTTAAATCATTTATTCTTACGTGAACAATCAAAGTCAATGGTGAATTAGTTAGCTTCCTAGTCTTCACACAAAGCCCATGACGGGAGCCAGCATTAAAGCCGCATAATGACAGTGTGTAAAGTGGGAGGTTATTTTAAGTCAATAAAGATCAGTGAACTGAACTTTTTTTTAAACAGAAGGAGCAGTACTCGGAGCAGGAGGCCATGTGACAGGGTCTCAGAGGTGAATAAGCAGTTTTGTACAAACCAGGGATATAAGCCATCAATTGATGCTTAATAAGACAACATAAAACAATTAGTTTGGGTTGCGATAGTATGTGACTACATAACCGTTCATGTGATTGCTAGCAGATTAATGTGAAGTCTAAATGTGACCCCCAAAACAGATGCCACCTTTGCAATGCAAACATACCCAATGGCCAAGCTTGCCCTCCGGGTACAGCTTTCGAATTTCCGTCACAGCAAAGTAAGCAGGCAGTAGGCATGCGTTTCGGTCGAGTATGTACATCACCACCTGCAACCACAGAATCAAAAATCACTTAGCTACACAGCACAAGGCAATCGTTCTGAAACATCTACTCATACGTATTGTTATTGAAAGTTGTGACTAAACCTTTTGTGAACATAGTTTCTGTTGAGAGTGACCTGGTGATTGTTGAGAGTGACTAGAGGAGTTGGCTGCGAAACATTTCCACAGGATAAGGCACTTCCGTTGAGCTATAATTTGTGGCCAGGTCGCTTCTGAAAAATAACTATATAGCTTAGTGGGCCTTACCTGGTAAAGTAAAAATATAGTTATAGTTAGTTAGTGAAAAGCATTTCAAAGCAGAGTTAGTGGTAGAGGCTACCCCAAAAAACAAATAGCTCTTATCTTGTAGATATGTGCCTAGGATGCATATTGCAGGCTGTTCGACATTTTATTATGGCACTCAAAATTTGTCACTGACATCACTTCCATGTGATTTGATACAAAATGCTAAATGCAGCCACTGTGGTGCCTGACAGTGGTTTTTCAATATTTTTCTCATTAATGGAACCTGAAAGACGATCGGACAGCAGTGGACAAGATAAGCATTTTAAATAGTTTTGGTTGTGTCACACTTTAAAAGACAAGTTGTTATAACGTGTGGGTACTTTTGGAATAATAGGAGGACAATGAGTTCTGGAGTTAAGAACATGAGGTAGCAGGCTGGCAAACAAATTTTGAATTGGATGATGAAAAAAAGGTAAGTAATTAAATTAGATTGGCAGTTATGTGGAATAATGTGAAAATTCACATGGGCACTGGGCAATTGGGAAAAAAGCAATGGAAGCTATGTAAAGCAACATAATGTGGTATAGGAAAGATAAGACTCCTCTTTAAATGTAATGTCCACATAAAATGATCCTTGTAAAATGTATCAAATCTGGCAAGTGCCCTGTTGAATTCAGAATTGTTTAGAGTACTACATTATATTACACGCCAGATAAACAAAAGAGTGAAGCCTTAAACGGTTTATATGCTAAAACGAGTGACTTTCAACACCAAAAACAATACACCGCCATTGTTTTTATGAGCCATGAAGCCATATTATTAAAATTCGAATCATCTGATATTTCAGAATTCCCATCGTCCTTGATATATGTTAAAGTCAAAGTTTATTCCCAGTTAAACAAAGGCGAGGTCATGATCCAGTGATGGGATTCCACATCCTTTGGCAGAGGCAAGGTCTCCCCCCAAAAACGAACTCTTGGCATTCTAAAAAGTGGTATTTAGTTATTGACCAGGAGGTCGTGATGTACTAGAAATCCTCAACCAGAAACTGAACACCACCACCTGGTTATGAATTATTTACTATGAGCCAAGAATGTGCGTGTCCCGCGTGTGACGTCACTCCACGTCGACCAGCCCCCCTCATTAATAATCATGAACAGGTTAGGTCCTCCACATGGACCCCCCCCTCATTAATAATCATGAGTGGGTTACATCACTCCATATGGAGAACCCTCCCCCTCATTAATAATCATGGACAGGTTCGGTCCTCCAAATGGACACACCCCCCTCCATTAATAATAATTAGCTGGTGACATCACTCCACATGGGGGGGGCGAGGCGCCTCCTCCCCCCTCCTCAGCGCCAACTTACAACCCTCACTACAAAGGCAGAACCCTCACGTCACGCGATCTCCGTAACGCTATAGAAGTAAAAAGGACGTCATAATGAACAAGGAATTATATCCTTTAAATGAAATAATTCTGTGTCACTGCGGCCTTACAAATTGCACACGAATGGATGCAATGAATATCACGTCACGGTCTGCTTTTCGCTTGCAAGTTTCAGATGTACTGCAATACACCCGTCCTTGGATGGGCAAAAGGCTAGTAAATATAATGTGAGCAAATATGGATTCATACATTAGCTCTAAGCCCAGCATTTAAACAAAGCTAGGAGTTCAATACATACATCTCTCGCCGTCTGTAGCTGCTGCACGACTGACGAGCTCACAGTGATGGGGATGGTCTGAATTTTCTCCAAGATAGCCTTCAGCAAGTCTCGAACACCCTGCGTAAGTTAAAAGGCACCCAAACATCAATAGCACTTGTGTACACTTGACTGAAACATCTTGAGAACAAGAATATTCAAATTAATAACCTTTATATACTCATAATATATTTTAAAAAAATAGTACGGGTAGTTATTTTGCCCTGTATAAACCAGGGTTACTTCAGAAACACAATGCAGTTTACTCACTTTGTAGTCTACACCCCCGATGATTTTCCGCACAAGCTTGAATGTCAGTGACCACAGCTGAGCCTTCTCGTACTCCAGGTGCTCAGAGTTGATCAGCGTCTCACAGACGAGTCTGCATCAAAGTGTAGTGCGACAGCAATACATTGGGTACATATGAATATCATGTGCCCATGACCATATCGCCCAGAACGCACCCCATCTCAGAAGCTAAGCAGACCTGAGACTGTATAGAACCTGGGTGGGTGACCAGCATGCACAATAAATAGGTATCGTATGGGATGTGTGCAGAGGGCAGTGCAACCAATCCAGTTGTTCTAGGCAGCCAAGCATTGAGCCGGTGCCGAACTTCCTCCCAAGCTCTGCAGTCCTTTATATACATAAAGTTGTGGGGAAGGCCCAAGAGTGCTACAGGGCAACACTCTATCCCATACAGATGGAACAGGTGGGGGTCGACATTTTCTACATTTAAATACATTTCTTTAGAACAGATTTTTGTGTTTAGTCTGTTGTCCTTCAGCCACACCTCCGATTAAAATGGTTGGCTACTTCCAGTGCAAAAGAAGTTCAACATACATACCACATTCACTTGGCAAGCCAGGGTATTACACCCTGACACCATAAGAAGAAAGTTTCACAACATTTCTGTGATCCACCAATCCTCACCTCTGCGGTGCTGGATTACAGGCATAGCGCCACAACCGCCCGGCTAAATATGAACGGCATTGACATTAACATTCCGTTTATAGATCCTCTAGTCTGAGATACTCTATGTTGAGACTAGGGAACAAGTGGACTGGTTTACCTGGGTGGCAGTAAAGACGTCTCCACCGCAGTCGCAATCAGGTCGTACAGGAAGGAGATTCTCTTTGGACTGTGCTGCGTGTGGATGAAGCGCACCACCCACTGTACGCACTGCTCGTGCGATTCCTGCAACAACGCACAATAACGTTACCCACGAGACAAATCCTTGACTCATTTAAAATAGCAGCATCCTGACCAGCATATAATTCAATATGTTCATAAATATTGGAGCAATTAAATGGCATACATATAACCCTAAATTCCAAGGCATCTCAGTGTGCTAAACATTGTCAAATATTTGAAGGGATACTCCCAGTGGCAGGCCTCCCTCTTGGTACAAGGTGACTGACTCAGCATTGATAATTGGTTTTTGGACCAGATGACGCCAAAAGGCACATCCGGTCCAACCCATGTGAGACTAGGCTCTAAGGAAAGCTGTCTCGGGTGTGGACCAATCAACTTCAAGGACAGTGCACATTATCAGAGTTATGTCTTTTGTTTGTATTATGACTGCAAAAAGGTGTCAGTTTTGTTGCCAGATAGAAGGGTAAAAAAACAATTATCATATTTTTACTGGCAAATGAGGTTCCCATAGTGTTGACTCAGCATTGCCAGCAAACGGGGTGATTGCTATGTAAAAATCCCAATTGACTCATTTGAGATCTCCTTCGGCTCTATCGCCATATACTCTGCCAACCTTAATGAATGCTTAATTACAACACTTGCTCTTCGACCTATTTGTTATTAAACTAGGAGGCATTTTTTTCCATGAGTAGGTCCTATATTACCTAATACAATTCCTCTTTATTCCATCAATATGAAAACCTTATAATCGTTCTGAAGTTGATGAAAAATTACCACGATGTCCAGCACATCCAAAATGTCTCTACACATAGCATACCCTACTTCAAAACTATATAAGCAACATGTAAATAAAACATGCACTCAGGTTATAAATGTAAGGGACAGTGCAGCATTATCAACAGCTGGCATGTAACGATTATTCAAATAAAATAAATTATTATGCTCATAGTTTGAGAGGTGTTTTTCTTAAACAAATCCATACCTGTGTCAGTGAGCTCCAATACAGCTTGAAGGCTGCCAGACAAGTTATCTGTTTTGTTTTCTCATCATCTTCCGTGTCCATGAACATGCTTGATAAACAAATATAGTATCGTTTTAAATTAAAATGTTTGCTCTGAATAAGGGCAATGCCAAAATAAACATTGGTTGTTACACAGTATACATTTTTCAATTCCCAGCCTTTCACTAATACATATTTAGTTTGGGGTCAAACTCAAGACTATCATCTTTTCGTGATCAGTAAAATATGTACCACTTTGTTGGAAATCGAGAGTGGTTATGTTACAGATAAGCTAGATCCGAGCACTGAAATGTGGGATTTCAACAACTAGCTCAGGACTGCCAACAGAGAAATACTGATGCAATGCTCGCTTGAGTAGGAAAACATATTTTACTTGCACATTTTAATTTTTGTTCATGACAAAGGTGGTTCAACACTTTCCAATTGGAGGCAAGGCTTTGCAGAGCAGAGGAGACCAGAAAATGGCAGTACTGTACATTAATCCATTTGTGTGGCTCTATGAGTGGTATCCTTGGCAATCCAGTTTTCCTGCCAATTCTAAAACAGGAATTACTAAACATTCTAATGCAGGACCCGCCTCAAAAAGTGTGGAGCCACTGGATTATCTGAATAAATAATTCAATCATATAATGGATGGACCACGTTTGTGAACGTGCACTTGTGACAATTATAGTAATTAAAACTAGATTGTCAAGATTGGCCATAAAACCAGTACTGTACTTACCCCGCAAACGCCTCTTCAATGAGTTCTGTTTTCTAAAAACGCAAAAACACACGCGGTCAATCACTGCGTATCACAATGCTGTCATAATCACCATAAAACAATTACATTATTGTATTTGGCATCTCACAGCCAAAGGCTAAGAATGCAATTCAGGAACGATAGTAAAAACCGAGTCCAAAATCTATTGGGGACCATTAAAAGATGAATGCCACTGTGGGAAAACGAATGGTGGTCGTCATTTGCAGTCACTGGTCTCCGCCATTGGAATGTGGCATTTAAACTGCACCAACTAATCTCAAGGTAAACCTGAAAACACGAAACTTTGCAAATACGTAGGTCCACACAGAACTGTAATTGCGCATTTCCAGTTTTTTAACGTGCAGTACACGTACAGTATAAGACAATGTGGCCTTAAAGTGGAAATACGTAAAGTTTGGGAACTCATGCGGGTAATGTGTAATGCCCATAACGGAGATCCATGCCAACGCACACAGCGGTCCAAGGGTTTTCAGTATTCATGTACGAGGCTCAGCCTACAACTTTTAGGATTAGATTCGAAGCTTTCGTGACTGCAGGAATTACTCTTTGGTTCTTTCGGTAAAGTCACGTATAAATAAATCAAATAATAGAATACGACGTTTCGATTGCAACACAAGCAACCATCATCAATCGAAACGTCGTATTCTATTATTTAATTTCTTTCTACGTGACTTTACCGAAATAACTTTTATGATTCCTATGGTACCTCGTTAATTAATGCACGAGGTTCACAGACGAATGCGGAACCTTTGAGGATTCTTCTGGGTCATCGTTAACACTCGCTCCTCATAGATCGAGTCCCGGGCACACTTGTAGATCCGTAGGGTTCAGCGTTAAACCCCAAAGTATAACACAGCAGTTGTCAGCATAAGGCATCTTCCGACTTTGTTTAATGATCCACTTTTTAAAGCCGCATTCTCACTGCCAGACGAAGGCATCACTGGGGTTTAAAACGAGGGGACATATCTCGCATTCTAAGAGCTCATTGTTCATGCCAGACTCGTATATAAAGGTAGGCTTTGAGGTCGCACCAACATTCGTCGGCATGTGCATCACGTCCAGCTCTTCAACACACCGGTGGGCTAAAGAAGTGAATTATTTTGTCCTTTGAAAAACGTGACAGTTTTTACTGTTCTTGGTTCTGTCGGTAAAGTCGCGTAGAAGGGAAATAATAAAATAAAAATATAAAACAAAATATTATATGTATATTATTTTATTATTTCCCTTCTACGTGACTTTACCAAGAATATGAATCCCTGCAGTCACGAAAGCTTTAAATCAAAACAGTTTTTACTGTTTGGCCGTGTCGGGTGGTGGAGGGTTACGACACATTTATAAATAACGCGATCGGACCCAAAAACCTATATTATGAATTATAATACATGTACGGCCACGATCCCACGTCGGTGCGTCACAGTGCAAGATGCAAAGGTATTTGTGGATACATTGCAAACTACTTAAAGTGATTTAAACAAACACTTACAATGACATCGTCGAAGATGCTTTGCAGTTGCAACTCCATGGACAGAGGCATCGTCGCTCACCCACCCGCGTCTCGCTGCGTGTAAAATAGCCGCAGTCGTTACCGACTAATGTGACCGTGCTGACGACGATGAGGAGACTGACGACGATGATGATGATGATAACATCATTACATCTCCAAAGAACGTTTACAACAACAACAACAAGGCCGCTCGCTCCATTCTGCACGCTCCGTCCAGCGCGGCCATCTTGGACTGCGGATTCAATAAATAAATAATGCGAGAAAGGCGGCGTCTGATTGGACGACGCGCGTGGAGAGGTTGAACCAATCGGACGGCGCGTAACAAATATTTAAATTAGTCACCTCGATGTTGGTGGGGGGCGCGGGGGGTGACATCTCGATTTGAAGTTGGTCTTTGGTTCTTTCGGTAGTGACGTAGGTATAAAATAAAATAAAAAAAGTTATTTATAAATAAGTGGTTCTTTCGGTAAAGTCACGTAGGTATAAAATAAAAAAAGTTATTTATAAATAAGTTATTTATTGTATTTTATACCTACGTGACTAAGTTATTTATAAACAAGTTATTTATTTAATACCTACGCGACAACCGAAATAAAAAAATAATAACGCACATTAATTATTTCTAAAAAAATTCTTTTATACCTACGTGACTTTACCGAAATAAATAAATAAAAGAATAAAATCAATACATTACTTATAAATAACTTCATGATTCTATTTTATACCTACGTGACTTTACCGAAAAAACCAAAGAGTGAGGTGACCTCTCTTTGTTTATTCATTTGAATTGAGATTCATTTTGATCAGAAACAGAATCTTTATTTATCCTGGAGGAATTCGATGAGCTTTAAAGCCCAGACCGGGATGGGTCAGAGAGTTGCAACAACAACAAACAATACCAAAACACGATAGGAGTGTAAAGTATTGGAAAGATAAGAACACAAATACACGTATTATTTTCACCAGATAAGACCCACTGAGCTACTAGCTTATTTTTCAGAAGCGACCTGGCCACAAATGAAAGCTCAACGACGTGGCTTATCATCATGTGGAAATTTATAGCAGCCAAATACTCTAAACGCACGTTTCTAGCATACGATGTAGGCCAATCATTTTTCATAGACATTGCAAACATGATCAAAGCTTGTGTGTTTGCATGTTTTACCACAGGCCAGGTGGCTTCAGAAAAAAGAATCTATATAGCTCAGTGGGTCTTACCTGGTCAAATAAAAACATATATCAAGAAATAGTTGAATTTGTGCTATTTATTTCCTTGCATGGGTTGGCCTCTGAAACTTCCTTCATCTGATCTAGTCATGTAACCCAATTCAAGAAGCTTCTCATCTCGCACGTGTAAATCTTAACCCTTAAAATTATTAGTTTAAAATCCGTCGTGGCCTTGTCTCATCAGTGTTAGACCAAAGAATGACTCTCCAGGTCTCCGTATGAGACGGTGGGATGCCGTCTGGACAGTTCTGAGGTCGCCTGAGCATCTGCGGGCTGTGGCAGAGGGCAAGAAGCTTTCGCTACCCTGGCGTCTGCATGAGGCATCAATGACTTCGACCATGGTTATGACAACCTCTTCATCTCGAGATAAAAACACAGCCCAATACCAACACCCCGCTCTATTCGCATCACTCGGTCTGTGACGGTGACATCACCACGGCGCCTGTGCCAGGCGAGGTGCACTTTGAGGCTCATAACGTGGTGACAGGAGGTCACGGCACAGGCCCCCCCAGGCCCTCCCGACTGTGCCAACTTGCTACGTTTTATCCGCCCGGCCGCTCCGCTCGTTGTTGTGAGCGTCGCTCCTCTGCCCTCCGTTGTTGCCGGAGGGCCACTGCCTCCAACTCCCCAACAACATCCTTCACGAGGCCTCCTCCACAAGAGGCCGATCTTGAACACCGATGGGTTGCCGGTCGTCGGCAAGCCCACCCAGCTCCCAATCTCTTCTCCAGCCCATGTCGTGCCCGTTTGGCCCCCTCCATGCAGGCCAAACAGAAGCTTCATAATCAACGTTTTTGGGTTAGATCGCGTTATTTATAAATGTGTCATAACCCTCCACCACCCGACACGGCCAATCAGCAAAAAAGTGTCACGTTAACAAAAAGACAAATAGTTTACTGCTCTAGCCCACCGGTGTGTTGAAGCGTGAAACCACAACATTTAAAATTTTTGAGTACGACGTTTCGCTGGTAATTGCATCCAGCATCATCGGGCAATTCGCCAGAATGGTGAGGCTCTGCTCTTGCTCCCGGACGCGATCTAACCCAAAAACGTTGATTATGAATAATATTGGTCGCGAAAGCCTACGTGGTAAACCAAACAGAAGCTGCTTGGCTGTGCATGCGGGCAAGATTATCGTAGTAGCAAAAGTAGCTGCATATGTAGTAGCTATGGGCCCCGCAATTTCAAGGGCCCCGTTGCTAAATGCTTTCAAGCTATCAATTCCGCACTCTTTGGTTCTTTCGGTTAGAACCAAAGAGGATGGATCCCTGCAGTCACGAAAACTTCAAATCTATCAATTCCGGTTCAGAGATTCTGCACTTGCTCTATTGCTATAGTACTATACCACCTTCAACTTTTATGAACGACTGGGTGTTTAAAGTTAGCGATTTATCGTTTTATAGCAAATGCGAAAATACAATTACTTTACTATGCAAGTAAAAAATTTGTGTTTTTATATTTTAGGGCCCCTTTATAAGATATGTAACAGGCCCCGCACTAGCTTCATCTACATGCCGGCGCCGTGACCCACAGCCATCGCATCATTTGCCTGCTGAAGGAGCTCACCGATTGACGACATCTCGCCTTTTGGCGTCATCTGGTCCAACACAATGTGAGACTAGGCTCGAAGGAAAGCTGTCTCGGGTGTGGACCAATCAACTTCAAGGACAGTACATACATTATCAGAGTTATGTTTTTTGTTTGCATTCCGACCGCAGGTATTGTGGTCAATGCAAACATGACTCCTTGTAAAAAATGTGTCAGTTTTGTTGCCAGATAAAAGGGTAAAAAAACAATTATCATGTTTCAAGGATTTGTGATTCCGGGCCACCGAAATCAAGTGCAGTGTCAACTGCGTGACAGCAGAGGGCAGCATTCACTCATTTATTTTCTCTCGGTGTCCCCCGGAAGCAAAATACAACGTCGCTTATTTTTTTTATTACAGCGACACTGTACCCGGACTTGCGAATTGCCATGGCGGATGAAAGTGAAAGACAAGTGGAGAACCCCCGACCCTGCAGCAGCAGCAGCAACGGCGGGAAGAAAGACGACGACAAGTTGGACTCCAGGACCAGGTCTCCTCCTCCTCCGAGCAGGGCCCATAAGATTGCACCATCGTCACCATCATCACCACCACCATCATCGTCACCACCATCAACATCGTCCTCGTCGTTCCAATACGTGCCGAGACTTCGCCAGTGGGTCGACCTTTGCTACGCCCAGACCCTGGCATGGCAGGTGATGCAGTACCCTCCCTGGGCATACGTCTACCCGGGTGCTGCTGGCGGCACGCCCGCTTGCCACGTGTATCAGGCACAGCATCAGCATGGCCAGGCATATCATCATGGCCAGGCGCAAGCAGTCGGTGTTTTACCCGTCCAGTATCATGCAAATCCAGCTGACAGGCAGCAGCAGCAGCAGAGACAGCCCGGAGCGCAAGGTGCCAACATCCTGGCCGGCCAGGGAGGGCATCAAGCAGGTTGGCATTTGATTTAAAGCTTTCGTGACTGCAGGGATTCATATTCTTGGTTCTTTCGGTGAAGTCACGTAGAAGGGAAACAATACGATGTTTTTAATTGTTTCCCTTCTACGTGACTTTACCGAAAGAACCAAGAATAGGTTGGCATTTGTGAGATATTGTCCGGTGCTGTGTGTGGCTTTAAATCTCGAGTGTGTGTGTGTCTGCGTGTTGAACGTGTTTCGCAGCGTGCGTCGTTCCCGAACCGTGCTAGTAATCGGTGGGTGCGGGGGAAGGATAATTTAACACACAAAAAAGAGTTGTCCATCTCGATGCTTTGAAAAAAACAAAGTGCATAGCTCCGGCGGTCATCATTATCTGGGAAGAAAGAGCGTTACAGACGGCCGCAGAAGCGCGTCTTTGCTCGATGGATTCTTCTTGACGAGATCAGCAAAAGGTTATTACGTGGCAATTAGCACTGTGTGTGCGACCTTTGCCACGCTCAGACCTTGTACAAGGTGGCACACATTACACGCGTGGCAATTGCGTAACGTCTGGCGTTTTGGAAAGCTTCCTCAACGTGAATGTCAAGGGACTTGGTGGCTTTACCGTGTTGTGTAAATTGTGCGCTGCGTACAAGTGAGTGGTGGCCACGAGTGGTATGGCCACGTGTTACAATTGGCACTCTGCTAAGCAGCAGGCAATTCAAGCTCCCCAGGAATGAGTTTGTGGGCGGAAAAAGAGCGAAACTAAAACTATTTTTTAGAATAGGGTTTCCCCTTTTTTCTGGCAACAAAACAGGTGTTAAGATGTTAAAACACTAAACTGAAACCTTTTACAAGGAATCATGTCTGCATTAACCGCAATACTTGTGGTCAGAATGCAAAAAAAGATACTCTGATAATATATGCATGTTTTTTTTTAGGGTTAATGTAATTCGCGTTGACGTGTGTGGGTTGGCAGTCACAATGTTTTAAAGGTAGTATGTGATCAGTTCTTAATTTACATATAATGAGTTTTTTTTTAAATTCACATACTGAGTAGCTACACACTTTTCAATGGTGAATTATTTATGAACATCGATTTAAATTGAAACATTGTAAATATTAGACATGGTTCTTCATGTATAATGATCCATGTATTGATACACGACTGGTTTACAATGACCCTGTAATTTAGTTCTCAAGGAGTGATGGCAATACAGTGCTGGACTGTGAAAGTGAAGACTCAATATCTTACAAAACAGGTTCTAAATATTTAAGTGTTTACCGTGATTGGTGAGAGATGTGCAGAGGCTTGTAAAAAAAAAACTTTGCCTCTATAATATCTTGCTATTCGTCGTGTATGTCTACAGTACATGCATCACCGTACCTCGTGCAAAACTGTTGCCGGATGTGAACATAAAATATTTTGGAACAGCAGTTGAATGGCAATTGTGCGGGTTTCGGGATTCTTCGCGTGAGAAACCAAGGCCGAGGGATGCCTATGAGCCCCCCCCCCTCCACGCGTGCCTTCCCACTCGACCCACAGGGAGGCAATTCACTGTGCCAACGCTGACGAGAAGATTAGCGGCCGAGGCGGTGGACTTCCTCATCTTGTGTTGCTTCAAAGTGTCCGTGACGGTCGGCATTCTCTACCGCAGCGGCATCAAGTGAGTGTGGCTGCGTGGAGCGGCCGCTTTATCCGTCTCGGCTGCGGCTACTACGTTCACAAGGTCAAATGTCAAGACTGTCTACCTGCTCAAACAAGCAATGTGGGTGGTGCTCATTTCCGTTGGTGGGTTTGAGCCACTGGTAGAAATGCCCCATAAAATAGAGGGAATACCAGTCTGTGCATTGGGGCAGTATGTTTACCTCCTGCAAAGTCGTGGGTAGTTTATCAGCCCTGGATGAATGATGGGCTGAGTCGACCCCCAAACAGGATTTTATTTGAGCACTCTAACCACAGCCCCCACTGAAGCATATATCCGTATAAGTTTACACTGAAATATCTACATAGCAATCCAGATGGGTCTGTAAATGTTCTCTCACTCATTTTAACGTGGAGATTGAAAAGAAAGTTGCATTGAGTTATTCCCCACATAAAATAATCATTTGCGAGGCTTGACAATGTGCATGCATTGCCTATTGACTGACCCGCGCCCTCCTGGAAACCTGTGTAAAAAAGGGCTTCATAGCTCATCGTATTCCTCCAGGCTAAAACAACATTCTGATTTGCAATGCGTCTTGAGGTGCGATGGCTTTTTGGTGTTTTAAGCTGTGCTGCACGTTTACTGGTTGTAAAATACACTGCCAATTAAAGTATGAAATGTATTCAATGAAAAACGAAAGTGGTAACTGGATAACGGTGTCAATGCTCGTCCCTCTCAACAGAGACCCTTCCGACTTTGCTCTGCACCTGCTGTTGGAGGACATCAATGAGGAGACCTCGGTGGAGGAGATCCAACGGATGATCATCGTGGCTTTGGTGTACAGACTCTTCGTTTGCTTGTACGAGGTTGGCCAATTTTTACTCTTGGTTATTCTTCCCATCTCTCGGTTTAATTCCAACCATGCATTTCTCCCCATACTCCTTTGCACACTTTTAAGCTTTAGTTAAATTTGTTGTGTCAATGTCCATTGTTTATGATCCGTATGTCATAGTAGGTCATATATACTGAAACAAATTCGACTATAGGCACATTGGCAGATTAAAACTCAGTTTTCCAAAAGTACTCGAATTTACCCCATTGGAACGTCACCCTGTGCGCCTTTTAGCATCATCTGGTCCAACACCATGTGAGACTAGGCTCTAAGGAAAGCTGTCTCGGGTGTGGACCAATCAACTTCAAGGACAGTGCATACATTATCAGAGTTATGTTTTTTGTTTGCATTATGACTGCAGGTATTGTGGTATATGCAAACATGACTCCTTGTAAAAAAGGTGTCCGTTTTGTTACCAGATAAAAGGGTAAAAAACCAATTATCATACTCGAATCTGCTCTGGTTCACTTCTTTAGTTAATAAATTTGGTCCCAGTCCATTTTTAATAACTGCCCTGGGTATACATACTATGATGTGTTTTTCAGTTGTGTCCCTAAAACAGATATCTTCATTTGTTTCGTAAAGTTTCACTTGACTTTGGTTTTGCTCAAATTGATCTGCTACCAATGGTGTACTCTTCTTGATTTAGTTAAGTATTTTCCTGTAGTTTTTTAACACCTGTCGTTATAATGACTGCGTCGTCAGCCAATCGGGGATCGTCATTTTATTTCATATCTCTCCTGTTCGTGTTCAGAGATCATTCAAATATATGCTTCAACAGCCAGTCATGCAGATGTAGAAGTAGCCCACATGGTATGAAGAAATGATACAACTTCTAATTGAGGATAAAACCTCAATAGTAGGTGTGCAATTATATAGCTACGTGGATTTAACCAGGTAAAAGCTAAAGCCAATTGAGATCTACTTCTCCTATTGAGTGGAAACCTGGGAAAATATAAGCGTAACATCTAAATCTATTGACCAAAAAAATTATTATAATTTCCAAGTAAATGAAATATCAGAGATCAATATTGCTGTGATAATGAAGGAAAATACTACCCATTGTTTGTGCTGTCCTCTGTTTACCGGCTGCATGGCACCATGGTTAAGATAATTACCAAATGTGGGTCTACTTGGCCCGCAACCCTTCCAGGCTTGCTAAGATGAGAATCACTTTGTTAGAAGTCAGCAATGGTTTTGCTTTGGAGTGACTGGCTTCTATCATGAGAATGTGGAATTTCCACCCCTGGTTCAGGGCCAGATGCACAGACAAAAACCGTCTCTTGTTCATTTGATTATGGAGACACTTTGACTTAAAATGTTTGTCTTGAACAATAGCAAACCATTTGTCAGTCAAATCCTCATAATAGAAAATATCTGACCAAACCTCTGTTTGGGAAGTGAACAGCATTGTTCTATGAAGAGGCTACGCCTTGCCTTGGGAATGTGGGATTTCCACTGCTGACTCAGGGCTGTAAATGGATCATTGCCCGAGCAGGAAAACTGCCCTTTGTGACTTCCCATAAAACGTAGTCTACTGCCGTTCTCACCAATGTCTCGTGCGCCTGCTCCATCTGGGTTCTCCCTCTGTGTTCCCCCCCCCACCCCGACACCCGCACGCACACACTCCCCGTTTGAGTAGTGGATCTGCGTGTGGGGCATAGGCGGTGCAACACCAGGCAAATTTCTGCTGGGCATGCGCGTGCTGAGCTGCGACAGCTGCGTGACCGTGCAGGCGGACCGAGTGCTGCTGCTCAACCCCAACAACGTCGGCATGGCGGCGTAAGCAACTAACTCCGTGGCAATGTCTTAGCCGCCAACTCGTCCGATGAAATGGGGCCTTCTGCGTTGTTTGTGTGACTGCTGTACGTCCGGATGTTTTGTTTTTAACGTGCTCCTTTGTCGGGAGCGGTTGCTGCACGTGATGTAAATGGTCAGCATACTGGACTTGCAATAACAGAGATCTCTGGTTGATTATTCAATCCACCTGCCCCTTTCCTCCCAGCAGGCATTTGCACGCGAGCTTACAACTACACACGTGTGCTCTAACACGTGCAGTTATTGCGCTAGTGCACAGCGTAATGTAAAAATTATAAGAACAACGTACGAACATAGTCTGAAATTATTTAAAATTATATAATTGCTAATCTTGCCCAAAAACCACACACATCTGTGCAATGGTAATGGCAAGCTGCATGGTAGGTTTTATAGATGACACTTCTGGGGATGTTTTAGTTTTCATGAAAACTTGTGCAGTGTTCTCGGGTGGGCGGAGGATTAAGCAGCTTCTCGACACCCTTAGAAAAACAAAATTGCAATCACTGGTGTAGCAATGTGAATTGGCCCATTGTTGTAAACACAAAATGGGACCTTTTTTGTCAGTATCAAAATATGAAAAAATAAGAATAGGTTTTAACCTTTCACACTTTGATACTGGGAAAAAAGGTCCCATTTTGTAACTCCTCAACCCAAGCTATAAATGCTCTGATAGTGCATTGTCTTTGCACTGTTAGCCTTTTGGCGTTCTCTGGTATGACACTGGTGAGACTAGGCCCTAAAGAAGGCTGTCTGGTGTAGGCCAATCAGTTTCAAAGACAATGCATCTATTATTATTAGAGCATGTTTGTTTGCATGTTCACCACAAGTACCACGTGTGATTAATGCAGACTTGATTCCTTGCAAAAGGAATCTATTTGGTGTTTGAAAATCTTAACACCTGTTTTATTGCCAGAAAGGGTAAAACCTATTTTAATTTTTTCATGTTGTAAACACATTTGTGCACGTCGATTGTGGACCTCTGCCACTGCAGGTCGGCCGTTCGCTCCGTCATCAAGAACATCTCCATTGCTGCCTTCCTGCCGGCCCTTACGACCGTTTTCTTCAACCAGCACAATCGCGCGGGCTACGATGTGGTGGCGGGGACGGTGGTCGTGAGGACAGATGTTCCGTGACTGCAAGCTGAACGATTTGATGGCCACCCAGTGCAATGCAGCCCAGCGTTATGCAATACAGTTCAACACACCACTGCACTGGCTGTTACGTTATATCCCAGAATTAGATAATAATGAACAGCCACTGTAAATGAAATCCTGCATTAGTTAATAAACCCAACATCAGCTCGCAAAATAGTGGCGTATCGGTCAACACAATATTTGAGAGCATGAGCCAAAATAATCCAGTTGTGCATCGGTTAACAACACGTTAACGCACTAGTCGACATAGTATGACTTGGCACTAGCCAACGCAATTTAACTTAGCACGCACTTACGTAACACAGCCTCATATTAGCTAACATGACACAGTCCAGCACAACCAATGCCACAGCATTGTACCACTGTGTCGGCATATATCCAGTCCGACACGGGGCCCCGGCTTATGCGACAAAGCTTCACAGTCATTTTCTGCCCTGCAAAATATCTTCCTTCATATGCTCGCTCGTACTCACACGGTGCGCAACGAGGACTTTTACCACCTGATAAGTCCACGATAATCGGGACCTAACCCCCCCCCCCGCCCAACCTGGCTCTGCCAAAGTGCCACTGGTGAATTACCTTAGGGCTCACCAGACCGTGTCTCCCACTCGCACCTCCCAGCTATGATGCAGCTGGAGGGTGTCGTTTAGAAAAAAACAAAACTGCCACATCTGTGTCACCTCCCCGAGTCTCCCCGCCGTAACAATCGCCACGAATTGCACCGCGGCCGTGTGAAATCATTCCTCGAGGGTGCGAATTGCCACCTATTGTTGGCAACTTCAAATGATGAACCGGCGTTGGGCGAGTCGACGTTTTATTTAAAGGCGTGTGTGCTACCTCAAGTCAATTCCATTCACGTTATATCCGATGAACGACTAAATAATGATAAATTAAAGGAGGCTGTTTGTGATTTATGACAGTCGTTGCCTGTTTTTATTGGAAACGGAGCCACATTTCTTCACAGAAAGAAAGTGTATCCTTAAAAAAGGCAAATTATGCCATTTCGGCAAGGTGAATATCTGATTCAATCATTCATACACGTATCGTTTATTGGTGAAAACTAATTTAAGTGTCTCTCTAATCAAGTCTCAGACAGCACTCCTATCTGTTAACAGCCCTGAGCCAGTGATGGAAATTCCACATTCCTTCAGTGGGTATCACTGCTAGAGTGACACACAGCCAAATTATTAATATATATGCAGGTATCAGCCCATGTAGATACCATGTATCTTCAGCAAGGGCGAACCGGTGACTTGTGCGTGTTTTTACACGTTTACCGCTTCTGGTGACGATGGTTAAACACCTGACTCGATTTTGATCCCTCTACGGTCAACAAAATTGGTGCCACTTTACCACTTACTGCAGGCCAATTGTTGTCGGCACATGAAGAGGCTGGCTCCTGCTCTGGGAATGTGGAATTTCCAATTAACTCCGGAACTGAGATACGCACCACCGATGTTGGTTTGTGTAGGGGGGTATTGAATAACAAGGCAGTCACGCAATAGTTTTATTTACAGGTTTGAAAACATTGAACCTCGTTAAGGCCCGACGCAAAGTGAGATTGCAGGGGGCAGAATTAAAACCGCCAATCCGGACCGACTGCCATGGTGGTTGCGCAACCAAACGTTATTTTACCCAGCGGTCCCAAGTCTGGGCTGGGCACCGAAATAAATGTACAATTTGGGGACTGCATCGGGGACGGTGTAGAAACTCGGCTACAAGGCCACAAGGCCGAGCTTCTACGACAAACCACGGCCTTGTGGCTGCGAAAATTTGTGTTTCAAACGGGAGCGCCCAATTTGAATGCACAAGCAATTTGGCAGATTTAAGGTGTGGAGCTTTTGAGCACACAAACGAATGACCCGCGCTTATATTTAAGCATGTTAAATTCTAGTATTTTGTATTGTGTGAATATTTAACTTTAGCGATCATGAGGAATATAGAATTGTTCTTTTTACGCAAGTCTCTTTGAAACCACCACGTGAAATTACCGTTCTTTTATAATACCGGTGACCAACTCATCCTGAATGCAAGCAATCTCATCAGATCTTGCAAGCTACGCAGATTTTGAGCTCGGTTAATACTTGGACAGAATACTGCCTTGAAATACCCAGGTGTTGTTGGCTTTGACTGTGTGGTAGCCTCACGTCCTGACATCTACAGGGTCGTCCAGATCTGACCCCCGATTAGTTGACCCCCTAACATTTTTACCATTTGCATATTCATTTATGTTTTAAATAAACGTTACTTTTAAAATTATATTAGGTTTTAGAGCTTTAAATGGGGGGGGTGACAACAAATCTGGGCCACCCTGTGTCCAAGCACGCCATCATTTCGACACCTCTTAAGGACGACAGTCTCGAAAGTGGTCGACTTCGTTTCAAATCTGAAATTCGCGTCGAGGCTTCTTGGGAGGACGCGGTTTGAACTTCCGACTGCAGGCTCTGGCTGCACCTGCAAGCCGCCAGCGCGCGCCGTCGCATCGGCCCGCGTACCGTCAAACACCGCGGCATTTGAATTTGTAAGAGTCCATTGAGGCTACATCTTTTTTTTCTTCTTCTTGAAGAGGCTCGTGGGAAAACAAAACGGTGCACAAGTTAGACGGCAGATAACAAAGCAATACATCGTGGTTGAGTTGAGATTAAAAGGTTACAAAGGTTTACATTTTCTCTCTCTCAATGTCACCTTTTAACTCGACAAAAACAGCGCTTCAGCATGCAAGCAATATTAAATGATGGTGGTTTTTTCAAGAGGGTTTTTAAAGCAAGATATAGACACTGACATGAAATTTGGTGGCTTAAGTGCATAAAATACGACAGTTACAATGATTATTGTCCAAGCGTTGTTAAATTGACTTCTCAGCTGACACTACTAACTTGTGAAATAAGTCCAAGACAATTAGCAGAATTCGATAGAATTTTAGTTTTAGTAATGTCAGTTTCATTTTCAGTTGATACTTTTATTTTAGGTGAACGATTGAGCTGTTTGTTTTGGGTTTGATTAAGTGTTCACGTTTTAATGCATTATTTAAAGTAATAAATATTACAATCCAATCTAAGTCTAGTGCTTTTGTTTCCCGTGTTCATTGTTGACCATATCAGGAAGTGTGTAAATAGACTGGTGTCTGCGTGCACACACAGATACATTGCAATGCTAAGTGTAATTATCCATTTAATATTACATTTTATTGTTGTAAAAATATTTACGTAATGTATTACGATATTGAGGACACTAACATTAATAAACTACGTATGTAAACAAGTTTAATTAATTGGGTTTCCTGCTTGGATGGAAATGTGAGAATAGAAGGGGAAAACGTTCAACTTGTCATGCTTTCGTAGAAACGTTGCAGATATGAATATGTACAACTGCATATGCATAATCACACATATACAATGTCATGCACGGCACAACACATATACACATGAATTGCGGTACTGGGAGTGTTATAAAGTACAGTATTGATTTTCGTAAAGCTTTTTTTGGGGGGTTCGCGTAAATATAAATGTGTCGTTCAACCCGCCACCCATCCGACACAGCCGATTAGTAAGTTTTGTCACGTAAGCAAAACGTGCCAATTCGTTACTTCAACACACAGGTGCGTTGGAGAGTAAACCCACAACATTACTAATTGTGTCGGTGATGGCGGATTTAACGACACATTTATATTTACGCGATCTCACCCATAAAAAAACCTTTACTACGGATAATATTGGTCGCGAAACCCTGCGTGCTCAAGTAGTGTTTGACACATTCAAACAATGCATAGATAGATACGTTGCAACTTACGTGTGTATGGAAGTTGTAAAGCTATTTCTTTCTAGATTTGAAGCTTTTGTGACTGCAAGGATTCATACTCTTAGGTTTTTCGGTAAAGTCACGTAGGTAAAACATAAATAATAATAAAAAATAATAGAAATAAAATATAAATTAAATAATAGTGATTTATTATACGTGACTTTACCGAAAACCCTAAGAGTTTGTAAAGCTACCCCTAATTTCTAACAGAATTTGGAACTTCCACGAGCGCTTTAAACGTGGCGGCCGGGTGATCAAACACAATATAATACCGGGACACCTGTGGGTGGGAAAAAATAGCTTCATAGCTCATCGGATTCTTCCAGTATAAATAAACATTCTGATTAGAGCTCCCACTCGCATGCAGTATGTGAACTTTCGCATTGCCTGAACGCTGTGGATGCGTGCGAGGCGGACCGGCTCTAACGTTCAATATTAACCTGTTAAGATTCCATATTACTGGAATATAACTTTTTTATTTTTTAACGCAGTTATACAATTTTTTTTAGGTAAGGCAATTAGATCTTCGGATTAGGGTAGTTTAATTAGGGTAATTCTACTTAACTTGGTTTTTAAATTAAATATCGGTTTTACACGGAGGCTTTCGCGACCAATATTATCCATGATAGAGGTGCTTGGGTTAGATCGCGTAAATCTTTCGATATAAATATAATTGCGTTGTTTGAGTGACGAACCTTACTAATGGGCCGTGTCGGGATGGTGACGGGTTTAAACGACACGTTCATATCTTCTTGGTTCTTTCGGTAAAGTCACGTAGAAGGGAAGTAATAAAATAATACAAATAAAACATAATAAAATCATTCTCACGACGTTTCGGCCACAACGCAAGCAGCCGTCCTCAGGTGAAAACCAGGTCTGTCGAGGCGACAGCGTCTGACAGACCTGGTCACGAAAGCTTTAAATCGAAATGACACGTTCATATTTACGTGATCGTATAACCCCAAAAAAGCCTCTATTATGGAAAGTTGATATCATAACTACAATATTTATTAATGTCCGAAACAAAAGATATAAACGTCGTCATCATTGTCCGGAGCAGACCTGCGTTAGTATCACAGCCACCGCCAGGAGCTAGTGACGAAACCACCACCAGGTGGGACCTGGGACCCACACACTCACCTGAGAACCACTCACTGCTCAAGACTTAAGGGGCCGTCCATAAGTGACGTCACGCGATTTTGGACGATTTTTGACCCCCCTGTCACACGGCGTCACAAAAAGTCAGACCCCCCCCCCAAAAAAATGCTTCAAATCGCTTTAAACTATTGTCATTGTAGTGCGTGTTTAATGTGGCGCTGCACTCTGATATTGTAGGAGAAAACCTTTATTAAAAAGTATATTTAATTAAGTAGAACGTGTTGTCTATATTTATGTAAAGTTGCGCATTTTGATGTGACGTCACATTTCTCACCCCCCCCTCCTCGTCACACATCGTCACAAACGTCTGACCCCCCCCCCCCCCCCCCAGGTGCGAGACGTCATTTATGGACGGCCCCTAATGACAAAGCGAGTGGCAGCCAAATGCGAAGTGAGCGTCTCTGGGGAGAGAGAGCGTGAAAGGACGCGCATGCGCTTTGAGATAACACTGGTCAACATCAAAAAGCATTTTTTTCTGGCCTGGACTTTTGCAGCTGTTCTAGACTAATTTCAGGGTGCTGATTCCAAATCTGATCTCAGATTTGCTCTATCACATCTCATTTCTATGCTATCGGCATACCCCATTTTCATTGATTTTACCCGAAATTAACTCTGTCACTTATGATTGCAAGTTGTTGCGAGTCAGTGACTGCTTTAGCGTTAAAATATGGTGCTGTATTTTTAGGATAGTGTGTTTTTAATATAATTTTACGTAGATATCCACATTTATTTAATATTTTTCTTCCGCAGTTTTTATTGAAAATGCAATATTTGATATCTAAAAAACCTGATGTGATAGACAAAAACTGATGCCAGATTTGGAATCAGCACCCCAAAATTACATTACAACCGTTGGAATACCTTACGCCAGAAAAAGTGTGTTGACCAGTGTCATTTTGTGTCCACAAGCTGGATTCATTTCGATTTAAAGCTTTCGTGACTGCAGGGATTCATCTTCTTGGTTCTTTCGGTAAAGTCACGTAGAAGGGAAGTAATAAAATAATAAAAATAAAACATAATAAAATAAAATAATTCTCACGACGTTTCGGCTACAACGCAAGCAGCCGTCTTCAGGTGAAGAATGAGACACTACCAAGCTAGGAGCTTATATATACGCTGGGTTGGAGGTGGAAGAGCGCCTTAACAAAAAGAATGTGCATATGAAGATCCACCTCCAACCCAGCTTATATATAAGCTCCTAGCTTGGTAGTGTCTCATTCTTCACCTGAAGACGGCTGCTTGCGTTGTATCCGAAACGTCGTGAGAATTATTTTATTATGTTTTATTTTTATTATTTTATTACTTCCCTTCTACGTGACTTTACCGAAAGAACCAAGAAGATGAGCTGGATTCAATTGATGGATGCATGGGGGGAGGTCTCTGTCCGGCAGTGGATCGATCACAGTTCGATTGTGAACGTTGACTCACGGCTCATAATTATCACTCTGGCGTCAAGACAACGGCTCCAACCCGTATTCTAGCGCGCATCATGGGAAAACGAGTGCTGCTCTTCTTGGACAATGAGGCTTGCTGTTTAAAATATAGCCCCTTTGCTTAGTCGGTCGGGTCATTGTGCTCAGATAGTGCGTGCCCGTCTGCCTGTTCTGTCAGTTATCAAAAAGTGTGCCGTTCCTGGCCCTTCCCCCCCCCTCAACCATTATATATACGGAGTGGTATCTCTTGTAATCTCTCATTTACTTGATACAGCTGTCGGGCTGTGACGGTTCCACCTGAAGACGGAAGCTTGTGTTGCCTCCGAAACGTCGTGATTTTATTTAAATTTTATTTTACTTTTATTAATTTTAATTTGAATTTTTTACCTACGTGACTTTACCGAAAAAACCTAAGAATATGAAATCTGGTGTTAACGGAGTAAATTGTGCACTTTTACACGTGCCAGTGGGCCCTTACATGTTCAAAAGAAAATTGGATGTATGCAACGCGCGGATAACCCATTTTCGACAAGGGCAAAGACAAAGATTCCCCGCCCCCCAGTATAGCCTTAACAGACTGTTGGGGCAAGTGCTGTTCACGAGTATCACCGAGGAAGGCCAGAACGGTACACGAGGGGGTGGGTGGCCAGCACCACGCCCGACCGCCTTCGTTTCCCGTTGATGGCGATTTTTACACCGCACCAGGTACTCATTTGCGGCTGAGTCGACCTAGGGGAAGGCCTAGGACCGGTTCTAAAAAACGTCACTCGTTTCGGCCCTGAGCGAGAATTGAACTCGGGTAGCCGGGTTGCCACCGCTACACGGCCGCTCCCCACTAGAGGGCATAGACACACCACTTTCTGCAATGTCCCCCGCAAATGTCGCCTATTTTCTATTTTCCCTTTCAAGGCCACACACACACAAGCAACGCACCGTTGTTATTGACGATCTGTCTTTCGTGTGGCTGATGCCGCTGCAGGGCCAATAACTTTTAAATTCATATTCAAGTGGTTAAGCACAGATTACCGCGTTCGGTGCAGCGGAGTGTATCGCTGTGATGTCTTCTTCGTATTTGTGGATCGGGCATTGCGCCGTTATAATTTGTACGGTTTGTTCTGGATTACATAGCTGTCGACCCATACGGTTTACCCGTATTCTTGTACAGGAAAATTTAGTTTCCAGGTCCATACGGCGTACAGCCGTTTCAATACGGGCATTTTTTTTTTTAATTTGTTTGTGTTTCTCTCTTGTGATGGTACTTTGTAGGATGAACGTTGAAATTTAAAAGGGCATGAGGCACGCGACCAATAAGGTCTGAGTTTGTCTGTTATAAGGTAGGCACTGATAAGGGGTTGACAGGTATGGGATGACCACAGTCGTTATTGACGATTGTGTTGAGTCTGTTGCTTGTTGCACCACTGCCAAAGCAATATCACCTTCTGTAATGTTCTTGGGATCACTTATTTTCACAACCCATTTAACTCAATCTGATTCACTCTTATTCCTTTTGCAATAAATAATGTGATTCAGTTGGATTTATTTGTACTCAGATGGTGGGAACTCGCCGAGATAAAACATCCGCAAGAGATTTTAGTTTTTGTTACCCTGCGCTCAACGTAGAGTTGCACAATCGTTTTATTCGACGTACGGTTCGGTTACTTCTCCAAGTTAATGTCCACCGAGGAGAAGACAGGCCTCTGTAAAGTCGATCTGACATTTGTGTCCAACACCAGCTAACGTTGGCCTGCTCTTGCAAAACCGTGTCACGAGATCTTTAACGTCCACTTTGCAGCGCACGGCAAGCTTTGGTAAGTGCCTGCAGAAATTACTGGCTGGCCGTGGCAGTTGACCTGTTGACCTGGTGCAAATTGGCTCAGGCTACATCGATTACCATGGCATAAAAAGCATGCTTGTTGATAAAAAAAAAATTATAATAAACACATTGGCATTAACGTTGCATCTGCTTCCCTTAAAACTTTTAATCCTCAATTCACAATTGGAATATTGTGCTTTAAAATGCGAAATAGGTGTTCCACTCAGCCCAACATCCGTCCGAGGTAAGTAACATTAAATTCCACTTCGTCAGAGATTAACAGTTGGTTGGACTACGGATAAACCAGCCCCTGCCAGTGAAATGTGGAATTTCCATTTTTGGCTTACCCAACGGCTGATTCCATCACTGGGACACTCGGGACTTAAGATCCGTGAAAAAAATACATATTAAATGAACGAGCGCGTAAAATATGATATTAAGAAATGCAATTGAAGAAAATGATTTCTTTATCGTCAACAAGAAGCTAAATTTATTATTCCTGGTAATGTAACTGCGAAGCGATTCCGCGCCTGCTTGTTAGCATTATTCATCACGCGTTTCTAATGGAAATTTCTCCAAAGACAAACACGGACGACGGAGCCAAACCCCTGAGTAATGCTGTAAATATTGACTCCCCGCCGAGACTCATATTAATTTTCGGTGGTCATATTTGCCATGCCGCGCACATAAAAGCGCCGGGCGCTCAATATCGCTCGGCTGACGCACGGGCACGTGTGCAGCGACTCGCTCAATGACCGACTCACTGCCCACACTGACTTATGTGTTTGCTGCCGGGTGGCATGTCGCACGTACGTGTCACC
This sequence comes from Lampetra fluviatilis, assembly GCF_964198595.1. Lineage (NCBI taxonomy): Eukaryota > Metazoa > Chordata > Hyperoartia > Petromyzontiformes > Petromyzontidae > Lampetra > Lampetra fluviatilis. Next base: position 27,817,194 of record NC_136276.1, on the reverse strand, counting down.
ACGACTCGCTGATTGGAAAATACCAGCGCTTGCCACTGCCCGCGTTTGCGCGGTGTGACCACTCTACTGCGGCCCATCAATCAACATCGCTCAACTATTTTGTAACTTTTCCCCCCTCCCCACCTCTCGCTCGCCAGAATTTTTTCGCTTTTAGCGTTCCTCTTCACAGCGAGTTTGTTCCAAGCGCGCTGAGTGCCGGCTTGTGCCAAGAGCGTCGCTAACCGGTCTTAACGGGCTTCAGGCAATGAAGGCCCTCTTATTTGGTAGTGTTGGAAGGGCTACTTTTCAAAAGTAATCAGTCACTGATTACCGATTACTTGAGGTTTGTTTATATGCATGGAACTATTAAAATCCATACCCCACCCCCTCCTTACCCAATGATTCGATGAATTCCCAAATTGTAAGGTCCAGATTCTCAACCGTAGTGAGTTGCTGGTCTCAGCCTGGTCAGCAATAAATACACAAACCAATAATCACATTCAATTTGGTTGAGTCATTAATTCTCACTAAATGCAGCTCTGAGAATTACAAATATCGTTTTGACTGTTACGCGAATAAAATCGCTCTATATGGAGAAGTGCTGCCCCCTACTGTGTTGAACAGAGGTCACTTAAAGGGCTCTCAGACGTATCTTCTTGGTTCTTTCGGTAAAGTCACGTAGAAGGGAAGTAATAAAATAATAAAAATAAAACATAATAAAATATAATATTATTATATTATTATTTTATTTTATTATATTATTATATTATATTATTATATTCTTTTATTATGTTTTATTTTTATTATTTGATTACTTCCCTTCTACGTGACTTTACCGAAAGAACCAAGAAGATGAATTCCTGCAGTCACGAAAGCTTTAAATCGAAATCTCAGACGTAGTTCTGTGGTACTTACTTTGTTGGGCTCTTGTGTCACACGTGAGATTCTGGGACACGATTTAAATCAAGAAATAACTTTGTCTTGTGGTTAACGTATTGTTGGTATGATAAGTGTTCTGTCTCATTTTTACAGGCTTGTGTGTTCCGTTATCCTACAAGTACACATTTGCATACAATTGACCTTAATCTTAATTCTCACACGCACAATTCAAGGACTGAAATGTAAACATACGAATTAATTTAAGTCCATGAGTCAATGCATACCGCAATATATGTAGTATATTTAAAATATACTATTCTGCTGATCAGATTTTTTTTATTTATTTCCTTCAAATGACAAATATGTTCCGGCCCAACTGAGCCATGGGGCAGCACAGACCTCTCAAGTGGCAGTGCTCATCGAGCAGTCAGCAATTCCACATTCACGTCGCAGTGTCCGCTGCCTCTACAGGTCAGCCATCAATAAATCGGTTATACCAAAAAAATTGAGAGGACCACATTTTAGAACATCTACGGCCTCGGTGCGACGGCGTGTCCCTGCAATGCAAGACAAAAGATAAAGAGATGCAGCGCCGCGATTGTTTGGACGGCCCTCCACTATAGGGCGCTTCGGAGAGCCCCTCTAGACCAGGGCTCGCGGCAACCTGCGGCTCCATACGAAGTGCTTCGTGATGTGACCTTTGCATGCAGGTATTCGCATCGCACTGCGGCTCTGTACGAAGTGCTTCGTGATGTGACCTTTGCATGCAGGTATTCGCATCGCACTGCGGCTCTGTACGAAGTGCTTCGTGATGTGACCTTTGCATGCAGGTATTCGCTTCGCGGCTCTATACGAACTGCTTCGTGATGCGAACACCTGCACGCCAAGGTGACATCGCATTGCGGCTCTTGAAACATTTCCAGTTTTTTGTACCGAATTCGAGAAAAATCTATATTTTGCTTCTTATTCTTGGTTCTTTTGGTAAAGTCACGTAGAAGGGAAATAATAAAATAAGAAAAATTACCAAATAAGAAGAACAGGGCTGTCGGAAAGACAGCCCTTTTCTTCACTTGAGGACGGCTGCTTGAGTTGTATCCGAAAGGTCGTGAGAATTGTATCTTATTATGTTGTATTTTTATTATTTTATTATTTCCCTTCTACGTGACTTTACCGAAAGAACCAAGAATATGAATCCCTGCAGTCACGAAAGCTTTAAGTCGAAAATTTTTGCTTCCTGTTACTTTCGCTGCCGAGCCCTGCTTCGGACGAACCTTTTGGACTTAGCGCTTCCGCGTCGGCAAGAAGTCTCGGAAGAAGTGAAAGCACCCACGCTTGACCCCACCGCACGCGACCTGCTGGTCAACTTTATCGCGTGGTCTGCTCGTTCACACCGCTGGGCGGACCGAGGCGGTGTGGCTGGGGTGGGGGACGGGGGGAGCGGGCATCGGGAGGAGAGAGAGAGGTGGGGGGGGGAGACACGGGTTGGGGATTTAAGAAGCTTGCGCCAATCTTGATTTGAAGCTTTCGTGGCCGCAGGAATCCAGGCTCTTTGGTTATTTTGGTAAAGTCACGTAGGTAGAAAAAGTAATAGATTACGACGTTTCGATCGCAACACAAGCAATCGTCATCAGGTGGGACAACCACAGCAAGAAACAACTGCTGAAGTAGGCGATATATATATACTATCTTCTTGGTTCTTTCGGTAAAGTCACGTAGAAGGGAAATGATAAAATAATACAAATAAAACATAATACAATAAAATAATTTATTATTAGTATATTATTGTATATTATGTTATTTTATTATATTATTTTATTATGTTCAATTTTTATCGTTATTATTTTATTATTTCCCTTCTACGTGACTTTACCGAAAGAGCCAAGAAGATGAATCCCTGCAGTCACGAAAGCTTTAAATCGAGATATATATACTAATTCAGCAGTTTTTTAATTGCTGTGGTTGTCCCACCTGATGACGATTGCTTGTGTTGCGATCTAAACGTCGTGATTTATTATTTTTCTACCTACGTGACTTTACCGAAAGAACCAAAGAGTAAAGCTTGCACCATTGTCCCAACTGCCACGGGGGGAGACAGAACCGTCGAACTCTGGATTGCAAGTCCAGCACTGTAGCCGTTACACCGCGGGTGGTTGATGTTTCGTGCAGATATCAGACTCCAACCATGCTGGGCTGCCAGGTGTCGAGATGAGGCTTATAAGAGCAAGTGCTTGGCAGGACCCTCCTGGGTGAACAAGCGAAATGAGAAAATGTTTAATTATAAAGGTTGCTGGCCTGTCTGTGTGTATTTGTTGACACTATGCTCTCATCTGCGTGGTTTTATAGGGGTAATCTGGCTTCATTGCATGTGCAAAAGACTCGGTGAAGAATTCCACAAGCATCCAGATCCAGAACGATACGGAAAAAGGGACACTTGACAGTCCGTGAGGCTGTCATTTGATTTAATTGTATTATAAATAAAGTACGGTTCAGCATATATCATGCAAATAATGTGTTATTCATAAGTACATCCCGCACCTACGATTAGCATGGTTGGCTACGTACGGTGTGAAAGAAGCCCAGAATCCATGCATGTTTTATTTAAAGATGCCGTATTAATGGTGTGCTGAAATTGCATTTTGCGGTGGAAGTAAACGCAGTTCTACGTGTTTTCACAATCATTTAAAATAAATACCCGTGCGATGTAAACAAACGTGGCCGGGTGAAACCTCGAGTGGATCACCCCACTAGTTCGAACCGCGTTGGAGCGACTGGCCCCCACCACGAGAATGTGGAATTTTCACCACTGACTCAGGCCTGCCAACAGAGAAGAGCACCGTCCATGTTCACATGAGCAAAGAGATTACTGGAATTTATAAACTCTGGATTGCTGTTTTCCATATTACGTGCGTGCGATACCTACCCATGCAAACAAGTGCGAAAATAAACCCGTAATGCCAGTTGTTTACCCAGGAAAGCTTCACTTCAATCTCAAGAATGACTTTCAGCAGGGTCCTGCATTGGGATGTTTGGCCAATCGCATCCACGAGTAGAATGAGAGAGCCGACAGAAACGCCGCAACGTTGGGGTTCACGTTGATTCGGTTAACCAGGTGAGGGCTCAAAAAGAACCGGGCGAGTGTTTTCGCTGCTACGAGTGACCTAGAGTCGGGGGCGGGGGGGGTGACACAGCCCTGGCATCTCCCGGCCACCTGGTATCCACACGTCTTCGTGGCCAGACAACTTCTCCTGGGTCAACCCTTTGCATAGCTTCCGAGATCTAAGGTCGGGCGAAATTACTTCTCGGAGACAAGGTTGCAGGCGATTTGGTCACGTGTGTGTGTGTACGTACTTGGTATCGTGCCTGTGTACGTACATGCTAAGTAAGTCACGCATGCTGCTACAAAACTCTCATGGGGGGTGGCGGAGACAAGATTCGGAATGCAATTATTACCGCGCTGCTGAAAGGCAAATTTGTGGATGAAGGATAACAGGCGAAGATGAAAAATGGCTTTGAGTCTAACCAAGTGAAAGATATCATTCGATAAAGCGCATTAGTAATTTCACAAATGGTGCAACTCGAGTGCGTGGCCTCATCACATTCCACAAAGTGTTACAATGTTGGGCTTTCGCACCGCTGTGTGACTATGACTTTGTCCCCCATGCCAGGCAATTTGATCTTTTGGGTCAAGTGTTCACTTGAGGTTCAATAGTTACAGCAATCGATATTAATTTAATGTATTCCTATTTATATTTGCAAGTTCTCCCCGTGGTCACGTGGATTTTTCTGCAGGTCCTCCGGTTTTACCCCCCCCCCCCACATTTATAAACACGCGTTTAGAGTATTCGGCTGGCTGCTGTCATTTCCACGCGATGAGCCACTTTGTTGTGCCATCATTTGTGGCCAGGTCGCTTCTGAAAAGGAGCTATACGGCTCAGTGGGCCTTACCTGGTAAAATAATAAAATGACTTTTTTAATAGTAAAAAAAATATTTGCATCTAGGACGAAAGTGGAGTACCTGGAGTAAACTGAAGCACATGAGGTGACAGCCAACGAACGCAGCTCGATTCGGCAACCTACTCTCAGTGCTAGCTTACACAGGTGCCTCTTTGCCACTGCTAAACAAGCCTGACTCTGCCAATGAAACCCACGTTGGTTGAAACCCATCCAGAGTGTGCTTGCTGAAATGAATGCTGTTAGATAATAATCATAAAAAGATGTATAGCCCTTTATTAATTCACTTGCCGGATGAAGACCTCTCCACACGGTGTTGGGTGTTGTTTGACCATACTTCACCAAGCTGGTCAATACGGACTGACGTGAAGTGGGATCCCAGGACCGGTTAAGATGTCACTCACCACTGACATTTGCCATGTCCAGGAATGAACTCGGGTCGATGGGTTCATAGCAGAGCATGCAAACCACCGCACCGCCACTCCCACAACTGACCACCATGGTGAAGAATGGTCAATCAACCGCCGTGACTGACATGGCATGGGTCGGCAAAGGGCTGGGTAATGTTGGTCTGGAAAGTTGATCGTTTCGTACAACCTGCTCTGACAATACGGTTCAGAAGCATAGCCATCAATGAAAAATATGGAACAACCCTAAAAAAAGCTTGCACGCTCAGAGTCACACACGGAGGTCGAACACGTAGACCAGAGAATGCAGGCATGTTCAAAGCGTAATTCGAAGTGCGCTTGGGCAGGACACGTCGCTAGAAAAGGACGATGGTCAAGAATGGAGTGGCAGCCAAGGAATGGAACGCGTCCGAGAGAGGACGTACCACGTAGGAGAAGGAGCGATGAGATCAGCTCGTGTCTAGGTGCCAGGTGGACCATTACATCGCAGGATCACAAGCGATGGTGGCGGCTTGTGGAGGCCTTCATCCAGCAGTGGATTGACCACGATTACCCGCAACGCTTCAACCACAGCACATACATGAGTGCCCGTTACTCTGCAGATGGCGAGATGTTAACTCCCTCGCCTGGTATGCAGGAGGTCGTGGTGTTCGATCCCGACCCTGACGCCTGCTGTATATTTGGAGTTTGCGTGTTCTTCCCGTGGTCGCGTGGATTTTTCTTCGGGTCCTCCAATTTTTCCCTCCACATTTAGAAACAAATGTACACGTGATAAGCCACTTCGTTGAGCTATCATTTGTGGCCAGGTTGCTTCTGAAAAGAGCTATGTAGCCCAGTAGTCCTTATCTGCTAAAATAATCGTTGAATAATTTGTATAGGTGGGTGGCACATGATGTCCCCATCTCTGTGTGACCCACCAACCTCACCTGGGATGACTCCGCATTTGCCGACACGCGCAAATAAACCCTGCCAACCCCATAAGTACAGGGCCCTTGTGATGGTAATAGGTGCTCACCTACTCCCCCTGCAAGTCCCAGTCTATAGAAGACCCCAATACACATACGTGGCTGGGTTTCCCACCTGCCTTGGTCCCTGCTGATTTCCTGTGCCCCCCCCCCCGCGACCCACCCATTCATCAGCTTCAAAGGTATTCACTCCCCATCCCTCACCCCGCCCCTGCCAGCCCCCAGCGGGGATCCATGGGTGCCTACACGACTGGAGGGCCTTCCTCCTCCCCAAAGAGCAGCCCCATTGTCTCCCCCAGAGAGTCAAGTCAAATCGTCTCCCCGCTCAGTCGAGCAACGGGAGGGGGAGGATGCAGGCGGGGGGGGGGGCGTCTCAATCGGCGGCCTCGAGCCAGCCGGTGGAAATTCCACGTTGCCATGGCGGAGGACGGTCTCTCCGTAAGGCGAAATCAGGAGGGTGACGTCCCACAAAAACGGTGTTGATTTTCTGGCCACCCAGATATGATCTTTGGCTGATTCGGCTGCAACTAGGACGACCGCAGTGCTGTCTTTCTACGTAAACGCAAAGTTAATTTTGCACGTAAGAGGAGAGAGTTGAATATAATAGTGGAAAAAACAATTTCTCAAAGTGCCTAGAAAATAAAGTGTTTTTTTTTTTTAAATCGTCACCTGCAGTGACGCACGGATCAGAAATGCGGACACCGTGACAAAGACGATTGAGCAAACGCTGAAAAAAAGCACAAAGAAGCACGGAGAGATGTACGTTGAGAATGACACTGAGAGACGGACACACAGAGGAACACGTGGATTTGATAACGTGAGCGTATTACGGACAAATTATTTGGACAACTAGGGACGTCGTGACTCTTAAGAAACGATTGTTAAGAGGAGATGACAGCTGATGAATGAGACTGACGTATCCGAATCACTGGCTATGTACGGCGCGAAAGAAGTTCAACATACCCATACGTACACATTGGATTATTACCTTGTACGCGTGGATTTCGTCCAGGCACTTTGATTGCCTTCCAAAAATACCCAATGAGAAATTGGCCATGACACCCACGCGGAGAACGATCTTGAAGCAGAGCATTGAGACTAGGTGGGGCTTTCTTGGTAAATAAAATGACCATATATTAATTGTAATAGTGGTCATCTATCCACTACTCTATGAAGGCCTCCTCATTTTGTCGGGATTACATGTGGCATTGCAGGGTATGAAATGTGTGGCTTGTAGGTGTATGGTGATTAGAGTGAGCCACTGAACACAACTCAGCCCATCATTCCTCAAGGGTCAATAAAATAGGTACCACTATGTCTGAATTCAATAGCGGTAGTTCTACGGAAACACTGACCTTCCAACCCATCGTAAGAATGTGGAAGTTTCAAAAGTGGTACTGTTGAGGTCCGATGTTCGAATCCAGGTAGCCACCTGTGATTACACCGGGTTCACGAGTGTCGTGAATTTATGGTCTCAGCCTGCTCACCAATGAATGCAGCACACACGCAAAAACTCATTCGGTGAAATTTTGTTCTGTACTTAACTCGGCTATGGTACAGCTCATGAAAGTCTAAATATCGGTCTGACTATCGTGCGATTAAAATTACTGTCAGTGACGGTGTGGGTGGGAAACTTCCGCTCCCTGACTGTGGAACAGAGATCACTTAAGCGATCTCAGAGGTAGCCCTTTGATATCCTCTTCAGTGGGCCGTTCTGTAACGTGGAGGGGTCCCCCACTGCTCTGCGAGAAATGAAAACGGATATTTCGTCTCGTGCCACGCCACTGATAGCACAATCGAGGTAAAATTGTGGGAAAAGACAACAATTTTAAAATGAATCGGCAATGCCCACCACTAGCTTGGTTGGGGCTGTCAGTGCAGAAACATCGCTCATTCCAAGACACTTTGGGCCGGAGTCACATGTCGCATTAAAGATAATCGCGTGGCCTTAGTAGTTTGAGCCAGTGTTGGTGATGGAAACATTAGACACAATTTCACCCAAAAAATTATAACGTTCAGAGTAGGCAGTGGGCAAGTGTGCGCGTGCGTGAGTTTACTCTGGCACACACTCGAGCTGGCCAATACACACGTCTGTCTGGCCCAGCTCATCAGGGGTATTGAGATTGAGCTCCTCAGCTTCCTTCCCATAAGGTACACTTCAAAGGGCCCTTTCTCAGTGCCCCTTGGCACACACGCCCACCTGGAACAAGGGCAAACCCCGACAAAGCAGCGGCGGCGGCTTCCAGGACGTGCATCAGAAAGGCGTCGCTCGAGACAGCACCGTCGCCATTAGGGATGTCCCTTCCACAGGACACAGAATTGGGGCTGCATTTCTTTTCCCCTTCAGGAAGCGGCCATGCCGTGCGTTCGCTTGGCTAGGAGATGACCTGACTCATGAACGGCAGCCGAGCAACGGTGACCGGCGCAATGGTTCCAAAGCGCAGGGAATGAGAATTTTGCCGGCGTTCAAAGTGTGCGGTCACTCTGAAATGAATAAATTAATTCAGAGGAGTTTTCGGCAAAGCGTGAGATCACGTGATATGAATGATCATTTTCGCAATGTGACGATCGTCGCCACGTCAGATTACAATCACTTCTTCAGAACGGCGTCACAATCTGTTGCGTCGTTTTTGTAAATCGCTGCACTTCTAAGACGAATAGAGGTTACTCAAAAGCGATGTAACTGCGGTTTACTTCAACCCGAGCCTGCCACGAGGATTCTATTTATGTCTGCTTTAAAATAAATATAACGCGCATGCTGTCAATAACACAAACAACAATTGATCTAGTCACTTTCAGATGTTCTTTGTTCATGTTTTTCTTTGTTGCGGTTGCACCCGAGTCAAGAGCCGCATGGCTCACAGGGCTATTCCTAATAAATGAAACTGAAACTGAAGAAACTAACTCTGAAAATTATGACATTGTACAATCGTGATGCTGGAAATTACTCCGGAAATCATTTTGCCAAGCAATCCTTTCATGGCTAACCGCTTATTATCTACAACTTTAACTATTTAATTTGTGATTTCGTAAATGTGTTTTTGGTAGGAATGAAAATATTTCAGAAAAATTCAGTAAACACCGACACAATATAACATTATTTTACAAAAACGGACGGTACAATTATTGCGGATATTATATCGTATGATATATCGTAGTATCATCATATTGCGGCAAGCCTAGGCCATCATCATTGCTGAATAAAAAAAAAAAGCTAAACAGATTAAAAATGATGTCCCTATTCAAGAAATAATTATTGATCATGCGTCGATTCCCCTGAAGTTGGCCCACATTGCGCTGAGCAGGCCCTACAGCGGTGGTGGACAACCTGCGGGTGGCATCAATATTCAAATATGCTCAAAATGCCCCCCCCCCCCAATATATTGCTATAAAATAGATTTCTGTGTATATGATTGTGGTTATGGTTGTACTTTATTAATCCCTAATCTCTGCCATTACATACAATGCAACAAGAAAAGGTAAAAACGACAAAACAGAGCAATGTAATACATTCTAGATTTGAAGCTTTCGTGACTGCAAGGATTCATACTCTGAGTTTAAAAAATGAAATTAAAATTCATAAAAATAAAATATTATTTTATTTTTATTAATTTTAATTTCATTGTCACTCTTAGTTGTTTCGGTAAACTCACGTAGGTAAAAAAATGAAATATTATTTTATTTTTATTAATTTAAATTTCATTTTTTACCTACGTGAGTTTACCGAAAAACTAAGAGTAACAATGTAATACAATACACTATTAGACATTATTGTAAAAAATAAAAAACAAAGTCCATCATATGTGTTAGTGAATTTTTTAATATTTTAGGCAGGAAATGGCAGGAAATTAGTTTTCAAATTTTTTTTTTCTGGGGGGGGGGACCCCAGACCCCCTGGAAGATTTGGTCCCCCCAATGTTGACTCCATGGCTACGGCCTTGCATCAGGGCCCTCGTGGTGACCTCGTCTCAGTGTGCCCAGGGCGGTGCGTGTGGTCATGATGAGTGCACAAGCACAATGTCAAGCTTGCGGTCCGCTGCGGTGAAGGAGGGTCGCTAACGTGGCCCACTAACCTGTCTGGGTTGCCCATCACTGCTCTGCAGTGTCCTTGCATGGCTCATCATTCCTTCTGACAAAATAGCGGCGTTGCGTTGACAGGTCTGACTCTGCTTTTGAGACCAAGGAAGTCAAAACTTAGTCCAGATTTCGCCTGCCTAAATAAACCCTGTCAACAAGCGTGCTTCGGCTGCATATAAAAAATATGTTGTCCAGAGAGACAAAGATTTGTTTACTTGTTTATTGCCTAACGTAAGAAGGCGTTCAAGCCTTTTCCTTCTGAAGGTTGTGTTTGTTTTGTATGGCGAAGGAAATCGGCACGCCCGCAGACAACTCACAGCATTCAACATCTATCATTGCACTAAACAAGCCTGAGCAACGCTTACCTCTATTGGTAGCCTCCAGCCAGCGATGGAAATTCTACCTTTCTATGGCGGCGCCAATCATATTTCCACAGCATTACCACTGAGGACTTCCCGCACAAAGCCATATATTTATTTTGTCACGGTTCAATATTTGACGTCCAGCCCCTCACATCCTTCGTATTTTTGCAAACTTTCCACGGAGGATAGAACGAGAGGAGCTCGTGTTGTTGATTGGCCACGATTCTGGGAACCTCCTCTGGGTTTCCCGCCACAGATTTACTCGAACCAGTGTTGAGAACCACATTTTGTGTCAGTTTGCATTCATGCCACAATCCTTGTGCGATCATCAAACTGGACATTTGTCGAAAATAATCCATGAGAATAGGTTTTCCCTTTTTTCTGGCAATAAAACAGGCGTTAAGATGCTAAAACACCAAACTGAAACCTTTTACAAGGATTCATGTCTGCATTAACCACAATACTTGTGGTCAGAATGCAAACAAAAAACATACTCTGATAATATATGCATTGTCTTTGAAACTGATTGGTCCACACCAGAGACAGCTTTCTTTGTGGACCATGATTCCTTGTAAAAGGTTTCATTTTGCTGTTTTAACATGTTAACACCTATATTCTTGGTTCTTTCGGTAAAAGTTACGTAGAATGGAAATAATAAAATAATATATTTCCCTTCTACGTGACTTTACCGAAAGAACCAATAATATGAATCCCTGCAGTCACGAAAGCTTTAAATTAAAATCTTAACACCTGTTTTGTTGCCAGAAAAAAGGGGAAAACCTATTATCTATTTTGGCACTGGCAAAGGAGGTCCCATTATGAGTATAATCTACTTTGTGTAAAAACACATTATAAAGCCTAAACTTAGAAGCTTCCACTATGTGTGTGTACAAGTGTGCATGGCACAAGCGCCGCAGTGATGTCACCGCCACTTAGCGGTGAGTGGTGGTTGTTGTTGTTGTTGCTGCTGTGTGTGGGGAGGAAGGTCACCGCGGTTAGCTCGACTCGCGATGAAACCGGCGACCCGAGTTCAATGCCCGCTCGCGACAAATAACAGTTTCAAATATTTGAACGAGTCCTGGGCGTCCCAGAGGTCGACTCAGCCTTAAATGAGTTACGTGGTGCGGTGTGTAAACATCAGCACCGGGTAGACAAAGGCGGTGCTGACCACCCACCTCATCGCGTGCCGTGCCGGCCTTCATTGGTGCTCGCTAACAGCACTTGCCCTAACAGTCTGTTAAGGTAATACGGGGGACATTTGTCTCGGTGTACGTATACGTGAATGCATTTTGCGGTTCTTTTTTTGTCGGTAAAGACTCAACGTGCGTCACGGCTCCTTCACAAGAGGCTCCTGCGTTGGGATGTTTGGCAAATTCCTTCAGGAGCATTGCTTCCATGTAGGAGAGAAGAAACATTGTCGGAGACACCCATGTATTGTATTTGATGGAAACAATTTAAATACTTCGCTACAGACAATCCACAAACCCCACCTCCAGAGCACTGCGTCATAGACGCTACTCGCTAACAGCACTTGCCCCAACAGTCTGTTAAGGCTATACCGGGGGTCTTTGTCTTTAGTGCGTGTGCGTACCCAGCGGCACAGCGGTTAGCGCGCTGCACTACAAACTCGGCGACCCAAGTTCGATTCCCGCTCACTGCCAACACCGGTGAAAACATCTCTGAACTGGTCCTGGGCCTCCCCATAGGTCGACTCAGCCTCAAATGATCACCTGGTGCGGTGTGTGATCATCGCCACTGGGGAGACAAAGGCGGCCGGGGGGGGGCGTGGTACCCACCGCTCAGCCCTAGCGTGCGCCGTGCCGGCCTTCATAGGCGCTACTCGCCAACAGCACTTGCCCCCAACAGTCTAACAAGGCTATACGGGGGATCTTTGTCTTGTGCGCGTACGCAGGCTGGCAAGCTCGCGTCCCTGCATCAGTCGGGGCTCTCACGAGTGGCCTGGTGGTGTTCCCTGCTGAGCCATTGTATCGGTGCCACTGCTGCCATAACCTGAGAGGAACTGCCCAAACACTTCACAGAGGGCACCGACACTTTGTGGCGTTCCCTTGCGCTCATTTGCAGGTCGTTTAATTATTGTGCTTTATTGTGCCCTGTTTTGAAGTCCCCCCCCACCCCACTCCCTCCTTTTTAATGACTTCGTCCCATCTCGGCCACGTCGCAGGACACTTTGGCACCTTAAGGCAGCTGCAGTTAGAGCATTTTAGATTCGCAGAGTCGGGGAGGCCACCGTGTGTCCGTTGCCACGCTCGCGCACAACCACCGGCGGTGGATATTCCACGTTCCCATGGCGAGGGTCAGTCTCTCCGCAGGATTGCCACCGTTGTGACCTCCGACGGAGTGATGTTTATTTTATTGATCCCGGAAGGGTTGCGAGGCCGAGTGAAACCCCCCGACTGAGATTTGAACTTGCAACCTTCTGATTGTCAGTCGAGTTTTTTCAGCCAAACACATGGCGCTGCCGTCAGCTGGAGCTGCTGCACCGTTAGCTCTGTGCGCACCGCACGTACAGCAACTCACACAACACATCTGTCAACAACACTGCCCTGGCAGGGAACACATTGTCTACAAAAGGTGGCAATGCAGCCAATGGCTCGTCGTGGCTATGTTGCAGAGCCATTTGCGCGAAACGTCACCTGTAATACGGTATAATTTATACTTTTATGGCGGTTTTGTTCACGAATGGGTTGAGCCTTTCGTTAACTATTTCATTTACCAGGTAAAGCCCACTGAGCTATAGTGCTACTTTTCAGAAGCGACCTGGCCACAAATGACAGCGCAACGAATTTGCTTATCATGTGGATATGTATAGCAGCCAAATACTCTAAACGAACCTTGATTCTCAATGTAGAGAGAAAAACCGGAGGACTCGGAGAAAAATCCACGCGACCACGGGGAAAGAGACATGCAAACTCCAAATATAGAAGTTTCAGGGTCGGGATCGAACCCACGACCTCTTGCATACCGGGCGAGGAAAATAGCATCTCACCACCTCAGTATTTATGTATGTTGAACATCTTTCGCACGGTACATCACAACAACAACCAAAGTCCGTTAAACTTCTCTACAGCATATCTGGAGGCCCAGGCGATACCCACGGGCCAGATGCCCAAGGGGATGATCTGACCCCACGTCTGATGATTAGCTGCGCGTTTCACCACCGCAACGTGGCGAAGTTGAGCATCGCCTCAATCGTCGGTGCCAACGTACGCAGCACCTTCAACGCTCACCGCGATCACACGGCAATATAAACCGTCGCGTAGATATTCCGCAAGCATCTGGCTTCCTCTCTCGTTCACGTGGATACACTGAACTTTGTTCACCGTGAAATGTTTAACTCGTAACTTTGTGAAATGTTTTTGCATTTTCTCGCCGATTGCAAATATTGTGCCACCTTGTTTTATTACATCCGCTTTCATATTTGCGTTCGTGTCCCAGGTCTCCCTTGAAAATGAGACTTGCAGCCTCAATGGGTTCTCACCTGGCGACACAGGCCGATCCATTGAATGACCCCCTTTCTTCTCGAAACTTTATCCAAAGCGGTCGGGCTACGTTGGACAAAGTGCATCAGGGAGAGTGCTAGAAGAGCGACGAAGCGGCCTGAGATTTGGCGGGAGACGTGTCGAGGCTTTCAAAATAAAAAAAACTCTGCGACCGTGAAGGATGTTCGCATTTCTGCCGAGCGGCTTTGCCGCGTTTTGTACCGTCCTTCAGGAACGTGGTGCGAAACGTCGGACATCATACCGAACAACACGAACGACTGCACGACCGCTTCCCACGCATGCACTTCCATACACAAAGATCCCCCCTATAAACTTAACAGACTGTTTGGACAAATGCTGTTAGCGAGCACCTATGAAGGCCGGCACGGCACACGGGGGGGGTGGGTGGCCAGCACCACGCCCGGCCGCCTTTATATCCCCAGTGGCAATGTTCACACATCATACCAGTTGCTCATTTGAGGCTGAGTCGACCTAAGGGAGGCCCAGGACCGGTTGAGATAATCGTCACCGGTGTTGGCCGTGAGCGGGAATCGAACTCGGGTCGCCGGGTTCGTAGCGCAATGCGCTAACCGCTCCCATGCACACACGAACGCACACGCGCACGCACACCACAACGCTCACACACCTCATGTGCTCCAAGGGTTCTTTGAAGTGTCACTTTGCATTCACATCACCTGCCTTACACCCTGCCATAAAATGCCAACACATTGAGGCTGTGTAAAAAGTCGTCCATTTAACGGGTGCGGCGTGTCTCTCTCTCTCCCCGCAAGAAATGAGTCACCGTTACTTTTTACAAGGGGGGCAAAAAATCGTCAAGGAAGTCTGCACAGTGGCCCGCAAAGACGAGCGCTGCAAGCGCTGACAGAGAAACTTAGACGCGGGGACAAATGAGCTGGTGAAAATGGCACAAAGTATAGAATCGCTTCTGGGATTGAATCTCAGCGCTGACTCGTTGACAAAAAGCCTGTGGGTGGGTGAGATGTGGTGTACCCATGCCGGTCAACCCATACGGTTTACCCCGTATTCTTGTACAGGGAAATTGAGTTTTGAGGTCCATGCGGTGTACATCCATTTCAATATGGAAAACAACATCTTTTTTTGTGTCTATTTGTTTGTGTGTCTGCCTTGTGATGGAACTTTGTAGGATGAACGTTGATATTTAAAACGGCACGGGGTGACCAATAAGGTCTGAATTGGCCTGTGATAAGGTAGGCACTGATAAGGGGTTGACAGGCATACGTAATTAACGTCTTCAATTACTCATTTTATCACTATGTAATGTTACCGAAAGAACCAAAGAGTATGTAATGTTAGTTATTGGTTATAATCGACTTACGAGTGGGCCCGACCAATCGCAAGATTTCACTTAAAGTAAACTGATCATATAATGGGTTGACAGGTATGTTTACCTACGGACCAAAGTAATTGGCAACCGTATCACAATTACATTGATCAGATTTATGTCCACACCCATCTTGACGGTTCGTATCGAAATCACCAGCTGCATTCCTCCAGATGGCGGAACATCTCAGCTGCAGCGGTGGAGAGATGCTAAATACCTCGCCTGGTATGCAAGAGGTCGTGGGTTCGATCTCAACCTTGACACCTGCTGTATATTTGTCTCTCTCTCCCCGTGGTCGCGTCGATTTTTTTCTCCGGGTCCTCTGGTTTTGGCCTCCACATTCAGTGTTTAAGAGTATTTGGCCGCTATAAATGTCCACGTGATAAGCCACTTCGTTGAGCTATGAAATATATATCTGATCGAAATATATATTTTAAAAATGTGTAAATTAATAATAGATCAATTCAGCCCATACATGAGTAAATGAGTACCCAGTGCGGTGTGATCAGTGATGGTTGTAACGGTGAGCGTACAATATAGGAGGTCGCCAGGTTCAATCTCCGCGGCGGTTAAAACGATGCCGGAAAGTTTCTTGAATCGCGACGCCCCCACCCCTCCGGCAAGTCTAAAGTGTGGGCACCCCCACTTTTCCGAGACGTCTCATCAGCATGGAAGAGTAGGCCAAATACACTGCAGCACCTTCAGCACCTTTACTTATCAAAGTACGTATTGATACGGAACGCTGTATTGAAAATATCAGATTGTTCCGGAGTTTAATCATCTTTATTTAAATGTCGCCATACAGTTAATTTACGTATGTATGTTTGTTGCTACTTCTTTCTCACCGTACGAAGCCAACCGGGCTAAAAAAACACAGCTCACGAAGAATTTGCATTCTTCCGGTCGCATTTCTCAAGGTCAAAAGCGAAGTAGAACATCTTCTTGGTTCTTTCGGTAAAGTCACGTAGAGGGGAATTTTTTTTAAAATAATAAAATAAACATTTTCACGACGTTTCGGCCACAACACAAGCAGCCGTCCTCAGGTGAAGAAACAGAGCTGTGGGACGCTGTCTTTCCGACAGCTCTGTTTCTTCACCCGAGGATGGCTGCTTGTGTTGTGGCCGAAACGTCGTGAGAATTTCTATTTTATTATGTTTTATATTTATTATTTTATTATTTCCCTTCTACGTGACTTTACCGAAAGAACCAAGAAGATGAATCCCTGCAGTCACGAAAGCTTTAAATCGAAGTAGAACAGCTTTAGGAATCCGTAAATGATTTAAAAAAAAGTTTCCCATCGTCCAGAAGAGAGTCTCGAGGACTCATGCTGAAGAGGACCCTGCGTGAAGTGGCAACCGGTGGTTGGCAGTTGCGAGAAAAACAACCGGCGTACCCAATCCCCCACCGCACACACACGCACCAGCTCCCCATACGGTTTGGATTCAATCGTTGCACCGTGGCTCAGCGAATTTCTGGGGAGCTTTACAAATCCGTGCGAGCCACCAACGCCCTTGCCTGCAGAGGTCCGGCAAGAACAGCCACGGCCTCCTCGCGGGTTGCCGGTCGGTGTCCCCACAGTGGCTGTGAGCCAGTGGGGCATGGGGTGGGGATGTCAAGGCCGAAGCCATACCGACCGTGACCCTCTGGATGGCGCTCGCAGCAGCCACAGTGGCCAACGCTTCTGGCCACTCCTGGCAGGCAGCCACCGCAAGCTGCCATTCCTAGAACCTGTGTGGAATACGTGGGGGTTCGGAGGACTGCTTCTTGCTCCGGTCACCATGAGGGGTGGACAGTCCTCCTCCACTCGGCACAGGAAACTTCCAAACAACAGGGAGTGGCTCTTCTTCTGAACAAAATAATAAAGGGGGGGGGGGGGGCAAAGGGGCATGGCGGTGAGGTGTGGGAAGCTTTAAGTCCCAGGCTATTGTGGGCTCGCCTCCCCATCAATGGGAAGTGAGGAATGGTGGTAGTGGTGGCGGTGGCGTACACCCCTACCAAAGATGAACATCAGTGGAGAGATGCAGGCAAGGCTGATGAGTAGATGCCTTCTAAGACCTCCTGCTCACGATCATTAACGACCTTAATGATCGTAGGCAGGCCTGGATAAGCTGCTTGGCTGGGAATCGGAGCCAGTCCCTGTTTACCTTGGGTTGAAACAAGGATACCATCTGGCTTCTACATTATTAAACATATTTCTTGACCATGTAGTCCAAGAAGCTTTCCATGGCTGTACCAGAGGAATTTCCATCTGGTACAGAGCACAGGTGCCAGTCACCTCAGGCAGTTAACCCGGAAACACCTGGGTATATTTCGTTATCTCCTGCCATTGACCCTTCGACACCTCACGTAGCCTCAAAGTGTTCCTAGCCTGGCACAAGCACTGCGGTAACGTCACTTCGTGACGAATTGCTGCTGCTGTTGTTGTTGTTGCCTCCAAAGCGATCAAATGCCACCGAGCCTGACTCAAATGCGCATTGTATTTCCACGAGTACCAAAACAATGCACACAGCAGCATCAACATATTCTGCTGAACTAGAAATCGGTCGATAGTAGCCATGGAAACGGTGTGTTTTTGCTGACAACTTACGCGGATATGGTTTGGTTGGCTGCTGTTTCAGGTGCTGTCGTTGTTGTGCACAGGCTTGCGTGCACAGCGCACCGCGCGCGTTCCTGCGTTCGATTTATGATCTAACGAAAGGAAATAAAGGCCGAGTGCCTCCGTGCTCCGATGAGCGTGAGGTTGACATTCAAATCGGTTGGAGATCCCCGCGTCAGCGGTGGACATTCTTCACTCCCACGGCAGGGGGTAGTTTTATCCACAAAGTGACACAATTTTAATTTGCAATGCTGGGTAGCTCTTTCGTCTCAAGTTAATGTGCAGGCTTCCCACTGTAAGCAGAGTACAGTGCAACGTTCTCAAGCACAGCGCAGTAGCGGACACACACCAAGGTGTCTGATTAGCAGGGTTGGCAACGTACGGCGAGAAAGAAGTTCAACATCCATGCACGCATACAAATAACCAGGCCTGGTGGCGCAACGGTGACAGCGCGAGGTTGCCCAGTTGGGGAGGTACGATTTCAAAACTCGGGCAGGGGGCCGACTCCACTTTGCGAGATGCCAACAACGGGCCAACCTGTAGAGGCACCGGCCATAACTCACGGCCTTGGGAACGTGGAATTTCCACCGCTGGCTCAGGAGAGTCAACGGGGAAGAGGACCCAAACCCCCGTTGCTCGTTCGAGCAGGGGGACACTCACTCTGATTTTGCACTTAAGATATTAAACCTGAAATACGAGAGTAAATATTGACTGATATAATTCCTTTATAATGTTCCGGTGGTAAACACTAAATCTGACACGTACGCCAGTTATGTTCACCACTGCGCTGCGCATGTTGGAGGTATAAAGAAGATTTAAAAAGAACAATTTTAACGTTAAATTAATATGGAAGGTTGAATTTATTAAAATAGCTTTTGATTTGCATTCAAGGCCGGTGGAGTGGTGCCATATATTTTAAAACGGTGATCTGTGAACCCGGTAATCCGAGTTCAATTCCTGGCCATGGCTACCATCATCGATGGGTGAAATCCGAGCAGCCAGCATAGTGAAGTATGGTCAAACAACCCCACCCCCGCACCCCATTACCGGCAAGAGGTTTTTCATCCAGCAGTGGGTTGAAAACACAAGCTGTAAATTATGACACGAAAGGCAGAGATGAGGAGGAGGAGGAGGCAGGGAAGACACCACGAGTTAGGGCTGCAGGGATATTGGGGGAGGCTGAAGGGGGGGGGGGGCAGGAGAGTGGAGGCAGGTGATGCCAAGAGATGAGAAAGCAGAACAAAGACAGAGAGCTGGAAAACAGGAAGGTGTAAACGACCAAGAAAGTAACGACCTGTAAACTATAGTCGCCAAATCAGGAGGCAATAGACATCAATGAAAACGAGTGAACAAAAGATAACCGGAGTATTTGATTTGCCATTTGGAGTTTGCTCACAGGTGCGGGGTTGTTTTTAAAGGTTTTTTTTTCTAAGGATTCCCCCCCCCCCCCCCAACGCGATTCTCCTGTTCGCGAGTCTGAGACCTCGTGCTCTCGGCAGCGGAGGGGAGAGAAGTGGATGGGAGCCGGCCCCACCACGGAAGCCCTCGCAGCGGTGCGCAACACCCGTGGTGACAAAGCGATAGCTGAACCCGGCCTGGGTCTCCCCTAGGTTGACCCGGCATTAAATTAGCACCGTCGTTTCCGCCCCCGCACTCAAAGCTCACGTGCTGTTCCCCAGCTCACCCCTCACGACCCCTTAATCTCCCCGCTCGAAACCGCCACCGTTACGTTTGACCCCCCCGCCCGCCCCCCATTTCATATTGTTCATTACTTGGCCATCATTAATTAACCCCATTCATCAATCAATCCATTTCCTCATCATTCACCGCCATCAGTTTCGATTTCACTCAATTCCCCCATCGTCGCAGAAATCGCCGCCCGTGGCTTCCTCTCATCTGTTTCATTCACCCCACCTCCACCGTGACCTCCACGTGTCGTCGTGCCGTTGTTAATTCCTCGTGAAGCGCCTTGGCTAAGACGCTATTGCAAGTCCCTCTAATACGAGGTCAGGTATCTGCGTGCGCCACTGTCGACAACGGCACGCGGGATACAAACGTGGCGGCTCGGCGCGCGTGGTGTGGCCTCGTCACCGCCGTTTAGTGCACCCTTAATAGGTGCTCGCAGATTGAGCTTACCTCTGCAGCAATAGTTGTTAAGCCTGCGAAACTGGAAACGAGCACTGCCACACTGCTGCCTGGAGTATGGAAAACTTTGTCTCGTGATTTTTTTTCTGAATACAGATTTAAATTTTGACTCCCCCCCCCCCCACAATTTTTATTCCACTTCTCTCAACGTGATGCCAAGAAGACAATATCAACTCAGCATCCCTTCCCCGAGTCACTCTCATATCGCTCATATGAAGACAGCCGCTGTGGCGAGGAAATGTTACCTCCTTCGCCCGGTACGCAGGAGGTCGTGGGTTCGATTCCCGGACCCCGACGATGGCTGTTGTTGTAATTTTTGGAGTCCGTGCGTCCTCTCACCCCCCCCTCCCCGCCCCGCCCCCCGACGTGATCGCGTGGGACGTTGTCCGGGTTCCTCGGGGGGTTCGCCCTCCTCCTCCTCCTCCACCTTCTCCACATTGACAATCAGCAGGCGTTTAGTTTACCTGGCTGCGACAATACATTGCCACGTGCGATTTTAATAACCCACTTCGATGAGCTATCGTGCGCGCGGCCAGGTCGCCTCGAATGGCTCATTGGGCTTCACCTGGTAAGATAAATGAGATTAAAATTAATACAAATAAAATAAAAATCACGACGTTTCGGAGGCAACACAAGTCTCCGTCATCAGGTGGGAACGTCACAGCCAGATTTGCTGCATCAATTCAGGCAGGGATTCAAGATGCAAGCCCTTAAATACAAGTTACCTACGTGACTAAGAGTATGAATCCTTGCAGTCACGAAAGCTTCAAATCTAGAAAAAAAGATAAATGAGCTGAGATCGTGTCCGTTTCTTACTCTCACTAGGGGGCGCGTCACGGGCCAGCACGCCCCTGCCACAGAGCAAACGCTCACCGCACGGCCCGTCGAACAGACGCATTAGTTTGTTATTCCAGTATTTTTCAAATTAGTTGAAAGACAACCTGTCCTGCGCAGGCGTGGGTCACTTTGTTGGGGCCTTTACCTGGTTACACTTGCGAGCCGGTTGACATCGCCCGTGGTTAATCTGGATCACAGCCGTGTCAGCTGCGTGCCACCTGACTCGAGAATTACGATTTCTGTTGTTAACACCGTTTGTTTTTTACTTTAACGCTTTTAAATACGTAGCTCACCTACACGGGCTCTTACCAACAGCAATGAGAGAAGCTGCATGCTCCGATTAGCATGGTTGGACTACGTACGGTGCGAAATAAGTTCGCTTTCCAACACACAGCTTCTCTCAAGATGAAGCGAGTTTGTTGTTGTTTTTGTTGTTGTTTTTGTTGTTGTTCAAAAAGTAAAAGCACCCGGCGTGGCGCGTGAGCATCGGCAATGGGGAGACAAAGGAGGCGCTGCCGTGCCCGAAGGCGGAGGTGCTCACCGACTGCACTTGCCTCTACGGTTTGTGAGAACGCTGCCACGAACTGTATTTGAATATCGATTTAAAGCTTTCGTGACTGCAGGGATTCATCTTCTTGGTTCTTTCGGTAAAGTCACGTAGAATGGAAATTATAAAATAAGAAAAATTAAAAAGTTAAAATAAAAAAATAAAAATATATATATAAATTAATCAAATATTTCTCACGACTTTTCGGCCACAATGCAAGCAGCCGTCCTCAGGTGAAGAACAGGTCTGTCGAGAAGACATTTTATTATTTCCATTCTACGTGACTTTACCGAAAGAACCAAGAAGATGTTTTTGAATAATCACGCGAATCTTTTTCCGTCTTGAAATTTAGCAAACTTCCCAAAGTGGACATTCCCGACCGGGCGTTGGCAACAAAAATAACAAGAAGAGACCATTTTAGTTTTTTATTCGGTAAAAAAAAACCCCCCCTCTATATTTCAATGCATGTGGTGAACACGAGACGTCACAAAGCGGTCCTTAAAGAGCCGCAGTTTGTCGACCCATGTACCAGACCCCCCCCCCCATTCAATCTCGAACAACAGCAACAAGTCGATCATTCGGTCCAAGACTATAGCCGACTACTTTGTATCACGAGGCAAGCTAAATGACGAAGCTGGCGAACTTTGTGTCGACTGCCAGTGCAGTCCCTTTCGTGAGTGAGTCTCAGTAAAGGTTGCCGTGAATCTAAAATGTAAACGAAACTAAACTGTTGTTATCTTACCAGTTAAGGCCCGCAGAGCTATTTGATTATTTTTCAGAAGTGACCTGGCGGCAAATGATAGCCCAATGAAGTGGCTGAACACGTGAACATTCATAGCAAACAAATACTCTAAATGCATATTTCTAAATGTCGAGGACCCGGAGAAAAATCCACGCGACCACGGAGAGAGACACGCAAACTCGAAATATACAGCAGACATCAGGGTCGGGATTGAACCCACGACCTCCTGCATACCAGGCGAGGAAGTTAACATCTCCTAGCCACCGTGATGATGATGATGATGATGAGAAAGAGACACGCAAACTCCAAATATACAGCAGCAGGCGTCAGGGTCGGGACCGAACCCACGACCTCCTGCACACCAGGCGAGGTAGTTAACATCTCATAGTCACCGTGACTCACACTGCTAACATGAGGCACCATCAGGAAATCAAATAAAACAGAGGCCGTAAACGGCGAGCGCAGTGGACGTGCTGCAACAGCTGCGACATCCAGCTGCGATATGTCGTGTGTTTTTTTTTTAAATCCTTTATATTAAGTTCACTTGCTTGCTTGCTTGCGCGCTTACGACCGTGCAAATCTTTCGGTCGTTTTTTAACCCACTTCCCGTGATCCAATCGAGCAGACATTTTGCACACAGACTCGTTGTGCGTGACAATTTATTTTCGTGAAATTTTTTTTCCAAAATGTTCCACTTTTTAGGAAAATTTTTTTTTCATATTTTATTTAAAATACCAATGTGATAAAAATGAAACTCTTACTCAAGAAAAACAGAAATGAATAATAAAATAAAACCGATGCCACGCACATAAAGGATTTATAGTGAAAAACTTTGTTTTTACGGGTTATTTTTTTCCTCCTTCCGCAGGATGCTGATTTGTTTCGCTAATCGGTCCACGACAGCTTCGCGCTTTCGGCAGATGCAGCCCGAAGCCGTGGGATTTAACGCGGCGCTCAGCGACCAACGAACGATCGTCGAACGCGAACTGCGCGCCTCGGAGCCCACCGCCGTCGTCCGAATCGTTTGGCGACCACGTTTTAGATCGAATGTCACGTGGTGAGCCGCCATTTTCAGGAGGTTTAACATTGACCTTGGGAAGCCGGGCCCTTGTTATTCCGCCTGATTTCTCGGGCGTGCGGGACAATGGCCATCGTTCTCCTCCATTCCCGCAATCCGCAAACGCCGACACGACGAGCGTCTGGCCTTTGACTGCGCGTGCGTGTGTCCTGCATCCCCGCCCAGAGCAACAAACCTTCCCCGGGTCATTTACAAACAAACAAAAAAGCCACTTGGGTGCGGAGAGTGGGGAGGGGGGGGGCGAGGTTTGATAGTGACGAGCAGAGATGATTCAAGGGGATTCCCGGTGAGAAATTAAATAAATAAAATGCATAAATAAGTGAATAGAAATCCCAAAGCCACCTCCACCCTTCCTGCGTTGTGTGCTCTTCATTGATTGCCCCCCCCCCCAGCTGTGAGGCAATACAAGACGCTGCTCAGCATCGAACACTGGGCAGCACGCGCACCCAGGGTGCGTCCTCCTTGCAGCGTTAAGGTGAGGAAGCGGTGGATGTCTGTCTGCTGGGGAGAGAGGAGGCTGCTCAGGAGTTTGAAGAAAGCCCCTACGGAGCTGCTGCTGTTTTCCCCATGGTGGAGTAACGCTGTAGAAATTATGTTGTTGTGATCGGAACACCAAGACGAATAATGGTCATCCAGGATTGACTTATAAAGCTTTCGTGACAGCAGGGATTCATATTCTTTGGGTCTTTCGGTAAAGTCAAGTAGAACACATTTTTTATTTTTTTTACAAAAAACTATGTTTCTGTCGCAACACAAGCAATCGTCATCAGGAGACGATTGCCTGTGTTATGATCGAAACGTCGTTTTTTGATATAAAAAAAAGTTGTTCTTCGTGACTTTACCAAAAGACCCAAAGAATATTATCCAGGATTATTAGCTGCTTTCAGAGTGTGATCATATTCCCAATGTTTAGCATTTATCGGTTGATTACGATAATGATCACTTTAATGTTTAAAATATTTTAATTTGATTGCTATGTATATTCCAATTGGGTAATTTCGGGGTAAATATAAAAAAAAAATTGGCACATGACGCACAATGCGAATGACGTCACGGGATCTTTAATGTCCACTGTAAAGCAGTCGGGGCGTGGTGTTTTCACGGTTAATTACAGCGCGCAGTATTAACCAGGGCGGCCGCTGGCTTCCAACCGTGAACCTCTGCAACAACAAGCGGCGAATGTCCTCCCGCTGGGCCCATGTGCACAATCCACGCCACCCACCCAAAATACATCTCAATCTGTATCCCGTGAACACAGTCCGTGCAAAGTGTAAACTAAAATACGTGGGCAGCGCTCATTCTCACCGTCATCGTCATCATCCGGCCTGAACTGGTGGTTGAAATTCCACATTTCTGCGACAGGGCACGAGCCGCTCGACAGCCCGAACACTGCTGCCGACACCCAAACAGCGGCGAATGGATGACGGCATGGGTACATCGCCTTTTCTTGGTTCTTTCGGTAAAGTCACGTAGAATGGAAATAATAAAATAATAAAAATAAAACATAATAAAATAATTCTCACAACGTTTCTACGCATTTCACAAGTAGTACTAATCGCATATCTGCATTTCCCATAAATATGCTAAATTCCTCTTGATATGCAAATGATTTTGTCAAGGCGCTCTTCGCCCCTCCATCCCGGCTTAAATAGTTGCTCCAAGCCTGGGGCTTGTCATTCAGACTCTGTCTTCTCGACAGACCTGTTCTCCACCTGAGGACGGCTGCTTGCGTTGTGGCCGAAACGTCGTAAGAATTATTTTATAATGTTTTATTTTTTATTATTTTATTATTTCCATTCTACGTGACTTTACCGAAAGAACTAAGAAAATGAATCCCTGCAGTCACGAAAGCTTTAAATCGAAATTTACATCGCCTTTGTGAGTTGCAGCACACGAGCCGCGGGGCCACCTGGTGGTGTGACCCACAAGCACGTGGACTGCGCTGTTTCCCTCTCGGCGTGACGCACGACGGCTCGCTATGTTGTTCCGTCGATCAGTGCCGGATTATCGTAGTAGCACAAGCAGCTGCATATGTGGTAGCTACGGGCCCCGCACGTTCAAGGGCCCCGCGCTAAATGCTTTCAAGCTATCAATTCCGGTTCAGTGATTCTGCACCTGCTCTATTGCTATAGTACTATACCGCCTTCGACTTTTATGAACGACTGGGTGTTTAAGGTAAGCGATTTTTCGTATTATCTGGCTGTATAGCAAATACAATTACTTTCCTATGCAAGTAAAAAATTAGTGTTTTAATATTTACGTGTTTTTTTTTATTTAAGGACTCATCATAACATAGCTACAGGCCCCGCACCAGTTTAATCCGGCACTGATGTAGATACTGCATGGTCGGATCCTGAAGAAGCTCCCGGCACGTGAAACGTCGGACATCGTGCCGAAGAACACGCGATGCAGCCCGAAACCACGTCGTCACAACATGCATACGACCGCGAACTGCTCCTTGCATACACACGTCACATACACGATTTGCACACACACACACATGCCATACACACGCGTTATGCATGTTGCACTTCTTTGCCACCGCATGTAACCAACCGCACATTACATACATACACACATTACATACACACATTACATACACACATTACATACACACATTACATACACACATTACACACACACATTACATACACACATTACATACACACATTACATACACACATTACATACACACATTACATACACACATTACACACACACATTACATACACACATTACATACACACATTACATACACACATTACATACACACATTACATACACACATTACACACACACATTACACACACACATTACATACACACATTACACACACACATTACATACACACATTACATACACACATTACACACACACATTACATACACACATTACATACACACATTACACACACACATTACATACACACATTACATACACACATTACACACACACATTACACACACACATTACACACACACATTACATACACACATTACACACACACATTACATACACACATTACATACACACATTACATACACACATTACATACACACATTACATACACACATTACATATACACATTACATACACACATTACATACACACATTACACACACACATTACATACACACATTACATACACACATTACATACACACATTACATACACACATTACATACACACATTACATACACACATTACACACACACACACATTACATACACACATTACATACACACATTACACACACACACACATTACATATACTCATTACACACACACATTACATACACACATTACACACACACATTACACACACACATTACATACACACATTACATTCACACATTACATACACACATTACACACACACATTACACACACACATTACACACACACATTACATACACACATTACATACACACATTACACACACACATTACACACACACATTACACACACACATTACACACACACATTACATACACACATTACACACACACATTACATACACACATTACATACACACATTACATACACACATTACATATACTCATTACACACACACATTACATACATACACACATTACACACACACATTACACACACACATTACATACACACATTACATTCACACATTACATTCACACATTACATACACACATTACATACACACATTACATTCACACATTACATACACACATTACATACACACATTACATTCACACATTACATACACACATTACACACACACATTACATACACACATTACATATACTCATTACACACACACATTACACATTCACACATTACATACACACATTACATACACACACACATTACATACACACATTACACACACACATTACACATTCACACATTACATACACACATTACATACACACATTACATACACACATTACATACACACATTACACACACACATTACACACACACATTACACACACACATTACATACACACATTACACACACACATTACATACACACATTACATACACACATTACATACACACATTACACACACACATTACACACACACATTACATACACACATTACATACACACATTACATACACACATTACACACACACATTACACACACACATTACACACACACATTACACACACACATTACACACACACATTACACACACACATTACACACACACATTACACACACACATTACACACACACATTACACACACACATTACATACACACATTACACACACACATTACACACACACATTACACACACACATTACATACACACATTACACACACACATTACATACACACATTACATACACACATTACATACACACATTACACACACACATTACACACACACATTACATACACACATTACATACACACATTACATACACACATTACATACACACATTACACACACACATTACACACACACATTACACACACACATTACACACACACATTACATACACACATTACATACACACATTACATATACTCATTACACACACACATTACATACATACACACATTACATACACACATTACACACACACATTACATACACACATTACATACACACATTACACACACACATTACACACACACATTACACACACACATTACATACACACATTACATACACACATTACACACACACATTACACACACACATTACATACACACATTACACATTCACACATTACATACACACATTACACATTCACACATTACACACACACATTACACATTCACACATTACACACACACATTACACACACACATTACACACACACATTACATACACACATTACACATTCACACATTACACACACACATTACACACACACATTACACACACACATTACACACACACATTACATACACACATTACACATTCACACATTACATACACACATTACACACACACATTACATACACACATTACATACACACATTACACATTCACACATTACATACACACATTACACATTCACACATTACACACACACATTACACATTCACACATTACACACACACATTACACACACACATTACACACACACATTACATACACACATTACACATTCACACATTACATACACACATTACACATTCACACATTACACACACACATTACACATTCACACATTACACACACACATTACACACACACATTACACACACACATTACACACACACATTACATACACACATTACATACACACATTACACACACACATTACACACACACATTACATACACACATTACACATTCACACATTACATACACACATTACACATTCACACATTACACACACACATTACACACACACATTACACACACACATTACACACACACATTACACACACACATTACATACACACATTACATACACACATTACACACACACATTACACACACACATTACATACACACATTACACATTCACACATTACATACACACATTACACATTCACACATTACATACACACATTACACATTCACACATTACATACACACATTACACATTCACACATTACATACACACATTACACACACACATTACATACACACATTACACACACACATTACACACACACATTACATACACACATTACACATTCACACATTACATACACACATTACACATTCACACATTACACACACACATTACACACACACATTACATACACACATTACACATTCACACATTACATACACACATTACACATTCACACATTACACACACACATTACATACACACATTACATACACACATTACATACACACATTACACACACACATTACACACACACATTACATACACACATTACACACACACATTACATACACACATTACACACACACATTACATACACACATTACACACACACATTACATACACACATTACACACACACATTACATACACACATTACACATTCACACATTACATTCACACATTACATACACACATTACACATTCACACATTACATATACTCATTACATACACACATTACACATTCACACATTACACACACACATTACATACACACATTACACATTCACACATTACATTCACACATTACATACACACATTACACATTCACACATTACATATACTCATTACATACACACATTACACACACACATTACATACACACATTACACACACACATTACATACACACATTACACACACACATTACACACACACATTACACACACACATTACATACACACATTACACACACACATTACACACACACATTACACACACACATTACATACACACATTACACACACACATTACATACACACATTACACACACACATTACACACACACATTACACACACACATTACACACACACATTACACACACACATTACACACACACATTACATACACACATTACACACACACATTACACACACACATTACACATTCACACATTACATACACACATTACACACACACATTACACACACACATTACACACACACATTACATATACTCATTACACACACACATTACACACACACATTACACACACACATTACATACACACATTACACACACACATTACATTCACACATTACATACACACATTACATATACTCATTACACACACACATTACACACACACATTACACACACACATTACATACACACATTACACACACACATTACATACACACATTACACACACACATTACACACACACATTACACACACACATTACATACACACATTACACACACACATTACACACACACATTACACACACACATTACACACACACATTACATACACACATTACACACACACATTACATACACACATTACATACACACATTACATACACACATTACATACACACATTACACACACACATTACACACACACATTACACACACACATTACACACACACATTACACACACACATTACACACACACATTACATACACATATTACATACACACATTACATACACACATTACATACACACATTACACACACACATTACACACACACATTACACACACACATTACACACACACATTACATACACACATTACACACACACATTACACACACACATTACACACACACATTACATACACACATTACACACACACATTACATACACACATTACACACACACATTACATACACACATTACACACACACATTACACACACACATTACACACACACATTACACACACACATTACACACACACATTACACACACACATTACATACACACATTACACACACACATTACATACACACATTACACACACACATTACATACACACATTACACACACACATTACACACACACATTACACACACACATTACACACACACATTACACACACACATTACACACACACATTACACACACACATTACACACACACATTACATACACACATTACACACACACATTACATACACACATTACACACACACATTACATACACACATTACACACACACATTACATACACATATTACATACACACATTACACACACACATTACACACACACATTACACACACACATTACACACACACATTACACACACACATTACATACACACATTACACACACACATTACATACACACATTACACACACACATTACATACACACATTACACACACATATTACATACACACATTACACACACACATTACACACACACATTACATATACACATTACATACACACATTACACACACACATTACATACACACACATTACATACACACATTACACACACACATTACATACACACATTACACACACACATTACATACACACATTACACACACACATTACACATTCACACATTACACACACACATTACACACACACATTACATACACACATTACACACACACATTACATACACACATTACACACACACATTACACACACACATTACATACACATATTACACACACATATTACATACACACATTACACACACACATTACACATTCACACATTACATACACACATTACACACACATATTACATACACACATTACACACACACATTACACACACACATTACACACACACATTACACATATTACAATTTTTTTTGATCCCCGTATAGCCTTAAGAGACTATTGGGGCAAGTGCTGTTAGCGAGCACCTATGAAAGCCGGAACGGCACACGAGGGAGTCGGTGGTTAGCACTACACCCAGCCACCTTTGTCTCCCTTAGTGGCGACGTTGATACACCGCACCAGGTACTCATTTGAGGCTGAATCGACCTAGGGGAGGCCCAGGACCGATTCAGTTAATCGTCATCGGTGTTGGCCTTGAGCAGGGATCGAACTCAGGTCGCCGGGTTCGTAGCACAGCGCGCCAATCGCTACACTACCACCCCACACACGACCACACACACTTGAGGCCAAGTCGACCTATTAACACATTACATACATACACGCATCAAACACACACACACACACGTACACATTACACACGCTTCATCCAGACACCAAGTGAGCACTGTGAGGGAGGGAGGATCCCAGTTAAAGAGCTGATGAAGTGGGCCCCATTGGGAGGGAGGCACCCATGAAATGGATTGGTCAGGGGTCAGGGTAATGAGGGGAGTTCGCGTGCTGGTGGGGTGGTGGGCGTGGGATGCCACTTAGGGACAATAAGCGCCGCACACTTTGTCTCGGGCATTTGAACAAAAAAAAATGTTCATGCGGTCGCCGAATGATTGCGAGTCCCGTTGCGAGCACTCTCCCTTGCTGGCATGGCCCAGTTCACGTACAAGCTCAACGATCTCCCCCCCTACCCCGCCACCAAACCCGGAATTCGCCGTGAATGTTGCCGTAGCTTCATCTTAAGGATGAACAGGGTTTTTTTTAATCAAAGTAATTTATTCAAACTCTTTGGTTCTTTCGGTAAAGTCACGTCGGTAAGAAAATAAAACAACAAATAATATTAATAATATTATTTTATTAATAATATTATTTTTTATTAATATAATTTTCTACCTACGTGACTTTACCGAAAGAACCAATGAGTGTGGATTCCTGCGGTCACGAAAGCTTCAAATCAAGATGATTTCATTCAAACCAACGTTTGTTGCTGGGGGGTTTATTTGATTCACAGTCGATTGATGCTGGTGGATTTTTTTAGTTGTCGATTTCTCCTGCACCGCGGACGTGTTTGGATTAATTTTTATATATATAATTTGTAATATATATATTATTAATATATATTACGTTGTCACACTGGTGACCCAGGTCACTCTTGCGAATGAGACACTAACCCTGGTCTCTAGACTTCCCACCTGGTTAAACAATCTACGTGGAAATTGCCAACGAAGACACATGCAATCATGCTCAGTATAATCTCAATCCCTCAAGTCATTTGATTTACAACGTAAACATCTTAAAAAAAAAATACATCATACAAGGCAACATTTTGCATCAAAACCAGATATATCTTATGAGTGATTCACGCACTGCTTTCCCACCCAATTTAGGTATATCGGAAGTTAAAGGTGCAAGAAGAAATCTAAATATCGAGGGACACTATCAAACAAGAAACGTGGTAAAGCTCAAAAGCATGATCGTATTGTACAATAAATCCACAAAAAAAATCAAGCAGGGAGCAAAAGCCTTGAAGTGTAAGAGGGCGGCAAGGCAGGACGCCCTCGTTATTCACGAACTTGCTATTCGCAAGTTTGCCATCTGGAACTCTACACGACTGCAACGAGAGCGAGAGAGAGCGAGCGAGGAAGACAATGGATGAGATGAAGTGACGAGATAGAGAATTATGAGAGAAAGTGACAAGAGATAAAATCATGATAAGTAAAGCGACGAGGTTAAAGATAGGTTTTCGTATGCCAATATTAAAACTGACTGCATTTTACTGTAATTGTGTCAATTGCGATTCCTTTGGAGGCCTGTTAAATTACACAAAGGTTCACTGGATTTACAAAGTAGAGCTTAATTTGAAAGACACGCTCACAACTCATATTGCGTGTCCACGTAGAACGTCACCACATCGTTTCTCCTTCGACAAATGCAATCCAATCAGTCTAAAGACATTGAATTTCACGCAAAAACTGCATTCGCAAGCGGGCAATGCTGGCCGGTTATCCCACAACAGCAGTGCGCCTTACACAAATCGCTCTGTGCCGCGTGACAGCTCCTTTGCCGCGCTGATTTTGACCAGCGCCCACGATCTTAGCGGAGAGTGGTGTCCAACGATTCGCGAGGAAGGGCCACGGAGAGAGGGTGCAGAGAGAGGCTTGTATGAGAGTTTGTAGAGGGGAGGGAAGGGAGCGCGGGCGGGTGGAATCCCCCTTTTAAAAAACCCTATAAGAGGCCACTGGCTTGTTAGCTGGGCACCCATAACCCTACCTCGAGTCATAGAAAGTCTTATTGGGAAGTGGGCTGAAATGTACCTTTGAAGTCTGCTCCTGTGTGGGGGCAATAGGCAGCCTGCTGCAACGGGGCTGGGTTTACGAAGTTAATTAGCTGTGTGTAGGAAACGGCACTTGGGTATTTTATTGTACGAGGAAATGAGTGGGTGCTTTGTGGCATCGTGACTTGGCTGGTAGCCGGCCCACAGGAGCACCGCGCAGTGTGCGTGCGTGTGTGTGCGTGTGTGTGTTTGCGTGTGTGTGTGTGTGCGTGTGTGTGCGTGTGTGTGTGCGTGTGTGCGTGTGTGTGCGTGTGTGCGTGTGTGTGTGTGCGTGTGTGTGCGTGTGTGTGTGCGTGTGTGTGTGTGCGTGTGTGTGCGTGTGTGTGCGTGTGTGTGTGCGTGTGTGTGCGTGTGTGTGTGTGCGTGTGTGTGTGTGCGTGTGTGTGTGCGTGTGTGTGTGCGTGCGTGTGTGTGCGTGTGTGTGTGCGTGTGTGCGTGTGTGCGTGTGTGTGTGTGCGTGTGTGCGTGTGTGTGTGCGTGTGTGTGTTTGTGCGTGTGTGGGGAGCGGTGGTGTAGTGGTTAGCGCGCTTTGCTACAAACTTGGCGACCCGGGTTCGATTCCCGCTCATGGCCAACATCAGTGACGATTATCTGAACCGGTTCTGGGCCTCTCCTAGGTCGACTCAGCCTCAAATGAGTACCTGGTGCGGTGTGTAAACATCGCCACTAGGGAGACAAAGGCGGTCGGGCGTGGTGTTGGCCACCCACCCCCTCGTGTACCGTTGCGGCCTTCATAGGTGCTCGCTAACAGCACTTGCCCCTACAATCTGTTAAGGCTATACGGGGGATCTTTGTCTTTGTGTGTGTGCGTGCACAAGTGGCGCAGTGGTTAACGCACCGCACTGCGATTCCAGCCACATGACCTCAGCCAGTTTGATTCCCGACCAATTACAAAATCCGAGGCACGTGAGATCTGAACCTGTCCTGGGTCTCCACTAAGTAGACTCGGCCTTAAGTGTGTGAATAATGAGCACTGGGAGATGCAAAGGTGGTAGTGCTGGCCATAAATCTTCCTCGTGTGCCGTGTCGGACTTAATAGGCGCTCGCTAATGGACATTACCCCTCCAGTCTCAAAGGCAACTTGTGGGACCTTTGTAGTGAATAGACGTGTACAGATTAGGGTTGTTAAAAATAAAATAATTCTGCAAAACAAACAGTCAAAACGGTTACCAGACTGCCACGCATATACAAATGTACAGGGCAATAAAATGTTTTTTTTACCTTTTAAGCACATTGGACTTGCAATCCAGAGGTAGTGGTTCAATTCCTAACCTCCCAGCATTGCAGCTGATACAATGGGGCAGGATTCCAGCAGAGTATATGGCTACGCCACAGTGGACCGGCAGGTCATGGGCTAAAAATGTTTTTTGTTTATGTCGAGACCTTGAGCGGAGTTCGATTAATTGATCTACATCGCTATAACGGCACGACACACTTGCAGTGCAGCGACGGCGTGACGCTGCACTGTATTTGTTTGTGTTTAAGCAATGCATTTGCGCGTCGACAATAAATCTAACGCACAACGCTGCCACCTACCAGGTGCTATTTTGGCCATGTGATTGCCAAATGCAGTTGGCATGAATTCACCCGATCTTGACACCAATCCACGAGGTGCCCCCAGCCGTTGAACCAATCGACGTCCGCGTGCTGACCGCGCGCAGGGCACGCTCCTTTAGGATCGTGTGGATCCACCTGCCACGCTCTGTGGGATCGCGTGGATCCACCTGCCACGCTCTGTGGGATCACATGGATCCACCTGCCACGCTCTGTGGGATCGCGTGGATCCACCTGCCACGCTCTGTGGGATCGCGTGGATCCACCGGCAACGCTCTGTGGGATCGCGTGGATCCACCTGCCACGCTCTGTGGGATCGCGTGGATCCACCGGCAACGCTCTGTGGGATCGCGTGGATCCACCTGCCATGCTCTGTAGGATCACGTGGATCCACCTGCCACGCTCTGTGGGATCGCGTGGATCCACCTGCCATGCTCTGTATGATCACGTGGATCCACCTGCCACGCTCTGTGGGATCGCGTGGATCCACCCGCCACGCTCTGTAGGATCGCGTGGATCCACCCGGCACGCTCTGTGGGATCATGTGGATCCACCTGGCACGCTCTGTGGGATCGCGTGGATCCACACAGTGCTCTGTGGAGGTTGGGCGTGGGCTTGGTTCAAGGAGCAGAAGGATGGGGCGGGGGGGGGCAGGAAGGGTGAAATCGGAATCGGAATCAAAATGTGTATTTAGGCTGCTGGAGGAGGAATCCGATAAGCTACGAAGAAGCTCTTTTTGCACAGATGTCGAGTACGGGCGGGTCAGCAAAGTTACAAACAAACAAACGATAGGAGTGCAATATAAAGAGAAGGGTAAGCAAGTAATTAAATGTAAATGAATAATACATTTGATTATTATTTGAATCCTTGGGAAAGGCAGCAAAAGCAACAGCAAATCAGTCCCAGACCAGACCGAGACAATACAGAGTCCCTCAATAAAATGGCACATTAACATTGAACTATCGATACACGGGTAAGGATCAACAGTTACAAATGACGTTCGCAAATGTGACTGTATCCAGCACTCATCTCCTGCTTCGGGATATATTTTGTTCAGGAAGACTTCCGATCTTAAGGGAGGAAACAAGGTTGTTGTTGTTGTTCCAAAACGTTGGTGCTGCAACGGCAAAGGCTTCATCACCTATTCCCGATTCTTGTCCGAGGGATATTTAAAGCAAGGCTCTAATTATAATATATATTTGGGGGGACACATCCCCTAATCGCCCCCCAATATTCCCTCAATCCCCCCCAATATTCAAATATGCTCAAAATGTCCCCCTCAATATATTGCTATAAAATAAATTTATGTTTATATGATTGTGGTTATGGTTGTACTTTATAATCCCGAATCTCTGCCATTACATACAATGAAGCAAGAAAAGGTAAAAAAGAAAAAAACAGCAATGTAATACAAAACACTATTAGACTTTATTGTAAAAAAATAAAATAAAATAAAAAGTCCATCCCATGTGGTAGTTAAATTTTTTAATTATTTAGGCAGGAAATTAGTTTTCAAATTTAGATTTTTTTTTTTTGGGGGGGACCCACAGACCCCCTGGAAGATTTGCCCCCCCCCCCTCCAATGTTGACTCCATGGCTACGGCTTGACTTAAAGGGCAGTTAGATGGACGCCTTTGGATTTCTTTGGTTTGACAAATGGGGATAATGAATGAGCTAATTTCTATTCCAACACAGGAGATGAAACTGACTTTAACAATTACCGACCGATTAGGTCTCTTACTGCACAAATACACGGGACGAAATAATGGTCCATTTACAGCCCTAATAAATACAAAAGCAAGCAGGCTTAATCAAATGTTTTTCTACCGTAGAACACACGCATACTTTCATTCAATTGATAAAAAAAGATAAATTAATAAACATGACACACCATGAAACCTGTCTTTTGTAGTCTATAGAAAGGCATTGAGTGGGGATACATTCAGTAACCACAGCGCCTTACAAACTAAGGCCCTTTAAAAATATATATCAAAACCGTTTATGAATATTTATCAAAAACCACGCGATTGCTTCAACAGTTCCAGCTTACAAACCACGAGTCGAGACCCGCAAGGAGACATCCTCTCACCAAGGCTATTTACAGCAATGCTGGGAGATTTAAAAAAATGTTTTTTAGCAAATTGGATCAATAAAGGCACGAAGATAAATTCTGAAAGTATAAACTACTTCAAAGCGTCATGATAAATTTGTGGCCAGGCTGCTTCTGAAAAATACATTCATGTCTCAGTGGGCTTTGCCTGATAGGATGGGGATGGGTTAGTGTTGTATTTGTATGTGTTTAGGTTCTTTGTTTACCTTTATTGTACAGTACTTTGCACTCCTATCTTGTTGTTGTACTGTTTGTTGTTGTGACGTTCTCACCCGCCCCATACTGAACATCTGTGAAAAAGAGCTTTACAGCTCATCGGATTCCTCCTGCAGTCTAAGTAAACATTCTGATTCTGACAAATCACAAGACCGTTATCGCGTGGCGGCGATGAGGGCTCTCTGTTCGCAATCCAAAGGTTGAGAGGTCAGTCCTCGGTCGGTGGTCGGCTCAGCCCGTGCTCCCCACCGGGAGAATTTAATCGGGATCACTTTGTTGGAGGTCAATTGGCGGTTTACTTTAGGACGTCTGGGCCCTGCCATAGTAAAGTGGAATGTCCACCACCGTGTCAGCACCATCAAACGTTCCCAATGCTTGTAAGAGCAAGAAGGTGTCTGAATTTTGATCTCAACATTGCATTATTTGCTCAATACAGTATTAATAATTATAAGCCTCTTATAAATTAACTGTCAATGGTGGGGGTTTGTTTGACCATACTTCCCTACGGTGGTCAATGAGGGATTGATTCAGATATCACGTGCTCCTGATGTTAGTCCTGTCTGGACATGACACTCAGGTCAAGAGGTTCGTTTATGGCTCAGTGGCCAAACCCCTGGGGCACCGCTTCCCACAACAACATTTGCGTGTCGTCACTTTGATAATCGGTGATCGTGAATGAGCTACTGATCTGGATTCTCACGATGTTCCGGAGGGGCAAGAGAATTGATATTTGGTCAGTAAGTCAATCCTACACTTACAAAACGAACATTTTTAAAACCTAATCTTTAGCCGCCCCAATAAATGTAGGTACTCCACTCGCATGTATCGCACACAAACCACTGCAGTCACGTCGTCAAAGCCTGTTCATGAAATTCCGAGAACACAATGAATTCATAAAATCAGGACGGCTGCTTGCGTTGTGGCCGAAACGTCGTGAGAATTATTTTATTATGTTTTTTTATTCTTATTATTTTATTATTTCCCTTCTACGTGACTTTATCGAAAGAACCAAGAAGATGAATCCCTGCAGTCACGAAAGCTTTAAATCGAAATTTAAACCTTATTTGTTCTCAACAGAGTCTGGGACTTCACTGAGCACTGACCCAGTGGTGGAAATTCCACATTCCTATTACAGGGGCCAGTCTATCCACAGGACAGCCACTGGGGATTACCGTGGAGCGATGAAAAGCACGGGAGGGGGTAATGAGAAGTAAATAGATGATCATGTCAAAGGAGGACAGTACTGTAGAGAGAGAGAGAGAGCGGTGATGTCAAAGTGGAACAAACAGAGGGGGCGAGTCGGAGGGAGCGGGGCACGGCATTAACAGAGAGATAAATCCTGCCCATCCTTAACTCTCACACTCCAACACCAGACCTCACACATAGCTGCCAGCTCCCACCCCCGTGACTTTCATCCAGGGTACCGACTGCACACACACGCACACACAGACGCATGCGCACGTACACACACAGCGGCATGCGCACGCACACACACGCGCACACACGTGCACACACGCGCATGCACACTCGCACACGCACACACTCGCGCACGCACACACACACGCACGCACACACACGTGCACACACGCGCGCGCACACACACACGCGCACGCACACGTGCGAATGCGCTCGCACGCACACGAGCCCAGGCACACACGCGCACGCATGTACACAAGAACACGCGGAGATGCACGCACGTGTACATGGACTCACACGCACAAAGACAAAGATCCCCAGTATAGCCTCAACAGACCATTGGGGCAGGTGCTGTTAGCGAGCACGGTACAACGAGCACCGACCCTGCCACCTCTGTCTCCACAATGGCGATATTTACACATTGCACCAGGTACTTATTTAAGGCTGAGTCGACCTAGGGGAGGCCAAGGACCGGTTCAGATAATCGTCACTGGTGTTGGCCGCGAGCGGGAATCGAACTGGGGTCGCGGGTTCGTAGCGCAGTGCGTTAACCACTGTGCCACCGCTCATCACTACACACTTGCACACGCACGCACACGCACACACTGTGCACAGGTGCACGCACACTTGCTTATGTACAGATGCACAGAGACGTACAGAAGGGCCATTGCCCAAAGCGGCACCTATTCTATATTTTGCCTTTTAATGCCACAGTGTTATTGCCAAATTGGAGTGGAAGATGGCAGCCTTCATGCGGGCCACTCCGTTAAGTGAGAAATCACGACCAATACCAGTGCCGAATTAAGCTAGTGTGGGGCCCTACATTTTTTAAAAATAATACGTAAATATTAAAACACTATTTTTTTACTTGCATAGTAAAGTATTTTTTCATTTGCTATACAGCCAGATAATACGACAAATCGCTCACCTTAAACACCCAGTCGTTCATAAAAGTTGAAGTCAGTATAGTACTATAGTAATAGAGCAAGTACATAATCACTGCACCGGAATTGATAGCTTGAAAGCATTTAGCGCGGGGCCCTTGAAAGTACGGGGCCCGTAGCTACTACATATGTAGCAGCTACTTTTGCTACGAGGATAATCCGGCACTGACCAATACCAACCCGGCGACCGACATCGCCCCACGATCTCCCGGTCTCCAAAGTGTCCACTCAGTGTTGAGCGTGCTGAGTTTTTGTAATTGTTTGCCGACTGAGCTTTTGCACAACTGCAGCATCGGCACGACGAAATAAGTGGTCCTCTTACAGCAATACAGGGACCTTGATCGAAATGAATAAATCCTCTCTGAGAAATCCAGGTATGCGGAGATGGGTCACATCAAACTCTCCCAACTCCACCAACTGCAAGACAGCGGTCAACCCTCACACGGTGTTGTCGTGAAGAATCCGGCTAGACCAACCGCGCACATCAACGATAGACAAATCCGCTCCAGCTAACCACCGTGCGCTAGACGCGGTGTGGGTTTTACAAATGCTTATACCGCTCGATCTTGTCAAGGAGCATGAAAATCATCATCACGCAAACTCCGATCATCCTCGCAGCAAGAGCGGCTTTTGGCTGGCCATCGAACAGAGACGGTTACCGCATCGCGTGGCGCTTTCATATGCGCTGCTTCTGCAGCCGTCTGGAACGCTCTTCCTACCGATATTAGGAAGCTACTGGAGCTCTGTACTTTTAGATCATCGTCTAGATATAAAACTCATTTATTTAGGACTGCTTTTTTGTGTTAAGTTTAGTTGTCCTTCCTCCGCACCTCCGATTAGCACGGTTGATTAAGTACGGTGCGTAACAAGTTCAACTTACACACATACAACATACATACATACGTCACACACGCCAGTGCGTGTATAAACCTACATACTGCGTAATGTACAGCCCGCATGCTGTATACAATTCACGGAATGTAATAATGTGTAAAATAAAATGTCTAGCCACGAGCAGTAAAATAATGTGCAGTCACTGCTGGATCGAGGCCTCTACTCCCAATGTATTGGTCGTGCTGGTTATTTGACCATACTTCACCACAATGTGGGGCTGGTGAATAGGGGGGCCCCAGGGCCGGTTCAGATATCATTTGCCCAGTTATACTGACCGTGGTCAGAAACTAAGCTCAGGTCACTGGGGTCATGATGTCGCAGAACGCCAATCACGACAACACTGCCACCACACCCATATTCTTGGTACATTTATATTGTTATTGAGGTTTTTTTTTGTTATCTTGCTACTTGATGCGCTGATTCTACGATGCAACGAAGTGTAACGTTTTCCATGTGGAACTCGCAAGCGAGCAGAGAATGGCCCTGGACAATTCCATCACAGCATGGACTTTGAATTTCCAGACTCCTGTAAATTCGACAATTTTACATTTAGGTCCCACACTGTAGAATTATAATCCTCACGACACTATCAGCACGCCTGTCGTGTATGTCTTGCAGAGAGGGGTTATCCCAGGTCAATCAAATTCGAATGTAAAACTCTCCCCGCTAAAATCACTAACTTTAAATGCCAAACCAAATGTTATATAATTGGGGATTTTCTTTGTGTAGTCATGGTTGGAAGGGCTCAGACCAATGACTCCAAGTTTTTTTTATTTACCTGGCATAGAAATAAGTGGCCTAGACCTGCGCAAAGACGTCAACTGCGTCTCCACGGTTCAAAATCGTGGGAGCGTAGCGGTTAGCGCCAAAGCTCTGCGAACCCAGAGACTAAAGTTCGATTCTCACTCGTGAGTCAACATCAGTGTCGACAAAAAATAAATGTTGAACTGCTGTTGGGTCTCCTCTAAGTTGACTCATACTAACATTGAGTACCTGGTGCAACGACAAACCATCACCGCTAGAGAGACAAAGATGGCCGGGTCTGGTGCTCGCCAAACCAAACCCCTTCGTGTGCCGTGTTGGCCTTGGTAGGCCCTCCGCTATCAGCACTTGCCCCAACAGTCTGTTAAAGGTGTACGGGGCATCTCTGCGGTCCAATTGACACGTGTGAAATTGACCTGCTGCATTTCAGCAATGTGACATTTTACTCGCTTACGGCGAATTATTTTGCAAGGGAAATCTGAGTAAGGATCAACAGAAAATAAATGGCAAATGATTGCTAATAAAAATATTTTTTCAATACAGTTTGCTAAGTCATTGTATCTCAATGTGAGATTCAGACCAACAAGATCAATATCGGAACAATCTGCCTTCTGAACCAGCATTGAGCAACACTCATCTCTATTTGTGGCCCTCAGCCAAT
Source organism: Lampetra fluviatilis (assembly GCF_964198595.1). Taxonomy (NCBI): domain Eukaryota; kingdom Metazoa; phylum Chordata; class Hyperoartia; order Petromyzontiformes; family Petromyzontidae; genus Lampetra; species Lampetra fluviatilis. Next base: position 27,774,714 of record NC_136276.1, on the reverse strand, counting down.
GATGGAAATTCCACATTCCTATGATGGGGGCCAGTCCCATCATTGTACAACCTTTGTTGACTTCCCACAAAAGTGGTACTTAATATGAAAACAGTCCCATGAATATGCTCTCTACATTTAAATATCATTTTATTGCATTTATATAATTGAGGGTTTTGAACTCAAAACCTTTAAATTTGCGAGTTAACCTTTCTGACGATGGTACTGCCTGGCTGGATAGAGTACCAGCCATCTCTCTCTTGAAACGACTGCCCAATCGCCATCTCACTATCTGAATTACAAACACCGCACTTTGTTCCAAAACATTGTGCAGCTGACGCACAAATTCTGCTTTCAAGTAAAGAAGGGTGGCAGGATTTGTGCAACAGCTTAAAAATAGCTGCTAATTGGAAAGAAAGAAAAAGAATTTAAATAAATCAGGTGTGCATAGCTGCAACGCAAAGCGCACATCAGAGTAATTAACGTGAGCAAAGCCGTCTTGCTGTGCGACCATGTGACCCCGGCGAGACCGCTCGACGATCAAAGACACTTCTGTTCCGCGCGGAGTTCAACCTCCGAGAAATCTTCCTGTCTCCGCCAGCTCTGCCTACCCACGTCAGCACTCGCGTTGGCAAAATCTTGCCAAGCGGAAGAGTTCTACTGGGCCTCTCCCCCCCCACCACGCCCGCGCCTCGCCACTGTGGCCACTCCATCCCAGAGAAGCTCAAACAAGCGATCACCTAAGCTTGTGATTTACCAGCCAAACAAACCGGCCGTGTTCACGCCAAGCTCCCAATGTTTGCGAGCTCGCCTTCGGTCAGAGAAACAGATTCATCTTGTCCCCGAGGTAGCGCCCCTTCAAGCCGTTAGCGATGTTTACTGACCCTCTGTGCGCCAGTGCCTGCCTGCAGACAGGGCACATCTGATCAATGTTGTCGACGAGCACTATGGTAGCCGTGATTTATTTATTTTAAACATGCTTTTTTCTTAATATGATTATAATTGTGTGCAGAGTTACTTTAATTTGAAGCGCTCGCGGACTTATTTGTGTGTTCTCCCTTAAATGCTTTAAATTATATGAGTAGGATGGGTTGTTAAACAATGCCACTTAGAAATAGAAAAAAGATCATAGAATACGACTCATACTATTAGTTCTTTCGGTAAAGTCACGTAGATAAAAAATGAAATAAAAATGAATAAAAATAAAATAATAAAATCACTGTGATTTTCAAATTAAAATTAATAAAAAATTAAATAATAAAATAATAAAATCACTGTGCTTAAAAATAAAATAATAAAATAATAAAATCACTGTGATTTTATTCTTTTCTTTTCATTTTTATTAATTTTAATTTCATTTTTTACCTACGTGACTTTACCGAAATAACTAAGAGTATGAATCCTTGCAGTCACGAAAGCGTCAAATCTAGAATAGAATACTACGTTTCGATTGCAACACAAGCAACCGTCATCAGGTGTGAATGAATGAGAAAACAAACATAGTAAACTTAGAAATGTAATGCAATGCAACACAGAGAGTCGGCTAACACAACAGTTAACACCCTACCTGGTTGATTACGTTCTTCCAAAGATTGCAAAATTTGAGAGAGAGAGAAAACACAGACATGGAGACACATAGAGAGACACGCACGCAGAGAGATACACACACAGAGACACACAGAGAGAGACAACACAGAGACACACAGAGAGAGAGAGAGAGACACACACACAGAGACACACAGAGAGAGACACACACAGAGACACACACAGAGACACACAGAGAGAGACACACACAGAGACACACAGAGAGAGAGACACACACACAGACACACAGAGAGAGACACACACAGAGACACACAAACTAATTCCTGCAGTCACGAAAGCTTCAATCAAGTTTCAATACCATGTACACTTTTCTTGCCGGTGACTTTAATCATTTTGATCTCAACCCTTCTTCAATAATTGCCCGAGGAATGCATACTGTGAAGTGTTTTGGAATGATTATTCCACCAACGTAAACCTGCATCTGTTCAGCAGCACACCGATGTGCCTAGATAATATTTATCATCAGTAAAAGAAAAAAAACATTACCCGCTGTAACATATGGATCGGAAACACGGACGTTGATTAGGAACACGCAACATGCTTTGAATGAGGCTGGCGGACAACAGAGACCGGTTCAGAGAATAGACCCGGGCGCGCGTGGCGTCACACACCGCTTTACGCGACGATGGCCACTGGTCAAGACGACACGTGGAATGGAAACCCAAGATGAATCCCCGGACGTTGGGGTGGATGGAGCGATCTAGATTTGGATCATCACATCGCGAGGCCGCGGGAGACGGTGGCGGCTCGGGGAGACCGTTCGTCCGGCTGATGATGAGGTTTCGATGACGCATCAAAACGCATTTCTTACAGATGTTGTTTAGGCGCTTGCCACACCTCACGTCAGCATACTTGCTCTAAAAGATGGTGCTGCTTTCAATCACGTGGCCAATGAGCAAGTGGATACCTTTGATGTGTAAAGTCTGTTCTCCGATAACGCGGGAGTTGAAATTCCTGAAGAGCACTGAGTTTTGGAAAAAATCGCGTTGTCATAAATTATATATAATATAGGGGTAAAGCACAGTCCTTGGTAACACGCGAGATGCGTACGCAGGCTGAACAAATACTGAGGCGTGTGGATAACATCTAGAAGCATCCAGCAGCATCCCACTGCCTTGTGCGATGCTACGACCGCTTACTCCTACTCACGCGACGTAGTTCAATTCACTCGATCGCGTTATATCCAATTCGCATCCGCGTTATAAACAATGTGTTCCCTAATACATCCATCGCGCTAAATCCAATTCGCGCTATGAAAACTCGCAGCATTACAGGAGAACATACTGTATAAATGTGTATTTGGTTCAACTGGTTTATAGTTCGTAATTCGAATCGTAGCCTTGAAACGTTCAATACCTACCACATCGTATCATCTATTTAATAACGACACGATACCCTACGTCCAATGAATGTTGGCATCCAATGATAATTCTACGCGACTGTCCGGGCAAGAGGCATTCGACTCAGTCCGCTTGTCTCTGCGGTTCGGTGAGGGCAGTCGGCTGGCAAATCGGACAGTGGCGAGTTCAAATCCCAGCCCGGCGTTTTTAGAAGACCCCCAAAAAATACGAGCACCGCTTTGCCGAGGAGCCAACAGCGGCCATTCAACGGATGAACGCTCCCCAAAAACCACAAACTATCAGGGTTTTTTTCACCACAGGGGGTAAGATAAGGCCTGCACCGTGTGTGTGTGTGCCCTTGGACAGAAGGAAATACCTTACAAATGAATTGCTTACAAGGAATCGGTAGGCTTTCTTCTGCCCGCATATGTTACACTAACCCTTATCTATATTGCTACGCTCCATCAACGTAACATTAGCACGCCGGCTGGTAGTAGCCTTCGGAATCAAGTTTAGGGTCAAATGGATCATTTTTGTATTTGGATCCCTCGCTCCATCTCACAGACCATCTGATACCGGATGTTCCAGCACAGAGTCTGGTTTTCTCTGGATTGGAACTTCTACTGGTCCTGCAACATCGTCTCTTAAAAGATCAAGTCTCGCACATTTTCAACGGTTTTGTTTGCTCCGTTAGCCTTTAGCCTCGACGCAATGTAAGCAAATCATTTGCGTAAATTGTCAAAACATAGTTCTCACCGACAAACCAATAGTTGCATCGCGAGTCGTAAAAATCGATGCTTATTCGATTAATCAAAGCAGCAATAGATGTGCTCGTGGCAATTAACCAAGCTGTCATTCAGCCAGGGCCATAACATCTGCGAGTATTTGCCAAAAGATCTGTGGGATCTTTGGCAACCAGAGTAATCTCCATTAACAAAAAAAAAACACACACAAGCGCCCACGAGGGGCTTCTGGGTGTCACTAATTGAAGTCGGCAAAGGGGCGGGCAGCTCTTGTTTGACTCTGCTGTGTTTGAGAGAAAGGCTTTGAAATCAGGTGAGCTGCAGGCCACGCTTGCGTTTACGGGGCGATGGCCATTTCAGCGAGAAGCAATAATCGCAGTGAGCGAGCGCTCCGTCCCCCCGTGCTTTAAGAGACCGTTTGGCTGCTTAGGCGATTAATGGCCGGTGTACAGCTGTGTGTTGATTCACGACCACGGTCGGTTTCTTCCTCCTCCGTCGCTCGTTTGCTATCGTGAGAAACTCCGCTCGTGCTCTCGGCATTGCGTTATGCGACAAATACATTCCCGTTCAGAACTCGAGCAGCGTACACCACCTTGGAGTGCGATGGCATCGCACAACCGCTTATTACTTAAATTGTCCGCACACGGGGAATATGTATTATAAGCCTCGCAAATGGTGTTCGTCCACAAGTCAATCAATGCAAATGTTTCATGTTTAAGGGACTGAAAAGGACAAATATAAGTGAAAGGCCACATTTAATATTATTTTGCACTTATTAACATATTTTACCTGGATAATCCCTTGACAAGGAACGTCCTAAATTTTGATTTAAAGCTTTCGTGACTGCAGGGATTCATATTCTTGGTTCTTTCGGTAAAGTCACGTAGAAGGGAAATAATAAAGTAATATAAATATAAAACAATAAAAATTCTCACGACGTTTCGACTGTAACACAAGCAATCGTCATCAGGTGTGAAATCCACAGCAAGAAAATTTTAATTTTAAAATATTATTTTATTATTTCCCTTCTACGTGACTTTACCGAAAGAACCAAGAATATGGAACGTCCTGTTTCAAATGGTGTGCAGGATGTCAAGTGACAGACGTGCAAAGCAAAGCGGGCAATGACACGAACACAAGACATTTCTAAATCTACGAGCCGTACTGTATACATTTACGCGACTGTCAAATAACATCTACAACAGCATTAAGTCCAGGAGCAGGGCAGCCAAGGCAGCGGCGCACGAACACCAAACAAGAACACCTTGGTGTCTGTGCGTCAACCTCATCGCACACAGGCTCATCGTGAAAGCGCACCATGCAGAGCTTGGTGACACCGTCGGTGACACATCCTCGAGAGTAAAGGGGCGGTGAGCTCCACAGGTGGATGGGGTGCACACACCGCCGACTGCGGGAGCCGCTCTGTGCCGTGATGCGTGGGACAATAAGGTCACCGTGGGCCGGTGGCCTTGGATGAAATGCGCCTTGCGAACGTAAACTATTATTATTATGGCGATCGGCATTCAACGAAACTGGTGCCAACGTGCATTTCAGCCCGATAAGCCGGTTGCATATTTTTTTGCGTGGGGAAAGCGCAGCTTATACTCGGTCCTCTGCCAGACCGGCAAACCAGTTGCGACTCGTCGGGAACAATTCTTGATTTGAAGCTTTCGTGACTGCAAGGATTCATTTTCTTAGGTTTTTTCGGTAAAGTCACGTAGGTAGAAAGTGAAAATTAAAATAAAAAATAAATAAATAAAACAGTCGCTGCGATGCGATCGTACTTCTGCTTCCGTGCTCGAGTGGTTGCTCTGGAGACCCGGAGACCGCCGGGTCGATGATGACGTTGGTCGCGAATTCTCTCTTGACAGAGAGGGCCCACGTGGCCAGGTGTGAAATCTACACGATGCAGGCGGCTCCAGCGGGGAACGTCTATGTCGGCACAATACTTGTGGTCTTCGGAGCTGGCTTCATGTTTTGACTTCTGCCCACAAAAGACCACCTTAACCATGTTTCCCGTTCCGAGACTGCAAGTTGCAGATTGGAGTGTCCCGTTCACCTCTGAATCTCGGAACGTGCAATCGTTGTTTTTGAAGACATTGCACTCGCCGCAGAGAACTGTAGCGACTCGACCGCATTCTGCAATAGCTGGCGCTAAACTGTGCCACACGCCCTCCCACGTCTCCGCAGAACTGATGAAGTTATTTTATTTTAGTTTTTCTTCCGGTTTCATTTTGATGATGTACACATACATCATCAGAATGGGAAAGGGTTAAGTCGCTCGGCGACAGCCTTGTTGTTCAGATGCAAAGCTGCCTCCATTGTCGTGACCCAATGGTTTCAAATGTGTGGCGGCCCTCACACCGACGATGTCTTATTGGTGAAAGTGGCCCCCCTCTGAAGATTAGTGAAGAACACTGGCGTGGATACTTTCAGAAGCAGGCCACGTCACCATACTGTGTCATGGGCAGACGATAAATCCACTGGTTGTCAATTGTAAATCAGCCTCAATGAGGCTTGTGAGAGCAAAGACTTGGTCCCAGCAGCTGCGACAGGGCCTTCTCCACAAGCATCCTTCTCCTCTCCACCACAAGCACCGCAAGCATGCTTGTGGTGGAGAGGAGAGGGACGGGGCGTTCGCTGGCGGGATCCTCTGGTGGTTTGTCACGCTTCAGGAGGGCGATGGATTTTGTTTCCTTCCATGAGCTGGGGGTCTCTTCTGTCGGGTGGATGACCTTGATTAGATCCGCCAGCCACCGTCTCACTTTTGTTCCCAGATGTTTGAGGAATTACATCTGGGCTGGCAGCTTTTTGGTTTTTGGGTAGGCTCTATCAACGTACAGATAGAAACAGATGGGAGATTAGTCCACGTGCTGTGCCGTAATCTGCAAAACCCTCGCCGCTTCCACAGCACCGGACTACAGGCAGCCACGTGAGTAGCCACCGCTGCCACAACAAACTGAAACGCTAACGACAGCCCAGTCTCTCAATAACCTTTGTCATGAAGGTGAAGTTGGAGATTGGTCCGTAATTCTTCATACAAGATGGTTCACCATTGCCCTCCTTCAGCCATGGTGGGACGATGGCACATCGTTGACTCAGTGGCAACACGCAGTCATGACGGGAGTGATGCATTGCACATGTCTGTTAAATGGCCTCGTTTTATTCGAAAATAACGTAATTATATTAATATTCTTGTTTACGTGGAACTGACGCAATTCTGCGCTGATGAGATGTTGGCGACTGGGTGAAAGGAAACTATGAATCCGTTTCATTAATAAACCCTCGCGGTACAGACCTGTATCACAGATGTTATATAAAAAAATAATTGGCAGATAAAAACGAGCGAGAAAATTAATAAGCATTGCACACGTGTAGATCAACATCGCTGTACCTACTGTTAACACAGGTGGATGACAATCCGCCTTCTCTCCACTGCTGGATAAGGGCTTCGCGTAGCCGCGCGGACCGTATTCACAATAAATGTACAACAACACAGTGGGAGTCACAGTGCCCTCGTATCCTGTGTATATATATTTTTTTCTTCTTCCACGAATTGAAGATTCTCATTAGTTTGAGTGGGGCTAGGACATCGTGCAGGTGAGCTCACCTGTCCAAGATTCAAGTCGCCCGGGAGACGAGCCAGCAAACAGAGCCCTCACCGTGAGCAAGCACATTCGCTGTGATTGCTTCCCTAAGCCGCGTGGATTAGGGCCCGTGGCCACCATATGCCTCACTTCGAGAGAGAACGAGATAAGGCAGATCATGTGGTGAGCGCGACGCCGCGCCGTCAGCTCCTGAGCGCGCGTTGGATGGCGCTCATCTCTACTGGTGGCGCCTCAGTGGAAATTCCACGTTCCCATGGTGGGCGCCCGTCCTATGCGCAGAACGGCCACCGTTGATATTCAACCAAACGCGGTGCTCAAAGTACTGGGCCTACAGGAACGATGGACTGAGCCGACTCTTGACAAAATGTTTTTTTTTTTATCAATACCTTCTGATTCTGCGTTGAGCATCCTAACCACTGTGATACCCCCCCCCCCAAACCAAATCATATGCATAGGCTTTAGCCTGGCCTCCTTTGTCTCCTCCAATGCTACAGCTCACACGAAGCACCAGGTATTCATGTGAAGGCTGATTGGGCATTTGGGGAGGACCAGGACAAGTTCTGATTACGACTTGAAATGACACTAATGTTGACATACTCTTAGTTCTTTCGGTAAAGTCACGTAGGTAAAAAATGAAATTAAAATTAATTAAACAAAAAAATCACGACGTTTCGGAGGCAACACAAGCTTCCGTCTTCAGTGAAACTGTCACAGCAAAAAATCTGTAGACAGTGCATCTTGATACAGATTTTTTGCTGTGACCGTTTCACCTGAAGACGGAAGCCTGTGTTGCCTGCGAAACGTCGTGATTTTATTGTTTTTATTTTTTTTATTAATTTTAATTTCATTTTTTACCTACGTGACTTTACCGAAAGAATTAAGAGTATGAATCCTTGCAGTCATGAAAGCTTCAAATCTAGAACTAATGTTGACCATGGCCGTGGACCCAGGTCTCCGTACCTCTCCTGATTCGCCATCATCACTACGTATTTCCAATAAAGACAAAGATACCCCGTGTAGCCTTAACAGACTGTGGGGGCAAATTCTGTTAGCGAGCACCTCTGAAAGTCGGCACGTCACACGAGGGAGTGGCGTGGCCAACACCACGCCCGGCCGCCTTTGTCTCCCCAGTGGCGATGTTGAGACACCGCACCAGATACTGATTTGAGGCTGAGTCGACCTAGAGGAGGCCCAAGACCGGTTCAGATATCGTCACTGGTGTTAGCCGTGAGCTGGAATGAAACACATATGCACATGCTGGATATAAATGCTGTATATTTTTCAGAAATATCATGGTATTGAGCATGATGCAGGTCACAGTTTAAACAAACTCGACATCTACAAGTCTACATGAAACAATGCGTGTACGATGTGGGAAGCATAATTAGATTCATTATATTTAAATGGGTCTAAAACCTCAGCACGTGGCTCGACAGAGGCCAGGATTTCTTCCTTTTGTCTGCAAAACTCCATCCACATGCTGTCGGTAACACGAACCTACGCCTTTATAGAGCATGAAGTAATTAATTTGGAATCGTTTGTTTAAAATCTAGCGGGGTTTTTGTTTTCTCTGGCACACCTCTGCACTGCAGCGAGTGATCTTTGCTTGGATATTTCATCATTACCCTCAATATCTCTAAAGAAGATTTCAATGTACCGTGTGCCTGTATGTATTCATCATTTTCAAATGGTTCACAAAGTGGAACGATGAACAAACAACAGTGGAGGCAGAAAAACAAATACTTGATTTTTTTTCTGTTGCTTAAGAAGGGTTTATATATATATACAATAATTAATGTTTGTATACTGGATTCCAGAAACGTACATGTAGTTTAATATTCTGCCATATACCACCAAAGAACAATATTTCATCGAAACCAAATTTGTGTTTTGTATTCCCCATCAGTGTCAGTGTCCGTCTCGTCGATGGGGTGGCTATGATCTCCATTGGTGGTCCTGAACCATTTTTTCAAATGACGTGTAAAAAAACCCTTTATTTCGTTTTAATGTGGAGGTGCAGATCTGCTAGGGAGCAGATTTATTGTCTGCTGATTTTGTTAACTTTTGTTCTCCACGACGCGAAATGATGTATTGTTCTTCTGGATGCGCTATGAATTTGAATATTTTGTTCATGCTGGAGGAATCCAGTATCCCCAATTGGAGTAACTGGGGCACCCGAGGGATGGGGAAGGTTGGGGGATATTTTTTTGTGGAATTAGCGATCGTGGTCCCTTGTTTAAACTCCCAGATAAACATTTTACTGTATCGCTTTAGTTCACATCAGCGCCTCTATTTAAGGAACGAAACAGTTAGACTTCTCCACAAATCTGGCTATCGCCTGATGAAGCTAGTTGTAATTACTGCTGAAACGTCGTACTCAGATTGTAAATGTTGTGGCTTGGCTCTCCAACACACCGGTGTGATGTACTAGTGACGAATTGGCCACGTTCTGTTTACGTGACAACCCTTACGAGCTGGCTGTGTCGAGGGTTGCGGGTTTAATGATACATTTATATATTTAAGCGATCTAATTAAAAAAAAAACTTGTATTATGGATGATATTGGTCACGAAAGCCTGCCTAGTGTTAAATCGCTGTAGTTGTTTTTATAACCGTTAAAAATGCCTTCGCATAAAATCGTTCAAAGTAATCGACTGCTTCATGTTTAGTACAGTTGATCTGAATACACCCTCGATGTTAATTCACAATGTGGGGTTGTCTGCAGCTGGCCTATTTGATTATAATCTCATTACAGCTGTTTTTTGTTATTTCCCAGCAAAATATACCAACGTTGGCACAACGTTCCACCCTTAACTGGGCAGTCACAAGCTACCCCGCTCATTTTCAATGACGATGAACACCGATTCCACCAAGGTGTATCCAGCGAACAAAATGCACACGCGTGAACGCGTCCCCACCGAACGTTGAGCCGACGTCCGTCCAACCTTGAACCGCCACGCGCGAACGTCGAGCCAACGTTGGCGACGTTTAACGGAGAGGGGGCTGCTGAAGGATGATGGGGAGGGGAGCGGAGGTGGCGTCTCGAGGGAAGTGCATATGAATGGACGTGGGGCAGACTGCAATACACAAGGCGTGACCACCCACACACGCGCAGCGCACGTCCACGCATCGGGCACGTAGACACAAACAAAGACAAAGATCCCCCGTGTAGTCTCAACAGACCGTCGGGGCAAGCTTGCTGTTAGCGAGCAGCATACGAGGGGGCGGGGGGGGTTGGATGGGTTTTCAACAACCACGCCCGGCAGCCTTTGTCTCCCCCAGCGGCGAACAGTTTTACACACCCGCCGCACCAAGATACTCATTTGAGGCTGAGTCGACCTACGGGCGGCCCAGGACTGAACTCTGGTCGCCGAGTATTGTACACGCACGCACGCACACACACACTAGTACTGGAGCGTGCAGCAGTGTGCCGTGCTGTATAATACTCGGAGAGTTATGGGGCCATCCATTGAGTAGGCACGCAAAAAATTGTCAAAACGTGACCCCCCCCTCCCTGTACGCACGCGGACTTTTTACCCCCCCCCCCCACCTGCGCACGTTCGCCTGAAGCACCCCCCCCTACCCCCCCCCCGAATCCTATCGAACGGCCGATATTTAACCCACGCAGAAATGATCAAGGATTACTAATATTAAAGCGTTTAAGCAAACAGATAGTCCACCGCCGGACTATCTGACTCATTTGAAGGCCAATGTAGACAAATTATTATCGAAGCTTCACCCCCCCCCCCCCGTTTCCTATGCGTACATTGTCAGTAAACCCCCCATACACAAGAGAACGCATTTGGGTTACCCCCCCCCCCTCTCCCTCCTCCATGCGTACGTACTCAATGGATGGCCCCAGTACGTGCAGGAGTCACTTGTAAGACTGCAGGTGCTCTCGGCGAGGAATGCCACGTGGTTTTTAGTGTGACTTTGTAAGGTGAATTCGCCGCCACAACAACGACGGAGAGTGCCACCAATCTGGGCCGCCTTTGTCTCCCCAGTACCTGCTACGAGACCGGATGCTCGCACCGCACCGGGGTACTCATTTAAGGCCGAGTCGACGTAGGGGAGCGATAAAAAAAATAAGTAAATCATACTCCAATTCAGCTCTCTTATTACATATCGCGTCGACCCATACGGTTCAGCTCGTGTTTTTGTACGGGGGAAAGTGAGTTTTCAGGACCATACGGCGTACAGCCGTTTCAATAAGGCCAAAAGATTTGGGTTTTTGGTCTTATTTGTTTGTGTTTCTCCCTTGTGATGGGACTTTGTAGGACGAACGTTGAGATTGGGTGACCACTGAGGTCTGAATTGGTCTGTAATAGGGTAGGACACTGATGTTGACAGGTATGGTATTGCCTTTAAAATTTGCTCGTTATTGTCCGGAACGCTGCTAGCATGGCGTTGAGTACTGATTTTCGGCGTAAGGCACTACCACTAGATTACAGGGTGCACGCCTCGTACTGTACGAGTAATCCTACATGATTGTATCCTACAGATGTGAGTACTCTCTTTAGGAAGATGTGTTCGCCCTACAAGCGCCGTTCGCGCACGTATTCTACACACCACCATCAGTAGCACCACGCATCATAATAGTGGCCGGGTGACCGGACTGTAACGATACAGGAATTAATTCTAGATTTGAAGCTTTCGTGACTGCAACGATTCATACTCTTAGTTCTTTCGGTAAAGTCACGTAGGTAAAAAATGAAATAAAAATTTTACAAATAAAAATCACGTGATTTTTATTTTTATTTTATTTTTACAGATGTGAGTACTCACTTGATTTTTATTTTTATAAATTTTTATTTAATTTTTTACCTACGTGACTTTACCGAAAGAACTAAGAGTATGATACAGGAATTGACCGTCTTCGTTCAGGGAAGTCACGCCGACTCGTGTAGCTCTTTTTTTTTAGGACAGTGAAGGCGTTTTCGTCCCAATTGGTGGGGGTAACACTGGGAGCACCTGGAGAAAACCCACGCGCGTGAGGGGGCAACGCTATATCCCCCCCCCCACTTTACAGACGGTAATGGATGGTGATTATTCCCACTTGCTGTTGTACTTTCCTCCTTCTGGCGAGCCAGGGTATGGCCTCTCGATGCCCACGTGGAGGGAACTGGCTCGTGCTTGTTTGTGTGCGCACAGTATGAGGCACGTGCAGTCACTGCAATAGCAAATGGCCTTCGACCATAGCTGTTGCTGCGGCCGGAGGGTACGTCGCCTTCTTGCTATGGGCTTCAGCGTCACAATATAGACTCGAGGCAAATTACTCGGTCCACTAAAGAACGAATAAACCTACAAAAAATGTTGGAGAAGGGGGGGCCCACATTTTACAGTGTGGTCCGGATGTTTTGTGACCCCCCCCCCCCCCCCCATTGAATTATCTAAAACTTTTTTTTAAAGTAAGGTTTATTTTAAACATAAATTAATATGCAAAGAGGTAGAAAATACAAATGTTAGGGGTCAAAATCAATTGGGGGGTCACGACGCATCTGCACCACCCTGCATGCAACGTTGGCTAATTCTGCTAAACTTCTATCAAACCCAGAAATTCCAAACCTAGAGTGGCACCGTAAATGATTTGCATCACTCACCGCCGCCTATCTGTCGTGTTCACACTCTCTTGTTGTTGTTGTTGTTGTTTGTTTGTCTATGTATATTATATAGGACGGAGCGGTGGCGCAGTGGTTTGGGCCACTGCATTGTTCCGACTTATCGGGCCCATAGATCGAAATGCGGCGTTTGGCTAGGGTCCTCATCCAGCAGTGGATTGGCAAAGATGTTATACCTACGCGAACTATATATTTCAGAGTACTGTAGGTGCACGCTATGCATTGCACGGTACAGTACTGTATACAAACACACAAATGCATGCATATATGACTTTAAGTGCATGTTAAAATAAAGACCTTATTTAGATGTGTAAACCATAGGTGTAAAAGCTGTTTAGCGAGCACCTGTTTAAGGCCATCGGCACCATAATTTTGACATTTTAATGTCACCACGAGGAAAGTACCGTGCTTCGATTAATCTATTGGCGTGAGAAATAAAACTAGGTAATCGATTCTTACTCTAACGACACAGGAACGGATTCCTGGCGCTGATCATCCAAAATTGAAGGTTGCAAACCTATCAGCCCCCTTATCAGTACCCTACCTGATTACAGACCAATTCAGACCTTATTGGTCACCCGTGCCCTTATAAATCTCTGCGTTCATCTCACAAAGTCCCATCACAAGGGAGAAACACAAACAAATAGACACAAAAACATGGTTTTGCCCGTATTGAAACGGCTGTACGCCGCAGGGACCTGAAAACTCAATTTCCCTGTACAAGAATACGGGTAAACCGCGTGGGGTGACAGCTATGAGGTTGGTGGAAATACTTTGACAAACTGACAATTGTGGGCAGTTGGAGCGCTTAGAGTCATTTGGCTGCTATGAATGTCCACACGACGATAAGCCAATTCGTCGAGCTGTTATAATTCGTGGCCAGGTCAGTGGGCCCTATCCTGGTAAAATAAAAATACAAATTGTCTGTTTATAATTTAGTTTATAACGAACGAGGCAACACAAAGGAGGCAGAAGACGATGAGAGAATAAGACGAATCAGATGTAAAAACGAGGCAAAAATTGTATAATTATATTCGCTGGGATGGGGTTAACCATTTGGTTGTGTTCAGAATATGCGCAGCTAATGCACCTCTTTGTTATCAGCAGGTAACAGACCATTAACGTTGTTATCAACAGGTGATGGAATATTGTGAAGGCGAATTCTTTCGTTCCATAAAGAGTCAGATTTACGAAGTGGAGTGCCATACCGTATTGAGGTTGGTTTGAAAGGTGTAGAGGCTGCTAAATGAAATGGTTTCGTATCTTTAATGTCTGCCTATCGTTTTAGCGGAGTATCTATATAAATGGATCGTCCTGTATATACTGGGTGTTTCAAAAAAACGTTAACGCTCACATGGGACTGTCGTTTTTAATGGAAAAAAGAACGGACAATCCACTGTAACATGATAACAAATGTCATGTTAATAGCTTCAAAAAGTCAAGGAGTCTCCGCTTGTTCGCCATCATTGTCAACACGTTGCCTGGAATCTTCTCCAGGTGGTCTCCAGAGCCCAGAGACAGCGCATTTCTCGTGGTGTTGTTGCAAATTTTCCGAAGTGTTCACATTTTTTTGAAGCACCCTCTATAACAACTATCTATCGTAAGAAACGTGGACCTAGGGTGGCTATATAGTTGAGTTCAACTGGGACCTACAACGCAGAGGGTTCATCTCGACAGTTCACCAGCATTGGATTCAAGAAAGCCTGACTGCTGCTTCTGCTGATGAGACACTCAACGTGGAAACCGAGTTCGCATTGAACCGATGTTTGGTGAAACCGTGCGCGCTCCCAGGAAGCTGATGGGACGTGTGCAAATGTCACAAAAGCAAGTACCTTCATTCATCTTCTTGGTTCTTTCGGTAATAAAATATTTTATTATGTTTTATTTTTATTCTTTTATTACTTCCCTTCTACGTGACGACTTTACCGAAAGAACCAAGAAGATGAATCCCTGCAGTCACGAAAGCTTTAAATCGAAATTCAAGTACCTTCATATGTTTTGCCCGCCAGAGTGAAAGATTTGCGAATGAGCTGAAGGAGTATTATCCGCGTGCCCTTCGTTTATCTCGCTAATCACGCGTCTCCCCGGGATCGTGTTGCCCCGATGCCGCAACTCGCTAACGCCGCCAGGCACACACGAGCACGCGACCACGGGGACAGCCCCTCAAGTCGCGGCGAGTCGCCGGATAGTTTCGCGGACTGATGCGACTCCGTGGCCCGAGAGCTGACGCTGGATCGCGTGAAGGCGGCGTCTCATCCACTGCAGCGACAAAGCGGGAAGGGAGCCAGCGGTGCGGGGTGTTCTTTGGATGGATATGCATATGCGTTAATTGGCGCCCGGCCATGGGAACGTGGAATTTCCACCACTGTCCCACAGGGCCCGCTGTTCGATGTGAGGCGCTCCCACGCCCCGTTTCAACCACATAGACGCGCACTTGTATACATTGATGGGGACAAATATCATGTTTAAATTGGGTTTGAATTTTCCTCATTTCTTGAGAGTCGATGACCTGACATGGTTTGCCGATGAACCCTAATAAAGGCGAAACCCATCCACGAACCTCCAGACGTTTTAAAAGTTATTTTCACACTGCGTGTGATTGTGTATTCGCATCATCCGGAGTGTAGAGATTGTTTAGCTAAAAATGTAGTGTGGGGGTAAAGGTGCAGCCCTGCAATTCCTTGCTCACGCCACTGCTGTCGGAAGGCCCTCCACTAGGGGGGCGCTATAGAGAAACCCATCTAGTGGGTATACTTGGCCTACTCTTCCACGCTCGCCAGACTGACATCTTTGAACGGGTGGCAGTACCCACACTTTACCCCGCCACGCGCGAGCTGTCGGTCGACTGATTGTGGTTTACTCATATATACTGCTAGGTGGGGACAGAGGCAGGAGATTTACGAACAAAAACTTTCCCATTTTTTCACTGCCACGACGGGAGATCAAACAGACAATCTTTTGATTGTCCTGCTCTGCAGAGTTGCATGTGATTCAGGCTCACTATGAAATGTCACCCAAGGCTGCATCCGCCCACACAACCCCCGCTAAACCAACACGAATCATAGATCTATTACTGTATATTAGAAGACGGAGAAAAGTTTTGCCGGCTGGCTGTCTGGCAGGGCGTCAGATGCAGAGGGAGGAGGGAGAGTGAGACGGTGAAACGAACGATCACATCTGAAGGAAGATGGCACGTTACTCGTACGGTATAACCATACAATCATTTCTGTAGGTTCGTGTTTTTTTCCCTCCTTAGACCCCTATTTCTAACTCATTCCGCGACAAGACTGACCTACCCATATAAATGTGGAATTTCCACCACTGTTTCACAGTTGAACAGGTATATGATGGACGTTCGGTTGCTCATTTCATTAAGGAGACATTCACCCTGAACTCGTGTCATCTTTGATCACACTGCGGTAATTTGTACAATTTAATCATTCGCACAGTGGACGAACCTACATTGAATAAGTCGATACAACACCGTTGATGTGTAGCGATCGAGGTGCGAAATTCAAAGAGCGATCGTCTACTAAACCCGCACCTCCGATTAGCGCGGTTGGCCACGTACGGTGCAAAAGAAATCCAACGTACAGCCCAACGCAAACACACAACTGTGGCTCTGCGCTCTTTCAACAACACTAACGACGCGAGCGAAGCCCTCTCCTCGTGACATCGGCGTCTATCTGGCGAACGTCATCACAATGCTGCCATCACACGCAGGAACAGAATTTGTCAGGACGGCAGTGCGTTTACTCACTCGGAGAACGCGTGTCCGTAGAACTTACTTCGCACCGTACGTAACCAACCGCGCTAATCGGAGGTGCGGGGGTAAGGACAGCAGACTAAACGCTAAGAAGCAGTTATTCAAACAAGGGAGAATTCATACGTTACATGTATGCTGTGTAGCAAGGGGATTTTATCGTGAGGTTGCATGCTAACGGACTATTTTTAATGTTAAAATAGTGACCGAATAACAATTCAATACGCATTTCGTGTGATGTGTGAGCAATATACCCAATTTCCTGACATTAGGGGCTTTGAACCAAGCCACATTTTACATTCATTTCATGTTTTATTTTTTATCCCAAAGTTTATTTAACATCCTCCAACCTGGTTGGGTCCCGTTGGCATACGTTTCGTAAAATAAAACAACAATGTACGTAACATTTTTGTTACAATAAATAAATACGTAAAATGTGCCAGCAAAAATAAAAGACGCGTTCTCTTTCAATTCCTTAAATTAACGTAAGTTTAGCAATAGCAATACACATACACTAGCGTATTACGTGCTCATGTAGACAGTACATAATACAGTATATATATATTACACATCAGTGTTGTGATTGTCTATGCGTAAATAACATCACTTCTGCCCTGTGCCAGCCCAGTGCTGCAGGTGAAAGCCATGTGATGCCCAATCAACAGCCGCGCTGTTGATTGGGCATTGCTAAATCATACTTCCCCGCGCTGGTCATTCATTGCCAGTCAGAAGCAGCGGAGTGGATGGATCGCTGCGACGATGCTGCCCTTCGCATTCGTGAATAAGGAGGGCATTGAGATCCGTGGCTTCTCTTCTGGGTGTCCACAGTCGTCGCAGTGTTTAGATGCTCAGTGTGTGCTGTGTGTGCGCTTGTGCAACCACCGCTAACGACGTAGCTGCATTACAGAACCATAGTTTGTTCGAGGATTAGTGTATATCTCACTCATTCGATTTCGCTCACTCATTCACAGCAACCAGAGTGGAAACAAATACGTAGTTTGAACTATGTGTTTTTTTATTATTAATTAATTCTAATGCAAGGTACAATATGCATCTAAACCTACACGTATACACGTTCATAACGTCCGGGTAAAATATAACAGGGTCATTTGGTGGTTCTGATGAGTCACCAATGGGGAACACGCACAATAAACACGCACACACACAAAAAACGCAACACGTTCGTCAATAAATAGTACGGCCCTTAGAAAGAAAAACATGATAGGCGACATTTCGGGCCGTGGCCCTTCTTCATAGCTCACGACACGGCATCTCCAAACAAACGAGCTGAATTCACGCATTTAGTTTCGAAGACACGCGGAATCTGCGACATCTCCACTCGCTCGGAACCGCTACGGGTTTTGTAAAATACACGTAACTGCGATAAAACTCTGTAAAGGTAAGAGAGGTCTGAACAAAAGCAACGGACCCATTGTGATCCTCCCCCCCCACCCCTGAGGAATAAAGAGAATGGACCCCCCACCGTCACCTCCTACTCCACCACACGCGGGCATTGCCTGCTGCATCTCCTGGCCAATGAGCGTCTTTACCATGGGCGGAGACGGCGGTGCCCATTGACCCCTTAGATAAAGGACCGGCGCTGCAGACATCAGCAGCAGCAGCACCACTACCACCACCACCCTCCTCCTCCTCCCTTCTCGTCTGGGCTTGTCCCGCTCCTCTCAGCCACTTCCCCCTCCCCTATCCCGACTCTGCCACTCGCTCAGAGTGAATCGCGCTCGCGAACTCAACCCCCTGCTCGCTCGTCCCTCCGGTCGCGCGCGAGGTTGGCAAGAGGAGATACTAACACAGGTACATCGATGCACCACCGCGTAGAACAACCACACGTGCATCACACACACACACACACGTGTATCACACACACACACGTGTATCACACACACACACACATGTATCACACACACACACACACGTGTATCACACACACACACACACACGTGTATCACACACACACACGTGTATCACACACACACACGTGTATCACACACACACGCACACACGTGTATCACACACACACACGTGTATCACACACACACACGTGTATCACACACACACACACACACGTGTATCACACACACACACACGTGTATCACACACACACACGTGTATCACACACACACACGTGTATCACACACACACGCACGTGCATCACACACACACGTGCATCACACACACACACACGTGTGTCACACACACACACGTGTATCACACACACACGCGTGTATCACACACACACGTGCATCACACACACACGTGCATCACACACACACACGTGTATCACACACACACACGTGCATCACACACACACGTGCATCACACACACACACGTGCATCACACACACACACGTGTATCATAAACACACACACGCACGTGTATCACACACACACGTGCATCACACACACACACGTGCATCACACACACACATCACACACACACACGCGTGCATCACACACACACATCACACACACACGTGCATCACACACACACACACACATCACACACACACACACGTGCATCACACACACACACGTGTATCACACACACACACGTGTATCACACACACACGTGCATCACACACACACGTGCATCACACACACACACGTGTATCACACACACACACGTGCATCACACACACACACGTGTATAATAAACACACACACGCACGTGTATCACACACACACACGTGCATCACACACACACGTGCATCACACACACACATCACACACACACACGCGTGCATCACACACACACATCACACACACACGTGCATCACACACACACACACATCACACACACGTGCATCACACACACACATCACACACACACACGCGTGCATCACACACACACACACATCACACACACACGTGTATCACACACACACGCACGAGCATCACACACACACACGCGCATCACACACACACGTGCATCACACACACACGTGCATCACACACACATGTGCATCACACACACACGTGCATCACACACACATGCGAACATAACACACAGGTCTCGTGCACAGTCCACACGTACACATGTACCTGCATCACCGACACGCATGTACCACATACTGTGCACTTTTACATAAACATCGTGTGTATATACACACATGCACCTATAAATACATTGTCTACACTCATACATACATCGTATACGCATACAAATAGAACTATAAACACATTGTATACACCCATGTATTGCCGACGTACATTTTTACCCATACATACATTGCATATATATACGGATACACATATACTTATAAATGCATTGTATACAGGCATATATATATAAGATATACATAGACATATGCTGTACCTATGAATACATTGTATATATACACGTGCATACCTAGACGTGAATTCATAGCCCACGTAGCGTAGGGAGCGGACATGAGTATCGTGGCTGAATACAAAGTCGAGATTATACATACGTAACATACGAAGCTATACACGTAATCGTTCCACGTAAATACTACACGTATGTAATGTACATATGCATATTGACTGCATAGTCTATACATATGCTACATACATCGGCTACATAGTTGACATATCGACATTGGCGAAATTAATTGCCCGTATATAAATACAATATACACATCGGCCATTATATAGACACATTACATAAACCTGCATCGCTGATGACACACGAACCACAGTACACATATATATATACCGGCGACATTAATAGCTGGCACGCACACGTAGGCTGCACACATCGTCTTACCATATGGTGCATGCACACATGAAGAAACAACTCCCCCGTATAGCCTTGACAGACTATTGGGGCAAGTGCTGTTAGCGAGCACCTATATGAAAGCCGGCACGGCACACGCTTTGGTTCACCAGCACCACGCCTGGCCGCCTTTGTCTCCCAAGCGGCGATATTTACACACCGCACCAGGTACATATTCATTTGAGGTTGAGTCGACCTAGGGGAGGCCCAGGACTGGTTAAGATAATCGTCACCGCTGGTGTCAGTGGCCGTGAGCTGGAATCGAACTTGTTGTCGCCGGGTTTGTCTTAGCGCGACGCGCTAACCACTGCACCACCGCTCCCCCTGCACACATACACAAATACACACATTCACACACAGAGACTACAGCCGCGCTTAATTTATCACTAGATTTAATTTTATTCTTTCCTGAACGCTGCGAGGCTGGTTTGGGATTATTGGCGTAAGGCACTACCACTGGAGTGCACGCTACGCCTATGTCGACAGTAATAGTGGCATGTTATGAAACCCTCCACTCTATTGCTATGAAATGACCCCGCGGTAGCGCGGTTCGAATCCACCGGCCGCCCTGATTAATACTGCGTGATGTAATTACCATAGTAATAATATTACTTCTACATGCCGTCTGCTTCACAGTGGACGTTAAAGATCCCGTGACGACATTCGCAAGAGTAGGCCATTGTGTGCCGGCGTCAAATATCCAAATTTTGGCTAAAAATAAAAAAAATCACCCGCGCACCTATCGCCAGGACCCTCCTTTTAAAAAAAAACACAGTGTCATGGGACTCGGTGATGTTTTTTCCCGGCTAAACAAGCGCAATACTTGATTTCATTTGTAAGTTCCTTCGGGTATGAATGCATAGCGGATTCATCACCAGTTACTGCTGTTCGTGAATGTCACAACACGCTATAATTTTTTGGTTTTACAACAGCAATACTTCTGGGAATCTGTGAAAAAGTTGTATAGCTCATCGGATTCCTCCAGTCTAAATACAGATTCTGACTCAATCAAATGTCGGCAGCAGCAGCAGGGCACGAGGATCATCAGCAGCGGCATCATCATCATCACCATCAGCAGCAGCGGCGGCATCAGCGGCAGCAGCATCATCATCAGCAGCAGCAGCGGCATCATCATCATCAGCGGCAGCAGCATCATCATCATCAGCAGCGGCATCATCAGCAGCAGCGTCATCATCATCATCAGCGGCGGCATCGTCAGCGATGAGCTCCGCCGGTGATCTGAGCGCCGAGGCGGCGGCGGTGGCCGCGGCGTCGTCCCCGCGTCTCGAGCACCTCCTGAGCGCCGTGGAGCGCGAGTCGCGCGCGGGCAGCGAGAAGGGCGACCCCACGGAGCGCGAGCTGCGCGTGGCGCTCGAGGAGCGCGAGCTCTGGGAGAGGTTCAGCGAACTCACCAACGAGATGATCGTCACCAAGGCGGGCAGGTGAGTCGTGGGGGGCAACGCGGGATGGGGGGGGGGGGCACGGGGGTGCACTAGCAGCAGCATCAATACTGTCACCAGCAGTAGCACCAGGTACTCATTTGAGGCTGAGTCGATCTCGGGGAGACCCACGACCGATTTCAGATAATCGTCACCGGTTAAATTTCGATTGAAAGCTTTCGTGACTGCAGGGATTCATCTTGGTTCTTTCGGTAAAGTCACGTGATGAATCGTCACCGGTGTTGGTCGTGAGCGGTGGTGCAGCGGTTAGCGCACCTTTTACCCAGCAAGGTTGTAACAGTGAGGTTGCCCATCACTCGCCGCTTATCTCAACCGGTCCGGAAGTCCGATATTTTCATCCAGCAGTGGATTGACGCATGGACTATGAATGCTCAGTCCTGTAGTAGTATGTATATTGCGGTGAATGTGTGAAGTCTAAATCGTATGGGCTATGCTCACCAGTAAGGGGTTTTTAACACGCACACGGAATGCGATGTATGTATAACGATTGCATTTCAAGGGCCATGTGTAATTATTTTCGATGATAGAGTTTATTTGAGTAATTATTTGTATAGCATAGTCCCAGTTAAGAGCTCACTTTCCATAACTTCAAAGCTCTCATTACGGGTGAGTACACCTACATCAATGTATGTTTATTTGTACCATACTCTGACGATGATCAGAGTTACAATTCACAGGCCCTTCGTCGGTTAACTTCTGAATGAAGAGGACCTTCCTCTAAATCCTATCATCCGTGGGGGTTATTTGACCATACTTCACCACGCTGGTCAGGCCAGCTTGGGTAACGGGAGGGGGCCGGACCAGACAAAACGGTTGAATTGTGTAGCTTATCATTGTTCTGTGATCATTGACATCATTGCGCGCTTTTATTTGTGTCAACGAAAACAAATTCTACACACACAATTCAGATGTATTAACGTATCTCGTATAGTACACGCGTGGTTATCCTGCATACGTGTTGCGTGACTCTATAGATGCAATCTCACACATAGTACATATATAGAGATGTAATCTCACACGTTATAAATATACATACACCGTTGCTACCCATATATGTGTACGAGAGAACTAGAGTAGAAATTGTAGTGGCTGTGTTCGGGGCTACATTTATCACCGAATATTTTTCTGGCTAACCGGTTGACGAGTTGTATGGACGTGTACGTATGTTGAACTTATATTTCGATTTAAAGCTTTCGTGACTGCAGGGATTCATCTTCTTGGTTCTTTCGGTAAAGTCACGTAGAATGGAAATAATAAAATAATAAAAATAAAACATAATAAAATAATTCTCACGACGTTTCGGCCACAACGCAAGCAGCCATCCTCAGGTGAAGAACAGGTCTGTCGGAAAGACAGCGTCTGAATGGGCACCACCAGGCTTGGCAGCGTATATTTAAGCTGGGTTGGACTTCTTTCGCACCGTACGTAGCCATCCGTGCTAATCGTCGGTGCGGGGGGGGGCAGCAAACTAAACAACAACAACATGCAGTTCTTGGCACCACCATAGCGAGAAGTGTATACTGGATGTGGTGTGCCGAGTGTGGTGATGATGCTCTTTCACAGACGCTCAGGATAATACCACAACAGTCGTGTTTCACCCCCCCCCCCCACAAACATTTAATAATAATAATGTCCACTTATAAATGTGAAGTGTCTACTTTAAAGTTGTGCACAATTGTGATTTAATTGTGTACTGTGTAACGCGAACAATTTTAATTGCAAAACCAAACGCGCTGATGACATTACAACAGACACGTTTAAAGACTTCGCATTTAAATTAGCTAATCAATAACGCGGCCTATTCATAGCCTCCCACAGAATGCAATTACAGTGCACTATTTTATGAAGTGTCGTGCGTGAGCTAATTAATATTAAATAACTTAAAACAACTCAGGAAGCGGAAAGATGATTGAATCCTAGATTTGAAGCTTTCGTGACTGCAAGGATTCATATTCTTAGGTTTTTTCGGTAAAGTCACGTAGGTAAAACATTAAAATTAATAAAAGTAAAATAAAATAAAAATCACGACGTTTCGGAGGCAACACAAGCTTCCGTCTTCAGGTGGAACCGTCACAGCCACGACAGCTGTATCAAGTAAATGTCGTGGCTGTGACGGTTCCACCTGAAGACGGAAGCTTGTGTTGCCTCCGAAACGTCGTGATTTTTATTTTATTTTACTTTTATTAATTTTAATGTTTTACCGACGTGACTTTACCGAAAAAACCTAAGAATATGATTGAATCCGTGGCTAACTGGTGGCTTCCTTGAACCGAGTGTTGAAGTTCGTCAATTAACACAACCCACGGTCAGATACGACCTAGATCGATCCAAGACGGCTATACATACTAGCGTGTGTAATCTAAACCGATGTATCAATACCTCAAATCATACTAAATGGAACATTCACATTTGCAAGCCTCTTAATTTCTCAAAACTCACGTATTTACGCGAAACTGTAAAACAGACACCGCTGAAGTGTATAATTCCCAAGCGTTGCAGTCCGCAACGAAAATGCGAGAAATCGTTATTTTCGCATTCAATATACTTCACATTTATATATGCTCGGTTTTCATCTGCTTAATCACATCAAAGCGATATCTCCGGTGTATAAGTCCCTCCGGAAAGAAAGACGCATCCCAGACATGTCCCCCGATGTCATTGAAGTACTCTAGCTACCGGATTATAAGACGCACCTCCAACTTTTGATGCAAATACTGGGACAATTCGTGCGTCTTATAATCCGATGAATATAGTATAAGTAACGTGTGTGTGTGTATTTATATATGCCTACCCACATCACGTATTTGTGCCTACAGTATTGTGAATTATCGTAAATTGTAGCAAAAAAAAATTGCATTGCTGGCATCCGAGCCCGCCATGCCATGACGTCCGTGTGGATTCTGTGACCATACTTCACCACGCTGGTCCGTGTGGATTATGTGACCATACTTCACCACGCTGGTCAGTGAGGATTCAGTGACCATACTTCACCACGCTGGTCATAGTGTGGATTCTCTGACCATACTTCACCACGCTGGTCAGTGTGGATTCTGTGAGCATACGTCACCACGCTGGTCCGTGTGGATTCTGTGACCATACTTCACCACGTGAGTCATAGTGTGGATTCTCTGACCATACTTCACCACGCTGGTCAGTGTGGATTCTGTGAGCATACGTCACCACGCTGGTCCGTGTGGATTCTGTGACCATACTTCACCACGTGAGAGGGTTGCTACAGAACCAGTTCAGATATCGAACTCAAGTTGCCGGCCTCACAGCGCAGTGCGCTAACCACAGAGTCACATCTTCCCCCCTCCCCCCGTGTATACAGTACACCAGTGCCGATTATTTGAACTGGTCCTGGGCCTCCCCTAGGTCGACTCAGCCTCAAATGAATACCTGTTGCTGCGTGTGTAAACATCGCCACTGGGGGGAGACAAAGGCGACCGGGCGTGGTGCTGGCCACCCACCCCCTCGTGTGCCGTGCCGGCCTTCATAGGTCCTCAGCAGTTGCCCCAATGCTCTGTCGAGGCTATATGGGGGATCTTTGTCTTTGTTTGTGTGTATATATATACAGTAAAGAATGCACACGTGGGTAGTGTCGTGGTTTGCGCTACAAACCCGCCGTCTAACCAAGTTCGATTCCCGCTCACGGCCACCAGCGCCAGTGACGATTATCTGAACCGGTCCTGGGACTCCCCTAGCTCGACTCGGCCTCAAATGAGTATCTGGGGCTGTCTGTGTAAACATCGCCACTGGGGAGACAAAGGCGGCCGGGCGTGGTGTGGGCCACCCACCCCCTCGTGTGCCACATTGCTCAGCACTTGCCCCAATGCTCTGTCGAGGCTATATGGGGAATCTTTGTCTTTGCGTGGGTATTAATAGGCGCTTGCTAACAGCACTTGTTCACATGGTGCATAGCACTAAATGAACGGTCTAATGCCTCTACGCATTAGATATTGCAGCAATGCTTCGTTCACAATCATCTCTTAACCATCCGCACACGAGAATGCTAAATGGCATTATCTCCCACCCAACCGCGTGCTGCAGCAACACTGGGCACGACTCCGCGTTATTTGCGCGAAGTCTCTACAGCAAGAGACATAAATACCAACGCGGGTTAAAAAACATATATCCATAGCCCGCGCGGTTGGGGTGTCATCTGGTGATGAGTCACTGTGTGAATAGTCACCTGGGCAGAGTATGACGCATGGCATGGGAGTGTGGAATCTCTCTCTCACAGCAAGCAGACGGAGATCACAACACCGCTTGCTCCTCAGAGCACATGGAGACGCGTCGATGCCGTTCGGCTTCAGCTCTGTTGTCGTTGTTGTTGTTGTCGTTGTTGTTGTTGTTGTTTACCGTAGCAGTCGCTCTCCGTGGCAGTGCCTGATTTAGCTAGTGTCGGGCCTGTAACAAATGTTATAAAGGGGCCCTAAATGAAAAAAAAAACTAAAATTAAAACACTAATTTTAAACTTACATAGTAAAGTAATTGTTTCTAGATTTGAAGCTTTCGTGACTGTAAGGATTTATACTCTGAGGTTTTTTCGGTAAAGTCACGTAGGTAAAAAATAAATAATAATAAAAATTAACCCGTAAAAACAAAGTTTTTCACTATAAATCATTTATATGCGTGGCATCGGTTTAATTTTATTATTCATTTCTGTTTTTCTTGAGTAAGAGTTTCATTTTTATCACATTGGTATTTTAAATAAAATATGACATTTTTTGTTTTTCTTAAAAAGTGGAAAATTTTGGAAAAAAATGTTCACGAAAATAAATTGTCACGCACAACGAGTCTGTGTGCAAAATGTCAGCTCGATTGGATCACGGGAAGTTGGTTAAAAAACGACCGAAAGATTTGCACGGTCGTAAGCGCGCGCAAGCAAGCAAGCAAGTGAACTTAATATAAAGGATTTAATAATAAAAATGAATAATAAAATAATATAAATAATAATGGAAATAAAATAATAAATCACGACGTTTCGGGCGCAACACAAGCATCCGTCATCAGGTGGGACAACCACAGCAAGAAACACTTTGTTTCTATTATTGTATTATTCATTTTTATTATTTCTATTATTCACTACGTGACTTTACCGAAAAAATCTAAGAGTATAAAGTAATTGTATTTTTTCATTTGCTATAAGCCAGCTAATACGACAAATCGCTAACCTTTAACACCCAATCTAGATTTGAAGTTTTCGTGACTGCAGGGATCCATACTCTTTGGTAAACACCCAGTCGTTCATAAAAGTTGAAGGCAGTATAGTACTATAGTAACAGAGCAAGTGCAGAATCACTGAACCGAAATTGATAGCTTGAAAGCATTTAGCGCGGGGCCCTTGAAAGTGCAGGGCCCGTGTTTGTGCTCCGAGGATAATCCGGCACTGTTCAGCAGCTGAAGCTGGGAAGCTGGTCTGGCTTTGCGCGCCTGTAATCCACCACGGTGCACGTAGAGGTTGTCATACCCTGGCTCGCCAGGAGACGGCGGTGCGGCGAATGAGGAACCCCATTTGTTCCATTTGTATGGGATCGAGCAGGGGGTTTGGTAATCTGCGGGTCCAGAGCCCCACACGCGGCTCTTGAAGGATTTCGTCACAGTGATTTATCTTGTTCAAATTTTGTTTGTTGCGGTTGCACCCGACTCAAGAGCCACATGGCTCACAGGGCTATACCTAATAAATGAAATTTGAAAACTTGAAAACTTAAAAATCGTAGAATCACCGTCTCGTATTCGCAATGCATTGTGGCTCTTGAAATATAGATTTTTGTTGTTATCGAATTCGAACAAAATTGTCTCTTCCTGTTATTGTGGTTGCCGACCCCTGGGATAGAGTGTTGTCCCCTTGCACGCGTGGGGGGTTCGTTGAGTGCTTCGGCCGATGTATCACCTTCGTATATAGAGCTCCACAGAGCTTTGGGTTTAAATCGACTCGCTGCCTTCCCGCTTGCCTCTGGTTCCTCCTCGTGTCTCTGAAGTCGTTCTCTCTCTCTCTCTCTGCCCCTTGGAGGGTAAATGGATACTGTGCAGCAGCGTGTTAAGTTGACGTTGTTAATATATGAGACGATTACAACGTCTATAAAAGACACGGTTTTAGCTCTCGCCTGGTTGTAACAGTCACAGCTTTAATTAGTGCCAGAACGCTGCGTTTAGGAAAACTCTGAACGTTTATGGTTATTTGAGTGCAGGGGCACGAGGATAACTTTAGGAATCTCATGGTGGAATAGTTTAAGCAACTTGGACGTTTGCATGAGATGTAATCAGGAAGAGTGAGAATAGTAGGTTGTACATCTGGGCCGATGAATTGCTCCAGTTAGATGAGTCACACTTTTTTTACATGTTTTCATTTGGTTAGATGATTCACCTTGTCTATGGGCTCTCATCTGGTCAGATGAATCACTCTGTCTATGACCTCTCATCTGGCCAGATGAATCACTCTGCGTATGGGCTGCCATTTGGCCAGATGACCCACTCTGTCTATGACCTCTCATCTGGTCAGATGAATCACTCTGCGTATGGGCTCTCATCTGGCCAGATGACCCACTCCGTCTCCGAGCCCTGGCTGCGAGTGACTCTCCCATCGCTGCGTTGCGCGCAGGCGAATGTTCCCCGTGATCAAGGCGTCCGTGTCCGGCCTCGACCCGAACGCCATGTACTCCCTGCTGCTCGACTTCTGCGCCGCCGACGCCCACCGCTGGAAGTACGTGAACGGCGAGTGGGTGGCGGGCGGCAAGCCCGAGCCGCAGCCGCCCAGCTGCGTCTACATCCACCCGGACTCGCCCAACTTCGGGGCGCACTGGATGCGCGCGCCCGTCTCCTTCTGCAAGGTCAAGCTCTCCAACAAGATGAACGGCAGCGGGCAGGTGGGCGCTCTTCGTGGTGGTGTTGATGTTGTGGCGGGCATGATGACCAGGGGTATCGTGGGACCTCCTTTGCCAGTAGCAAAATATGATAATAGGTTTTCCCCTTTTTTCTGGCAACAAAACAGCTGTGTTAAGATGTTAAGACACCAAACTGAAACCTTTTACAAGGAATCATGTCTGCATTAACCGCAATACTTGTGGTCAGAATGCAAACAGAAAACATACTCTGATAATATGTGCATGTTTTTTATTTGCATTCTGACCACAAGCATTGTGGTTAATGCAGACATGATTCCTTGTAAAAGGTTTCAGTTTGGTGTTTTAACATCTTAACACAACTGTTTTGTTGCCAGAAAAAATTGGAAAACCTATTCTCATGACCAGGATCGTTAGTGATGGAAGTCACGTTGGTGCTGATGATCATGTTATTGATGGTGTGGTGGTGATGATGCTGATGGTGATTACGTGATCATGATGCTTGTGGTGGTAATTATTTTGGTCATGATGATGATGATGGTAAGGATTTTGGTGGCCATGATGGTGTGATATAAATGAACGTGTTAATGTTCATGGATAAGTTCATAATTGACGAAGATGGTTCTCATAATACGGGTGACAATGACATAGCTGATCATGGCGATGGCATCACCCGCGTTGATGTGAATCTCATTGTCGTCGTCATCACTGCTGCTCAGATAATGCTCAACTCGCTCCACAAGTACCAGCCCCGCATCCACATCGTGCGCGTCGGCGGCGCCCAGCGCCTCGTCACGAGCCACGCGTTCCCCGAGACGCGCTTCATCGCCGTCACCGCCTACCAGAACGAGGAGGTGGGCAGCACGGGGACACGGGGCAAGGGACACAGGGCATGGTGACACGGGGCATGGGGCACGGGGCATGGGGCACGGGGCGCTGAGACACAGGGCATGGTGACACAAGGCAAGGGACACGGGGCATGGTGACACGGGGCACGGGGCATGGAGACACAGGGCATGGTGACACGGGGCATGGTGAAACGGGGCATGGGGCATGGGGCGCTGAGACACGGGGCATGGAGACACAGGGTAAGGGACACGGGACGAGGGGTACGGTGCGTGGCACACCACGTGAACGTGGTACACCACGTGAACGTGGCACACCACGTGAACGTGGGGCGTTCATGCGCCCGCAGTGCCGTTCCGCGGTGCTATCGTCGATGGCATCGCACCTGGAGCTCGGCGGGTATTCAAGTCTCTTTATTGGCGCACTTTCCGCCACACTCACGGCCTTCTCGTTTTCCTTTATAAATCCGACTTTTGACTCGTTCACCATGTAATGGCAGCCAACGGCAGACACACTGTCACCACGAGCACGTCTAGGTGTAAACTCTACTCTTTTTTAGCGAAGCTCAAAACTATTTCACGGCTTTTACTCTGGCTCACACCGCCTCTGTTCACTCGGCGCTTAGACCCCACGGTCGAAATTAACAAAAAAACACCAGAAATTAGTAAAAATAGTTCGAAAGGCAACGGCACTTGAAGAGTAGAAAGCTTCAGCTCTGTGGATGGCAGCACGTGGGCCATAATCCACTTACCGTCCTGCGCAGGTGCAGTAGCCCTCCCCCGTGATGCGATGTCGCCAAATGCGCGACACTTGAACCGGTGTACAGATAAAACATCGCGAATAAGCGAATTTCGCGAAAGAAAAATCCGCGAATGATGAGGTTTGGCTATCAGTAAGCCTGAATTCAAACAACAACGTGGACTTAGAAAGCATCTACTTGTGACCGCATCTGAAGATGCTGTACAGAAACACTAAAAACTATTTTAGATTGAGGAAACAAAAGAGGCGATCGTGTGTTGCCACCGATGGAACCAAAGAAAAGCCTGAGGGGAACTAATTTTTTTTTTAATTGAATTTTATTTCTTGTCCTTTACAGATCACTTCGTTGAAAATTCGACACAATCCTTTTGCCAAGGCGTTTCTGGATGCGAAGGAAAGGTGATAATAAAGAACGTGCACACACTCACACACGTGATACGTCATATTCATCTTCAGCATCATCATCATCGACATCATCATCAGCCGCAGCACCAGCGATTCAATAAACACCATACATTTTTCGTGATTTTGATAGTCGTGAAATGCTTAACATATATTTGCATTATCATACTGTACATGTACATTTGCATTGCTCTATTGTTCTCGATACTTAACAATGCATAAGTAAATGTATTGATGACACTAACTTGCTTGATAAGACTTAAAAGTCATCACTGCTATCACCTGCATCACACATATACACTCATAAACCAAGTAACAATATGTTTTAGGCCAGAGCCAGCAGTGGAAATTCCACATTCCAATGGCAGGTGCCAGTTTGTCCACAGAACAACGACTGTTGTTCCACAACAACATTCATCCCCACGTGACTTACTGATGGTGAACTGGGTGTTCTAACCACAGTGGAAACGGCCGCCTGGGTATGCATAGCGCTGCATACATTACCTCGTAATCATCTGCCAAAATGTGGCTGGTAACGGGCAAAGTGCCATTACAGAAATCGCTGTCGGCAGGATGTCTATATTTATGCAAAAAATCCGTGACACAATTTTTGTGTTGACCCGCGACCCGAACCTGTGGCATGGCGTAGCGTGGTTGGCATGGGCCCTGGCGCATGGAATTAAAACTATTACTAAAACTATTTTTTATTTTACCAGGTAAGGTTTACTGAACTACACAGCTCTTTTTCAAAAGCGACCTCGCCACAAATGATAGCTCAACGAAGTGGCTCATCATCACGTGGACATTTCTAGCAGCCAAATACTCTCAATGCATGTTTGTAAATGTGGAGGAAATGCACGCGACCACGGGAAGAGAGACATGCAAATTCAAAATATGCAACAGGCGTGAGGATCGGGTTCGAACCCAACCCCTCCTGTATACCAGGCAAGGTAGTTAACATCTCGCCACCATGGCGCCCTATAATAAAATTAAAATGTAATAGAATACAATTGAATTCTGCCCCCCATCCCCCCTCGTCCAATATCCCTTCATGTACACGGGGTGCAGATGCACCGCCTGCCCGCTCCGTACCGTAACCCCCCACTGCTTCATACCTCTCTCTGCTGCTCCGATGTTGAGGCCGCCGTGCCTGGAGGATGCGCCTATAACGTTGGCAGTGCGGCGTGTTCCTACAGGAGTGACCCGCTGAAGGACGGCGTCGGAGACGTGGCGGATATTCAGCAGTCCGGATACGCGTCCCGTACGTAGCCCACACTCGCGCCGCGACTCACGACTGGCGGTCTTTCCTTTCACATTTTTTTTTATTTCACCTGGAAGCGTCCCGTGAGACGGAACGTCTCGTTTGCGAGGACACCGTCCAGGGCGCCGATTACCACGTAGAAAGCAAGCGCGTGGTGACACGCCGCGAAAACAACGATTCATAACAAACAACATCCGTCCTTGATAATAATGATAATTTACATTTGCAAGGCGCATTTCATCCGAAGATGCCAATGCGCCACGGTACATGTGTAACGACGACTTCGACGCACTTGTCTTGAGATGGTTTATTTTATTAAGGAGCCACGTGCTCGCACTCGAACAGGCGGAGACTCCCACTGCAACAGCCCCGAGTCTCCCGTGCATCTCTCTTTTAAATACGGTCCGAGGCCACGCCCCCATTCCCGAACCTTCTCGCTGGTTCTAGACCGCTCGCTCTACCAGCAGACTCCACCGCCCTCTTCCGTCACCTGGCCACGTTCCTATTCTCGATCATTCCCGTAGCCACCAGTCCACTCGTACTGCAAGCTGACTCCCCTGTCATTACCTCCCGTGGCCACAAGTCCACTCGTACTGCAGGCTGACTCCCCTGTCATTACCTCCCGTGGCCACTAGTCCACTCGTACTGCAGGCTGACTCCCCTGTCATTACCTCCCGTGGCCACTAGTCCACTCACACAGTAGGTTCACTCTACTGTCATTACAGATGCATCAATTCACATGCGGAAGATTCAAGATGTATCGATGTCTGCAAAACGATACGTTTATAGAATGCGAACGCCCAATTTTTGGTAATGGAGCAAACCAAACTGAACGAACAGGACAGAAAACAAAACTGAGAATCAATACAAATGAGATGGTAAAATAGAAAAATATTCCATCCTTGAAAATAAACGCAGGCCAAAAATGTCCGACCCCCTACTGCTCACCGTTGCTCATAACAGTCGTGCCATGTTTGTCTCTGTATGCATGCCAACCGCGCTAATGTGAGGTGTGGATACTGTGGGGCTGGATGGATTTCATTTGAACACGCGTACTCCGAGTACACCGGCACCAGGTTCGGAATCGGAACCCATGCCCTGCTGTACAATGTCTGTACCAGGCGCGGTAGTTAACACGTGCTCCGTTGTCCAGTATATGTGTGCGAAAAGTAACATCACGACCCACTGTCACCGCGTGTGTTTATACCACCCCGGAGCAGAGTAGACCAAGTTACATGCTGCTATAGCTCGAACGATTTCACTGGCGCTGACTTACCTCCACTCGTTTGTGTGCTCTACATTCTCTCTCCTGCACATACGTACACACACACACACACATATTTACACGCAACCCACACATACACACTTACACGTTTGCGCATACCCATAACGTCTCGCGTACACGCACGAACTCACACACGTGAATACACACACACACACACATCTACATTCACATCTAAACATACACACGAATACAAACTCACACACGTATACACGCATATACTACACATTCACACACGTACACACTCACGCACATGCACGCACACTCACGCACACACACACGTGTACACACATACACGCACGTACACTTATACACACACTCACGCACGCGCACACGTGTACACACATACACACACGCACACTCACGCACACACACACACGTGAATACACACACACACATCTACATACACATCTAAACATACACGTAAATACACATAAACACAAACTCACACACGTATACACGCATATACTACACATGCACACACGTGTACACACACGTTCCTACACTCACACTCACGCACACACACACGTGTACACACATACACACACACGCACACTCATACACACACACGCACGCACTCACGCACACACGTGTACACAAATACACGCACGTACACTTATACACACACTCACGCACACACACGCATACGCATTGGCACCCATCCACCCACCCATGTCACCGTGAGCAGTGGGCGGCTGGTTCCTGCCGACTGCGCCCGCCTCGTCCCACCACCAGCAGTTCCCCGGGGGTCTCGCGCTCTCCGCTCACCACGCGCCCGCGGGCTGCGAGCGATTCTCCTCGCTCCGCACGCACCGCGCGGCGCCCTACCCCAGCCCCTACCGCAGCTCCTCGCCCAGTACGTGCGCGTGTCCGTGCGCGTGTGTGCGCGTGCATCTGCGTGAGTGTGTGTGCGCGTGCGTGTGCGTGAGTGTGTGCGCGTGTGTGCGTGCGTGTGTGTGCGTGTGTGTGCGTGCCGTG
Organism: Lampetra fluviatilis; assembly: GCF_964198595.1. Lineage (NCBI taxonomy): Eukaryota > Metazoa > Chordata > Hyperoartia > Petromyzontiformes > Petromyzontidae > Lampetra > Lampetra fluviatilis. The sequence continues at coordinate 27,740,472 of NC_136276.1, read as the reverse complement.
CGTGCGTGTGCGCTTGTGCGTATGTGTACGTGTTTGTGTGCGCGTGCGTGCCGTGCGTGTGCACGTGCGTGAGTGTGTGTGCGTGTGTGTGCGTGCGTGTGTGCGTGCGTGTGTGTGCGTGTGTGTGCGTGCCGTGCGTGCGCTTGTGCGTATGTGTGCGTGTTTGTGTGCGCGTGCGTGCCGTGCGTGTGCGCGTGCGTGAGTGTGTGTGCGTGTGTGTGCGTGCGTGCGTGTGTGCGCGTGTGTGTGATCGCGATGATGGTGACGAGAACGAGAATGAGAGCGATGATAGCGATGACAGTTACGAGGATGAATGCAATCATGATCATGACAACCGTCGCAGCGACGACGACGACACTCATGATGACGACCATCACGTTGGTGAACGCAATGACGACGTCGACACAAAATTTCGACGCTCATCCCCACGGTGACCGCCACGACCTTCGCGTTTCGCTCCGACGACGGACGCAACGCGCCGTGACCACGACGCTGACGGCTGCCCCCCCACCACCACCCCCCCCCCCCCCCACTAATCTCTTCCCCCGTCGCGTCTACTCCTCAGCCTCAGCCTACGTGGACGTCTCCTCCGGCGGGGGGCTCCCTCTGTTCCCCGCGCACGAGGGCTGGTCCAGCCTGCAGGTGGGGGGGCCCGGCGGGGCCACCACCTCGGCTCCGGCGCCCAGGTGAGACTCGCAACAACAACAACAACAAAGATAAAGGCAAAAGTCCCCCTCCCACCGTATAACCTGCGCGTGTCGTTGGGGCAAGTGCCGCGAGCGAGCGTCCACGGAGGACGTCGCGACGCGCTGCCTCTCTGCAACTCCCTCAGGTGGAGGCTCTTCTGCCAGCAGTGGCGCGAGCAGGGAATTGCAGGGCTGCACCTTGAGCTATTATTCACTTTGTGTACGGCAATAGCCCCGATGTACGTCTTCCCCCCCCTCCCACCCCCTTCGACGTCGTCGCTTTACGAACACCGCCACCCGATTGGGGTCGCTGGCAGCAGCGTCGTCGTCTGTCATTTTTTCTCGTGACTCGGCGCCTCTCTCAGCCTTCGCCTCCAGCACCTGTCCCGCAAACCGATTCGATTCTCAGTCGTTTCGATATTCGGTCATCCCGCCTCTCAGGAACGCATCCCCCCCCCACCCCCCACCCAAACCGGGGCACTTCAAAGGTGCCGGACGGATGACTGCCATCACACTCGACCGTGGTGAATGGCCACGACTTCGTCCAGTATCGGATTCATCACGACTGCTGCTGCTGCTGATGATGATCTCAGTGCGCTGACACCTTGCGTCTCTCCCCCCTCTCCCTGGCCGTGTGCGTGCGCCCACCCCCCGTGCAGCCAGTACCCCAGCCTGTGGTCCGTGAGCAACAGTGGCCTCTCCCCGGCGCAGCAGCAGGCCGGGCCCACCGCAGGCCTCCCCGTGCCGTTCTTCCGCGGCGGCGGCGGCGCCTCCTCCTCCTCCTCCCCGTACGGGCAGAGCCATGGCGGGGGCCCGCCTGCCGTGTCGCCCTACGACAGCCTCGGCGGCCACCACCACCACCACGGCTCCGAGCTGGTGGGAACCGGCCACCCCCTCTCCTCGTCGTCGTCCTCGTCGTCCGCCTCCTCCTCCTCCTCCATCATCCCCGTGTCGTCCACCATCGCCGTGGGGCTCCCCGACTCGCACTACGACGCTCAGGCCCACCAGAGGCTCATGTCGCCCGCCTGGGCTTCGCTGTCTCCGGCGACGCTGCAGTAGTCCGCGCTCGCCGGCGCCACCGACTCGGAGAAACTTGAGCCGCGATGCCCGTGAACTTGGGGACCGGCCTTTGGTTTTGAACGACTGCGCGACGAGCCGCCGTCATTCAAACCAGCGGCGGTTGTTTCACCGAGATTTGGGCGATGAAATCGATGACGACGGTTTGCGTCGGGCCCACGTGCACCGAACGGTCCGGGGCGTCCGACGGGAGGGCCCGCTTACAGGACACAGGAGAGCAAGTGGAGGAAGCGTTCCCGTGGCATCATCCCAAGCCACCACCCCCCCTCCACCCAAGGGACGAGCTCCCTCACCTCGCGCGAGGCGATGCACTGGCGACTCGGCACCCACGGCGAGTTCCCGATGCGTTTCTGGGAGAAACGATTCAAAGAAAGGAGACATTTTAATGGAATTTTAAAAGCATTCGCAAATGTTGTTGGGTTTACACGAGAACGCATATATATATATCTCGGCAAAATGCACATGTGCTTGCAGTGTTATGCAAAAGACAAAGATTTCCTGTTATCGCTTTTGACGGACCGTTGGGGCAAGTGGTGTTAGCGAGTGGCACAGATGAAGGCCGGCACGGCACACGAGGGGGCGGGTGGCCAGCACCACGCCAGGCCGCTTTGTCTCCCCGAGTGCCGATATTTACATATCGCTCCAGGTACTCATTTGAGGCTGAGTCAGCCTTGGGGAGGCTCAGAACCGATTCAGATAATCGTCACTGATGTTGGTCGTGAGCTGGAATCGAACTCGGGTCGCCGGGTTCGTAGCGCAGTGCTAACCAATACGCTACCACTCCCCCACAGCCGTATGCACAAACTCATACATACACACGTGCACGAATATGAATGCAAGCACAGTCGCAAGCACACAGATGTGTACATTGACGTACGAACGTACAGCACAGGCATGGACAAGGCAGACGAGAGTGTACCGGGCTCAGCACTGCTTGTGTCATTCACCACATTGCACCGCACTGGGTACCCATTTTAGGCCGAGCCAACCTTGTGGGAGGCCCAGTCCAGATGCGTTTACCGTTGAGCACTCACGGCGGTGTTCGTACGCACGTATGCATGTTGACGTTCTTTCGTGCCGTACGTAGCCAACCGTGCTAATCGGAGGTGCGGGGAAAGGACAACAAACTAAACGCAGAAAGCAGTTCTGAAGCAATGAGTTTGTCAATCTGGACGATGATTAAAGGAGTGCGCGTAGCTCCCAGCGGCTTCCTAATATCGGAAGGAAGAACGTTCCAGACGGTAGCCGGGGAGGTCGCTGCGGACGTAGTGCAGCCCGCCGGCTCGCCACAACTCCTCGACCTGAAACAAACCCCGACACTGTTTTGGATGGAGCAAGATTGTCACGGGCGTCTGATTCATTTTTTCTCAAAGGAGAGCTGGCAATGGTACAAAAAGTGGCTTTTGATTTGAAGCTTTCGTGACTGCAGGAATCCATACTCTTTTGGTCTTTCGTTAAAGTCACGTAGGTAGAAATATATTAGATCACGACGTTTCGGACGCAAACACAAGCCCGATGACGGTGACGGACGTCGTGATCTATTATTGTTCTACCTACGTGATTTTACCTAAAGACCCAAAGAGTATAAACACGTGGATTGTTTTGTTGCCTCTCCTCCCATCGCACAGAGCCAAGCGGCAGCCGCTTTGCGAGTGGGTCGCGGGATGGAGGCCGCGTAGCCACGGCTCACTGCGTTTGCGCCTTGAAAACCGAAATAAACGCCGACGTGAGACACTTCGCAAAAGCGTCAATTGCGACGGTTGGAATCGAAGCTCTTTCGTCTAAAGCAGGGGTGGGGAACGTCCGGCCCGCGGGCCGTGTAAGACCCACGAAATCATTTGGTGTAGCCCTGCCAAGGCAACCGCAGGCGGGACTCGAAATTCAATAAATCTAGGAGCAAACCTGGAAAAGCAGTTGCGAGTAGTAGCAACATCATCAATACCAGCTAACATCACACGCCTCGCCAAAGAGAAGCAGTTCCAGCCATCACATTAGGGGTGAGTTAATTGAATGTTTGACCATATATAACAGACTAATTTTTTTAAGTTGATAATTTTGTATGGCCCGCAAAGGATGTTATAAATATCCAAATGGTCTAAACGATCGCAGGCGAGGAAATGTGTCTCGGCAAGAAGTAGTCATTTCGTCGGAACTAAAAATGTACGCAACGAGTGGAGCTCGACTGCAAGTTGTGGGGAAGTTGATTTTCTGCACATCTATCTGTCTGTGTGGATGAAATGAGATCTACGTTGTGGAAAGTTGTCAGTGGTCGCTGTGCGAACAGAGACGCGGCGCACACCGCTCTGCGAGGTTCAGCGATTCGGAGTGAACGCTGTGCCGTTTGTCCATCCGTACGTCGTCCGTCCGTCCGCGAATTCAGCCTTTTATTCGGCTGCCTCGTGCAGCGGGAAGCCACAGTGGCCAGAGTCGGGTAGCCACTCCGTGCGGAAGGTGTTGGCAGTCTCGCCATGCCGAGCTTCGGTACCCGCGCCCGCGGTTAGCACAAACATACATCCAGCGCCGCACGCCTTTCACCCACCGCAATGTCGATTAATTTCTCATTGCTCATTCTCATTGCTCAATTTCTCATTCTGTAATTGCTCGAGCGCGTAACTCGCTACGACAAGGTCGCGACGACAGCGTCACAACAATTCCCGAACGTTGTCTGCGAATTCACTGCCACCGCCCGTTCTGCCTCCTCCTCCTGCTGCTGCTGCTGCTCAGACAAATCTCTGACGGTCCACACGGGCGCTCTTGCACAGCGTGCAACGCTTCAATTTCACCGAGTGAACAAACGATCAGACTGCGTGTGGGTTCTATGGATGCGATATAATTTTCCCCGAACATCGGACGAAAGTTTATCTATCATCTACCCCGCCGCGCACGGCGCCGGGCTGCCCATCGTAGCGGTTGACGCTCAAGTCGCCACCGGGGGGGGGACGGACCCTCGCCCTCCCGCCGCGGGCGATGTCGACGAGTCCAGGCGCTGTCCGTCGCGACCACGACGACTACGCTCATCCTGGACGGACACAAAGCTGGGCCCGGCCGCCCTTTAAACAAAAAATGTTGCGAGTGGAATTTCAACCGCTCGCTACGGGTCTCCGGGGAAGATGAGCGACACCCACACCCCGACTCCTCCACTCCCTCCTCCCGCCGTACTCGCGTGAGCACGGAGAGACGACGCCGCGCGTTGTTGCTTGGTCGTGCGGAGGAACAGTCGCACGCATCGGCAGGGCGCGTCGTGCAGGGCGGGCAAGGGGTGGCGGCGGTGGCCACGAACCCGCCCACCCGCCCATTGGCCTCCTTATTCGCTCAGCCACGTGCAGAAGTCCATTAACACTTTGCCCCCTTTCCCTTGCCAAGTGAAACGCGGCGAACCGACTGCGGCATTTTGTTGTCGCCGTTGACGTTCATTCGCGTCGCGTGACGGCTTCGTCGTGCCGGCCCCGTGTACATACACAGATTTGCGCCGCGTGTATATTTATTGTCGTCTGTGTGTAGGGCACATGCCCCTCGCCGCCGCAGCCGCCGCTATAACCGTGCGTGTCACAGGGCCCGCATGTAATGATTGGGTGCGGGGGGGGTGCTGAGAATGTCCCGGCGCACGGGAGCGAGCGACGTGTCGCTATTAAACTGGAGGGTGGCGCCACCCGCCTTGTCGCACGTGGAGTTTTAGTTTTATTTCCGTTCATTCACGCACCCACCCAAGCACAGAGACTCTCGTGTGATATTGTCGACTCATGGTGCCAGTGGCCTGGGTTCAATTCCCGGCCACGGATAGCATCAGTGGCAATCTACTCTCGACCTCCCACCGAGGTTTTAACCCTCATGCGCTGGGGAGATCCTCGTGGCCCGGCATGCTGATGCATGACCACACCACGCCACTGTTGACCAGCTGCTGGCTTGCATGGGTTACACACAGACACATAGCCTCTGGCTCTGTATGTATGTTAAACCTCTTTCGCACCGTACGTAGCCAAGCGTGCTGATCGGAGGTGCTGAATATACTGTCAGGACAAGTGTTGCCAACGAGCTCCTCTTTCCACGACCACACACTCAATATTACCGTGTGCAGATTCACACAATAAGACTGATTGTCCCTGGAACATACACACAGTGCATACCACACACACACACGCAACGTGCCCCGATTCAGCAGTATAAGACTGCATGGCAAGTCGTGTTAGTGAGCACCTCTTAGCACTGGTGCAGCCTTCACGTGGGAGTGCGATCAGAACTAAAAAAAATCACGAACCACTTTTGTTTTCCCATCGCTGACGGTTTGCACACGACTTATTTTTAAATCCTTTATATTAAGTTCACTTGCTTGCTTGTTAAATCCTTTATTAAATCCTTTATATTAAATTCACTTGCTTGCTTACGACCGTGCAAATCTTTCAGTCGTTTTTTAACCCACTTCCCGTGATCCAATCGAGCTGACATTTTGCACACAGACTCGTTGTGCGTGACAATCTATTTTAGTGAAATTTTTTTTCCAAAATGTGCACTTTTTAGGAAAAAAATAAATTATATTTCATTACCAATTGCTTAATGGTGGCAGGCAATCATCTGACCCATAGATGGCAGCCATCTCAAGCTCGAGGACGAGAGGACTCTAGCCGCCACGCATATAAAGGATTTATAGTGAAAAACTTTGTTTTTACGGGTTATACTTATTTATGGCTGAGTCCACCTAGAGGGTGACCCAAGCCTGTTTAAGGCAGCAATTGTCACAGGCGTTGTGCGCACGACCACGACTCGAACTCATGCTGGCTGACACGATCTTCGCGCGGAGTGCTCATGGCCGAGGTTGCTGCAGCAGAGCACGTGGTCGGCTGACGCGTCAAATGACACGGACAAATTCAAAATATATTTAGGGGGGGTGGGGGGGCTGACTCAGCCCATCCTCTCCCGAGAGGGGTCCATAAAATACGGTACCACTTTATGGAAAGTCGTGCTTGTCCTATAGACCACATGGGCCCCTGTCATGTGAATGTGGAATATTTGCTGGGACCGACGCTTATTATTTTGCTGCTCTAAATTTCCACCTGATCAGCCACTTTGCTGAGCTATCAGTTGTGAGTAGGTCGCTTCAAAAAAAATATCTGACAGCTCAGTGGGCCTTACCTGGTAAGATGAAAAAAATATAGTTTAGTTTTATTTGTAGATATTTTTAAGTGATTTTTTTTTTTACCTTCCATATATACTCTTAGGGGTTTTCGGTAAAGTCACGTAGGTAAAAAATAAAAAATAAATTAAAATTAATAAAAGTAAAATAAAAATCACGACGTTTTGGAGGCAACACAAGCTTCCGTCTTCAGATGGAACCGTCACAGCACGCCTCCGAAACGTCGTGATTTTTATTTTACTTTTATTAATTTTAATTTAATTTTTATTTTTTACCCTACGTTACTTTACCGAAACAACCTAAGAGTATGAATCCTTGCAGTCACGAAAGCTTCAAATCTACCTTCCATATACTTTGCACTCGTATCGGGTTTTTTGGACTGTTTGTCGTTGCAGCGTTCTGACCCCGTGCCCCTCCTGGACACCTGTGAAAAAAAGAGCTTTGCAGCTCATCGGATTACTCCAGTCTAAACCAATATTCTGATTGCTCGCGACCACTGCCCCACAGAGACCCACGTGGCGTGATGGGAGAGACCAACTCGCGGCCAGCCCTCGAGGAAGGGGGGTTGAGGGTAAAAATGAACTCATCCAATTTTTGGTGCCCAAAATCAACAATTTGGCAATTTTTTTGAAGGAGTGCATATAAGATCTGATGTTCATTTTCCGATTCGGCGCTCATGAAATGTCAACATTTGCAGGCTTAGAATTGTTTTTGCTGTCCAGTTATGGTGTTCCCCAAATGAGCGTACGTATTCAGATGTGTGAAATGCCCAGTGTTAAATAGCGTGAGCATAAACGAAACTTATGTTCGGGGCGACAATACAACATCAATTCAAGCAAAACATAACACTTGCATTTATATTGCGCCCATATCGCAATGAAGCGTCTCGGAGGGCAGTTTGTTTTTTGCCTAGGAGGGGACCCCCCCCCCCCTTTAATGGGAGCTGACCGCATGCGACAACAAGCGACTGAGTGCCGGACTGCAAGTGGGCAATTGGTCTGCCAGGAGAGGTGGGGGAGGAGGGCGATGTTGCTGCGTGTAATCCCATTTGAGCAATTTGCGACTAAATTTATCAAACTTCACGCGGCCACACAACGGCTTCCTAAGCTAAGCGGTACAATTTGTTTTATCAACCACGGGGCAGATGGGACGATTGGCTGAGACGATACCCTGACCACGAGTTCAACCCATTCGCCTTCGTTCACAGAGCGAGTCGAGCAGCGGAAACACAGTCCCACCCCGCTCTTGTGTCAGAACGATAAAGGTGCAGCCCTGCATATTTCCTGCTCAAGTTACTGCTGGCGGAAAGGGCCTCCACCAACGTATCGGGCCACCGTGGTGGCGAGATGTTAACTACCTCGCCTGGTATGCAGGAGGTCGTGGGTTCGATCCACGACCCTGACGCCTGCTGCTGTATATTTGGAGTTTGCGTGTCTCTCTCCCTGTCTCTCCCCGTGGTCACGTGGATTTTTATCCGGGTTCTCTGGTTTTGCCCTCCACATTGAGAAACACGCGTTTAGATTATTTTGGCTGCTATAAATGTCCACGTGATAAGCCGCTTCATTGGGCTATCATTTGTGGCCAGATCGCGTGTATAGCTCAGTGGGCCTTACCTGATAAAAAGTTATAATATAGTTTAATTTTTAGTTTAGCTGTATCCTATTTCGAGGATGCTTTGGCCTACTTTTCCACACTGCCCACCAGACGTCTTGGAACGGGTGGCAAGTCGGAGGGCTAAACGATTAATCGATTTCAAATCGAAATCGCAATTTGAAACAATGCAATTAGCAAATCGCAAATGCTGCGATTTTTTGCCATTTGAAAAGTCCGATTACTTTCTTGTTGGAATTGTTTTATTTTTTATTATAACTTTATTTATTTCACTTAACAATTGTTATATGTTTTATTGTTCTATTTCAATTAAAACATTTTAATAAATACATGTTGGAAGCAATTAATATCTTTTAAGTTCTCATCCTTGCATTAGAATATATAGAGCACTTCACATGTTGATGGTATCATGTGGTAATGCTCCATCGCATGTTTTAAATATTTTACAAGGTGAACATTGAACTGAAGCTTGACTTTTAAAAAAATTATCGCAAATCAAATCGCTATATCTGTCAGAGAAGAATCGCAATTAGATATTTCCCCCCAAATCGTTCAGCCCCTAGCAAGCACCCACGCTTTACTCCTCCGAAACTCGACACCCGCCCGGTCGACTCAACCGCGTGGCCGCGTTTCCACTTAGACCGCCTGCGTGGGCGGAAGCGCGGACGATTTACAAAACCTGGCACCGTCGTTTTAAACTTCAGCGCCGCGAGATCAAATCGAACCGAGGCCCATGAAGTGCTGCGCTAAACGTTACACGCCCCGGCAGTAGCGGCCCAGCTTTTTTTTTTATAAACTTTACTCGTACACATACAGCTATGTACATAATAATTTAGCCCGCGTGTGTCTGTGTACACCTATGTACATACAAACACTCCTGCCATCAAAGCTGCCAATTTATCGCTTTGGCTCGCCCTATTTGCCTCAACTCTGTTTGCTGGCCCGGGGGGACCCTTGATTGAAGAACAAATGACTTGATTTCTCTAATCAGGCAGTGTCAACACAGCAGGCGCTACAGGAGTCACTCCGACCAAACGTGAGTGAGAGAGAAAAGAGAAATCTGCGGTTGCCAAGCGATCTCCTTTCACCCGCTGCCCGTATCAATCAAACGTTCTGCGTGATAAAAAAAAAACACATAGAATATGTATGGAAAAGAGTGCATTGACCCGACAGAAGTGTTAATTAAGAGTGCGTGAGAGTTACTCAGTTATGAGCGCAAGCAGATGCTTCCGCAGATTTTTAAATTATTATATAACCTGCATAGCATTGCGAGCAACCACGATTCAGCCTCGTAAGAGTGTGTATCACAAGACAAAGATCCCCCGTGTAGCCTTTAATAGACTGTTGGGGCAAGTGCTGATAGCGAGCACCTATTAAGTCTGGCATGGCACACGAAGGGGTGGGTGGACAGCACCACGCCCGGGCCGTCTTTGTCTCTCCCGTGCTGATGTTTACAGACCGCACTGGGTCTGTACAGGGGAGGCCCAGGGCCAGTTCAGATCATTCGTCACCGATGTTGATTCGCGGCGTAGCACTCTAACCACTGCACCACCGCTCCCCTTCACAACATCGTATATAGACATGCAACACAATGACAAAGATACACACACAGACGACTGACTCTGTGTGTGTGTGTTAATGATGCTGTGTGTGTAGCAGCAGGGGGGGGAGTGGGAACCTTAGTTCAATTCCCGGGCACGGATAACATCAGTGGCGAGTGATATGTCAACAGGTCCTGAATCTCCCCTTCACCATCTCACGCTGTCCAGAGTGGTGAAGTATGGACAAGCCCAAGCCCCCCACCCACCCCCCTTGACCGATAAAGCATGGGGAAGCCTTCATCCAGTAGTGGATTTACAAAGGCCGGTAAATTATTGTTGTTGTTGTTGTATCCTAGCGAGCAAATATTTAATGAATAGCTGTTTTGAAATAAAATTAGAGTGTTGTGGTTCAGGTTATTTTAAACACGGGGAGATGTTGAATAAACCATATTTTGGAAGCAATATTTTTCAAGGAAGCATCATTTCGTGAGACAGATCCTGTTTAGAAACGTGCTTTTAGAATATTTGGCCGCCATACATTTCCACATGATAAGCCACTTCGTTGAGCTATCATTTGTGGCCAGGTCGCTTCTGAATTTATCAATATCAATATAGCTCAATGGGCCTTACCTGGCAAAATAAAAAAAAGAGTTCAGTTTAGTGCATAGTTTAAGAACCCTCAAGTATATAATAGAGAACATTTTTACTAATCTTCCGATTAATTTGCCTTTAAACTTGAACGCATATATTTTGGGATTATGCTGCTGCTGTGGTTGCAGCGATGCACAAACTACACGAGAATAACCGCACCACGTTCATCAATAACACTGCGTCCTGAAAATTAAATACAGCATACGAGGCGACATTTTGTAAAACCGCCCTTCTTCATTGCACACGGCGAGGCTATGAAGACGGTGAATTGCCCGAAACGTCGTCTATTATGCTTTCTTATTTCCCTTTTAATCACATTTTGGACATTTGATCGATCGGTTTAAATTAGTTGTCGCTTTTTTTTCGGTAGATGCAATTCTGTGGGGTTAACACCTTGGTGACAATTGGCAGTGGTCGTTCTGTATCTCTTGATGGGCCCCGCCGACGATTGTAAATTTCCCCCGCTGTGTCTCAGAGCGACCAACGGATATGAAGGTTGCTCGGTGGAGCGGGAGGGTGGGGGAGGAATACAGAAGCGATTTGAACTTGAGATGCACTCAATACCGGGTGCGTCTTGAGCTGCATCTACGAGTGCGTCTGTGACCACGAGTTCACCTGTCACCAGATATGACATCCAAAACCTAAAAATGAAACGATTTAAATTAAGAAGGATAAAACACCTCTGGCATAGGGGCTAAGACCGCTAAGTCTGTTGGCCGCTTATATCGAATTGCACGCTAAGACCGCGCGTGATCCGTGCAGAAGGTGCTGCTTTGTTCGTCCTGACATTTCACCTTGTCGTGAAAAAAAAATAAAGCTCCCCCCACAATTAATTACTGGAAAATAAATCGGGGAAAGACGAACGCTCGCACGCACGGCAGGCGCAGTTCCCCGCAAACGGGGTGGACAGAAGTTCACGGACACGCGTCAGTGCCCTAGCTGGTTGCTCTTTGCTGTGTGTACATACACAGGGTGGCCCAAAAGTCAGGACACAGAGGGTTATTATACTGGACATATGTGAAAAAGAGCTTCATAGCTCATCGGATTCCTCCAGTATAATTAAGAATTCTGGTTCTGATACAGGGTGACCCAAAATGCACGATAAATAGGGTTATTACATTTATTTTAACACTGGCGTTAAAACATTTTTATTGTTTATTATTAAGTTATTATTTTATCTATTATCATTAACCATGTATTTATTCTTCTTCCTGTGTGGGCAATGGCGGAGCCAGTATTTTCAGGTAGAGGGGCAACCCCTCCAGCAATGGAAACTGATAGAGGAGTTGTTAGTAAGTAAGGAGTTGTTTGTAGGTAATGACTTGTCCCTTGCTTTTTATTCGACGCGTGTGCGGCGATGGCGAATTCGAACCGCGTTGTGTGATCGGCATCGCGCTCGCTGAAGGTGTTTGTCTTCAGGGAAGTCGTGGACTGTATATGCAACTGCGCACAATTTTGAGTCACTTATAACTGCTTTGCCGTGACTTATTGCCAATTATGGACTCAGAATATTGTCCTATCATCTCATAGAGTCCCTGGCACGTAATAATATGCTACACAGTGGCAGTGGCTTTGATCTCCAACACACCGGTGTGCTGTACTGGTGACGAATTGGCCACGTTCTGTTTACGTGACAACCCTTACTAGTTGGCTGTGTCGGGTGGTGGCGGGTTTTAACGACACATTTATACATTTACGCGATCTAACCCAAAACAACTATATTTTGGACGTAATGCTATATTTACTTAAATTAATTGTAGTTTTACTTAATGGTAGAATTACTCAAATTAATGATAGCTTTACTTAATGGAAGATTTACTCAAATTGACAACTGTGTTGAGTTTGTTGTCCTTCCCCCGCACCTCCGATTATCACAGTGGCCTACGTACGGTGCGAAAGAAGTTCAACACACACACATATATATTTACATTAGCACGGGATTCATGCGTGGTGTTAACGGTGAGCACACTCAACTTGCAATCCAAAGGTCACCACCAGTTCAATGTCCCGATGTGGCAGTTGAAGCAACGGTGCCCTGTTTCTTGACCTAGCCCCCCCCCCACCACGCCCCCAACACACCTCCATGCAGGGTAAAGTTTGGGTACCTCCACCTCTTCAGAGACGTCTGACCAACGTGGAAGAAACGGAGGGCCCTTCCCCCAGCAGTGGCGCGCGCAGGGCATTGCAGGGCTGCACCTCTACAAATAAAGAATGGGTCACGTGGTCCAGGCCACGACTCGGTGTAGAACTTCACGGTGACCGTTCCCTACGAGTGATACCACTCAATCTCCACGCCGTGATTTTATTTTTTTGGGGTGGGGGGGGGGGTTCAAAGCAATATAAATGTTCCGTTTTTGGACGTCTATAGTTAAACACAGAACCACAACTATACGTGTGCCCAAAGCTCAGCTGTTCTGGCCCTTCTACAACATCATCCATCGTTCACACCAGTCACTCAGACACGGACTTCCACGCGTGTCGATCCTGTAGCCGGCGTGCAGGTGCTGTGGCCAGAAAGTCCGGCTGACGTTCGACATTCTTCCTCATTCTGGAATCATTATGTATGGACCCACTTTGTGAGAAGTCAACAGTGGCTGTCCCATACCCCTCACCCCTGCCATAGAAATGTCGAATTTCCCACTACTGACTCAGGGAGTCAAGCGAACTAACTACAGTGCCACCCGGATGTACTATAGTAGACATTCGTATGAGTTATTATACAGGGGCAAGATCGCACGAGACCTGACACGTTGAACAATGCCTTGGTGAAGCTGTTATATTTCTCTAAGTGGTCCAAATAAAGCACAATGCACTTGCTCCATCACCATCACCACCATCATCATCAACGTCCCAGAGGCTTGAATCACAGCCCGGAAGGATCTCTTCTTTGTCCCACTTCTCAAACCGCTCGCTCCACAGACGCATGTCACTTCCACGTCACTGGAGAATCACCCTTCGCACGAGTGCGGATTCGGCCGCACAGAGGGGGCGTGCATGGCACTGGGAGCGAACCAGCTGTGGCTTGTGGGTTTCTCAACATTTTTGATGCCGAGATTTTCTCAGATTTTTATTTTGGTTCGGTTGTGTTTTTTTTCTTCTCGATGCAGGATTTCTCTGGGTTTTTTTCAGCGATCTTTAAATTTGACTGTTTTGAACCCACAATAATGTGATTGCAACACCATCACGCGAACTCCGGTCATCCTAGCAGCGGGTTTTGGGTAGCCATCGAACAAAGACGGTCACTGGGATTTTTGCACGCAGCGTTTTTTAAAAAATATATTGCTGGTTTATCCACAATGTTTTTGTTGCACGTTGTCGCTTTAAGATGTTCTCCGTTCATGTTTTGTTTGTTGCGGTTGCACCCGACTCAAGAGCCGCATGGCTCACAGGGCTAGACCTAATAAATGAAAAAAACTTGAAACGACATAGCGCGCTTTCAGATGCGCTTTTGCGGAAGCTACTGGAGCTATACACTTTCACATCTAGATTCAAAACTCTTTTCTTCAGAACTGTTTTTTTGTGTTAAGTTTGTGTTGTCCTTCCCCCGCACCTCCGATTAGCGCGGTTGGCTACGTACGACGCGAAATAAGTTCAACATAAATACAACACCTACAAATTTACGGAATTAATCTTTTGCCGTTAAATGTGATGATCGTTCCTCGTGAATAATTTCACCTTTGACTAAACAAGTCTCTCCGTCTTTTTTTCGGAGCACAATTCCGTCCGTCGGGCCAAAGTTTGTATTTTTTATTTCTCGATCTCTCGTCTAGAGACCGCAACGGAACACCGGATCTGACCGGGAGGACGTGGCCATGACTTCGGTAAATGCCCTCACGACGCCCTCGTGGTGGCACCGAAATAATGAGGTCTGGCGGATTAGCAGGGCTTCGACACTGCTCATTAATCTTGCACACAGATGGACCTCGTGTTGTATTTCACTGTCCGATTGGGGTGGGTTTAAAAAAAATTTATTTACGAGGAATAAATCAACAAGCATGCTCGCATGCTTCTTCGTCTGTTTCAACAGCCAAATATAACAAAATATGTCTCGTTGTGATATAAATATTTGTAAAAAAATAATAATTGGTGGTTTAATAGACCTATTGTGCAGAAGGAATATTGTGTCAGCTTATGTTGTGTTTTTCTAGTCGTACCAATCAACTCCGCACCCCCCCCCGCCCCCAGTACCACATCAGCCCGTCCCCTTGTGCTCTAGTGCCAGTGTCTTACGCCAATAATCCCAAATCCTCGCCGCCAGCCTAGCAGCAGCATTCTGCAAAACATCGAGTGGGATATGAAGCGCTGATGATTTCGTATGGCCCAATCCGCCCGAGCGCCGTGCGGCTAAGGAGCAGCAAGGTGGCACAGTGTGGGTCATAGATGTTTAGTTTGTTGTCCTCCCCCCTGCACCTACGATTAGCGCGGTTGGCTACGTACGGTGTGAAAGAAGTTCAACGTGCCAAACACAGAGGTGGTGCGTCTGTCAATCATCCCGGCCAGTCAACCCGTGGCAAACCCTGGGTCGGTCCCGTGACCTGCCAACGAGCCTTCGACACTTCACGGCCTGCCTCCGGGTGCACCTAGCCTGGCACCAATCGCCGTGGTGACGTCACCGCCACTTGCTGTTGCTGCTGTTGTTGTTGTGTCTGCGCGTTGCTTCCGTCGCGATTGTCTGTGGCCGCACCTCACGTCCGCTACATTAATTACGATGCGTGCGGGGGTGTTGGGGTGTTGGTGGTGGAGTGGGGGTGAGTATATTGGGGGGTGTGGGGGTTGGGGTGGTGGAGTGGGGGTGAGGATGTTGGAGGAGGGGGGGTCTGGGAGGTGCTGTTCCTCCGTCGCTTCCCTTATTCACACGGGGGGAGGGAGGCGAGGGGGTAGGAGGAGGAGGAGAGGACCCTCCTCCTCCATCTGCACGGCATGGGTCCGCGCATACAACGCCCTGCGCCGGGCCCAACCACAGACTCCTCCAATACACATCCCGATCAGCATCAGCAGCAGCAGCATGGTCGATCCGCTGCTGGATGAAGGCCCCCCCCCCCCTCCCCAAACGCCCCCACCCCTCGTCCATTCCTCACGGCTCCGCAATGTATACACATCCCAGTCAGCCGTCCCCGAACAAACCATTGCCGGCAGTGGTGCATAGTACGGTGGGAAAAAGTTCAACGCACATACACGGAGAGAATTAATACAAATAAAATAACACTCACCACGTTCGTCAATGGCTTTGTGGTCCTGAAATGAACAGTATATTACTCGACATTTCGGGAAATATCCCTTCTTCATAGCACGTGACGCAGTGACACCAAATACACATTTTTATTCATTTTTGTTTAGTATGAAGACCACTGCGTAATCTACACTCCTGAAGACGCGCTATGAAAAAGGCTCATTGCACGAAACGTCGCCTATTATATATGCGGTTTCATTTTCCTTTTTACGGGCGGTGTTGTTGAGGAATTAATAGAGCCTTAAGCAAAAAAACCTGTACTGGAATCGAACTTGAAATAAGTATGGAGTGCTGATGGGCTTGAGTCTATAAGCGTTGAGGGACATAGGATCGATCGATCAATGAATCAATGTTTATTTGTGACACGGAACGTCCCGTGTAGCCAGTTACCCAGCTAGTTTTTTTTATGGTGGATCCGTGGTGCATCAGCACAGAACAACAACAACCACAGCAAAGTGACACTGGAGGTGCAGAGGAACAGGCGACGTCGGAACGGAACGTGTAGGGGAATGATTTGGATCGGGCAGCAGATGAAAGCGAGAGCAGTTCGTGTTGATGTTACAATTAGGGGATAGTGTTTGAGTTAACAGTAGCGTTATGATCGCGGGGAGCGGTAGTGTAGCGGTTAGCGCTACGCTGCGCTACGAACCTGACGACCCGAGTTCGATTCCCGCTCACGGCCAACGTCAGTGACGATTAACTGAACCGGTCCTGTGCCTCCCCTAGGTCGACTCAGCCTCAAATTGCGATACTGTATTGAATTTCACGATGTTACTATTATCGCGATATCATTTTAAACACGTACCGCGGTGTGTATATTGTGTGTGTATGTTGTGTGTGTATGTTGTGTGTGTATGTTGTGTGTGTATATTGTGCGTGTATATTGTGTGTGTATATTGTGTGTGTATATTGTGTGTGTATATTGTGTATGTATATTGTGTGTGCATATTGTGTGTATATTGTGTGTGTATATTGTGTGTGTATATTGTGTGTGTATATTGTGTGTGTGTATATTGTGTGTGTGTATATATTGTGTGTGTATGTTGTGTGTGTGTGTATATTGTGTGTGTATATTGTGTGTGTATGTTGTGTGTGTATGTTGTGTGTGTATATTGTGTGTGTATATTGTGTGTGTGTATTGTTTGTGTATATTGTGTGTGTGTATTGTGTGTGTTGTTTGTGTGTGTATATTGTGTGTGTGTATATATTGTGTGTGTATATTGTGTGTGTATGTTGTGTGTGTATATTGTGTGTGTATATTGTGTGTGTATATTGTGTGTGTATATTGTGTGTGTGTATATTGTTTGTGTATGTTGTGTGTATATTGTGTGTGTGTATATTGTGTGTGTGTGTAGTGGTGATACGCGCTGGGGTAGGGATCGTGTGCCAGCGCGTAGTGATTGGCTGTGTGTGTTGGTGACGCGCGCTGACGGTGAAGGATCAGGGGTCAGCGCGGGGTCGGGGGTTATGAGGCAGTGATTGGTTGGGTATCAGTGACGCGCGCTGACAGCGATGGGATCCTAGGGCAAGCGCGCGGGGATTGGTCAATTAAGGGGGATGCTCACGTCGAGGTCCGCATACGCTCCGTCTCCCGTAAGCGGGGGCTATATAAGGTGGTGCGCACAGGCGCACGGGGAGCGAGTGACCAGCGAAGACTGAAGACGGAGGAGGAAGAGATAGGGCCCTGCGGTACCTAGTCCCGCTATCCTGTAGGGGCCGGGGCTCTGTGTGACCCAGAGGCGGAACCCTGGGACCCGGGGCCGAGCGTCCGTGAGAGGGCCGGCCCTTGGGACTCAGAGGTTGTGGCCCACGCCCAAGCTGGGGTAGGCCTGTAGGCTCCACGGACGTTACGGGGCGGAGTGCAGTGTGAGCATGCAGTGTGAGCCATAGTAACTACACGTGTCAAGTGAAGTGTGTGTAGTCAGAGGAATAGTGACCACACGGGTCAAGTGAAGTGTGTGTAGTCAGAGGAATAGTGACCGCACGTTGTATCGTGACAAGTCAAGGTTTAATAAAAAGTGTGCTACCCGTCAAGTGGTTTCCTGCCGTCATTCCAATACTTCATGTGTATATTGTGTGTGTGCATATTGTGTGTGTGTATATTGTGTGTGTGTATATTGTGTGTGTGTATTGTGTGTGTATATTGTGTGTGTGTATATTGTGTGTGTATATTGTGTGTGTGTATATTGTGTGTGTGTATATTGTGTGTGTGTATATTGTGTGTGTGTATATTGTGTGTGTATATTGTGTGTGTATATTGTGTGTATATTGTGTGTGTATGTTGTGTGTGTATATTGTGTGTGTATATTGTGTGTGTATATTGTGTGTGTGTATTGTGTGTGTATATTGTGTGTGTATATTTCGTGTGTGTATATTGTGTGTGTTTGTTGTGTGTGTATGTTGTGTGTGTATATTGTGTGTGTTTGTTGTGTGTGTATGTTGTGTGTGTATATTGTGTGTGTATATTGTGTGTGTAAATTGTGTGTGTATATTGTGTGTGTGTATATTGTGTGTGTGTATATTGTGTGTGTATATTGTGTGTGTGTATTGTGTGTGTATATTGTGTGTGTATATTGTGTGTGCATATTTTGTGTGTGTTGATGTCCGCTGAGCTTGAGTAGACACTCTTAAACTCAACTCATTCGCAGTTCATTCAAATCGTGCGTGCCAGACGCCTTCAAATTATAACCCTTGCAATATTATAATTATCTGTACAAGCTTATAATCTGTACTGAAGACGTAGACATCGTATCGTCCGGGTTTAAAAACAACTTCAATCAGCATTGCAAACTTTAATCTTCGCTACTTAATATGCTATTAATATGCTATTATTACATTTATATTATTTCTACGTGACTTTACCGAAATAACCAAAGGGTAATATAGAAATATCACGAAACCGCTATAAGTATTTAACGCGCAACGATCATCGCGATATATACTTATATCGCAAAGCGGACGATGTGATTATCGCGGATCTCATATCGCCTCCGATATTTATCGTCGCATCGTCGCTCATATCGCGGCAAACCCGAGCGTGCATTGAGCGCGTCTGAGACTCCACGGTGGCTGATTCGGCGACGTCCATGCAGGCGAATCACCAACCGCGTGCGCCTGCCTCTGGTGAACACCGCCGTCTTTTGTTGTTGTTGTTGTTACCGAATTCGAATAAAAAATGACTCTTCTTACGATTTCCGTTGCCGACCTCACGGGTTAACCCCAAACAGAGCAGCCCTGGTGGGTAACAACAACCGCCGTTCATCACTAAGTGGCGGTGACGTCAGCACGGCGCTTGTGTCAGGCTAGGTGCACTCTGAGGCCACGTGAAGTGTCGAAAGGCCCGCTGGCAGGAGGTCACGGAACAGAGCCAGGCACCCACGGGTTGACTGACCGAGATGACTGGCCGATGCAGAAGCTGTGCGTCCCACCACCGATGAACGGACGGGTTCCGAGACCGAATGAAGTCCCGCAATTGATTCGCCCTCTGCGCCACGGACCCTCACACGCGGGCACGCAGGTGCGGTGAGCGTGCGGGATGAGTTCCCCCAAGGGTCGGGGTTGTAACGATGTCGACAGACGCTTCGACGATCTCTGCGCCCTTATACCGCCGTGCTATCACACGAGCGTTGTTTACAGCCTGCTGACAAATATCAGACCTTGTGCGAGTGCATAATTGAGGTTATATATGTGTGTGTGTGTGCCTGAGCATAGAATACGCAAATACACAATTACCTGTAAACATGTTGAGTAGGCTCTGTGTAGTGTTTGCAAATATTCGATGTTTGCATAACCGAGTTAGTGAGATACGCACGACGTAAATGGCACATCGAGGTCCCACAAGTTGTATTTATGTAAATTGTACTCTACAACAACACGTACACTAAATCGATGCGGATTATCCGGATGAATGTATATACGGTACTTTGTTGATCTTATGCCTAAACACTTTTATTTGAGCCGAGTATAGCCACCACACAACACTTGATGCTTATGCACTTTCATCTGTGATGTAGGCACAGGTGGTGCATCGGCGTGCAGTCATCTCAACCCATGGCACCTGCTGGGTCTGCCCCCTGACCTCCTGCCAGCGGACGTTCGACACTTAACGTGGCCTCTACGTGCACCTAGCCTGGCACGAGCGCCGTGGTGACGTCACCGCCACTTAGTGGCGAATGGCGGTTGTTGGTGTTGTTATGTAGGCATATGTATGTGCCTATTTATAGCAAGCATGATGTAACTCTATGTTTTTTTATGCTCGTTTATGTTGATGTGGTGTAGGTTAGGTGTTCGCTATCAGCACTTACCACAACAGTCTATCAAAGGCTATACGGAGGATCTTTGTATTTGTATATATATAGGTTACGTTTGCTCATGTGCGTTTGTGTATATGCGTGTGTGCTATGTGTGTGCGTGTGTTTATTATGTAGGCAAATGTGCAATATTAGACGTGGCCTGGTGACGCTGCTGCTGTACTCACGAAGCACCGCGGATCCTCGTTGTAAAGTAGCCGGGAAATCGGCTAACCGGGACCATCAATCCCCGTAACAAATGCATGTATCTATGTATGTTGGACTTCTTTCGCACCGTACGTAGCCAGCCGCGCTAATCGGAGGTGCGGTGGAAGGACAACAATCGCAACACAAAATAAGTTATAAAGAAATGAGTTTCCAATCTAGATGATCATTTAAAAGTGCACAGCTCCCAGTAGCCTTTTAATGTCGGAAGGAAGAACGTTCCAGACGGCCACAGAAGCGCATCTGAAAGCGCGCGATGCGGTGACCCTCTTTGTTCGATGGCCAGCCAAATCAAAATAAACTAAACAAAAATTTACGTTCATTAAATATTATACAGTACACGTTCATTTTGTTCCCTCCTTGTACGTGAAGTGTATATATATGTACACACTTTTTAAAAAATATATAAATACATATTCCCAAAGGTGAAACTTTCATATTTTTCGAGCCAGTGATGTTAGCGAGCACCTATCGAGGCCGGAGAGGCGGGGTACGTGAGCTGAGAATGGAAGAGTCATCTGGAGGCGTCCCCCGCAGGGCTGTACGTGCATACTCAGTCACCTTCGCCTCCTCCTTCTCCTTCCTCCTCCTCCCATCATCATCGTAACTCGCTGAATTGCAGAAAAAACAACCGTTGTTATACAACGTTGACAGCGCCATTTGTTGATGGCCGTACGACCTTTTGTATGCGGTATCAATAAACACAATTTTCTGTTGCTTTTATTTATACTGCATATATACACACATTATATCTGTGCATAGTAACATTGCACATGCACTGCATATGTATTGCAATATAGTAATGCATGTGTGTATTTATGCAAAGATACATTTACAGAAAAATAATGTAGATTTATACAGACACATATATACATCTATATACTGTATATGAGACAAAGATCCCCCGTGTAGCCTTAACAGACTGTTGGGGCAAGTGCTGTTAGTGAGCAGCGCCTATGAAGGCTACCGGCACAGCGGCACACGAAGGAAGTGCGTGTGCCACCACCACGCCCGGCCGCCTTTGTCTCCCTCGTTATCGATAATTACACAGCGCACCAGGTGCAGTACTAATTTCGAGGCTGAGTCGACCTAGGGGAGGCCCACGATCTGCTGAGAATAATCGTCACTGGGTGTTGGTGGCAGCGAGCGGGAATCGTAGCGTAGCGCGCTAACCGCTGCGCCACCGCTCCCCACACATATACATACCGCGTAATTTGTATATAAAGTAAATATGTGTATAAATAGATACAGTATCAATCTTGATTTGAAGCTTTCGTGACGGTAGGAATCCATACTCGTTGGTGCTTTCGGTGAAGTCACGTAGGTAGAAAAAATTAAACAAAATAAAAATAATAGATCACGACGCTTCGATCGCAACGCAAGCAATCGTCATCAGGTGGGACAACCACAGCAAGAAGAAACTTCATCTCTCGCCTACTTCAGCAGCAAATTACCACTAAACCACGTGAAAAAATATATATAGATACAGTATAAATAATCATACACACACATTACATACAGTACACATTGTTTACGGTGTATATGCCATATTAAAATAAACGCTTCAACTTCATGCAATTAATACATTTGCAAATGAATATATCTGCACACACACATATATATGTACCGTATACATGCGATGGTTTTGTTAAATGACGCGCACATATATGCATACATACGGTCCTGTTAAGTTTGGTTTGCATGTACGACTGTACGTTACACATGTAGAGTGTACACATACATAAATATACACACTTAAATTTCGATTTTAAGCTTTCGTGACTGCAGGGATTCATCTTCTTGGTTCTTTCGGTAAAGTCAATAATAAAAATAAAACATAATATTTTATTATGTTTTATTTTTATTATTTTATTACTTCCCTTCTACGTGATAAAATAATAAAAATAAAACATAATAAATTATTATGTTTTGTACATGCATAGGTAGGTTCACCGCAGCGGCGCACACAATCGCGTCCGTTACACAACGGCCAAACCGCCCCCCCCCCATTCATTCGCAAATGCACGCGCACGCAGAGAGCTATTGTGTCACCAATACACAAGCTCACAACGCACGTGCACGCGCGCGTACAGCAACACGCACGCGCGCGTATGCGCATGTCTGAGTGGCGAGGCGAGCGGCAACACGTGGACGGGGGGGGGGGATGTTCTACCCGCGATGTCCGGGACCCCCCCCCCCCCCCCCCCGAGACAATAGAAAAAACCCGCTCGCCTCAATCAAGTGGCGGAGCCAGGATTTCCAGGTAGAGGGGCAACCCCTCCAGCAATGGAAACTGATAGAGGAGTTGTTAGTGAGTAAGGACTTGTTCCTTGCTTTTTATCCGACGCGTGTGCGGCGATGGCGCAGCCATCGATCGGGGGACGAATTCGAACCGCGTTGTGTGATCGGCATCGCGCTCGCTGAAGGTGTTGATGCCTTCAGGGAAGTCGTGTACTGTAGACGCAACTGCGCACAATTCTGTGAGTCGCTTATAACTGCTTTGCCGTTACTTATTGCCAATTATGGCCTCAGACTATTGTCCTATCATCTCATAGAGTCCCTGGCACGTAATAATATGCTACACAGTGGCAGTGGGGGTCGCAAAATGCCGATTTATTACGAATAAACCCCAATGATCCGATCCAAATGAGGGATTTAGATCAAATCATTGGGGGTGCTCGTGCCACCCCACCCCCCCACTGGCTCCGCCAGTGGCCTCAATTTGTCACCAATTTGTCACCAATGCCGCCGCGACCTCAACAGCACAAGACGCATGGATGGGTGGCCGCTTTGGACCGATTATATGACGCACTTTTGTGGTGTCCCACCCACTAAACTCTCGCTTCTGTATTGAAAAATAGGAAAGATTTGTCGGGGTGCACCTTATAATTCGGTAGCTGTGCGCGTGTGTGGTGGTGGGGGAAAGGCGACCCGGGTTCGATTCCCACTCACGGACAACACCAGTGACGATTATCTAAACCGGTCCGGGGCCTCCCTCCCCTAGGTCGACTCAGCCTCAAATGAGTACCTGGTGCGGTGTGTAAACATCGCTACTCGGGAGACAAAGGCGGCCGGGTGTGGTGTCGGCCACCCACACCCTCGTGTACCGTTCCGGCCTTCATAGGTGCTCGCTAACCGCACTTGCCCCAATATTATGGAAAGGATATAGGGGGAATCTTTGTCTTTGTGTGAGGCGAGATTTGTAAAAAAAATCTGTATTGACACCGGGCACAAATTTGGACAGCGTCTTATACTTTACGAAGCGTCTTATAATCCGGAAAATATGGTAATAGGCTAAATAAGGAGCACTGTCAGAAATGCCAGCCTGATTTATGTGATTTATCTGTGGGATTTAGATAGGGATGCTGTTGCTACTTGAGTGAAATGAAATACATTCTGTACAAAGCTATCATCTGAAACACAACACGTTTTTTTTTACTATTGAGAGGAAACGAAGATTTAGACGTTTCGGCCATCTGGCCTCATTCAGAAAACACACGAATAAAAAAACACCTCTCACCACTTTTTACCTAATGTTTTGAGTCTCATTTCTAAAAGGCGTGAACATCCCCACGCTTCTTTACGCCCTTCCCAGCTTGTTAACTACCTCGCTTGGTATGCAGGAGGTCGTGGGTTCGATCCCGATGCTGACGCCTGCTGTATATTTGGAGTGAGTCTGTCTCTCTCTCTCCCCGTGGTCGCGTTTGATCTTACTCCGCGTCCTCCGGTCTTTCCTCCACATTAAGAATCAACATGATCTTCGAGTATTTGGCTGGTGTGAATATCCACACGATGATCAGCCACTTGTCGTTGAGCTATCATTTGCGATAGCCAGGTCGTTTCCGAAAAACAGCTGTGTAGCTAAGTGGGCCTGACCTCGTAAAATCATAATAAAAAGTTTAGTTCGGTTTAGAGACATGTGGAGGAGCACACGCGTGAGAGAACAAATCCGCAAGTCAGAGAAACCCCGTTCTGGTCGATAATAAAAGTGAGTTCGGCTGGGAGCAGGCACCGCGTCTCGAGGTGGTGGAGCGGTGGCCGAACCTTCGAGACTTAACGACGGAATCGAGAGCCAAGGGACGAACGCGCTCGAGAGCGAGCACGTCCGCCGTGGCGAGATGCAGCGATGAGCTCAGCTCAGTGTTCTTCATGGCCACTGGACACACAACCTGTCAAAACAACAACAACCCCTTGCAGGCAGTGTGGCGGCCCTCACGCTGATGATGTCTTGTCGGCGAAAGTGCCCCCCTCTGAAAATCTGCGAAGACCACTGTGTCAATTCCTGTGTATGGTCACGCAGAGGTGTTCCTCTACGGGTGCCGCGAATCGGGGCGACCGTCCCGGGCCCTACACTTTGGGGGGAGGGGGGGGGCGGCCCCGCGCTTCGATGTCCCGGTATCAGAAGTGATACTTTCGGTTCGGTGCGAAAGGGGTCGACGGGGCCCACGCGGTGTGGGGGGTTTCCCCGCCCCCCCTCCCCCACATTGGACGGCCCCCATCATTGCTGCGCCAAACGAATTGTTGCATCTCGAGATCGTGAGATGGCGAAAGAGATGGCGATGTCTTCGGGTGACCTTGGTTCAGCAGTGGATAGATCATGGCTTGTGAATAACCACCTTTTGCCCGAGGCGCAGTATACAGCATGCGTTAATGCACAGACGTGTGCTGTTATCGATAACCCGCCGACTTAGACGTGAAACGGGTACGTCTAAAAGAACAGCAGCTTTTCGGGACGGCCACATTCAACTCTGCCGAGAAGCAGCGGGAGTTAAACGACCGAGTGGGCTTGGGCAGGACCACGTCTTGCCGATGGTCGAGAATCAGAACGGAGCTGCGGCTACAGGGACGTAACGCGCCCGAGTGGATAGATCACCAGTCACCATCGCAGGCTCGTGAGAAGTGGCTGCGGCTTTGGTGGGGAGGAGGGGGGGGGGCATTTTCATCTAGCAGTGGATCGAGCACCGCCGACGTGGTACGGCCAAAGCAAGTCAGCATCACTGGGACAACGACAAACTCGAGGGAGCAGCTGCTGTCTTCACAGCGCCGGGCGCGTAACGCCACAAGGGGCGATGCGATGATGAGTCGGCGTTCGTGTCAACTTCTCACAAAAGCGCATAGCCGAGTGGGGGATGTTCTCTCGATTTCTCTGCTTCTCTCCATGTGACTGTGTGCGCTGGCCGAGTGGAGTTCGTTAAGGCAACGACGCCGCTTTCGCTGTGCCGCATTCAAGACGGCGGGGCCGGAAAGAAGAAAACAAACGAAAGCAACTGGGGCAGAGAGGGGGGAGGCTGGCTGGCTGATGAAGGGAGACTTCGCTAATTCGCGCTTAAATCAGCGCAGCACTTTAATATGCAAAAAGAGGCGACTTGAAAGCGAGTCGCGGCGATCCAATCCGGCGGCCGCATTCGCAGGGGCATCGCGCCGTATAATAAGGGAGCATCCGTGGAGCGCTGTGCTCCCCGACCCACAATCAGCACCCACCCCCCAGAGTCACTCACCCACCATCAGCAACCCACCCACCCACCCTTGACTCATTGCGGTTCACTGCAGAGCGCTCTGTGCGTGTCTGCCTCGACACGCGGGGAGGTCGTGCGTCGGTGTGCGGGGTTTTTTTCCCTCTCTCTACAAATCTACAGATAGATAAATATACACCAAAAAGGTAGGTGGTTGTGTGTTCGGCTCTTACATCTTTTATACATACACACACACACACTCGTCACGTAAACAGGAGCACACGGCTGCGTGAGTTCATGGACGGTCTATGTGAGGGTTTGCGTGCGTGCCTGCGTCCGTCTAGGAGGTTGTGTCACCGGTGGCTTATGTCAGGTGCGAGGAGGTAGTGTGTGGTAGATGTTATATCTCTCTCTCTATATATAGGGGTTTGTGTTTTTACACAAGAATCGCGTTGACTTCGCGAGGATCTACAAATCGAGTACGCAGGGAGTTTAACAGAACGGCCGGTAGGGTTGAAATATTCTACAGCTTTATTGTTTGCGGGTTTTTTTTTATTTTACGTACGCCCATAGATATTTGTAATAAAGATAGTGTTTTCACGTTAGGCTGTGAATTAAAAACAAATATAATATATACAAATATACAATGTCCACATATATTACGTGACGATTCAGACCGTAGATAATATTCGAGTCTGTGCCTGGTTCTATGGGCGGCGTGCTTCGTTTGTGTAACACGTTCTTGTTGTCACGCTCTTACCCCGTGCCCCTACTGGGCATCCGTGAAAAAAAGCTTCATAGCTCATCAGATTCCCCCAGTATGAATACAGATTCTGACTCTGCATATATCGGTGCACGTTACTCGCTCCAGCCGTCTTCCCAGCTGCCAGTGTACGTGACATCAGATATATCTCGACGTGAGTGGATGTGCCTGTACAGGGCAGCGACTTCAGAACTCCGTACGCGGTGGAAGGTTTTCCCATTGTCGAAAATAACACCGGTCACTACTTCACCGCGATACGAACTTAGTCCGCTTGTATGGGCCATTGAGTAGTTGTGCATGCTGTTACAATGCGGACATGAAACCTCTCTGAGACACAGATAGCTTGATAGAGCTCGTAGGATTCCTCCGGTGTCAATAAAAATCGTGATTCTGAAAGAGCCACAACTTCGCCAGCGGTAGGGGTGACCAAGCATCACGCCGACACACAAACGACTCGCGCTTGCGAATTGTGTCACGGGATCTTCATTTAATTCTGAGCAAACTCGTTTCTACGTTACCTTTTTTTGTGTGTGTTTTCGCTTACATGTCAATTCCAGCCTAACTTTGAATTTTTTGTTTTAAATAAAAAAAATATTTCTACGTCGGGGTCACTTTGTGCGACCCACTCGCAGCTTCGGTGTCGGGAGTAATTCAGTCACGTTCTAAGATAAACTCACGATATAATGTATCTTCTAAACAGCGAGTGAGTGGGGAAGCAGATGGAGCCTCGCGGAGTGGTAGACCTGAGCTCGGGCTGGACAAACCCACCCCCACATCCTCGTGTGCCGTTTGCCGGACTTCGTAGTTGATACTCGCAACTAACAGCACTTGCCCCAACAGTCTGTTAAGGCTATACGGTGGGCGGAGGAGGGGGAGGATCCTTTGTCTTTATAGAGATCACATCTCAGCACTTCCAGTGGCGATCGGCCTGCGACCCAAACTGTGGGGGAGATCATTACATTGGCAGCAGCAGCAAAGAGCGAGAGAGCCTTCGGTGGTGGCAGCGTTTCATTCGTAATATAGCCGTGAACACACGGAGGAGAAGGAGGAGGCAGTGGAGGCGGTGTTGGCGTCGTCTCGCCTGAAGCCACGGCTGCGTCTTCGTTCCCCGCAGGGCGACAGCAGCAGCAGAACACGAGTGGCAGCAGCGGCATCGTCATCATCAGCAGCAGCGGCATCATCAGCAGCATCATCATCAGCAGCAGCAGCGGCATCATCAGCAGCATCATCAGCAGCGGCATAATCAGCATCAGCAGCAGCATCATCATCAGCAGCGGCGACATCACCATCAGCAGCAGCAGCGACATCATCATCATCATCAGCGGCAGCGGCGGCATCGTCAGCGATGAGCTCCGCCGGTGATCTGAGCGCCGAGGCGGCGGCGGTGGCCGCGGCGTCGTCCCCGCGTCTCGAGCACCTCCTGAGCGCCGTGGAGCGCGAGTCGCGCGCGGGCAGCGAGAAGGGCGACCCCACGGAGCGCGAGCTGCGCGTGGCGCTCGAGGAGCGCGAGCTCTGGGAGAGGTTCAGCGAACTCACCAACGAGATGATCGTCACCAAGGCGGGCAGGTGAGCCGTGGGGGGCACGAGGGGGGGAGGGCACTATCAACACCAGCAGTACACACACCAGCACCACCAGCAGTACACACAACAGTACCACCAACAGTACACACGCCAGCACCACCAGCAGTACACACACCAGTAGCAACAGCAGAAGTAGAGACACTGCCTCTTTGCTGGTGCTGAGAGCCACGCTGTACCAGCAGTACCAGACGTCACGCCGACACACAGCGACCCACGCTTGCGAATGTCACGGGATCTTCATTTAATTCAGTTGAGAAAACTCGTTTCTACGTAACTTTTTTTGTGTTTTCGCTTACACGTCACTTTGTAAGCCCGACTTTGAATTTTTTTAAAAATATATAACATCTTATCACAACCGATAGATATATATATGCCCTGCAGGGAATGATTGAATCTCTTGATTTTAAGCGTTCGTGACTGCAGGAATCCATATTATCCGGTTCTTTCGGTAAAGTCACGTAGATAGAATTTTTTAAAAATATATTTTTCTATCTACGTGACTTTACCGAAAGAACCAGAGAGTCATTATTGAATAATCTAACAGAGAAGCTGTTGTCTGCAACGGTACATGTATTAGCTCACGGGGGTGAATGAGAGAGTGTTGATGGTGCGGTGCTGCTGGTGGTAAGGTGAGCCGGTGGTACCCGTGGTGGTGCTATTAGCTGCTCCTGGTATTTGAATTGGTGAGCAGGAACACCGTGCAGTGTTATTGTTCAGAACGGTGATGGCGTTATCACTCACGGCATTAGAGGTATAGTTCTGGTGTTTGTGGTGTTGCTGAGGCTAAGTATTGTCGGAAGGGCCAGATTAAGATTTTGTAGGCCCCTGCGCTACAGGTACTGGGAGCCCCCCCACCAGTATTTTTTCAAACGGTAAACAAAATAAAATAAAAAATATTTTTTACAAGGCGAACAACAAATGAAATTCAGCATTCACAACTGAAATCACTTTTCACTTCATCTCTGGAGGCCCCTCCAGCTAGCGGAGGCCCCTGGGCTGCAGCTCCTAAAGCCCCCACGCCTTGATCCGGCCCTGATTGTCGGTCACAACGACGATGATGGTGATGACGATGGTGATGACGACGATGATGATGACGATGGTTGTTGTTCGCGGTGCCGTTGCTGACGTGAGCCGAGATAATGACGGTCGCGGTGCTGACGTCATGGCAAGAACGTTGCTGTTCTCGGGACCGATTGGAGACACTGCGCAGTCTTTCTGTTGACCGGCAGCGCGCTCGCCGCTCGTTGTTGCAGAGAGTCGCGGTTGGAGTCCAGCAGGCCGCCCTGATTAATACTGCCGCGGTGTAATTACCATAATAATAATACTGTTATGACTACGCGCCGTCTGCTTCGCAGTGAATGTTAAAGATCCCCGTGACGTCGATAGCAAGAGTAGGCCATTGTGTGGCGGTGTGAAAATGCGTAAACAAAAAATTACCCGCAAATTACTCCCGTTGAATATGCGGGTGTCCCTCGCATATCGCGCATCACGTGTTCCTCAAGAAACAGCGCGTACAAACGAGCGCAAATCACGCCGCATCAAGCTTAGTTTCCCATGGACATGCTTGTTATACAGGGGAGTGCGTTACGGTCAAAATTTTAAGTATAATTTATTTTGAAATTTTTTGCCCTGGATTTAACCAAATATGTACAAATGCAATACCCAATAACAATACTATTATTATTAACGTGACTAAATTACTTAATAATGAGTTTAATAACAAATAATAATGAATATGAAAACGATCAATACTAATACTTTAAAACCCCTCTTAACGACGGTGATTGGTTCCACAGTTCCACGATTCAAGAAACCGGTCGCTAAGTGATGTGGTCGTTAAGTGAGTAGAGGAAATGCACGTTAAAGGCTTAATTCGTTCCGATGGCAGCGAAAGTTACCCTTTTTCACCCAAAAAACGTACTTTATAACATTTAAACAATGGATATTAATACGTAAAGATACTAACACAATTATAAACACATAATGTTAAAAGAAACGTGGTTAATCAATGCATTCATTAATATTTACTCTACCTACAACAGTCCATTGTTAACAGGGGAATGGTCGGTAAGCGAACACATTGGGCTCTATGGAGGCACTACACTGTACTATACACTACTATACTACTACACTACTATACACCAGAGGTGTGGACTCGAGTCATGTGACTTGGACTCGAGTCAGACTCGAGTCATGAATTTGATGACTTGCGACTCGACTTGGACTTGCATAACAATGACTTTGTCCCACCTATGAGATGTGGACTCGAGTCATGTGACTTGGACTCGAGTCAGACTCGAGTCATGAATTTGATGACTTGCGACTCGACTTGGACTTGCATAACAATGACTTTGTCCCACCTCTGCTATACACTACACTATACACTACACTATACACTACACTATACGCTACTACACACTACACTACTATACACTACACTATACACTACACTATACACTACTATACACTACACTATACACTCTACTACTATACTCTACACTATACACTACACGACTATACACTACACTGTACACTACTATACACTACACTACTATACACTACACTATACACGACACTACTATACACTATACACTACACTACTATACACTACACTACTATACACTACACTATACACTACACTATACACTACACCATACACTACACTATACACTACACTATACACTACTATACACTACTATACACTACACTACTATACACTCTACACTACTATAGACTACACTACTATAGACTACACTACTACACACTACACTACTATACACTACACTACTATAGACTACACTATTATACACTACACTACTACACACTACACTACTATACACTACACTACTACACACTACACTACTATACACTACACTACTATACACTACACTACTATACACTACACTACACATTGGCCTCTATGGAGGCTGTACACTACTATACACTATTATACACTACACTACTATACACTACACTACTATACACTACACTACTATACACTACACATTGGGCTCGATGGAGGCCCGTCGCTGAGCGATTAGTCGTGAACAGGCGTGGTGGTTAAGAGGGGGTCTACTCGACTTAATGTGGAGTCACTTGAGGGCAGTAGATCTAAGATGGCTACCCCCAGCCCGTGACGCTGGGCGCTGCCATGACGTGGTGGTGACGCCATCAGAAAATGAAAATTTTTCAACTTTGAATCTTGTATCATTAATAGTCATGAGTTTTCTCGAGAAAAATGTAATTTGACAATTGCGTGAGTGCGATGAAGTACGTCCAAAAAAGATGCATTGCGTAACTGCACCTAGCAATCATTGCCCCCCCCACCCTCTACTGCAAAACATTGGCAGGACCCTCTTAAAAAAGAGTCCATGAGACTCAGCGAGGTTTTCATAGATGAACAAAAAAATAATAATACTACTGCTAATAATATGTTTAATAACAATTTGAGCACCGTGTACAAAGCGGTCTCTACCTATAAGTGGGGTTGTTGCTGTAGTGTGATGGTTAGGGTCAGGTGTGATGGTTAATATCAGGTGTAAGTGGTTAGGGCTCTCTGACGCCTTCAAACTAAACCGGAAGTGTTGCATCTGACACCGTGACCTCGAAGCGTGGGCCCCCCCCCACCCCCAAATGCGGGGCCCAGGGCGGCCGCCAGCGCGAATGTTGCCCGGTCAGATGATTCACTCCCTCTATGAGCTCTTATATCATAGACAAAGACCAGATGAGCTCTCATCTGGTCAGATGATTCACTGTGCCTACGGGCTCTCATCTGGTCAGATGACCCACTCTGTCTATGACCTCTCATCTGGTCAGATGAATCACTCTGCGTATGGGCTCTCATCTGGCCAGATGACCCACTCCGTCTCCGAGCCCTGGCTGCGAGTGACTCTCCCATCGCTGCGTTGCGCGCAGGCGAATGTTCCCCGTGATCAAGGCGTCCGTGTCCGGCCTCGACCCGAACGCCATGTACTCCCTGCTGCTCGACTTCTGCGCCGCCGACGCCCACCGCTGGAAGTACGTGAACGGCGAGTGGGTGGCGGGCGGCAAGCCCGAGCCGCAGCCGCCCAGCTGCGTCTACATCCACCCGGACTCGCCCAACTTCGGGGCGCACTGGATGCGCGCGCCCGTCTCCTTCTGCAAGGTCAAGCTCTCCAACAAGATGAACGGCAGCGGGCAGGTGGGCGCTCGTGGTGGTGTTGTTTTGTGGCGGTGATGATTATGGTGGTGGTGCTGGTGGTGAGTGGTAGTGTAGTGGTTAGTGCGCTAAAAATCCAGCGACCCGAGTTCAATTCCCGCTCACGGCCGACAACAGTGACGATTATCTGAACCGGTCCTGGGCCTCCTGGTTAGATTAATCCCTTTGACTATGGGCTCTTATCTTGGTCAGACAAATCAATCGACTCAGCCTCAAATGAGCACCTGGTGCGGTGTGTAAACATCGCCACTAGAGGGACGAAAGCGGCCAGGCGTGGTCCTGGCCACCCGTCCCCTCGTGTGCCGTTCCGGCCTTCATCGGTGCTCGCAAATAGCACTTGCCCCAACAGTCTGTTAAGACTATACGGGGGGTCTTTGTCTTTGGTGCTGGTGGTGGCCATGTTTTGGTAGTGCTGGTCATGATGATGCTGGTGGTGGCTATGGTGTAGTGGTGGTGGTGGTGGCATGCTGGTGATGTGGTGATCTGGTGATAACGTTGTTGGTGGTGATGGTGTTTGTGGTGTTGTTATTGGTGGTGGCGGTGAAATTGCTGATGGTGTCGATGGTGGTGTCGGTGGTACGTTTTAAAATTGTCATTCATGCGAATTGCATCTTACAATGATGTGGCTTTAGTAACGCCCACACAGTCTTTCACGTGGGGGCTCAGGAAGCCACAGACATTTGGGAAGACCGGCAGCGAGATCTGCTGCCAGCAATTTCCCCCCAAGCTCTGTGGTCCTACATTGGGGTGTTTGGCCATCTCCACAATGAAGGAGTTGATAATGGTGATGGCATCACAATTCCTCAATGCGACGCGGCCACAGTAGGACGAGTGTTGATTCGCTCATTAATTCGTCAAGCAAAGTCAGCGAAGGACAGTTCAGCCAAACCTGTGACCTCTTGTGACGGCATTCGCATAAACTGCTCTCGACAAGTGTTGATGGCTTTGTCAGGTGCCTTCCCTAAACCGAGGCCCCTGTACATGAATCATAATTCTTCAAAAAAAATTATGACCATGCCATTACAACGATATCAATCAATACATCAATGTTTTATTTGTCACATGGAAAGTCTCATTTAGCCAGTCACCCAGGTAGTTTGCAATTAATTAAAAAAATCAAACGTTTTGTTGCAATATTTTGCAACAAAACGTTGATAATTGATGAAGTTGGTTGTTATCATGATATCGGTGATCATGGCGATGGCAAAACCCTCGTTGATGTGAATCTCATTGTCTTCGTCGCTGCTGCTCAGATAATGCTCAACTCGCTCCACAAGTACCAGCCCCGCATCCACATCGTGCGCGTCGGCGGCGCCCAGCGCCTCGTCACGAGCCACGCGTTCCCCGAGACGCGCTTCATCGCCGTCACCGCCTACCAGAACGAGGAGGTGGGCAGCACGGGGACACGGGACACGGGGGAATGGGGCACGGAGACACGGGACACGGGGACGTGGAGTGTGGGGCATGGGGCACGGGGAAACGGGGTACAGAGGCATGAGGCACAGGGCATGGAGACGTGGGGCATTGGGTACGGGGCATAGAGACACGGGGCACGGGGCATGCGGCCAGGGCATAGAGACACAAGGCACGGAGACACTGGGCATGGGGGAATGGGGCACGGGGACACGGGGCACGCGTCGCGATGACGTTCAGCGGGCCCGAGGGGATGAGTTTCGTTCCCCGGCATGTAAAGGTGTCTCTTTGAACGGTGACTTTTTCGTGCTTTTCAGGTCACTTCGTTGAAAATCCTGCACAACCCATTCGCCAAGGGAATTCTGGACGCGAAGGAAAGGTAAGAGTTTGAAGAATCTGTGCGGCGCAAGCACTGCACCGTCGTCCTCAGCCGAGTCGGCCCTCGGCCTTGTCGGGATGGGCACCGCGACGGACTCGCAATCCGGCGCGGCATTCGAAACAACGGAGCACGCTCCTTAAATCCCCGAGTCTTCGCCGCATGGGTTCAGCGCCACGCCACGGCTGTCGTCGCTCTGCAGGCCGCGTGCGGTCGGGTAACGCGCGGGGCACTCCCCACCACTTCCAAGACGTCTGGCCAGCGTGGAAGAGTAGGCCAAATATACCCACTAGATCGGGGGCTCTCTCTAGAGCGGCCTCCAGTGGATGGCCCTTCTGCCAGCAATAGTGCGAGCGGGTAATTGCAGGGCTGCGCCTTGAACTTTTGTTACCGTGGGAGCGCGTGCTTTACATTGGAGTGAGCACCTTTTAGTCCACAATGGACGCCACGGTGGCGAGATGTTAACTACCTCGCCTGTTGTACAGGAGGTCGTGGGTTCGACCCGAACCCTGACGCCTGCTGTATATTTGGAGTTTGCATTACTTTCTCTCTCTCCCCGTGGTGGCGTAGATTTTTCTCTGGGTCTTCCGCTTTTTTCCCCCCACATTGAGAATCAACATGCGTTTAGAGTATTTGGCTGCTATCAATTTCCACGACAAGCAGTGTCGTTGAGCTATCGCTGTGGGCCTTACCTGGTAAAAATGAATACTGTTCATATTTTGTGGGTGTTATAGTTGATTAACTTCTACCAATGTTTACAACGAATACTTGCAACCACCGCAGGGCCCTTGAATTGCGATGTTAATCTGAGCCATAATCTGTCATGTGAACTTGCAAAGATCACATTGTTATAATCTTCATACTGGCTAATGCATCGTTGTCGATAATCACTTAGTTTTCCACTTAGATACTATGGGCAACTGTACTTTGGATAGACTGGTTCCTGCCATATGACAGTGGAATTGCTACCACTGGCCGAGCAGGGAGATGTTTAACTTGAGACTTGGCAGCTCCTACAGTCCTGTGGAACACGTTCGCGTATTGCACCTTGGTTTGTTTCACGGTCATCGCGAACATTCGTCGCGAGTGATATCAGAACCGGTTGCTGAAATCTCCCTCCCGTTCACCAACCCACACTGTTCGCCGTCGTGGTGAAGTACGGTCAATCAACCGCGCCGTCACCGCCCACAGCAGTGGATTGTTGAACAGGCTGTAAATGATGTGTTTATTATTAATATCATGACACCATATTACATGTGCAGCACCATTTGTATGAGTAGGTCATCGTAATGCTTTTATTACAGCTCAATGTGCTAGTGGGGGAGATGGGGGGAGACAGAAACTGTGTGAACAGCGACTCGATTTCGGCGCGAGCTCGTCACGTTGTTTTAAAAACAGGCAAAACAAAATGTGCGTCTCGTTTCCAGAAGCCACACCATGAAGGACTCGAACGTGAGCGACTGTCCACAGAGTCCGTACTCACACGGTGAGTGACATATCTTCTTCTCGACAGCAGCAGCAGCAACAGCAGCAGCAGCAGCGACAGCCAGAATCACAAGTTGATTTCCCACCCAGTAAAACCCGTAGAGCTAAGAAGCTTTTTGTCAAGTCAGTGGCTCGGACCGGCAGACGACATCAACGCCATTCCGCATTTAGAGATTAAAAAAACAAAGGAACAAACGAACAAACTTGTACGTACGTATAACTTCCCTGCATACTCCTTAGTGACTTTTCTTCTTGGTTCTTTCGGTAAAGTCACGTAGAATGGAAATAATAAAATAATAAAAATAAAACATAATAAAATAATTCTCACGACGTATCGGCCACAACGCAAGCAGCCGTCCTCAGGTGAAGAACAGGTCTGTCGTTAAATCGAAATTTAGTGACTTTAATAAGACAGTCAGTTCTAATGAGGACCGAACAACTGCCACGCAGCGCAGGGGCATCCGCTCAGGGTGCTTTTGCCGCTACACATCCGATGAGCTCTAAAGCTCTTTGTCACAGATGTCCAGTAGGGGCGGGCCAGACAGTTACAACAACAAACAACACAAAAAGACGATAGGAGTGCAAAGTATAGGAAAGGTAAGCAAATCACACGCAAAAAAAAACAATTTTAAATTTCACCAGGTAAGGCCCCACTGTGCTATTAGCTTCTTTGTCAGAAGCGACCTGGCCATCACAGATGATAGCTCAACGAAGTGGCTTATCACGTGTGGAAATTTATAGCAGCCAAATACTTTAAACGCACCACGTTGATTCTAAATGCGGAGGGAAAAACCGGAGGCCCCGGAGAAAAAATCCACGTGACCACGGGGAGAGAGAGACACGCAAACTCCAAATATACAACAGGCATCAGGGTCGTGGATCGAACCCACGACTGCCTGCACATCAGGCGAGGTAGTCAACATCTCGCCACCACGGCGCCCCGATACTCTGGTGGAGGCCCCTTCTGCCAGCAGTGACTTGAGCAGGCAACATGCAGCGCTGCACCTTTATCGTTATGACATTACAGCGGGTGGGACTGCAAACGACCTCTAAACGCACGTATAGAGATATCGTATTGTGACGCTCGCGATTCAACGACGCGCGTGCCGCGAGCGTGGTGGCGGTTTCGGGGGGATCGCGTCCGAATGTCCGAACCGCGCCTCCACCAATGCCGTTTGTCCATTGTTTGTGCAGCGAGCCACGGCTGGTGGATGGGGAAGCCTCAGCCACAGCCGATGTCGCTGGCTCAGGGCACCGCAACACCTCTGGGCTGCGAGCGTCTCTCCGGCCTGCACTCCCACCGCGTGGCGCCGTACCCCAGCCGCGTGCCAACGCAGCACGGTAAGAACTTCTCTCCCTCTCTCTGTTACCGTGCCAACACAGCACGGAACGCCTCCCCTTATCTCTCAGTTACCATGCCAATGCAGCACGGTAACACCTCCCTCCCTCTCTCTGTTACCGTGCCAACACAGCACGGAACGCCTCCCCTTATCTCTCTGTTACCATGCCAATGCAGCACGGTAACACCTCCCTCCCTCTCTCTGTTACCGTGCCAATGCAGCACGGAATGCCTCCCCTTATCTCTCAGTTGCCATGCCAATGCAGCACGGTAACGCCTTCCTCTCTCTCTGTTACCGTGCCAACTCAGCATGGAAACACCCACCCCGCTCGACCTCCCTCTCTTTCTCTTTCGCGGTGTTTAGAGTCTCTTCTTTCTCCTGATTATATAATTAATCATCGTTCGTGCAAATTGTACGTATGCACGTGGATCTTCTTTCGCACCGTACGTAGCCAGCCGCGCTAATCGGAGGTGTGGGGGAAGGACAACAAACTAAACACAAAAAGCAGTTCCATAGAAATTAGTTATCAATCTAGATGCTAATTTGAAAGTGCATAG
The DNA here is from genome assembly GCF_964198595.1 of Lampetra fluviatilis. Taxonomy (NCBI): domain Eukaryota; kingdom Metazoa; phylum Chordata; class Hyperoartia; order Petromyzontiformes; family Petromyzontidae; genus Lampetra; species Lampetra fluviatilis. Next base: position 27,702,868 of record NC_136276.1, on the reverse strand, counting down.
CTCCAGTGGCTTCCTAATCCTAATATCGTAATGAAGAACGTTCCAGACGGCCGTAAAAGCACACCTGAAAGCGTGCAATGCGGTGACTACCATCTTTGTTCGATCGTGCACACACACACAGCCGCTGCTGCGAGGATGACCGGGGTTTGCGTGTTGGTTTATGCTCCTTTTCGAGATCAGCAATGCATTGTGGTCCATTCATGTCAAGCACTTTGTGTGTAATGAGTGCGACCTAATAAATTGCGTCTCCGCGAGGAACCGGCGACAAGCTGGAAGGCTGCCGAGCGATGAGCTGGTGCCAACAATTAGAACCCCTGCCTTCCCTGGCCCTTTAAAAATTTATTTTCTCAATTTAAGATTTTCACTTTTCCTGCGCACGCAGTTAGCGAAGCCCTGCCCGAATTGACTCTCACGAGAATCTGTCGCAATACGAATGATGCGCAGTACGGCCGTTTGCATTCTGTTCGCTGAGCGAGAGGTTAAGATCTTTGGAGTGGATTGAAACGTTGCGTCTGCTGAGAAACATAACTTAATAGGGCTGGGGAAAATATCGAATTGCGATTTTCTCATAGATATTGCGATTTGATTTGCGATTAAATTTTTTAAAGTCAAGCTTCAGTTCAATATTCACTGTGTAATAGATTTATAACATGTGATGGAGCATTACCACATGACACCATCAAAATATTAACTGCTCTATGTATCTTGACGTAAAGCTTTCGTGACTGCAGGAATTCCTATTCTTTGGGTCTCTCGGTAAAGTCGCGTAGATAGAAAAATAATACAAAATCATGACGTTTCGATCGCAACACAAGCAATCGTCCTCAGGTGAAAAAATATAGCAAGAGAGCTGCTGAAGCAGCAGGGTGTTATATAGGCCTGAGATGGATGCAGCCCAAGGGTAAGTGGGCGGGGTTAGAGAAGAAAGATCGAGGAAACCCCAAAGCTGTTGGGCTGGCCATTGTATTGTGAGAGATTAGCATGTCAATGTAGCCACCGCCACATCGAGGAATGCAACTCAGAGAGTCGGAAATAACTGCTAACATCGGCAGGTAGGATGGAAACATCACAGCCAGTTATGACTTAAACTGGTTAATAACGTCCTTCCAATGATTGCTCAGTTTGTACCCATCTTCTCGGTTGAAAATTTGTCTGTGTATATATATCTGGATGGCTTCATGAACGAATCTTTGTTGATAGCCAGTAGGTTTGCAGAGTACCTTCGTCTTGGCTATGTATGGCAAGGTGATGGTTTTGATTGGGTCCTCAGATGGTTCTCTCCCAGTGGTTGGGGTGATAGATGCATTCATCTTGAGGGCTTGGTGTACGTGCTCCAGTTCACTGGCTAGGTGGTGATGGTCAGAAATGCAACAAGCCCTATGGTGTAGAGTTTTGATAAGGGAATTATTCTGGGCTGGATGGTGGTGGGAGTCAGGTTTTAGATAGGCATCCGTGTGGGTGGCTTTCCAGTAGACAGAGTGTCCCAATGAGCCATCTGGTCTCTTTTCTATCTACCTGACTTTACCGACAGACCCAAAGAGTAAGAATTCCTGCAGTCACGAAAGCTTTAAGTCATGCTAATCTCTCTTTAACATGCTAATTTTCACCTGCCAGCCCTTTGATTGGTGGAAAACAAACCACCGTCGGGTTGGCTGCCCACCACTTACATTATCATTGGCTGCTGACATTTGGGCCACGCCCATTTAAAACCTTTATAAACAGTTTACCTTGGTAGCTAACCCCCCTTTTCCTGAAGACGACCACTTGTGTTGCGATCGAAATGTCGTAGTTTTTTGTTATTTCTTGTTATTTTCTTTGAACCTATCTATGTGACTTTACCGAAAGATCCAAGAATATGCTCTATATATTCTAATGCAAGGATGATAACTTAAAATATATTAATTGCTTCCAACATGTATTTATTTAAATGTTTTAATTGAAATAGAACAATCAAACATGTAACAATTGTTAAATTAAAAAAATAAAGTTTGAATAATGAAAACAATTCCAGCAAGAAAGTAGTAGGCTTTTCAAATCGCAGCCTTTGTGATTTGCTTATCGCTTTGTTTAAAATTGCGATTAATCGATTTGAAATCGATTAATCATTCAGCCCTACGTAGGCAGCTGCTGCAGTGTTAACGGCCAGTGAACTGGGCTTGCAATCTCGAGGTCGCCAGTTTCAACCCCACCTCCCAGCTCTTTCACCACCCGGCAGCATACATTTGGGCACACCACATAGTGAGTCGTCAGGAAGTGGTCAGATGTGTGGTGGGGCGAAGTGTGGGTACCGAACCGGCCGTGGGCTTCCCCTTCGCTCACCCGCACTCGACCCAGCGTGGTGAAGTATGGTCAAACAAGCCCCCATGACCAACACAAGGAGCACTTAATTCAGCAGTGGTTTGTAAAATGGCTGCAAATCATGTTGTCTCGGCCTCGCTGTGCGCTGCGTTGCACCGCTAACTGAGTAGATAACCTTGCGTCCAATAAACCCTCAGAGCCAGGGTGAACATCCGACTCCAAACGTCATTTATTGATTTTAACGAGGTAAAATTTGTGAGAAAACAGCACAGATACAGCATCTGTTAATACCCGGAAACACCAACACAATGAATGAACACCACAGCATCAGAACATTGTCTTAAATAACATGTTTCTCAACAATAGACCCTGGATGGACCAGGCCCCTACATTACCACTGAATAACTATACTAGAGCATAAGCTGCTGTGTTACATAAAGGCACATCGTGTATTCATCACACTGCACCCCAAATGTACAGTATTACACATAACACTAAATTGTGGATGAGATATTTCGTTATCCTTGCTCTCAGGATCGCAATATAGTTACTTGGGTACAAGTTTGACTCGACTTATTAAATTACAAGTAACATTCACAATAAGGAAAGTTGCAGGCTTCGTTGTTAACTAGGCCTCGTATTTATCATAACAATTTAACAGCATTATAAAGGCATTTACATCATTATAACGGTCATTCTAACATTATAACAGCATTGCCAATATTATAAGAACATAAACGAACTTACAGACAATGCTTCTTAAAGTCCCACAATGGACAATTGCGGCTGGCTTCACTGGGACGCGATGTGTGCCGCCATCTTGAATTATGTGTGTAATGGCCGATGCCCGCGTGGTTGAGCGGGAATCTTAAATCGCAACTTCCTGGTCACGTGACCAAAATTAGCATCAAAAACAGGAGATTCCTGTGTACATACGCCCCCCCCCCCCCCCATCTGCCATGAGGCAAACCCCCTGCCGTGAGGCAGAACACATGTCGTTGTTGCTGGTTATTGTTGTCCATATATATAATACATATAATACATTAAAACAATCTATTAATCCATTAATTATATGTGAAAATACCCAGAGCTTGTGCATAGGAGTGTGTGCGGGGTCTGGTTGTAAGTGTGTGTGTGCACGTGTAAGTGTGTGTTTGTGCACGTGTAAGTGTGTGCACGTGTAAGTGTGTGTGTGTGTGCACGTGTAAGTATGTGTGTAAGTGTGTGTGTGTGTAAGTGCTGCTTACGATCATTAAGGACCTTCATGATGGTGAGCGGGCCCGGGTTAAACTACGTGGCCGGGAGTCAGAGCCTTTCCCTGTACACCTTAGGGTGTGACAGGGATGTCCTCTGGCTCCCACATTATTTAACATCTATTTTGACCACGTAGTTCGTGAAGCCTTCAATAGCTGTACTGGTGGAATCTCCGCACGAAGCTTCAAGTCTTCTCGGCCACAGTCATTCCCTCCTTCTCTATGCTTGCGAAACGTGGACCCCCCTAATGGAGCATCTTTGCCGGTTGGAAACATTTAGGCTGGCCTGCCTACAAACCAACCTGGGTTTAACCAGGCTGGCTTGTGTGAGGAGCTTACAAATCCTTGAAAGATCTGGGCAAAGTCCCATCGGTGAGCTCCTCCGGCAGGCAAGGCTGCGTTGGCTGGGTCATGTAGCCCGCATGCCCAGCCACCGCATGCCGAAACAGCTCTTGTTCTGCCGGATCGAGGGGGCTAAACGGGCGTGGCACAGGCTAGAGAAGAGATGGAATGATGTGGTACAGGAGGACGTGGAGCTGAGTGGACTTGCCGATGACTGGTACCAGCGGTGTCAAGATCGGCCTCTGTGGAGGAGGCTCGTGAAGGACGCTACTGGGCAGTTGGAGGCAGTCGCCCTCCAGCAACAACGGAGGGCGGAGGAGCGACGCTCACAACAACGAGCGGAGCGCCGGGTGGCTAAAGCACAGCAAGTTGGCACAGTAGGGGGCACAGGTGGTGCATCAGCCAGTCATCTTGGTCATCTCGGTCAGTCGACCCGTGGCACCTGGGTCTGCCCCGTGACCTCCTGCCAGCAGGCGTTCGACACTTCACGTGGCCTCAAGGTGCACTTGGCCTGGCACAAGCGTCGTGGTGACGTCACAGCCACTTAGTGGCGAATGGCGGTTGTTGTTGTGTGCACGTGTGTGTGTGTGCACGTGTAAGTGTGTGTGTGCACGTGTAAGTGTGTGTGTGTGCACGTGTAAGTGTGTGTGTGTGTGCACGTGTAAGTGTGTGTGCACGTGTTCTCTCTCACCACCAGCACTGCACCACGGCTCCGCGATGCTCGGCGAGGACGAGAGCTGGGCCGGCCTGCAGGCACCCAACGCCATCGCACACTCGCACAGGTACGCAGCGCCAGCCCACTCCACCACCACCACCACAGTCAGCAGCAGTAGCAGCATTGCCAGCCCACTCCACCACCACAGTCAGCAGCAGTAGCAGCAGCGCCAGCGGCACTAGCTGCAGCAGCAGTGCTACCGCCATCATCACCACCAAAGTCACCACCACCACAGTCACCACCAGCAGCAGTGCTACCACTATCACCACCACAGTCACCACCACCACAGTCACCACCACCACAGTCACCACCACCAGCAGTGCTAACGGCAGCAGCACCGCCACCACCAAAAGACAAAGATCCCCCGTGTAGCCTTAATAGACTATTGGGGCAAGTGCTGTTAGCGAGCACCTATGAAGGCCGGCACGGCACACGAGGGAGTGGGTGGCCAGCACCACGCCCGACCGCCTTTGTTTCCCCATTGGTGATATTTACACACCGCATCAGGTACTCATTTGAGGCTGAGTCGACCTAAGAGATGCCTAGAACCGATTCAGATCATCGTCACTGGTGCTGGCCATGAGCAGGAATCTAACTCGGGTCACCGGGTTCGTAGCGGCTACACCACCGCTCTCCACACGAACACCACCACCATCACTGCCACCATCAACACCCCTGTGATACTGTAAACCATGATTCTGTCTACGTCTGTCGTTGTATTTCTCTCCATCTCTGTGCCTTCTCCATCACATTGCTCTTCTCGGCATTCGAACCCGTAGCTCAGAGTTCGTCTGAGATTGCCTGCAATTCGTTTTTTTCCGTCTCTCTCTCTCTCTCTGGCTGCGTCGAAGTTGCAACTCATCTCGCAGCGCTCTCTTGACGAGAGAGAGAGACGTCTCTGACAGTGCAGTGCTTCTCGTTGGCAATGAAGTCAATCTCGTATTCAGTATTCACATTTGGACTCCTCTACCACGTTGATCTATAGACTCCATGTACATATTTATTTTGGAAAGGCTGTCACGTTCATACCTTTGGTGTCTGCGAACTTTAATTGATGTTCGCTTACCTCTCTCTCTCTCTCTCTTATTCCTCACCCCAATGCCACACTCACCAATCACCGTGTGTCGACGTGCCGGACGGATGACTGCCATCACACGACGGTGGTGAATGGCCATGACTTGGCGGAGGCCTTCGTCCAGAATCGGATTCATCACGACTGCTACTGCTGCTGCTGATGATGATCTCAGTGTGCTGACACCTTGCGTCTCTCCCCCCTCTCCCTGGCCGTGTGCGTGCGCCCACCCCCCGTGCAGCCAGTACCCCAGCCTGTGGTCCGTGAGCAACAGCAGCCTCTCCCCGGCGCAACAGCAGGCCGGCCCCACCGCAGGCCTCCCCGTGCCGTTCTTCCGCGGCGGCGGCGGCGGCGCCTCCTCCTCCTCCCCGTACGGGCAGAGTCACGGCGGGGGCCCCCCTGCCGTGTCGCCCTACGACAGCCTCGGCGGCCACCACCACCACCACGGCTCCGAGCTGACGGGAACCGGCCACCCCCTCTCCTCCTGCTCCGCCGTCATCCCCGTCTCGTCGGGCCCCGCAGACTCGCTGTACGATCAGACGGCCCCCTTCACCTGGGCCATGCTGGCCACGCAGGGGATGTAGCGGCCGTGGCGTGCGGGGCGGAGCGATGCGATGGCGCGGCGGGGTGGGGGGAGATGAGGTCGCGGGCGCCCTCCGATCGTCGCCGGGAGTCGTCGGAGTTCTTCCGCCCGAGGGAGCGGCGAGGCGGCGCCGTGGACGCAAGCGGTGAAGGTGAAGGGGGCAAAAGAGGCCGAGTGGGCGATCGCGGACGAGGAGCAGCGCACGGCCCAACCGGGGTTGTTGGGGGTGTTGGGGGAGCACTCTCCCCGACCGCACGAGCGGAACAAACACTCGGCCTGCCCTTAGACCGAAGCAAACTCGCCATGCCAGATCTCAGCATCAGCACCGAGAGCTGGACACGTGAGCAAACTCCGGCCCTGCTCCGACCAGACCGTGGCCAGCGGCCCCAACGCTGGCCGCGCCACTAGAGCCAGCCGGGGCCTCGACCCCGCGCTGACCCCCGGTCCGTGACCCTCACTCGCCCTGGCGCTTGAGCCAGCGGCTCCTGGTCACCGTTTGTTGTTGCGTTTCCACTTCGCGGGGAGTGGCCGCGCCGCGCCTTCCCGCCGACGGTCCGTAGCCAGCGGCGGGAATTTCACACCCGGCAGCATTTGGCGGTGGATATTTTTTCTTTTGGGTCGATCGATGAAACTTTTTCTTTTTAGGCCGCTGAACTAGTGATGAACGGGGCCGGTGAAGTTGAAATTAAACGTTTGACGCTCCGTGTCGTACTTAATTTGAGATATGTGTATTAAAAAAGAAATGTGTGTTACGTGAGAGAGTAACCCTGCCACGGGTGAGGAATGGGGGTGGCCTTCGTTTTTCCATCGGTGGCCCTGTGCCAGTGCTAAAAATGCCACATTCCCATGGTGGTGGGAGCCAGTCTCTCCATAGGACAAGTTTTCAGAAAAATAACGGTGCTCATTTTATCGACCCCTAAGGGGTGATGGGCTCATGTGTCACCACACCAGGGATTTCAAACTGACAACGTCCTGCCAGACGGATCAGAACCACGCCTTACAAGTTTACGCAACAAACATCACGTGTTTGCGCATATACTCACAGTGCTGCAATGTCACCTGATTGCCTGATTACCGTTATAAATAATTTATTTAAAAATAAACACATGTCAGGGTGGTTTGTGGTGGCCAGGAGGGTGCATGACAGTCGTGGATTACACTGGTCAACAAAAAAAACATGTTTTTCTGGCCTGGACTTTAGCAGCTGTTTTAGACTAATTTCAGGGTGCTGATTCCAAATCTGATCTCAGATTTGCTCTATCACATCATTTTTATGCTATCGGCATACCCCATTTTCATTGATTTTACCCAAAATTAACTCTGTCACTTATGATTGCAAGTTGTTGCGAGTCAGTGACTGCTTTAGTGTTATAAATATGGTGCTGTATTTTTAGGATAGTGTGTTTATAATATCATTTTATGTAGATAGCCACATTTATTTAATATTTTTCTTCTGCTATTTTATTGAAAATGCAATATTTGATATCTCAAAACCCTGATGTGATAGACAAAAACTGATGCCAGATGTGGAATCAGCACCTCAAAATTACCTTAAAATCGTTGGAATGCCTTATGCCAGAAAAAGTGTGTTGGCCAGTGTTATTCACCATGATAGTCTTCTTGAGTGAAGTCAACCTCCTCGTGTGCCTGGAGTTTCTCCTGTCTTCTCCGGTTTCCTTTCCACATGAAGCCAAAATGTTTTTTCGTATTTTTTTTTACCAGGTAAGGCCCACTGAACTTTATAGCTCTTTGTGTCAGCAGCGACCTCGCTATCACAAATGATAGCTCAACGCAGTGGCTCATCATCGCGTCGGAATCTAACGCAGCCAAATACTCCGAACGCACGTTGATTCTGAATGTGGAGGAGAAATTCGGAGGGCCATGAAGAAAAATACACGCGACCACGGGGAGAGAAGCACGCAAACTACAAATATACAGCAGCAGGCGTCAATGCTCATTCAGCGGAATTGACCAGACTTCGCAATGCAGCAGCGCCCTTCTGAAAGTGAGTCTGAAGACTCCAAATGGATTTCCTGGATAAAGGGCATTAATATTTTTGTTCTGAATTATTATTTAATTTCATCTTAGAAATGATCGACTATCACGTGGCTTTGTGTCGCCACTTATCAACTCTTGCTGCCTGCCGTCTGCTGCTGCTGTCCACGGATGTACTGCCACCAAAGTTCTCCTTTGCCACTTTCATTTATTTTTGGGGTTTTTTTTTTACCTTTTGCAAATTGTACGAAGTGTGATCTCAAAAAAAGCATAATCTGGTGTATGCTAAGTGATGGTGTAATCTTAAGACACATCGCAAATGTATTCGTAATATTTGATGACAGGTTATCTGACGATGGCAATGCGAAACAGCAGCACACGATTGGCCTAACATCGCGTACAGGATTCTCACTGAGAACTCTTGGACTCTGGCGAGGCACTGCTGCTGATGTAATAGTTCCAGTTTGTTAATTGTAATAATTACTCGTGCAACCTACGAGAGGAATGATGCTCCACTCCACTCCCCAAGAGGTGTGTGTTGATAATCTGTGCAAATACGTCTCTTTTTTTAAAGAAGAATATATTTTGTAAATGGTTTCCAAAATGACTTTGTTATTGTTGTTGTTGTTTCGAATAGTCTGAGCGGTAGTCACCACACCAACAGACACACACATTAAAGCTGTAAGATGTGTTTCGAATTGCAATATTGACTTGTAATGTGAAAGTTATTGTCGCTGCGTTTAATTTAAATAAAATGGATGAATTTGGTTTATTGTTTAAAAGATGCATATATTTACTGTGCGATTTTCGGTATGTCCTATAGTTAGCGGGTACTATATTTCATTTTCGTAAGATAAAGATCCCCACTCATCAAAGTTGGCCTTACAAGTGCCTCGCTACATATGTCCCCCCAGAATCGACGATGATGTTCGCGCACGGCACGGGGTACACAATTCAGTCTTAAGTCAAACGAGGGGAGGGCCACCTTAGGTTTTTGCAATTTAGGTACAACAACTTGCCACTGCGATTGTGAACAAGTGGTAATCGTCAAACATGGCTCCCTATCCGGTGGCGAGATGTTAACTACCTCACCTGGTATACAGGAGGTTGTGGGTTTTATCCAGACCCTTAACGCCTGCTGTGTATATTTGGAGTTTGCATGTCCACCCGGTGGTCGTGTGGATTCATTTCCGTGTCCTCCGGTTTTTCCCTCCACATTTAGAATCAACGTGCGTTCAAGAGTATTTGGCTCCTATAAATGTCCACATGATGATGAGCCACTTCGTTGAACTATCATTTGTGGCCAGGTCGCTTCTGAAAAATAGGCTATATAGCTGAGTGAGCCTTAGCTGGAAAAAAATAAAATGGTACAACGTTGTTGGTGCGATTCTATTGCTGACTGCTTGGATTTTGGGGCCTTTTGCTATCCGTGTGTTCAGTGTTAAAACCCAAAAAGTACTTTACAAAAGCCAGTAAAGCCAGAATTACGAGAAGTGAGGTTAGCGCCCCACGAAAATTCTCCTGGGAGGTTTGCTAAATTCACCTCTGCGTCCCTCCTGTGAACGAGGAGAGAGAGAGAGAGACAACGACAAAAGAGTCGCGATGAATCTTAACGGGTTAACGGACATCGCCGCGATCGTTTATGGAGCTTCGTTCACACACCACACACACACAAGGCCCTCCACAGCCACAACCCGCAATAAATACATGGAAGTGCCAGCGATGATTGGCACGCAAGCTGTGTTTGCGCTCACTGGCAGTCACGTTTCGCCTGCCTCGCAGAGAATGTCCTCAATGGCCTCAGTGTGTCCTGCACCACTGAGAACAAACATGCCCCAGCCACACACACACACATCACTGTCCCAATTCACTTCCAATTTCGCACCCGAGTGTAACATACTTATCTGTTTAAAACTGAAAAAGCAATCTCTTTTCGGGGGGGGGGAGGGGGTGAGAGGAGGACGGGGGGGGGGCTCACAAAATACCAAGACTGTGACCAACGCCCTGCGTTGAATTCTCAACAGTGGACGGGACAGCCGCATCCAGGTGCAGTGGGAGTCATGCGACTGGAGTGACGTGGAGGTTGGGTTGGTGGGTCACGCATAGATGCGAGGTGTCGTTAACATCGTGCCACGGTGGCTAGGAGATGTTAACTAGCTCGCCTGCTATACAGGAGGTCGTGGGTTCGATCCCGACCCTGACGCCTGCTGTATATTTGGTGTTTGCGTGTCTCTCTCTCTCTCTCTTCCCATGGTCGCGTGGATTTTTCTCCGGGTCCTCCGGTTTTGCCCCCCACATTCAGAATCATTCGTTTAGAGTATTTGGCTGCTATAAATGTCCACGTGATAAGCCACTTCGTTGGGACATCATTTGTGATAGCCACGTCGCTTCTGAAAGAGAGCCATACAGCTCAGTGGGCCTTACCTGCTAAAATACAATTTTAAAAAGTTTAGTTTTTAGGTTTTAGAGAGCCGTGACCGTAGAGGGCCCATCCCTTCGGCAGCTGACGCGGTCAGACGCCGTGGTGCGCACCGCTTGAACCAACGCTTTGGAGACCAGGGTCGGTGGATAACACCGATTTGTGAAACTCCTAAACCAAATGCGCCGCGAGGTGGCCAGGAGATGACGGCATATCAAAGAGGGTTCACGGACCCATGCGTGTGGATCTCGGATTGTTATCGCCCTATGAGTAGTATTGGGTTTTCCCTGGGTGCTCTAGATTTCTCCCACATCAGCGGCGGTCAGCTGGCGTCTCCCCGAGCAGCTCTTTAATCCACCACGTGCGGCTCCGTCGAAGGGGCATAAGGTAGAACGTACTATCACAATAATGAATGTCTCCCGTGCTGTGCCGAAAACTATCACAATATACACTTTGAGATATATATACTTGGCTCTTTGCAGAACTCACGGGAACTATTGTGCTCTTGGTTTCTTCCAGGTTGGCCACCCCCTGTGACCGACATGGAAAGCACTCCCGAATTTAATTAGCCAAACATCACAATGAACGATTAACACTACCGCTGCGTTAAGTACACTGATACGACGCGCCGTCTGCTTCACGGTGGACGTTAAAAGATCCGGTGGCGTCAGTCGCAAGAGGAGGCCATTGTGTGCCGGCTGGTCAAAATTGGCTACATTTGAAAAAAATATACCCGCATATTACTTAATTGGAATGTATGCCGTAATTAGTTCCCCCTACTGGGAAAAAAATCTTTGGCAGGACCTTCCTGAAAAATAATCTTGAGATTCACTGAATCTCAAAGAATCTTGATATTCAGTGAGTATTTTCTGAATGAACGTTGAATATATACAATTTGAGAAGTTTTTATTTAAAGCTTTCGTGACTGCAGGGATTCATATTCTTGGTTCTTTCGGTAAAGTCACGTAGAAGGGAAAAAATAAAATAATAGAAATATAAAACAATATTATTATTAGTATTATTTTATTATTTCCGTTCTACGTGAATTTACCGAAATAACCAAGAATATAATTTGAGAAGTGTTGACATCTTAAGCTTGAGATTAATCTCGTGTCCATTTGATAACATTTCCGAGTACGATATTTGTCAGGTATAAACTTATTATTATTATAACAGAGGTGTAAAAGTGAACACCGCCCGTTGTCACAATTAAACATTTGATTCAAGAATAATTTCCTTATCATGCGAGTGAACGTTGCGGCCTCTAGTGGCTGCAGGGATGACATGAACCTATTATGTATAACATGATACAAATATTATTTGTTTCTTTCGGTTAAGTCACGTCTAAAGATAAAATAATAAATTAAATTAAATAATAGAATACGACGTTTCGATTGCAACACAAGCAATCATCATCAGGTATAATGAAATAGCGACATAAAATCTAACCAGAAAACTATAGACAGACATATTAGCAGACAGATATCACCAAGATACATAGCGAGAGCAACACAGGTAACAGAGAGGGGGTGATCGTCTCTGTGGGGTGGCCTTAAATAGACAGAGGGGGGGGCGGAGGCAGAGAGAGGGAGGAGGGTTAGAGAAACAAATAATAATTCCTGCAGTCACGAAAGTTCTAAAATTAAGAATGATACAAATATACATTAAAAAACCTGTTTCTTACACGCTTACTTTGACCTTTGTATCGTGGACTAAAACACAAGTGTTCATTGATGAGTCGATGCATCGGTAACACCTGTCGTATTATCGAGTTGACGACAAATTTTAGTTCACCGATGGGGTTTACACCACTTCCCTCTGCTCCGACCAGTACGGTTGGCTCCGCACGGTGCGAAATAAGTTCAACGTTCATATGGGGCCGTCCATAAATGACGTCACGCACCTGGGGGGGGGGGTGTCAGATTTTTGTGACGATGTGTGACGAGGGGGGGTGGGTGAGAATGGTGACGTCACATCAAAATGCGCAACTCTAAATAAAGATTGAGTTGTTATAACAACACTCCTACAACATCAGAGTGCAGCGCCACATTAAATACGCACTACAATGACAATAGTTTAAAGCGATTTGGAGCATGTTTTATTTTCAAAATGGAAATATGGTTATGGGGGGGGAGGGCAGAGCTTTGTGACGTCATATTTGAGGGGGGGGGGTCTGACTTTTTGTGACGCCGTGTGACGAGAGGGGGGGGGGTCAAAAATCGTCCAAAATCGCGTGACGTCATTTATGGACGACCTCTATATGCTCACAACGCAGCTCCGCAGCAGCCTATAGCATATGTTATGCACGGCGGGAGTGATGGTAGTCAAGCGCTGTCCAGGCTTGACCCGCCTAAGCTGTGTGAGGTCTGATGGAGGTGGCAGTCCGTGGCAATGTTTTGCAGGTTCATTGATTGTGGAGCGCCGCCTTGCGTCCGAGGCAAATCAGAAGCCACATTCATCACGTGTAGTGCGGGGGCAAGCGCGGCTTAGGCCAAGCGGATGTGTATATACTTGTGCGTGTTTTATTGGGCGATGAGAGCGTATGTGGCTTTAAAAGGGAACGTATGTATAATATGCGACGCTTTTCGACAATGGCACTTCTTCATAGCACATCAAAACAAGAAGATACGAGCGCATTTTGACATGTTAAGCTTGAGATTCATCTCGTGTACATTTGAGATTGCGCGGTACAACGTGTGTCAGGACTCATCCTATAATAGTTATCGAGGTACTCTTAGGTTTTTTTCGGTAAAATCACGTAGGTAAAAAATAAAATAGAAATAAAATAATAAATCACACAATATTTATATTATAATTGTTATTTTTTATTTTTACCTACGTGACTTTACCGAAAAAAACCTAAGAGTATGAATCCTTGCAGTCACGAAAGCTTCAAATCTAGAAGTTATAAAAATGCTAAAGTTAATTCGACCCAGGTAAAGCCCATTGCAGCTATGAGCCCTTGTGGCTAAGATCATCATCATCATCACAAGTAGCGGCCAAATCATCTGAGCGCACGTTGGTCAGTGTCGAGAGAGGGGGGGGGGCAAAACCGGAGGAAGCCGGAGAACGATGCACGCGACCACCACGTGGAAGAGAGAACACGCGGACTCTGAATCAATATCAGCAGGCGTCGTCAAAGATCCGAGATCGAACCCACGAACCTCTTGCGTGCCAGGCGAGGGAGGTTACAATCCCTTCGAAACCGTGGCACATGCTGGTGTGGCCAGCATCACGCACCACCAGCCGCGAAGCGTTTGTCTCCCCGCTGCTAACCGCACGAGGTGTACATTTTAGGCTCAGTCTACTGAGGAGATGTCGATACCCTGTCTGAGAGACGTATCTAGACACTTTGAAATAACAATAATAATAAAACACGCAGTGTTTTTCTTCCCGGGCAATATTAATCAACACGCACGGTGCGAAAGAAGTTCAACATACAGTAACAACACCAGGACGGAACGGGGTGCGGATCCGTCACTGCTGTTCCTCCTTTGGCTCCCATTCCGTTACCAGTCTCACCTATGGGCCAGAATCCTTTTGATCCTTGAGCGAAGATGTGTCCCTTCAAAGCCCACGAACGTGTGTCGGCGGTCAGTGACGTTTTTGATTTGATATTTGGTCTCTAACCAACGTGTCGCGACCTCTCCCGTTGTTTCTGAATGCAATTCCTAGCACGCCCCTCTCCATGCTACTCTGGCCCCTCGCCCTTTCAATGTGGAGAGAACAACCAGTGTCGCTTTGTGGGACATCAACAGTGCTCAAACCTATGTGCGGACTGGCCCCCGCCACAGCAACGTGGAATTTCCACCGCAAGAGATGAGAACAAACCGATAGGGCTCGTCAATAGATGGCGCTCAAACACCGGTATCAGTGAGCGCGTGTGTCAGCACTTCCACGCGCGATTCGGAGTGGAACATTTCCCCAGCGCATAATTTCAGCAGCGTTGATTCAAGACGGGCAAACTCTTGAGCGATTTCCATACTCAATAGTGTCATCAGCAGTCAAGCCTGCTCGAGCCAATGCTGCCTTTTACGTGACATCTTCGCTGGGCCTACCGTTTTATACAACTTGGTGTTTACACTATGAGACCTCCTTTACCAGTGGCAAAATATAGTGATAGGTTTTTAACCTTTCAACTGGTACAAAAACTGACACCTTTATACAAGGCATCATGTTTGCCTTTTGGCGTCATCTGGTCCAACACCAATGGAGACTAGGCTCTAAGAAAAGCTGTCTCGGGTGTGGACAAATCAACTTCAAGGACAGTGCATATCATTATCAGAGTCGTTTCTTTTTGTTTGCATTTTGACTGCTTGTGTTGTGGTTATTGCAAACATGATGCCTTGTATAAAGGTGTCAGTTTTTGTACCAGTTGAAAGGGTAAAAACCTACTACTATATTTTGGTGTTTGTTGCAGTCTCTTGTCCAACTCGGCTCTTTTAGTGCACGTGTCATGTTCATCTCATGCGTGACGCAGTGGCTCACAATCCAGTTAAAGCTGGCATCAGTGAGTGAGTAGGAAATGATATCTCAAGCAAGCCTGTTGAAGTATGGTCAAACAGACCCCATGTCTTACACGGCGCGGAAATGTTCTCACCCAGCTATGGATTAATAGCAACGTTAATTTTAATTGCGCCATTCATGCACATTGCGTCGAAAAACACGCTGTAGGTTATACGTTATTTTAGTCACTATGAAATGTACACAAATCTTAAAAGGAAATGCTCCGTTGTTGTCATTCACGCCGCCGAGTAAGCGATCTGGAGCAGGATCGTCTGACACTTGGAATGGCCCCATGCAGAGGCAGCCTGTCCATTCAGACGAACTCGGCGGTCGCCTCGGGCGCCAAGTTAAGTGGGGTGGCAAATTCGACGAAAAAAAAGACAAAAAATAAAAATTAAACGACGAAGATGTCATTATTTAAATTCCCGTTGCGCGTACAGAGGGAATGTGAATTGTAATAAATTTCTCAAAATTTCTGAGAATGTATTAACGTAAAATATTTTATTTACCGCAAAAATAAATACCGTGAATCGGACTGAAATATCGTCTCGCTGTCGTGTACAAATCAATTCTTAAAATGTCGTTTTATCTGATCTCAGAAACACTGCATGCTTGGACAGACGGACGGACAAACCAAATAACGATGCCTCCGTTGAAAAAATAAAAATACGCTTAAAAAAACATTAAGTGGAAAATAGCGGCAATTTTTTGTTTCCCACTTTACCATAAACCCCAGCCTCGATCTTCCCTCGGGGTTTGGCTTGTGGCGGCGTCGATTGCACGGCTCGTCGAAGGGCGCCAGACGATGGCGGTTGGCCTCGTGCCGCCCCTGGCCCCGTGGAGTTATTTCCAACGGACGACTTTTTAAAGATGGGGCAAGAGTGGTGGAGAATTCTAGTGCTGAGTTGATGTTTTTTTTAACTTAAATTCTTGTATTTACGTGAAAAATCAGGACACTTTCTTAATGAGTTTGTGACTGATGAGAGGAGAAGGGGAGCCATGGGGGGGGGCATCATTTGCTTCACTTTATTGCGTACATTTTAAATAATAACACAAGTGAGTGACACTGCAGGTCGCATTCAATACGCCACCCCACGGGCTGCATTTCTCCCGCAGGCCAAAGCTTGAAACGGGGCCATGCTCTGCACAAGAGCAGCTGTGTGGTCAAGACGTTGTGATAGATTTGGCCAAGGTTGTTGACAGAATTATGGTCAGACACTCGATTACGAACGGCATATTGAATATCACCGGAGGGTGCTCTTCCTGAATAAATAATGCATAAAGTGCCCCTTTGAGTGATTGCAAGTTAAACATTGTGGTTAAACAGGGAATTTGCGATTCAGCGTACACGCCGCAGATGGGGGGGGGGTGTGTTCTGAGTTTTTAAATCGCTCTGCGCTCATCGGGCCCGCAGGGCACAATCGTGTTGCGATCGTGATTTAAAATAATTGCCAGTTGGTTTGCTCGGAACGGAAAGAAATCTTTATTTCTTGAAACATCATTAGCGAATCGTAATAAATGCCTTTGGGTTAGATCGCGTAAATATAAATGTGTCATATATGACGGAGACTTGTGTTGCCTCCGAAACGTCGTGAATTTTATTTTGTTTTGTTTTATTTTACTTTCATTAATTTTAATGTTTTTACCTACGTGACTTTACCGAAAAAACCTGAGAATATGAATCATTGCAGTCACGAAAGCTTCAAATCTAGAATTATAAATGTGTCGTTAACCCACCACCACCCGACACGGCCAATTGGCTAAGGTTTGTCACGTAAAACAAAACGTGGCAATTAGTTGACTACTTCAGCACACCGATGTGTTGGCGAGTAAACCCGCACCATTTGTCAATGTGTAGGGTGGTGGTCGGGTAACGACACATTGTTTCGCGAAAGCCCACGTGTTACACCATTGGCTAAGCCAGTCGAGTCGTACCGCAAATTGTGATTTTTCAAGAGGTTGTTGGTTGGCTCAGAGAGGTTCGTAACGGCCATGCCAGGATCGTGGAAGCCATCCAGAACCCCTGAGCTTCTGGATTCGCATGCAGGGAGCCGGGTTCGAGACTGGTCGCGGGCGAGGTGTGGGAATGCTCTCCCCATCTCCGCATTGATTCCATGCCTCGTCGCAAATTTGGGGTTACCATTCAATTGAATAATTATCGATTCATCTTCTTGGTTCTTTCGGTAAAGTCACGTAGAAGGGAAGTAATAAAATAATAAAAATAAACATAATAAAATCATTCTCACGACGTTTCGGCCACAACGCAAGCAGCCGTCCTCAGGTGAAGACCAGGTCTGTCGGGGAGACAGCGTCAGACGGGGAGACGGCTGCTTGCGTTGTGGCCGAAACGTCGTGAGAATTATTTCATTATGTTTTATTTTTATTATTGTATTACTTCCCTTCTACGTGACTTTACCGAAAGAACCAAGAAGATGAATCCCTGCAGTCACGAAAGCTTTAAATCGAAATTTAATTATCGATTCTTTAGTTTAATTTCTAAAACGCGACTCACACCTCTCACGTCTGATTTGTCCACCGTTCGTTTGCTCCTCCAGCTGAAATTGCACACCGTGAACAATGCAACCTGCCACGTCCTCTGTTTGAAGGGTTCACAGTCGATTCTCACTCATGGGCGATATAAACAAGTTCAATTGAAGACGGCGCTCCATTGCCCTCTCAGGGCCAGCATTAGGGGATGAGCGGGGCTAAGTCTTGTGTCAAAGAGAGGTCGTGCCGGTGCTCACGGCAATCTTGAATTGAAATGAAGCCCCGTGAAATCGCGTGAATGGCTGTAAGGATCATTGTACGTGAGGGGCTTCCTTTATTTTATATCTACAAAAAATGTAATGATGTACTGTGCTGTACAGCAAAACATGGGGGGGGGGGGAGGACGAGGCGAGAACAGGAAGATGGGCTCTACAGCCTGGTCCAGATGTCTTATGACCCCACTTTAACTCTCTAAAACGTAATATTTTGAAAGTAAAGGTTTGTTTAAAAAAAACGAACGTGCAAAGGAAATTCTTTTTTAGGGGTCAATTCATTAGGGGTCACAAGACATCTGGACTACCGTGTACAGTGATTTATCCCTATAAACCTTGTCAACAATGACCATTACTAATGACTATTGTTCGCGCAGAGGCCTCACAAACCCCGGTCTCTGTGGCCCTCCACCAGTCGTGATGCAACTTCGTTCTATTCTGCCGACAGTGCTCGTTGTTGAAATTGACGAATGCATCGACGCGCTGGGTTAGCCGGGATTGCTGCGAGCGTGCAGATTGCATCGGAGGAAGTTTTACAGCTCCTGTTCACGGGAGGCATAGGTGATTGTTCTTCCCGATGCTCAGACTGGTGGTCTCTGGCAAGGGGGCCGTCCATAAATGACGTCACGCGATTTTGGACGGTTTTTTTACCCTTCCCCCCCTTCGTCACACGGCGTCACAAAAGTCAGAGCCTCCCTCAAATATGACGTTACAAAGCTCTGCCCCCCCCCCCCCAAAAAAAAAACATGCTTCACTATTGTCATTGTAGTGCGTATTTAATGTGGCGCTGCACTCTGATGTTGTAGGAGAAAACATTTATTAAAAAGTATTTAAATAAGTAGAACGTGTTGTCTATATCTATTTAAAGTTGCGCATTTTGATGTGACGTCACATTTCTCACCCCCTCCCCCCCCTTCGTCACACATCGTCACAAATGTCTGACCCCCCCCCCCCCCTAGGTGCGTGATGTCATTTACGGACGGCCCCCAAGGGAATATGGGATTTTTTTTGACCGCTCGCTCCAGACGATACCAGTGGAGGTGATGACTGCCTTCTGCTCATTTTACCACGACGATACTTGCGTTCTTGACTTCTGCACCGATGCACGATACTTGCAAATGCGCATACAGGAACTCCTCTACTTACGAACGAGTTCGGTTCCAGAGGTCTGTTCGTAAGTCGATTTGTTCGTAAGTCCATCGATTCCAAACATGATGTACGGCATGTACACTCAACACTGGAAATGGCTTTAAGAGTTGTATAATCTCCTGTAGATGTAGATGCCACTGGTTCTTCTCGTTCTGTAGATGCAGATGCCACTCCCGCCATCTATTGCGTGGTGGTTGAACTTACGAATCTTGGTCTGAACAGGCAACTGGACATACAGACAGGCTTGTTCGAATCTCTGAAAGTTCGTGAGTCGAATGTTCCTTCCCCCCCTGCACCTCCGATTAGCACGGTCGGCTACGTACGGCGCGAAAGAAGCTCAACCGTACTCGTGTACACATACAAGTTCTAAAATTAAGATTACACATACACGTTCGTCTCATCACCAGACTTGACAACAGTGACAACGACAGCATCGAGCAGAAGGACTTGCGGTGACATCGGCGACATTAGCTGTGATGATGACCTCTGCACCTTGACGCAGTATAGACTCACAACACAGCAAATATATCAGACGACGTTTCGGTGCAATGGCCCCTTCTTCATAGCACATTTTAAACAAATATATAAAAATTTGGCACGTGACTATTCATCACCGAATGATCCCAAGAATTGTCACAATTCAGCGTCGTGATTAGTTAGAAAGGCTTATTTCATTTTCACGACCGTCTCGTTTGTATTGTTGATGGGGTTTTTTTGCGTCTTGTTTCTACAGTTTTTGTTCACTCATTTAGCGTACGTGTAACATACGCGTATTGTGTGCATAATTGTGTAGAGGAGTAAAATGGAAAGCACCTCTAC
Organism: Lampetra fluviatilis; assembly: GCF_964198595.1. Classification (NCBI taxonomy): domain Eukaryota; kingdom Metazoa; phylum Chordata; class Hyperoartia; order Petromyzontiformes; family Petromyzontidae; genus Lampetra; species Lampetra fluviatilis. The sequence continues at coordinate 27,682,958 of NC_136276.1, read as the reverse complement.
GGCTACCACCGGCTTCTCCCCAGACTCCCTATTCGATCCCACTCTCTACCCCTGGTTCCCTCTTCACCCTTCTTACTTTACCCGTTACCACAGTGACCCCGCTTACGTCACGGGGTATCCCTTAAATACCCTAGGAGACGTGACGTCATCGCACTGAACGGTACACGTGACGTCACGTCCCCATTTTACTCCTCTACAATTGTATACACGTTGTAAACAACACTCGCCATTTGATGCTACGCAGGACCTACCAACACGCCAACACCGCTTCGCAGGGGGGGGGGGGACCTTGCTGGGCACTATTCACCAATTGCACGAGCACACGCGAAGACTATTTCGTGCGCATTGTACGAAATCGGGTCCACCAACAGAGATTAAGCATCGCACCATTGTTCATGTTGAGCAAAGGGACACATTGACTGTGAAACCACCTTGAGGCTCTTGAAATTTTACACGGCTTTGATGATTTTTTTTTTTTACCGGGATCCCAAACCCATTGTGTGCGCTGCGGATAGAACCTCGGTGGCAGCCAGGGGAGAAACTTGAGGTTGATGAGGTGATTTAAAGCTTTCGTGACTGCAGGGATTCATCTTCTTGGTTCTTTCGGTAAAGTCACGTAGAAGGGAAATAATAAAATAATAAAAATAAAACATAATAAAATAATTCTCACGACGTTTCGGCCACAACGCAAGCTGCTGTCTTTCCGACAGACCTGTTCTTCACCTGAGGACGGCTGCTTGCGTTGTGGCCGAAAAGTCGTGAGAATTATTTTATTGTTTTGTTTTTATTATTTTATTATTTCCCTTCTACGTGACTTTACCGAAAGAACCAAGAAGATGATGTACTCTTGTGAACCAGCGCTTTGGATGCAATGTGAGGTGGGCGGCCAGGAGGTGACATCGCAAGAAGTGAGTTCATGAAACCATCCGTGCGGACATTTGAGCGCACGCATCTAGGGGGGGGGGGGGGGGGTCAGACATTTGTGACGATGTGTGATGAGGGGGGGGGGGTTGAGAAATGTGACGTCACATCAAAATGCGCAACTTTAAATAAATATAGACAACACGTTCTACTTAATTAAATATACTTTTTAATAAATGTTTACTCCTACAACATCAGAGTGCAGCACCACATTAAATACGCACTACAATGACAATAGTTTAAAGCGATTTGAAGCATGTTTTATTTTGGGGGGGGGGGCAGAGTTTTGTGACGTCATATTTGAGGGGGGGGTCTGACTTTTTGTGACGCCGTGTGACGAGAGGGGGGGGGGGGTCAAAATCGTCCAAAATCGCGTGACGTCATTTATGGACGATCCCTAAACCACCCCATCCCATTGCAGGACCCTCCTGAAAAGAAAAGAGTCTTGAGACTCAGCGAGGCTTTCGTTGATAAACAAATTACATTATTGGTATTCATAAACATTTTCAATATTGGCAATGTTTATATAAAAAACCCCACCGCGTTATAAGTTTGTCTAAACACCAAAGGCTGTAAAACACGCCACACTTAGCGTCGCCATTTAATTATGCACTATTTGAATTATGCAATAGCCACTTATGGAAAATGATAGTTTAATTTCCCCACTCCAGTATGCACGAAACTCATCAGGACGCTGCGTTAATGTTTAAAAATGTATGCAATAGCTCACTTTATTACGGGCATTCATCATTTAGCCCAGTTCCTCTGCGGACAGTTCATTTGTCAGGCGTGCGTGTTCTGCATGTAACACGGAGGGCAGCACAACTTTACTCATTAAACAACGTTAACCGATATTAACTAATGTTCACCAACATTACAGCATCATCTGCATTGTTTGCCGACGTTAGAGCATTGCTTTCCGAGGTTTTAGAATCTCGACGCAGGCCTTATGCTCGACAGCATTTGGCTGTTGTGCATGTTGAACTTCTTTCGCACCGTACGTAGCCAACCGTGCTAATCGGAGGTGCGGGGGAAGGGCAACAAACTAAAGACAAAAAGAAATGCGGAGACAGCGGCAGTCGCTGGATCGGTCAGATGTTGTTCGTGGAACTCCATTCACGTGGGAGTCCATCAGGTCGCCGTGCCCTGGCTCGCCGGCAGAAGACGGCACGGCAAGGGGCCAATCTCCATCGGTCTCCATCTGTACGGGGACAGGGCTGGGTGCTCGGCTGTCCATCCCACGTGGTTTTAATGAACGCAACTCATCATTAGTTGACTGAAAACATCTTCAGATACACATCCAATGCATGCCTCTCGTACTTTTGAGGCATGAGCAATTAGAAAACGACAGTTACTACCTATGAAACAAAAAATAAATATTTGTTTTGTTACACAGTGTAATCGCCTCGCTGATAGGAGGCGTCGTTCAAATTTCACGGATAACAGGATCGCGGATTATCGGAGTTCTCCCTCTCACCACTCCCCCCTACCAAAGACAAAGATCGCCCGTATAGACTGCAACAGACTGTTGGGGCAAGTGCGGTTAGCGAGTAGCACCTATGAAGGCCAGAACGGCACACGGCGGGGGTGTGTGGCCAGCACCACGCCCGGCCGCCTTTGTCTTTCCCCAGTGGCGATGTTGTTTTACGCGCGCTCCACCAGGCTACTCATTTGAGGCTGAGTCGACCTAGGGGAGACCCCCAGGACCGGTTCAGATAAAATCGTCACTCGGTGTTGGCCGTGAGCGGGCAAACGAACCCCCCCCCTCAACCCCCCCAATCCACCCCCCCAATCCCTCCCACCTCAACCTCCCAAATCCCCCCCCCTCAATCCCCCTCAATCCACCCCCTCAACTCCCTCAACCCCCCAAATCCCCCCCCCTCAACCCCCCTCAATCCACCCCCCTCAATCCCCCCCTCAACCCCCCTCAACCCCCCTCAATCCCCCCCTCAACCCCCCAAATCCCCCCCTCAACCCCCCCCCTCAACCCTCCCAATCCCCCCCCCTCAGCCCCCCCCCCTGAACCCCCCCCCCACCACCCCCACCCCCGTGACGTCACGCCCCGTGCTAACCAATGGGCGCGGGGCCGGGGACTTGCGAGTAGCAGCAGCAGCAACAACAATGGCTGCGCCGGGCTCGGGCTCGCCGCTGCTGCTGCTGCAGCCGCTCAGCGTCTTCCTCGGGCTGCCCGTGGACCAGGTGAGAGGCGGCCGCCCTCCTCCTCCTCGTCGTCATCTTCGTCGCGGGTTGCCCGGTGACCCCCCCCCCCCCCACTATCTCCCTAGCGACCTTTATCAGCCTCTGTGTTGTTGTTGCTGCGCGGTGCGAGACGCGAACTGCGTGGCCGTGATGAGACGTTGGAGGATATTTGAATGGTGATGATGATGAGGTGATGATGATGAGGTGATGATGATGAGGTGATGATGATGAGGTGATGATGAGGTGATGATGATGAGGTGATGCTGCTGCTGCAACGTTTTGACGGTGAAGATGGGCCAGCCATCCCCTTGCGCCCTCCCTGCCCCCCCAACACGGTGCGTGACTTCAGAGTCGAAATTTTCCTTTCGCTCGCCGTGTGGACAACAACATCAAGGCAGGTGGCTTCGTAGCGGAGTGCGCCTCTCGCTGTGGTGTCACGGCGACCCCACTCAGTCACTCGGTGATGCCTACCCCACAGCAGCCGCCGCCGCTGTTGTTGCTGCTGCAGGCTTGATGAGGGTGGTGGTGGCGGCACGGTGTGCGAGCGAGAGAGGGAGACTTGAGAATCTTGAGATATTCACTGCGGGATGAGGGCCATGTCCGTGGGGTTGTAGTTTGACCATACTTCACCACGCTACTCGATGCTGGCACGATGACCTTCGAGATGAAGGCGAGCCCCCAGGGACCGGCTCAGGTGTGAAACTCCTCACCGATGTTGACCGTAGCCTGGAGTCGAACTCGGGTCCGCCGTGCTGCTCGAGATGCCTCATGGGAGGGTGAAATTCGCTGCCATGCCACAGTTTTGGGCCGTGCGATCACGAATTGAAGGGCATCCCCCGTGGTGTGTAGCAGAACACCTCTGATAATTATAGAGCAGCAGAGAGAAGACGTCAACAGCGCCGTGAGACGTCGAGATCGCAGCAGATCTGGTGCAGGCGACATGCACGTGTCACTGTGCACACAGCTAGCAGCCACCCCAATCGCGTTGACACAGTAAATGTAGCTGTCACGGTCCCACCTGAAGACGGAGACTTGTGTTACCTCCGAAACGTTGTGATTTAAAATATTTATTATTTTATTTATATATATTTTTTTACCTACGTGACTTTACCTAAAAAAACCTAAGAGTATGAATCCTTGCAGTCACGAAAGCTTCAAATCTAGAACCCATACGGTTTGCCCGTATTCTTATGCAGGGAAATGTTGAGTTTTCAGGGTCCATACGGCGAAAAGGCGTTTTCAGTAGGGGCAAACTAAAATAATGTCGTATTTTAGTCTGTCTGTGTGTGCGTTTCTCCCTTGCCATGGGACTTTGTCGGTGAAACGTTGAGATTTATAGTGGCAGGGGGTGTCCAATAAGGTCTGAATTGTACTCTTAGGTTTTTTCGGTAAAGTCACGTAGGTAAAAATAAATGATAAAAATAATAGAAATAATAATAGAAATAAAATAATAAATCACGACGTTTCGGAGGCAACACAAGTCTACGTCATCAGGTGGGATCGTCACAAATTTACTTGTGTTGCCTCCGAAACGTCGTGATTTATTATTTAATTTCTATTATTTGTATTATTTATTTTTACCTACGTGACTTTACCGAAAAAAACCTAAGAGTATGAATTCTTGCAGTCACGAAAGCTTCAAATCTAGAATTTTGGTCTGTAATAAGATAGGAGGCACTTTGAAGGGGTTGACGGGTGTGTAGTGAGTGAGTGACATGGGTGTACTGCTGCTATACGGTACCAGACATGTGTCGGACGAGAGTGATAATTAATTACATGTAAATTGTGATCCATTTGCAGATACCCCGCCACACTTATGGGCAGAAAAATAGGGCTAGAGAAAAACAATGTTTTTACGTCAAAAACCTCTACACGTCTCCCAACAACCCCAGTGCAAAGCGTATTACATCCTTTAACAGTTTGCTCGGTAATATATGTAGACATCGCTTTCGCAATTCGGTATTTTAATCACCTGTTGAGGATAAAGTGGAGAAGGCCATACACCAGTCGTGGTATCTGTATATGGATCAGGTCCATTATATACGGTACAGGGTGATCCATTTACACCTACCCCATTTGATTTAATGGCCCTGCATAAGCGGGTGGGGAAGGCCCCTATCCAGCAGTGATATTTTACACTTGTGCGAACATGGGTGTTAACGTGTATCCTTTACGGATGAAGGCCTCCAAAGCACCGTGGGTTGTTTGACCATATTTCACCACGTTTAGGTCGGTACGGGTTGGTGAAGGTGCCACCCACGAGGACTGGCCCATTTTATCTGTCACTCTCGACTGATGGGAATCTAACTCAGGTGACCGGCGTTTAAAACAAGGTGTGCAAACCGCTGCCTCACCGCTCCCATAATGCAGATCGCGTTAACGTCCAGAAGCGACACAAAGCAACATTATTAATTAATTTATTTCCTTGACGCTTTCCGGATTGCCCACAATTCTAGCTTACCAAAGTCGGGCTTCGTGAGGTTTTACTTTATTCGCATCAAATACAAGGCAAACGACATTGACAATACGCCTTGCATAAATAATATTGATTGCCCTACGTATGTTGCACTTGCTTGTCTTCCGGGCTGATCTTTGGGCCGCTGTTGTTGAATGCCCCAAATGCCAGTACTGTAGTACGTAACGTAATGGCTCCAGTGAAAGTAGGATATATACACCCGAATCTTTCTTCAGGGTGGTCCATATGTCTTGTGACCTCCAATTAATTGACCCCGAACATGTTATTGCCCCTTTGACTATTCATAACTATTTTGAATTAAACCTTTCTTACCAAAAAAATGTAAAGTTTTAGAAACATAAATGGGGGTCACAAGACATTTTGGCTCATGTCTTAAGTCAGTGGTGGATATGTGCCGGCATAAGCCAGTCAGCCACACTGGCACTTCTCACAACACGTGCTGGAAGTATACCGGCACTTTTCACTGCCGGTATACTTACGATCCTTATTCCTATTCTTCGACGTTTCCGCAGAGAGGGGGGGGGGGACAAGGCGAGCAGGACAAATAGGTGTCACGCGGGCAACTTCTGAATTTGTATTTGACCACTGAACACACGTGTGTGTGTGTATAACGTTCAGCTAGCACGTGCCCCCAGATCACAGTGGGTTAAACCCGCCGGTGGCACATACAGCAATCGTGGGTTAGATTCCGTCTTATATAAATGTGTCGTTAAACCCGCCACCACCCGACACAGCCAATGAGTAAGTTTGTCACGAACACATAACATGCCAATTCGTTACTAGTACAGCACATCGGTGTGTTGGAGAGTAAATCGCCAACATTTACAATTTGAGCTATATTATAAGGACGCAGACGTCGTGTTTCTGCCATATACAAAACAAACCACGTCAATTGCGCTACACTGTATTTCGTCCACACCATGCAGTGGATTGTGAACAGGGGAGTAGTGCGTCGGTGTGTTTCTGTGAATAGGTGACCCACATTACCGCACACACCTTTTCTTTACCAGCTGGCAAAAGCAAGCGCGGGTAATGGGCGCGTGAAAGAAGCCCCTATTTTCCTCCCTGGGCGTGTCCACCCACTGGGCTCGAAAGCCATTAAGGCAAAAGCGAGATGCAAGCAGCTACTTGCGCTGGTAATTTCGTAGAGGATGCCGTTTAAAGGAGCTTGTGTACTGAACAATCCACAGCTGGATGAGGGCCTGTCCACCCCCTGCCCTCCTCACCACCCCCCCCCAACCGTGTGGATTTATCCGTGGGGATTGGTTGGGTGAACTCGGGGGGGGGTGGGGTGGCAGCACAGATGATGTGGGGGACGTGACGCTTGAGGATAGCAGCGATAGAGATTGCTGCCCTGAAACTGCGGCCCACAACTTAGTAAGGCCCCACCACTTTACAGCTGTTGGGCGTTTGTTGTCCGTGCAAGCGCTGTCCAGGCTCAAGCCTGCTTAGCTTTGCGCGTTGTGACGACGGGATCGGGCACTGTCCAGGTGGCTTGGTCATAGACGCTTAATTCAAGGGGTTAAGCAACGCAACAAAATAAGCGCCCCGTGTCTTGTAGATGTGCACCTTGACTGTGCCCTGGGATGCTTGACCCAAGCTGGGCAAGCCTTTCAAGTAACTTTCATTTTGCACCTAATTATGGCTCCTTCGTGCCGTCATTGCATCAGCATATTGGATCGTACCACGGGTGATCTAGCACCTAAATGAGGTCCCATCTCATCGCATTTCGGAATACTAAGCAAGTGCTGAGACTGGTATTATAAGGCTTCTTCTGTAAGATAGCCAGGACATGGGAGTGTAGCGATGGGTTCTTGAATCGATCTTCTGAGAAATGTTTGAGTGTCACCCCCTTTGTATTCGTGGGTTTTCTTCAGGCACTTATTTCTTCCCATACTCCCGCACACTCCTTCATCTCATGAAGTTGCCCTTAAGTTGGAGCTGTTTAACCCAATGGACTTCACTGGGGAAACTAACTTATGTTGCATCGAATTGACCACACTTCCCAATGCAGGACCCGCCTGCAAACGAATCTTGAGACTCATTGAACCTGCACGAATAAGGGGCATAATTATTATTATGGTGACATAATTCGAGCTCGTCTCTACAGTATTTAATGAAGTTTTGTACTCGTGTGTGACAGTCCAGGGCACACGGATACGTACAGGATAAGAACTGTTTATTTTGTAGCTCATATCTTCTAATCAAGACATGGGGGAGACAGTGAACACAGGATTTTGGCTACAGTTTGTTTTGGGAAACACTCTCTGCTCTTTGTTGTGTTGGGGGCGAGTGGTGGTGGCTATGTGCAGCGTGAGTGTCGCGTGTAATTGTTTATGCCGTTGAGCGATTGTGCAATTGCTACGAGGCGGTGCATGATCGCAACGTGCGCTCTCAATGGAAGCAAACGTTTTGAAACGCGAATGCAGTATTATAGAAAATATTTTTACGTAAGTATTGCGCAATATTCAGCACAATCGTATTTCAAAGCAGACGCGTTGGGAAAGCCAAACAGTTGTGAAAGGGTGGCCGCTTGTTCCAGCGGCTTGTGCCGTTGGAAGGCCGAACGACGCCACCGTCACCTCGCCAAGGGCACGGCAGGAGGAGGGGACGCGCACGCGCCCTGGTGCCGACAAGATGTTTCCTCCCTCGCCCGGTACGCAGGAGGTCGTGGATTTCATCGAGCACATGGTTGAGAAGTTATGTTTTTCTGTGTGTTCTATGCAATGGGTTGACACCACGCCCACTCACTCAAGGCGCTACCATTCACTGCATTGGAAAAAAAATTCTATATCTTTTTTTTACTCGAAGCGTCATCCGGAATCGTAGCATTTCCTCGGGTTGCCACCTATAATATTTAACAAGCTGTATATTTACATAAGCTTTTTAGGTTTTTCTATGTGTGTGCGCATATATATACAAGACAAAGACAAAAATCCCCCGTATAGCCTTAACAGACTGTAGGGGCAAATGCTGTTAGCAACACCTATCAAGGCCGGCACGGCACACGAGCGCATGGGTGGCCAGCACCACGCCCAGCCGCCTTTGTCTCCCCAGTGCCGATGTTTTTACGTGCTGCACCAGGTACTCATTTGAGGCTGAGTCGACCTAGGAGAGGCCCAGGACCGGTTCAGATAATCGTCACTGATGTTGGCCATGAGCGGGAATCGAACTCGGGTCGCCAGGTCCGTAGCGCATCGCGCTAACCGCTACACTACCGCTCCCCTTATATATATGAACACACAGTAGGCATGCTGAGACTTGTTGAATAGCGACGCTTCATCTGAGCAGAGTACAATGAGAATCTGTTCAGTGCTCAGACCTGGGCTCTGTAATGAGTGCCGCGCATAGACTGTGCGTGTGAGAATCCATTGGCTTGAATGCAGAGCAAATAAGTGTGTTTCCTTAAGCTTGCGGCTATATCGTTCCCGATTGTGCGCAATATGACAGTGAAAGGCTTATCAAACGGTCCGAGAGCATCTTGGAGATGACATCTTTCTATGATCCTCCCACATAAATTTAGACGTCACTGTAAAAAGGCAGCCAACTGCAGCATTTCGTTTCAAAAGTAGCTTCGTCGTAGCAGTAGTGTTACCAGAAAAATGGGCAAAGATCAGAATAATTATTATACTGTAGGAATCCGATGAGCTATGAAGTTCTATTTCACAGATGTTTAACAGTGCTTGCCACCGATCAATTTCGCACGGTTGGGAGGTTTCAATCCCCGAAGCCGTCGAAATAACCAAAATCGAAGCAAATGTCAGATGCACTTTGTCAGGGGATTGGCAAGAGGCGGCTCTTTAAAGGACTGCTTCGTGACCGTTACTTCTTATGAAGGACCACCGCCGTCACATATTCACCACACAGTGCATTGCGGGCTCTTGAAGCGTTGAGTCTCTTACCGAACTCGAAAAGTAACGCCTCTGCTTGTTATTTGTGTTGCCCAGCCCGCACGATGTGGACGTTCAACGTCGTTCACAACAATGGCACGCTCGGTGTCCATGGCTATAGACCGTCCACCTGGTAGGTCATTAATAATGAAATGTTCTTAAAGTAGCAACCCTTTTTGGGAACACGGACATGCTTGTAATACAGTAGAATCTGAATGCAAGCATACCTTACATCAGCACAGTTATTATTATATAAACAGCGCATCACGCTGGTTTGGGGAAGGCGAAGGGCAACTTTGATACAAGCGCGCTTTTGATATAAGCACAGCTTTCCTCTGTGGCACTCATGTTGCACTAAATAAATAAATAAGCAATGCGTTGGAAGTGGCTCGGGAAGTAAGTACCATATCAGTGCACCGAGCTTGGCACTGCTGAGGTCTCTGATTCGAATCTGAGCAGCCGCCCATGATCAAACCAGGTTTTCGAGTTCCTTGAGTTTATTGAGTTCATGGTCTCGGTCCTGTCACAAACAGTGAGTGCACGAGCAAAGCATAATTTTATTCCAGCGCTGGGAATCAAAAAATGTGTCTTCACAGACATGCAATGAACACCTTCGGCAGGGGATATGAAAGGGGGGGGGGGAGTCCCCCTCGTGTGAATAATGAGATCTGCCACTCGTTTTCGCACTGTGGGGTGACTAGCAGCGTCCTAAAGTTGATGTCGAGGTTGGGGCTTTGGGAGCATTGTTGTGAACGTCTTGAGATGCAGCCGGCGCTTGGGGCGAAGCACCGGGCATTGTTGGACGATGCGTTTCATGATTTGAATGCCACGTTCGCAGCGCGGCCTCATGTTCATCTTCCACCCAGTACAGTGTTTCCCTCGTTATTCGCGACGGGGGATACGTTCCGGAGATAATGGTGAGTAGCAAATTTCGCGGATAATGATATTGGCCTACAAAAACCTGATTTTGTTATTAATTACCTTAAATAAACACACAAGTAAGTTATTAAATACATGACGCTTATCGTAATAACACAACATATTTTAAATTGGTTATAATAAACATTAAGTAAATACAAATACATATTAAAGTATGAAATAATAGTTATCTTAAATGATAATGATGCTGTAAATTATCACTTTATTTAATAGCTTTATCTCATCACTTTACCTCGTCACTTTCTCTCTCTCGATGCAGTCGCCGTGTAGAGTTTCAGATTGGGATTCGCGGATAGCCACAATCGCGGACATAGCAAATTCGTGAACAACGAGGGACTGCTGCGGTGGGGTGGCCGCACCTGCCGAGGGAAATGAGGCTCCTTCAGAAGCACTGCTCTGACGTCCCCTGGGGGCTGCTTTCTGACACCACTCGCCGCTCTGTGACAGTTATGAACGTAAATTGCTTAGGCCTCGCCACACGATGCCAATTTAACGCGACTGGGAGGGGGGAAACAGGTTGCAAACTTTTCTAATTAAGACACCCAAAAATGTTTCCTTTTTCAAATGAGTTCTCAATGCACGTTGGGCAGAGTGTTGGATAAAATCCACATCTCAGTGGTGCGGCCCACGCGCTTTTTCCACAAAATGGTACTCCAAGTCACAATTACCTTATATGAAACCAGAAGTTGTGATTGTCTGGGTTGAGCCCTCGCCAGGATTCGAATTTTTTAACCCTTCCGTTTACAAGTCCAGGCGTGCTAACTACAGTGCTTACCTGGCCACAGAGCGGTTGACGTTTCAAATTGCACAACATTGTAACTTCGGTACACTTGAAGTGTGTAAACATTCTCCTCGATCCTCTTTGTCTCTTTGTGTGTCTTTTAAGTGGCTCTCTTTTTGCGTAACTTGTTTGACTTGTTGCTTGCCAATGCTGAATGCGTTTTTGTGCCTATCGGCGTTTGCATTGTCAAAATTTTAACGGCAGACATAGGCAAGGGAAATGAAGGCGAAATAGGTTGCAATGGCTCGTTTTGCTCACGCTTCCCGTGTAAGCGTGAGCATTTTGTGAGCTTGCGGTGCGGTTTGGCCTTTGTATTTCACGTTTTCGCTTACTCTGTTCGCTCACGATTTATTCACGTAACACCTGACAGCTCAGCTGCTGAATTATTGCCGTTTTAATGGTGCCCTACCCACAATGCCGTCAACCTGGTTTGCGAAATCCTTGGTTTATGCTGAATAAACAGCTTCCTACCTGTATAAACAAGTGAAGCGTGAATCACTTCCTTTTCAAGAAATACCTGATTATGATTATGACATGTTTTGTTTATGCGGGGCAGACATTCACGTCACCAGGTTAAAACAATAATTTCACCAGGTCAGAGGATGTCAGCTGACGATAACCTTCGGCGAACAGGGGCTGTGCATAGGTGTCAGCAACAGCCAAACTTTTCGGAAACCCAGGGCCCAGAGCATCCCGTTTCATGATCGCACGCTGCGAACGGTGGTAACGATTTATTGACCGGTTGTTTTTTTTCCTTCTTCTCCGCGTTATCTAAGGCCGCTCAACTCGCACGCGCCCAGTCGGGGTACAAGGGCACCCACGGGTTGTGCCTGCCCGCCCGGCCTGCGCATTCTCTTCCACCATGCCAGCCAGCTAGCGTGCCGGCACACAACGTCGTTGTTGTTACGAACACCCGGCCTAAGGGGCCCAGTGAGCGCCACGCGGCTCAGCGGTGTGAATCACTCGGAAAGTTGTGGGGCAATCGACACATTTATAATGAGCGTGTGTTTGCGTATCATTGAGCTCGCATTTTTTTGGGCGATGAGGTATGGCTCCCATGATTTTCTTGCCGTTTACACTCGTGCAGATATTTCCCCACCTGTTTTTGAATCGCGCTGTTTTGGGATTATCGATTCAATGTCGCAGTAGAAACGATAGCCAATTTCTTGAAAAACTCCCACCGCTCTGCCCAGCCAGCGGGATGCATGGACACGGCACTGTTAAGTGGTTTGGCAGTTCGCGTGTGATGGGGCAAAGTGTAGGAATGGCTGCCTCTTGCAACGCATTTGGTCAACGTAGAAGAGTAAAGACCCGACCAAATCCCCCTCTTGAGTTGGCTGCAGTTTAGGCCCTCCTGCCAGCAGTAAGCAATTGCAGGGCTGCATCTTTACCTTCTTTACTGCAATATAGCCCAGCTGCTGATGTTTTTTATTTCATTGTCTTGGAAATACTTTTTAGTGGCAGGCAGTGAGTGATACTTGGATTCATTGATCAGAATCTATTCTTGTGCTCACTATACATGCATTGGTTTTAAACTCATGCCAATTATGTATGCAAAGTGTTACTACGTTTTGGTTAATGAATCGGACGAAACTGTTCAAATGAGACAGATCCAATGAGAAAACACAAACCAGAAGATGAAAGTTAGATGAAAAAGAATAGAGTCTTCGATAGTATCACAACCGCGAAGCAATGCATCGAACCACGGTGGGAGTGAATCATCACTCGACTTTGTTTTGTTATCACATCCAAGTGCTCGACCTGCCGACTGATTGAGTCGACTCGATCAGTCATATTTTCAGGATTGATAAAATAAGTACAGCGATGTGGGACTTAGCAGTGCGTGCCCTATGGAGACTGCCCCAGCGCTCAGTGTAAGTAGGATGACAATTAAGTTTTTGTATTGATGCTTTGAATCATGACTGCCTAACCTGCTTACTAATCGAATTTCCTACCTATTCACCCTACCTACCATTTACTTGCCTACCTTACATGTGTTAAGTAGTTGTTGCTGTTGTAGACGGAGGTACTCGGAGACGGAGGTGAGTTAGGGGCTTCCGCCAGGGTTTATTAACAGGTATCACTATAAGGGTTCCCTCTTCACCCCTTCCACTATCCCCGTTCCTCCAGTGACCCCGCTTACGTCACGGGGTCTCCCTTAAATACCCTCTGAGGCGAGACGTCACGTGCACTGCCCGGCGCGTGCGACCCCACGTCCCGTGATGTCACAGCACCGGACAGCGCACGCGACGCCACCACTCTCCTCTACTCCTCTACACATGTTTAAATACTTTAATCCTTTCTACCTAAACACAACATACCCATCCATTCACCTCAATACACCAACCCACCAATACACCCATCCGCCGACCCTACCCATGAACTTACACACTCACCACCAATGTATTCATCAACCACTTAGCTGCCTGCTTACATTCTTAACCGCACCTCTGATTAGCATGGTTGGCTCTGTACTGTGCAAAAGAAGTTCAACATACATACTTAACCACATTTCTTCCTACCTTACTGATATACCAACCTAGCTACCCCATATATCTTTCCACATTTTACTTGCCTGCCTCCATTGTGAAACACTTTTATTCCTTCATACCTATCTACCTATGTGTAATGGGTTCAACTGAGTCGCAGACGTAGACACATTTATTCAGTTCCAACACATGGGGTAACTTTCCCCGTAACAGAATAACAACCGATGGTGGTGACCACCAGGCTAGCTACAGTAGTTACTACACTAGTTACCACCACCAGGCTAACTACACTAGTTACAACTTAACTGCTACTATGGACCGGGACCAACAGTTTCGGTCCGGGTCCACGTGTTGGAGACTCGTTGAACGGAGAACGTAGACGAAGAGGTTTCTTCCAGGATGAACAACAACTCCGGTCCCTCTCGGGACCCGGCTCCGCCTTTGGCCATGACCACCTTCTTTCTAGAATCCTCGGGAAGGATCTGGGTCCCAATCACGTGACCACCCCTAGCCCCCTATGGGGGCCGCTTTGTAGACTTAACTGGTCACGTGTCCTCCCGAGTCAACCAGAGTGCCATGGCCTTGAGTAACCTCATCCTTCGGCACCCACCCAGTCCTGTAGGGTTGGCACTGCACGCAAAGCGTGGTGCCATCTAGCGCCATCATTCAGCGCTCACCGGGCCCCTCTAGGGCGGGTACTACACCCACACCACGTGGTCTCCGCGATGTCGCTACACCGCACGACGTGCCCCTCTTGGGCCGGCACTGCACCCAGCATGTTGACATCCAGCCATGTCACTACATCTGTAACCAACTTCTTAGCCACCCACGCAGCCACCCACCCTTCTTGTCTATGTGCCAACCCACCTATCGTATAGCGATAAGCGTGTTTCTTTTATATTTATGGTTGTGCAATTTGTGCTTTATTGTCCCTGTTTATTTCCTGCCCTATAGTTACTAGCAGGATTACAGCCATGGCTTTTAAAAGATAGAAATCCGCGGGGGAGGTAGTGCTAGTGGGCTGCCAAGACGTGATGACACATGGTTTTCGGCCCCAGGGGAAATAGGTGGTCTCGTGATGCAGCAATGTTCCCAGCACCTGCACAGGAGCAGACTTCATCGCTCCATCTACACGCTCGATGTGCCTCTAGGGCACATTCCCTCTTCTGGCTGCCGCTCAACTGTTAGTCTCCACCACCAGCCCTCATCTCTCCATGCTTCTTTGCATACTTTTCAACTTGTGTGCTGGTGTATTTGTCCAAGTGTGTATTTGTACGTTACAGCCGGTGGTATGCAGGTGTGATTATGTATTCATTACGATGATGATGCAGTTTGTCTGTCCTGTGGTGAGGTTCAATTAAAGTATCTGTCGTTACGGCACACATGGCACGCTCTTTTGTCGAACTGGGAAACAAATACACAGCAGCAAGACCTAATATGTGCTTTCCCCAGGAATGGCAATAACTTGTTCTTCGGTTGAAAATATCCCTCGTAAGACTGAGTGACACGTGGTCAAAATTATTTGAATTCCTACATAAATCTCAGCCTGGTGTCGAATTGCATTGCCACCACAGAGCTATTGCATATTTGTTTGTTGGGGCGCCTGCGGTAAGGGAGATGTTCACGCCCTCGCCTGGTATGCAGGAGGTCACGGGTTCGATCCTCACCCTGTCGCCTACCGTATATTTGGAGTTTGCATGTCTCTCTCCCCGTGGACGCATGGAATTTTCACAAAGTCCGCCGGTTTTTCCCTCTGCTTAGAAAGAAACATACCTTAAAAGTGTTTGGCTGCTTTATATTTCCACGTGATAAGCCACTTCGTTGATATATCAATTGTGACCAAGTCATTTCTGAAAAACAGCTATATAGTTCAGTGGTAAAATAAAAAGAGTTAAATTGTTAGTTTTAGTTAAACCGTGCCGTGTACCGTGCCAGCCTTCGTAGGTGCTCGCTAACAGCACTTGCCCCTACAGTCTGTTAAGGCTATATGGGGGATCTTTGTAAAAGCGGCAGTGGTGTAGCCTTGAGTGCACCACGTTATGGTTCCAGCCACCTGGGTTCAATTCCCAGCTGTGTTGTTCAACACCATCAACCAGTGGATTCATCTTGGCCGCTGATGGTGATAATCAATATAATCGTCAGACCCTGCAGCTGGAGACGAGTACAGTGTGGAGTTTTATGGACTGCACCACGCATTGGTGCATCAGGCTTGCCTTTTAATAGGTGCTCTCTGAGAGCATTAGCTCAGAAGGTCTATAAGGATACATTAAGGCTGTAATATTTAATCAATGAATGACTTAAATACAATGATTATGCCCACAATAAAGACATCAATTGGCACGTGTAAAAATCAACAAGTTCTGATTTATATATGTCTCTGCAAGCAATGAGTTTTGGATTTAATTAATTGCGATAAATAATATAATTTATTGGATTTAATATCAAATTTACATATTATGGGAACTACATTTGATGTATTTGAATCACTTTCATTATTTCTGCACTACATTTAATAATTGTAATAATGTTTTTTAACACTAATCATATTTTAAGTTCCATCAACGGAGCGTAATTGCAGTTTAATCTTTGAATTCTAACAATGAAACCAAAACCGATGTCACATCTTGGATATGTTATCACGCGATGCTGACATCGGTGGGCCAAGCAGATACATGTTTTTGGATCCGAAAATGTAGTAACTAAGCATGATTTTTATTTTTTATTTTTCCGATGATTCCAAGAATTGGGAACATGTCCCCCAAATTCACGCCATTAGAGATTCTATAAATGTTCACCGCTATTGAGTCCTGAAATGTGTTTGCGAATTGAGTTATGACCTCATCTTTTGGCAGTTCAGTGGGGATATTGGAGAGCGGTGAATCTGTACGTTGCTGTTAAATGAAGGATTCTTGGTGTCGTGTTTCTCTGTCCACGTTTGATCACGCGCCGAACGCTTTCTCACTCTTGCGATTGATGTGACACGGCGTAAAATCGATTTTTACACAATTATCAATGAACAAAAACGCCATTTGGGAATTAATATCGTGTGTGGCAGCATTTTTTCCCCTTCGTATTTAATTGACATGATGGTGGTGGCGGGGGTGATTGTTATTTTTGTTTAATGACTAATTCCCCTGCATGCTTAATTGTTTTGCAAGCTTGCACACACTGGACTGAAATGAGCTCTTGGCTTCATATTGATTTGTGCGCGAGGTGCTGTCTTTAAAAGGGGCTCGGCACACGAGAAAATTATTGCCAAAGATTTAAGAATTTGCCGTGTTTACGTTTCCCCTTGCAGAGAAACTCCTCCGATGTGGTGTTGTTTTTTTCTTTTCAACTACAATAGACTCGATTATATTATCTGCGTGCGGTTTCTCCGATTTGCGGATCAACCGCGCACCTGAGATTTTGATAAATTCATAACTCATGGATTTTACCCTTAAGCCCAAATGAATAATTATCTAATTAACGCTTAATCCAAAAAATATGTTGCTCCGTTTAATCCAAAACCCACGTGATCGCCGCTACAGTACAGTAGTTGCATATCTTTACAACAGTGGGTGGAGTTTGATTGATTTTGATTGGCGTGGCTCTGCTGTCCACATTGTGGGCATAGTCTTCTGCACGGGAGCAGGAAAGTGTTATCACTAAGCACGTGCATCAATCAGTCGATTGTTAGTTTAAATGTATACCGATATTAGTGTTTTTTGGCATAGAGATCCACGGAATTGACATTTTTGGATTATCCGCGATTTTGATTAATCTGCGATCGTCTTCCCCGTCATTCACGTGGATAATCGAGAATCTACTGCACACTTTGTGGCCGCGTTTGTCCACACGTGTCCCACTGTTGCGAATGTGTTTTGTTGTTGTTGTTATTATCGAACACAATTGCTGAGCACAGTGAAGCCCAAAGGCCCGTCCACCCCGTGTTCTGCGTGGGTTTCCTCTGGGTTCTCTAGTTTCCTCCCATTGCAAACAAAATAAACATTGAATGTTAGCTGAAATAAAAAATCATGAAAATGGAGCATCCACCAAAAAACGTGTTGCTGGGTCCTCAAGTGTCAAACGCACGTTTAACAATTAACAATCAACGTGTCAATGAAGTATGCCATTCACACATGGAATTAACCTGCAGCAGTAATGTAATCGAGGTCGTTGCGTGAGTAAACTATGCATTGGTTGACTGTAAACAGTTGTACCATTGGCTGGGAAAATTACTCCTAAGTACAGCAACGGTCTCGGGTTAGTTGGGGTGAGTTATTTCGTCGCAGAATTGGGTTTCGGATTGCCAGTGTGTTTTCCCAAGGCCACCCGCACGAATTGAATAACGCGTCCCCCCAGTGCACACATGGGACACTCCAAGTTGTAGACCAGACGGTTCGCTGCGGAATATTATTTTAGAAAATGTTTTGACAGTGATCGGAAGAACATATTGATGTAATTGGGAAAAAAAATGGACAAGCGAATCTGTTAAAGGGTTCCTTTGCTTTACGCTTGGTGTGTTGTCTTATAACATTTTACAAAGTATTTGGCGGTGCTGTGTAAACTTTGCCACGCAGGGCTGACTTGCAGGCTCATTCTGCGACTGCCTCGAATAAGGGTGTCTTAATTCTGGATAATTCGGCTGAATTCTAAGAATTATAAATACGCCCTTTGGGATTTCATGGTATTCCACGGCCCTCAAATCGCACCGGTAATGATTTGCATTTATTTATTTTGACGTTTGTCGAGTTCACATTGAATTTATTTACCAATAGTCAGTGTCTGATGCTCACCTCCATTGGTGGCCCTGAGCCAGAGGTGCAATTCCGCATTCCCAAGGCGTCGACGAACTGTTGACATCTCAAAAAAGGTTGACTCAAGCTATTCACCTTGTACGAGGGATTGGGCCCAATCCACCCTCGCCCAGGCGTCAAAACTCACGGACCTCCGTTCAGTGGTAAACTGCCCTAACCACGGAGACACCCAGACGCCGTTACTTTTGAATGCCGTCATTGTAATTATGACGTTTACGCTCGTGTTTTAGCGCGCACAGCACCGTGCCTTATGTGTCATCGCAAGCGCCTCACTGCGTGATGTCACCTGTTCTAAACCACAAGTTTGTTCCCCACCCCCCCTCCCATTTTTTTGTAAAGCTGTTGATGTGAGCATTTTCAAATGGATACTTCTTCAAGTCCATTACAGATGAAAGGTAAAGGTGCAGCCCTGCAATTACTTGCTTATGCTATTGCTGGCATAAAAAGAGCCTCCACTAGAAGGTGCTCTAGAGAGCCCCCTCTAGTCGAGGGTACTTTGGCCTACTCTTCCACACTGGCCAGACGTCTTGGAAGAGGTGGAAGTACCCACACTTCTCTCCGACCACACGTGGCCTGCAGATCTGATCTGAAGTGCACCCATTTATGGGGTGCCGCGGTGGCGAGATGTTAACTCCCTCGCCTGGTATGCAGAAGGTCGTGGGTTCGATCCCGACTCTGATGCCTGCTGTATATTTGGAGTTTGCATGCTCTCTCCGTGGTTGTGTGGATTTTTACCCGCGTCCTCCGGTTTTTCCTTCCACATTTATAAACATGCGTTTAGATTATTTGGTAGCTATAAATGTCCACATGATAAGCCACTTCGTTGCGCTATCATTTGTGGCCAGTTCGCTTCTGAAAAAGAACTATATTGCCCAGTGGACCTTACCTGGTAAAATACGAAATGCTTTAAATAGTTTAATATACGAAATCTCAAACATTTGAAGGGCTCCCTCAGCGGCAGCTGTCCTTGTGCGACACATCACCTGTCCAGCAAGCGGGCATGAGTCTGCCAGGAGCGGGTGATGATATGCCTGCTATGTGCAATCCCGGTCGAGTAATTTTGGGGATTTTTATATTCGGCGTGTAATGGCCTTCGCGTTTCGAATGACATAGGGGGATCTCGAACGTCCGCTGTGAAGCAGTGGGGTGGGGGGGGGGGGTCGTAGCCTTCTTACTGAGGGCGGAATTGGACCTTCACGTACATTAGGTGGGCAACACATTAACACGCATCTCAGCATCATCCTATCATTCGTGGAAAAATAATGTGTGTGTCTACCGAGCACATGTGCGCAAAAATTGAGAATAATATTCCACTCTAGACCCTAATTAGTGTGGCTACGATGCTCGCAGTGATGGATAAATATCATCCGCGGGCCGTTTTGAAGTGGTCGCCGGCATCATGTGGCCACGACCCGCGTAAAGTGAAATCGGGAAGGGATCATCGCCCCCGCGGGTCCCTACATCCCCTCCTCCGAATTAGCATCTCCCTTGTCACCGCTGAGAAATGTGAATGTACAAGCACAGGCGATTGCAGCGGCTGGCATTTCCTTTTTGCAGGAGGAGTGAGACGGCTCACGCTTCATCATTTCGCCGCTAACGACCGTGGCGTACGATACGGAACACGGAGCTCCGTACGTGGAGCTCTGGCCGTTTTTATTGTCGTTTTGAGCGGCGTGCCCAGGGCGAGCTTGCAGCGGTGGCGGCGCTGCGCGGCGAGCGATCGATTGCGAGATAACGTTCCGTAAATAAGGTGGCTCTCTAACTCAATGGAATCTGACCAAATGTTTTATCGGGTCGTCCTCCGTCAGCATTTTGCGAGCGCTCTCCGGCTTTGGAGAGATTCATTACGCTGCGTTTTAATTGTGGTTCCAGTAGTTTGCGCCTTTTCTTTGAATGTGAGCACGGTGTTTTCCAGGAGTGGTGTGACGATGCGTAGATTCGTGGATTGATATAGTTTCTGAGGGCTCACGGTGCACGCATCAAAATGCTGACGTAAGATTCGTTTTTTTCCCCCGATTTCCGAATGCTCCGTGTGAGTGCTGTGCTAACGCTACCTCAATTTAAGCTCGTGGAGTGAACAAAACTCCGTGAAAGAGACGAGCAACAATGCAAGTGAAATCCTGAAGAGTAGAATTGTACTGGTAGGAACCTCCTGGTTACACCAGCCCACAGGGGATTATTGTGTCCGTCCGTCGTGCAGGGAGGGGCTGGGTGGGGAGGGGAGGGGCTGGGTGGGGAGGGGAGGGGCTGGGTGGGGAGGGGAGGGGCTGGGTGGGGAAGGTGGGGCTGGGTGGGGAGGGGAGGGTGGGGAAGGGCTGGGTGGGAAGGGGCTGGTTGGGGAGGGTGGGGCTGGGTGGGGGGTGGGAGGGGTGGGGCTAGGTGGGGAGAGGCTGGTCACCCCGTGGTGCCCTTATAAAATTCAAGGTTGAACCTACTCACGCCGGCTTGTGCGCGCCCTCACAGTCGGCTATATTTGCGGAATACACCAAGCCGCCATTGACCGAGCAACCCAACGTTCCTACCAGCTCCCTCCGCAGGAATGTGTTTAAATGGATTCCAAGGCTCTGAACCGCAGAGGTTCGTCAAACTACTGGGGTTTGGGCTGAATGGTGTCCTTGCTCGATGGATTCTTTGTCCGTAGCGCGGCACCACCTTCGGCGTAGAATGTGGCAGAAATGACACTTTTTTTCTTACTTTACTCAGCGCGAATGAGGTATAGCAAAAAAAATTCCCAAGAATTTATATACTTATTTTATTCTGCTCAGATAAATATTTTTTGCACAGTAATACCACCGGTTTACGTCAGGGATGCGTTCCTGAAAGTTGACGAATTTTTATAATATATTGTAGTCTACGGTACAGTATATTTCTTTATCCGCTATGCCGCAAAGTCATGGCAAGATGTTAACTACCTCGCCTGGTTTACAGGGGTCGTGGGTTTGATCCCAGCCCTGATGCCTGCTGTATATTTGGAGTTTGCGTGTTTCTCTCCTCGTGGTAGCGTGGATTTTTGTCCAGGTCCTCCAGTTTTTCCCTCCACATTTCGATAAATGTGTTTGGTGTATTTGGCTTATATAAATATCCACACGATAAGCCACTGTCGTTGAGCTATCATTTGTGGCCAGGTCGCTTCTGAAAACGAGCAGTATAGCTTAGTGGGCCTTTCCTGGTAAAATAAAAGTAGTAAAGTTTAGTTTATAGTTCGTGTACAGGGTAGTTGGTGGAGGCGAAGGCCGTGGTGACGAATAAGAGGAAGGACGGACGATGCCATCAGCGACGTAAGTGTGGGGTAGAGGCGACGCAAATCGGGTAGCGGTGTTAATAATAAAGTGACGGCGTATTTGCGAAGCGACGTAACTGGGGAAAACGTAAGGTACTACTATATAAACGATATGCTAATTTGTTCATTAACCCCGGGACCAAGACGGCACTTTGAGAGCAGGCGTTGTGATTGAGATTGAATGAGTCGGGCAAAACGCGGCAAGACAATATCCGCGCCGATGAACGACTGGTCACGAAAGCGTGGAACTGTGCTGTACGGACGACACAGCAGTGAAGAGGAGAAAGCACAACATGGTACAAAATGCGTGACTGCAACACATGAGTACTGAGAACCCTCTCTCACTCTCCCAAAAAAATCGTTTAGACTACATAACAAACACAGTACAACCAGGCACAAATGAAAAGTTACGGAATTAGCTTCACACACTTGTAGCCATGTTCGCCGCTCGATTCAGGGGAGAGGGCAGGAAATGCTCGCCGATGTCTCACGATATCGTTGTTTTAGTTAGTCAAAATAATATTATTCTTGCAACGAATTCAAGGGGAATGTTTTTTTAATATTTTTTTTTATCTGTGGCCGCTATTAATAGTGTCATGAATACGACACGGGTATTTAATCAGATTTCGTTCCAACCCTAATTGGAAACCAAAACAAGATTTGATTCCAGGATCAAATCACCACCACTTATAGATTTGCAATGCACGTCCCAGTGGGTGGAATCTCTCTGCCCCTACTAATTACCTCGATCAGACGGAGCTCAGCAAAACAGTTTGATGCAGTCCTTTCGCAATTCCAGAAACACTTCTGTCCCTTTAACCCACGAAGATCTCCCCACCCCTCCCCTGGAACCCCTCCGATTATTGCATTGAGCGCCCTTAGGGAGTGCCTATTAAGACCGCAAGGCACATGTCGGGGCAGTGTGGCCAGAATCACAGCCAGGACGTGTTGCAGGCATTACATGCCATCGGTAATCTTCGTTGCTGGGAATTCAGCCCACGCGGTTGAGATTGTGCTGCAGTTCAAAACCAGTGCACCGGATCTTCTTTCCGCTTCCCCTACAACTCCCCTCCAAAGACACAGACGCAAGCTCGCAGACAAAGACAAAGATCCACTGTGTGGCCTTAACAGACTGTTGGGGAAGTGCTGTTATAAACGCGAGCATGGCACACGAGGGGGTGTGTGGCCAGTGCTATGCCCGGCCGCCTTTGTCTCCCCAGTGGGGATGAGTCGACCTAGGGGAGGCCCATAACCGATTCAGATAATTGTCACTGGTGGTGGTCGTGAGCGGTAATCGAACTTGGGTCGCAAGGTTCGTAGCGCAGCGCGCTAACCGCTGCATTACTGCCCTCCAAAGACACAGACACAAGCTCACACACAGACACACAAACACACACAGGCCTGTACACACACACACACACGCCCTCGTATGCGCTTGATTTTAATCCATACAGACTCCTGCAACGAGCTTTGGCAGCGCAGCCTCCCCATTCCCCACAAATGTCTCACGCCAGACGGCAGCCTCCCTGGTGTAAAATTAGCAGGCGTCTACAAAAGAAAACGGAGGAATTAGGAATTCACGACGAATGGAGCCACCCGTGTGGTCCCTGCGCTCCGCCCCAGCCCTGCTTGGTGACGAGATGTTAACAACCTCGCCTGGTATACAGGATGTTGTGAGTTCGGTCCGACCCTGATGCCTGTATATTTGGAGTATGCAAGTTCTCCCCATGGTCGCGTGGATTTTTCTCCAGGTCCTCCGGTTTTTCCCTCCACATTTAGAAACATGCATTTCGAGTATTTGGCCGCTATGAATTTCCACGTGATAAGCTACTTTTTTGGGTTATCATTTGTGGCCAGGGAACTTCTGAAAAAGAGCGAAATATCTCAGTGGACATTGCTTGGTAAAATAAAATAAAAATTCGTTTAAAACCACGTTTGACCACACTCGCCTGCGGCCGCAGCGCTATCGTCTCCCATTGGCACCAGGAGCCGTGTCAATTGCAGCGTTCCATCCGGAAAGAGCTGCGTTCCCTATGGAAACGAGCGCGTTCTTTGCACGAGCCGGAAGCGTCAAGCCCCGCGGGCAACGGCATTTCGTTTGGTCCGTAATGGATTTCTGTTCCCGAACGATGGTATTCCATCCCGGAATAACGACGACGCTTGCCCTGTACGAGTTGGCGGCGTTCTGTCGGGACGCGTTGGCGTTTCCGGTTTGGGAGTCGCAAGCGCGCCCAATCAAGAGCGACCGCGCGTAAGCAACAACATCGGTGGGAGGCCCGCGATATATGACGGCTCATCCCATTGGCAGCATGTTCCAAACCTAACTTCAACAACCTCACGCGATATAATTTACAAAAGCCCTCTCATTGTAATCTCACCATTCGTCAGCGGCGCTTTCAAATGCGCATTGCCATCGTAAGGGTTGGAGTCGGCTGCGAAGGTGCCGCATCCCCCACGCTTTCCTTCATCGCTCCGGCGAAGAGCGATCGGGATTTGGGGGATGCGGTAAATTTGTGAACCGTATCGATGCCGTTGTGCTGGCCAGTCCAGTTGCCAGGGGGGCAGGCTGCTGCTGGTGGGGGGCTTTGGGGCAGGGGGCGGGTTTTGCAATTGAGAGGGTCAGGAAAGGCGTAACTTTTAATGCGCCCCGTAACTGGAACGTGATGAAGCGATGGGCAGCTTTCCGAATAGCCCCTTCGGCCCCCGACGCGTGAAACGGCTGACCGTCGCTGAAAAAACGCGACGAGCCTCACGATGCCAGCCGTGTAAGCGCTGTTCAACAGAAGTTTACACGCGATTAATAAGCAATGAAGGAGTACATTATCGAGCGGCGTTTTGAAATATTGTGCGTCTAATTAATTGCCTTTAGTTTATGGATTCGAAGTCGGTTGTGGGTTTGTGCTGCGGTGGTTATTGCTGACTGTACTGTTGGTGAAGGCTGGATTGACATTTGTTTGGGTGGGTGCACGGAGGGGGTCGTGGGGGGAGTGTGCCGTGGGGGGGTGGATAGGCGAGGGGGGGCGAGGAGGGCACCCGATGGGGGGTTGCGTGGGGGTGGAGGGGTGGATGCGTCGTTAAGCGATGGGGGTGCCACCTCTAGTTATTTTAATTCAGAGCAAAATTCGTGTCATCGTGCAATTCACATTGTGTCCCTGTATAAACGGCCCATGGGGCAGCTCAACTCCATTGACAGCGCTCAGGTCACCGTGAAAATTCTGTATTTACATGGCTAGGGTTAAATGTATCCACGGGAACTTTGCTCTTATTTGAATATCTGAGGGGTGTTCCAATCATTTTTTTGAACCTGACGTTAGCTTCTTGTTGTTGGGTGTCTAGTGACAAACGATATCACAATTTGTGCTGCTGCGGGCAGATTGTGTGGGAAGAGCATCCGTTCCGAACGTTCCTCCCCGACTGCAGTTGTGCAATAGCTTCGCTGGGGAGCAATCCCAAAGGATGAGGACGGCTGCGGCGATGGCCACGGAACAGCTGCTCGTGCCTCCCCATGGACCACTCTCTTCTCTCTCTTACCCAGACACCAGAACGCTGGCGGTCTCGCTCAATTGTCGCGCTCGAGCGAGGTTTCGCCACGAGACCCATCGGCAGACGAGGCCGTCAAGAGTCTGGGCACGACGCAACTACAGCGATAGAAATCGCCACGTTATGTCGTGGATTCTAGATTTGAAGCTTTCGGGACTGCAAGGATTCATACTCTTAGGTTTTTTCGGTGAAGTCACGTAGGTAAAAAATAAAATAAAAAATTACTAAAAGTCGTGGAGTCGGCTTTCGCCCGAGTTGTTGATGTTAACCCACGCGGAGATTATCGGACCACTCGAGAAGCTGATCTATTCATAATAAAGGTTTTTGGGTTAGATCCAAAAACATGGCAAATCGCCCGATGATGGTGGATGTAATTAACAGCGAAACGTCATATTCAAATTGTCATTTTTGTGCATTTACTCTCCAACAGACCGGTGGGCTGAAGTAGTAACTAATTGGCGCGTTGTTTACGTGACAAACCTTACTGGCTGTGTCGGGTGGTGGAGGGTTACGACACATTTATACTTACGCGATCGAACCCAAAAACCTTTATTATGAATAATATTGGTCGCGAAAGCCTATGTGTTAAGCTGATCTATTCGAAGTCTGTTTTATCGCATTTGAACTTGGGGTCTCGGCAGAGCTTGGCTCAGAGCTCTTGGCCCGTTGGGTTATTCATATATCATAAATACACGACCATCTGGGTGCCTCAATGCCCAGACGAGCAATGGGGAGACGAGAATCCCCATCGGCCGCTCTGAGAGGCAGCGGTGGAATTTCCACGTGCGTATGATGGGGATCAATTCTTTTGGACTATTACTGCTTGACTTGCCACAAAGGCATATCGATTTTATTGACTCCGTAGGGGTTAGGGGGGGGCGGGGGGAATGATATGCTGATTCGACCACCGGCAGAGATTTGAGTTTGCTCGTACGCAAAATGCAGGGAAGGCAAACCTCTACAACTCTGCGTTGAAAGTTCATCACGAGAGCAAGAGTGGGACATGCATATTAGTTTCTTTCTATCGCATGAATATAAATGGGCATAATCTCGGTTGTGGAAAGCTGTTGACCTCAAAGTCATTTACTAATGTGTTACCGGCTTAGGAATTTAAGCCTCCCAAGCTGGTATGAACCAAATTCTGTACCTAACAAATGTTTATTTTTATATGTATATTGTGTGTGCACATTCACGAGGTTGAGGGGTGATTGGAAACGTCCGTGGTCTGGCACAGGAGGAGTGAGACCACAATGTGGGGCAAATATTAATAGAAATGCACACATTTAACAATACCTTGGGAAATGTATGTAATTTTTTTTATCCAGATTTAATATTTTTTTTAATCACAGAGAATGTGTTGAAAAATCCGGAGGAACCCATTTTCATCAGAACTGAGTCCCAGTGCCACCCTAACGTCCCCACGGTTAAAAAAACAACCCTTTGTAGGTGGAGTGCTTTAGGTTCTGACAAGCGACGAGTGCTGCGAAAGAGCGGCTCGGAGGAATGAAATAAAAAGCCCTTCCGGCTGACGATCACAGCCTTTGAGGGGGGGTGGGGGGCATCCAGGTTGATGGATGAAGTCCATCGTGTTTCAAGGGGTCCATGCAGAAAAACAACAGCGCTTCATCTTGGTCTGCCACCGAATTCTGTCAGGCCACAGACTATTCCTAAACTATTAAACGCATTTTATTTGACCAGGTAACCCGCCCTGAGCTGTATAGCTCTTTTTCGGAAGCGACCTGTCCACAAATGATAGCTCGAAGAAAGTAGCTTATCATGTGGAAATATACAGTAGTCAAATACTCTAAACGCATTTTTCTAAATGTGGAAGAAAACACCGGAGGATTCGGCAAAAAATCCATGCGACCACAGGGAGAGATTCATGCAAACTCCAAATATACATGCATCCTCAGAATTGGAATGTAACCCATGACGTCCTGTATATCAGGTGAGGTTGTTAACATTTTGTGACCGTGCACCCAAATCCATCACTTCTTGTATGAGCACTTGCTTCGCAATGGACGGTCACTCAGCGCTTGGAGCTTGTGTCTCGGCAAACGCTCGGTCGGCACTTAAACAAGGAGCCACCCGCCACCTTGATCCTGGGCCTCGTCTTTTCGCATGCGCACGTGCGAGCGCCTTAGACTTGGCACAGCGACTGCGTCGTCGTGCCAACAGCCTCCGACTCCAGATGTCCTTGGCGCGTGGCCCCACTCAGTGTCACACACACACACCTCGACTTCTGGGGCAAGTGCTGTCAAAGTCAAAGTGTCAGCCTGTTCAAACAAGCTTTGGGCTGGCACTCATCTCATTTGAGCGCGTGGTGGGAATTCCACATTCTCATGGCGTGGGCCAGTCTTTCCGTAAGACGAACCATCACTGACGCATGGTTGTTGACCTTGGAGGGTGTTAATGGGCTGAGTCGGACCCCTGGCCAGGATTTGAACTGGCAAACCTTCCGATTGTGAGTTTGGCATTCTTAGCGCACCGCGATCCATCCGCCTACATGGTATCTCTATCCAGCTGGCTGTACATTTAATATCTGGCATCACGTAATCGGCATTGCAGCCACCTGTTAAATGGCAGACTTGAAATGTCATTTAGCGATCAAATCATTTGACAGATGGGAAACTTACAGTGCACCGTGGAGTGAGAGAATGCATCCCAAAGTGGATGTTCACGGTGCCGTTCCTTGCGTGAGTAAAGTGCAGCGGTTGCAAAGCAGGAAGCATTTGGGCCGATCTTATTAATTCCGTGAGAGGGAATTTAAACAACAACGTTGCTGAAAACTGCTCTCATTGCCTGGGAGAGAGGCATTGCCAAGGAGAGAGGGTGCTCTACACTCAAAGACAATTATGAACCCGACCGACACGAGAAATCATTATTCTATTTCCCCTCGTGGGCGTTGTAAATGTTACGACCACCGCCTGTGCCTGTGCTTCCGTCCACAAGACTGCTTGTGTGTTTTGTGGGTGTGTGCTGTGTAAAGCAACCTGGGTTCAATTCCCAGCCATGGGCTACCAGCATTGGCAAGTGGTAACTGATCCTATAAACTATAAAAACTGAAACTAAAAACCAAGGCGGTAAACTTTTTTTACTTTAAAACTAAAAAGTGTTTTTATGTTGCCAGGTAAGGCTCACTGAGCTGTATTGCTCTTTTTCAGAAGCGGTCATGTCACAAATGATAGCAAAACTAAGTGGCTTTTCGCGTGGAGATTTATAACACGTTTCTAAATGTGGACAGAAAAAACGGAGGTCCCGCATAAAAATCCACGTGACCACAGTGAGAACAAATATACAGGGGTCGAGATTGAACCCACAACCTCTTGTATACCAGGTGAGGTAGTTAACATTTCACCACCGTGGCACCTCTAACCTTTCCTGGACCTTCTCTAGATCCACTCGGCCTTCAAGGAGCACCTGGTACAGTGTGGTAAATATCGATACCGAAGAAAGAAAGGTGTGGTGCTGGCCACACTGTTCCTCATGTGCCATGTTGCCCTTAATAGGTGCTCGCTAACAGTACTTAGCCCAATACTCTTGATTGCTATGGGAGAGATGTGTGTATCGTGGGGCAAGGTGGCATCGTGATTCGCCCCCTGTATTACGGTCTCTGTCCTGAGTTTGACTCGTTGTCATGGATACGTGCAGTTTTAAGTGGTATAAGGATTTAGACTTAAAGCTTTCGTGACTGCAGGAATTTATATTATTTTGGTCTTTCAGTAAAGCCACGTAGATAGATCAAATAATAAAAAAAATATGAAAATAATAAAAATAACGATATCACGACGTTTTGATCGCAACACAAGCACTCGTCATCAGGTGAGAAATATCGCCGGAGAGCTGCTGAGAATATATGGTGGGAGGGCTGCTAAGGTAAGGAGTTATCAAGGTTTGGGATGGGTGTAGCCCAAGGGTCAGTGGGAGGGGCTAGAGATGAAATTTGCATGTAAATGTAAGATCGGTTAAATCTTGACAAACGAAGCTGTGGGGGTGGCCATTGCATTGTGAGAGATTAGCATGTCCATGTAAGAGATTAGCATGTCCATGTAAGAGATTTGCTTGTAAATGTAAGCTCGGAGAGAGCTCGGCAAGAGCATCGCCACATGGAGGTGGAAAAGGATGGCAAGCCGCCATTTACTAACACAGCTAACGGTTGCTGTGTTAGTGAATGTAACTCGGAGAGTTGAAAATAACTGCTAACATAGGTAGGTAGGAAGGGAACATCACAGACTTTACCTGGTTAATAACGTCCTTCCAATGATTGCTCCGTTTGTACCCATCTTCTCGGTTGAAATTGTGTCTGTGTTTATATATCTGGGTGGCTTCATGGACGAATCTTTGCTGATAGCCAGTGGGTTTGCAGAGTACCTTCGTCTTGGCAAAATCTATTTTGTGTGTGCTCACAGCGTTAAAACAATGCTCAGCCACGGCTGAGGTATTGTTCCTACCGTGTTTCAGATCTGCCTTATGTTCACGAACCCGGTCCAAGACATGTCTCTTAGTTTCCCCAATGTCACTGCTACCGCAGACACAGCTTCGTTTGTAGACATCGGGGTATTGCATGTCGGGGATCGCATCCTTCACTGATGGGATAAAATCACGAATTTTATGTACTGTGTTGAATCATACCTGAATCTTGTGTTTGCTCATGATTTTATAAATCTTTTTGATGACCCCTGCTATGTATGGATTGGTGATGTTTTTTTTTGGGTCCTCAGATGGTTCTTTCCCAACAGTTGGGGTGATAGCTTTACGGATTGTGTAGTCTGAATAACCATTCTTCTTGAGGGCTTGGTGTACGTGCTCCAGTTCATTGGCTAGGTGGTGATGGTCGGAAATACAACGAGCCCTCATCAAAACTCTACACCATAGAGCTCGTTGTATTTCCGACCATCGCCACCTAGCAAAGTGTGGGTCTCATCAGCAATGTTTGGCCTGTAAAACAAATACTGCTGGATTACCAGCTGCTATTGACAAGAGCACTTTGTATAAATTATGGGACTCTGTTAATATACAGGGTGTTTGAAAACGATGGACCCAATTTCAAAGCAGTATTTCTCACGATAGCAACATGTTACAATAACACGAAAAGTTACAAACGGTTTAATGAGTTATCAAGGTTTACTAACCATTTTATAAATGCTCTATGTGCCCTCCACCTGCTGTACGGACAACATTGAGACGATAGTTAAATTCGTACCAAACGCCTCTCAAAGTGTCTTCTTCCACTGAAGTCACCGCTGCCGTGATTCTGTTTTTGAGGTCATCCAGATTAGTCGCTAATGGTGGCACAAAAACACGTTTTTTGACGACATCCCCACAAGAAAAAGTCGCAGGGTGTGATGATGTCTGGGGATCTTGGGGGCCAAGAGTGTAGCGCCAAGTCTTGGGGTCCCGTGCGACCTATCCAACGTTGAGGCAGTGTGTCTTGCGAATGACTGAGGCTAGGGGCTGTTTGTGCGCTGGGAGAGGCATCGAGTGGTAATCATTTGAAACTCTATGCCCTGCCCTCTCTATGCCCTGCCCTCTCTATGCCCTGCCCTCTCTATGCCCCGCCCTCTCTATGCCCCGCCCTCTCTATGCCCCGCCCTCTATATGCTCCGCCCTTTCTATGCCCCGCCCTTTCAAGTGGTAAGAGTTTCATTCATGGGCGGTTCGTGGTTGCAGAGATGTAGCGATTTCAAATCGGGTCCATCGTTATGAAACGCCCTGTACTTTTTATGTTTTTTTGGCAAAATGCAAAGTTCTGCATCTCAACACAGTAATGCCTGCTTGCGAATATAAGGGGAAGATTTTTTGTAACTCACAAAAAAATCTATTCTTTCGGCCAACAATAATATGAGTATAAAAAAATATATTGTTCCAGGTACAGGTGGCAACAAAAAACTAAATATGGCAGTGGAAAGATAGTGCAGGAATGAAATACAATTTTGGAAAGGAAAAAAATCACTCGGGATGACGCCGAGAGTCAGGAAGAGGAAAGTGCGGACGAGAGAATGCACATGCAGGTTAATGACACAATCCAAGATTGTTAACCATACAAACAAACTAGCAAATAGAATGGAAATAATAAAATAATAAAAATAAAACATAATAAAATAATTCTCACGACGTTTCAGCCACAACGCAAGCAGCCGTCCTCAGGTGGAGAACAGGTCTGTCGAGAAGACAGAGTCTGAATTATTTTATAATGTTTTATTTTTATTATTTTAGTATTTCCATTCTACGTGACTTTACCGAAAGAACCAAGAAGATGAATCCCTGCAGTCATGAAAGCTTTAAATCGAAATCAAACTAGCATAGGTCGGTCGTGGCTGGATACATGAGCGCCTTGCTCACAGCCCAGGTTTTAAATTCTCCTACGTAGCAGTTTGGGCTTTCCTTCCATTCATCTTCTCATCCTGTGTGTGTGTGTTCGGTGTGAAGCTGCGGCGAGTGCAAATTGTTCACGGCTCGCATTGTTCGTCTGCTAGAAACCGCCGTGCCCCACGGTTTCCCCGCGTGTGTACATGCGTGGCTGAATACGAACGAAGAGGACGGGCGCTAGATGCCCACGGTTGAACGTTACGTCTCATGGACGCGCGAGGGGGACATCCCAAGCGTGCCTCTCATGACCTTAACCTATACTTTAATGCTTGCTATTCGTGAAGACTATCTCTGCAGGCGCGTGTGTGTGCGCGCATGTGGTGTGTGTCGGGCGTGGTGCTGGCCACGCACCCCCTCGTATGCTGTGCCTATCTTTATAGGTGCTACTCGCGATCAGCACTTAACTCAAGTCTGTTCAGGCTAAAATGGGGGATCTTTGTCTTTGTGGGTGCATGTGGGGAGTGGTATTGTCGCGTTCAGCACCCTGCGCTACAAACTCAGACACACAAGTTCGATTCCTGCTCACGGCCAACGCCAGTGACGATGATCTGAACCAGTCCAAGGCCTCCCCTAGATTGACTCGGCCTCAAATGAGTACCTGGTGCAATGTGTAAACATCGCCATTCAGGAAATGAAGGCGGCCGAGCGTGGTGCTGGCTCCCACCCCCTCGTGTGCCGTGCCGGCCTTCATCTGTGCTACTCACTAACACCAATTGTCTCAAACGTCCGTTCAGGCTATATGGGGGGATCTTTGTCTTCTTTGTGCGTGGGTATGTGTGGGTGTGTGCTCGTGTCTGCTTGGGGGAATGGAGATGCAGTGGTCTGCACGCTACGACATAACTTGGTTCGAATCCCAAACCGAGGATAGCATAATCGACAAGCGACAATCAAATCCCGTTTTGATCCTTTAAGTCGACTCAGCACTAAATAAGTTAACCGCTGTGGTGTGTGAACCGTCAGCATTGGGGAGACAGAAGCAACCTTGTAAGGTAAGATGGCTCAATGGGACACTGTTTACAGGAAAGCCACCCATACGGATGCCTACTGAAAACCTGATTCCCACCACCATCCATCTCAGAAGAATTCCCTCATCAAAACTCTACACCATAGAGCTCAATGTATTTCCGACCATCATCACCTAGCCAGTGAACTGGAACACGTACACCAAGCTCTCAAAATGAATGGATATTCAGACTACACAATCCGTAAAGCTATCACCCCAACCGTTGGGAAAGAACCATCTGAGGACCCAATCAAAACCATCACCATGCCATGCATAGCGGGGGTCATCAAAAAGATTTCCAAAATATTGAGCAAACACAAGATCCAGGTTCGATTTAACACAGTACATAACATTCGTGATCTGATCCCATCTGTGAAGGATGTGATCTCGGACATGCAATACCCCGGCATCTACAAACTAAGCTGTGTCTGCGGCAGCTGTTACATTGGGGAAACTAAGCGACATGTCTCGGACCGTGTTCATGAACATAAGGCAGATCTGAAACACGGTAGGACCAATTCCTTGGCCGTGGCTGATCATTGTTTTAATGCGGTGGGCTCACGCGAAATTGATTTCTCTAAGACTAAGGTACTTTGCAAACCCACTGGCTATTAACAAAGATTCGTTCATGAAACCATCCATATACACAGACTCAGAAACAATTTCAACCGAGAAGATGGGTACAAATTTAGCAATCATTGGAAGGATGTTATCAACCAGTTTAAGTCATAACTGGCTGTGATGTTCCCATCCTGCCACCTTCCGATGTTAGTTGTTATTTTCGGCTCTCCAATTTGACATTAACATGCTAATCTCTCACATTAACATGCTAATCTATCATATTATATTAACATGCTAATCTCTCACATTAACATGCTAATCTCTCACATGAACATAGCCATCTCAGCGTGCTCGCCGTGGAGGCCGCTCACCGATCTTACATTAACATGCTAATTTTTACCTGGCAGCCCTTTAATTGGTGGAAAACTCTCACCGCCTTTGCGGTCGCTGCCCATCACTTACATTAACATTAGCTTCCACCGCCCATGCTGCAGACATTTGGGCTATGCCCATTTCAAGCCTTTATAAACAGTTTGCCTCTTCTTGGTTCTTTCGGTAAAGTCACGTAGAAGGGAAATAATAAAATAATAAAACTAAAACATAATAAAATAATTCTCACGACGTTTCGGCCACAACGCAAGCGGCCGTCCTCAGGTGAAGAACAGGTCTGTTGGAAAGACACTAACCCCCTTTTCCTAATGACGACCGCTTGTGTTGCGATCGAAACGTCATAGTTTTTTATTTTCTTTGAACCTATCTACCTGACTTTACCAAAAGAACAGGTTTTATCCATACTACCGCTTGTGTGCCGTGCCATCTGTAATAATGTGTGCTCGCTTAGAGTACTTGCGGGTGCAGTCTGTATTGAGAAGAGGATATTTGCGTGTGAGTGTTGCTCGATCAAAGCTTCAGGACGTCGTTCTTCTCTGCTGCTTTGCCCTGAGCCAGTCGTGAAGTTCCACCTTCACAACGTGCTGGGCACAGTTCTATGAAGAGCGCAACGGCTAGTGCCTTCACACAAAGTGGTTGCTTATTTTATCGACCCTGCAGGGATGATGTGGGCGCACCCATCGATTTAAGTGCTCAAAACTGCCGATCGCGGCGACGTCATCGCATGGCTGGACAAAATAAAAAACAAAGATCCCCCATATAGCCTGTTAGCGAGCACCTATGAAGGCTGGCATGGCACACGAGGGGGTGGATGGCCAGCACCATGCCCAACCGCCTTTGTCCCCCCCCCAGTGGTGATGTTTACACACCACACCAGGTACTCATTTGAGATGAAGTCGACCTAGAGGAGGCCCATGACCAGTTTGTATAATCGTCGCCGGTGCTTGCCGTGAGCGGGAATCGAACTCGGGTCGCCGGGTTCGTAGCACGACGTGCTAAGCGGTGCGTATCGTACCCTTTCTCGCCTGCGTATAAATTCATCCGCTCATTTATTCACCGCCAAGAGGTGAATAAACGAATCGAGCGTGGCAAGAGAGCGCGCGTGAGGGTGGGTCAGCACTTTTGCGAGCCTCTCCCCCCCCTCTTCCGCCCGGCGCCGTGGCCTCATCAGTCCGCGGTGCCCCCTGCTCGAGGCTGCGAGCCCCGGGCCCCGCCGGCTTATCGCTCCAACCGCGCACTGTACGAGGCGCGTCTCGCCCCTGGCATCGTCGGAAGCAAATATCCTATCCGGCCCTCCCAAGGACAGACGAGACGTGGGCTTGGTTGCTAAGCGCCCGGATGCGGGAATCGTCAACCCAACCGAGATCGGGATGACCTCGAGCGATGAATAATGCAAAGGGAGGAGGGGGGCAAAGGATCCAGCGTGAGCGTGCGTGCGACTGTGCAGCCACTTTAACGCGGCGAAGGCTCCTGCACCCATCGGATGCACGTACAGTGCCGTGCGTTTACAAAAAAACTAAAGCGGGAACCGTCTTCCTGCCGCCGTGTACGGACGTTGGGGTGCCGCTCGTTTCTGTTGGCGGGCCCCTCACACCTCCCCCCCCGATCCCAGTGGCGGAAATTCCACCTTCCCATGGAGGGTTTCGGCTGTCCTTGGGATGACCTCTGTTGTTGACTTTGCACACAAATCAGCTGTAAAGGTTTTTTAATTTTCTTCCATCAGTCCCAGCCGGATGATGGTGCTGAGTGGACCCGTGACCAGGATTTGAACTTGTAAACCCTGCGACTGCGAATTCTGACCGCACACTGCCGCCTCGGCTTGATAAGAATTTCCATCTGACGTGAGAAACTAGTGTCTTTGCGCACCTCGGCAGAGGTCACAAACGCAGCAAATGGTGCGAGCATGCGACGTGCATGTGCATTGAACAGGCGCTCGTGCCCTGCATGGCGAGTGTAAAGTATATTGGCTGAACACACGTGGGGATCAAGAGAATGTAAACATATACGCAGGCGGTCAATACTTGCTGACATGCTAATGATTAACCCCTGCGCGGTTATGATGAACTGTTGTCACAACATTTGCCAAGTACTGAAGTAGGCAACTCGATGATTTAATGCTTAAAGAGTGACGCATTAATGCAGCCGAGTAAATGTTTGCTGATGAAAGTTACCCTTCACGTAGGTCACGTGATCCGAAACGTTACACCTGCTATAGATAAAAAAAGCAAAAAAATGACACAGGTGGTTGGGAGTTGGGTGGGTGTTTCGAGAAGTTCATGATGGCCGTGTCAGCCCTCTGTCGGCGCTGCTGAGATGTTGGGTTCATTTCCCCCGGCAGCCTTCTCTGATTACACAATGTTCTTGTGCGCAATGAGTTTGAGGGTGTCAGCCCACTTATCAATTACTGTACGACCGTACTAAGCTGCACATTGATTACAAAAATAACCAGATGAGAGAAAAGCAAAAGTTAATGTTGGCTGTTTTTTTTCTTTCTTAAAGCCGTTAATGATCGGGCTGAGACTGGCAGCTCGCGTGGCTTAAAAACCCGGTTTACTCTCAGGTGGCTGAGGTCTGGATTCAGTGCACTGGCGAGGGCACACCCTGAAGTCACTCTGTTTGGGCCCTTCAGGCGGTCGCTTCAAATGAGTTGACACCAGCCGCAAGGTCCCACCATTGCGACGAGTCCTCTTGCCGCAGCGGATTGCACGGCTGCCCCTGAATCTGGCCAAACCCGGGTTGAAATCCCTGCACCCACTCAACTTGAACTTGCGGTATTTCTATCACTGGCACAGGGTCACAAACAGGAGGGGTGAGCACCACCTCAATGCTCACATTAGAAACAAATCGCTTCGATTTGGAAGCATCGGAGGGCGAATTCTTCATTGACCCCAAATGCATGGAGCGCGCGGTTTTGCAGCCCGGCGTAGCGTCAACTTGCCGTTTCCCCATTCCTGCAGCCGATCTGTTGCTCATTGTCCCCACCGGATCGTCGCCTCTGCTCTTCCTCGTGCACCACGAAGTCAAAGCGTCTCCCTGCTCGAATGAGCGTGGGTCTGCGCTCACAGGCATCGGTAACCCAGAGCCAGTTGTCGGAATTCCACATTTCTGTGTCGGCGGGGGTGTCGGTCTCTCCACATGCTGTGACCACTGGTGCTTTACCTCCCACTATCGACCCAGATGGGATGATGGGTTGAGTGAGCAGGATTTGGAACTCGCAGTTACAGGGTTGTAACCGTAATGCCACCCGGCCTCTTGTGCGACAAATATAATGGTGCTCATGTCCGCCATAGTAATGTAGATGCAATTCCACATTCCCATGGCAGGGGCCGGTGAATCCGCAGGGTCTCTGATGTCATGTACGAGGTGGTAAATGAGTGGCCGCGTGGATCAAGTAGTGCAGAACAGGCTTTTAACTCAAACCTGATTATGAAATGTTGTGTAACGTGCTGAGTCAACATTGTGCCATCTCGCATAGCCCAAAGCAATTAAACTCTGGGCTCTCGTGCCTAAGGGAGTGTTTGAATTTGCCTGTCGTGTGCCAAACGGAGGCGGCGGTGAAACCCTTGTAAGGCAAAACGGGCGCAATAATTATTTAATGAATCGGTCTCAGGCTTACTGTTGAAATAAAACATTCTTGTCGGGTCTTGTAACCGTCATTGTGTAATAAGTGCACGGCATAAATTAATGCTTATAAACCAAACTCTACATTTTAATCGGTGGATTGTTACTTCTCCAGTGCTTCGTAGGGGGCTTGTTGGCCAATGATCCAATGCTCGTTGACCAACGAGCCTTCGACGAGACTGCCAAACCGCTGCGTGGCGGTGCAGGCCCTGCGAGAGAAGCCGCCGCCGCCCCAAGTGGCCGTGCCGCTCCGACCCGCGCTGCGATCATGTTGACGGGGGATTCTCTTGGTCTTTGCGCGTTTGCTTGAAACCTTCCCGTTGCTGTTGACCGGCGCGCGCAGGTGAACTTCGTGGCATGCCTTCTGCTCGCGCTGCTCGCCGCGTGCTGGTTCCGGCTCTACCTGCACCCCAGCCATGCCAGCCCTGCAGTCCGCCACTCGGTGGCCACCTTCCTGGGAATTTACCTGGCCATCTTCTGCTATGGCTGGTGCGTGCATGTGTGTCTGTGTGTCCCTGACTGCCTGCGTGTCTCAGCGGGTTGTGTGCGTGTGTGTGTGTCTGGGGAGCAGCAGTGTCGTGTTTAGCACGCTGCACTGCGAACCCGGCGACCCGAGTTTGATTCCCGCTCACGGTCAATGCCAGTGACGATTGTCTGAACCGGTCCTGGGCCTCCACTAGGCCGACTCGGCCTCAAATGAGTACCTGGTCCGGTGTGAAAACAAATCTGGCCGTGCGTAGTGCTGACCACCCACCCTCTCATGTGCCGTGCCAGTCTTCATACGTGTTCACTAACAGCACTTTCACCAAGTGTTCAAACCTATACGGGGGATCTTTGTCTTTGTTTTTTATGTGTGTGTGTGTGAACGTGTGTATGTGGCTGCCCACCTGCATGCCTGGATGTGTGCGTGTGTGAATGTTCTTCCGTTATGCGCATGGCATTCGAACTTCCCATTTTCTTCCTGGCACCTGCTATAACCTACTAGACCAGGGGTCGGCAACCTACGGCTCCGGAGCCGCATGCGGCTCTTTACGGGCTGCTTCTTGACGATATGTACGTATGTACAGTATGTACTCAGATGCATTGCGGCTCTTGAAATACTGAATTTTGTACCGAATTGGAAAGAAATGGCTCTTCTTGTTATTTTGGTTGCCGACCCCTGTACTAGACTCTAATAATACTGACGATTTTGATGATGATGATGCCCATTACTCAGTAACTCCTCGAGGTACCTTGCAATTGGGATTTTGGACTAATTCCATTAATTTGCGTTTTGGTATGTGGGAGGAGAGCAAGGAGTAACCCCGAGAAACACCCACCACACAAGCAACCCCGATTCGCTTGGTTGGCTACATACGGTGCGAAAGAAGTTCAGCATACGTACATGGCCAGCTTGCAGCCTGAATCCGAGAGCACCTGGTATTAATATTGATTTGAAGCTTTCGTGACTGCACGAATCCATACTCTTTGGTTCTTTCGGTAAAGTCACGTAGGTATAAAATAAAATAAATCACGACGTTTCGGGCGCAACACAAGCTTTCCCACCTGATGACAGACGCTTGTGTTGCGCCCGAAACGTCGTGATTGATTTTATTTTAACGTCGTGATTTATTTTATTTTTATACCTACGTGACTTTACCGAAAGAACCAAAGAGTATGGACACCTGGTATTACTCGGCGGTCTCCCATCCAAGTGCTGTCCAGGCTCAAGCCTTCTTAGCTTGCAACCACCGTGAGTGCAGGCATGTAGCAAATGTAGCTTCATTCACAAATAAGTGTGGAGTCATGCTGATCTCCAATGGCGGTTCTGAGCCAGTGATGAAATTCCATATTCATGTGATTTAGAGGACTGGTCTGCAATCGGACAAACCATACACACCGTTGACTTAAGTTCACACTTACCTTACGTCAAAAAGTAAAATTTCTCCCTCGTCAGACAAACACGGGCTGTCACTCATCTCTGTTGATGGCTGTGAGCAAGGAGGTGAAAATTCCCCATTCCTATGGAAGGGGACAGACTCTTTATTTAAGGCAGCCACGATTCACCTGCAGATTGGCCTCGGCAGCAGCCAGGTGACTTAGAGGGCCCCAATGCACTTTGTCATAGCATTGAGCCAGCACCAGTGAGATGCTTGCTGGGTTCGAATCCCGGTCCATCTGTTTTGAGTTGTTAACTACCTCGCCTGGTATACAGGAGGCTGTGGGTTCGATCCCGACTCTGACGCCTGTATAGTAGGAGTTTGCATGTCTCTCTCCCTGTGGCCGAGTGGATTTTTCTCTGCGTCCTCCGGTTTTCCCCTCCACGTTTATAATCAACGTGCGTTCAGAGTATTTGGCTGTTCTACTTTTCCGCATGATAAGCCAGTTCGTTGAGCTGTCTGAAAAAGAGCTACATAGCTCAGTCGGCCTTACCTGGTGAAATAAAATAAAAAAAAGTTGAGTTTTAGTTTATGACACTGTGACCTCTGAAACCTGAGAATGATTTCTGGCCAGGCCTAATACCAGCATGGTTAATCCAACCTGGCTTTGAGCCCCCCTAGCTCACATGAGTTAAAAATGGGTGCCTGATTCCATAGGTCACTAAGAGGAAAGGCAGCCAGATTTCCATCATGCTGACCACACTGTATATTTGAGTCAGGTGCTCGCTAACAGCACTTATCCCAGCATCCCTTATGTGTGTGTGTGTGTGAGCACGTGGGGAGCAGTGCGGAGCAGTGGTGTAGCGGTTCGCGCGCGCTGCGCTACGTACCCAGCGACCCAAGTTCGATTGCCGCTCATGGCCAACACCAGTTACAATTATCTGAACCGGTCCTGGGCCTCCCCTTGGTCGGCTTGGCCTCAAATGAGTACCTGGTGCGGTGTATAAACATTTCCACTAGGAAGACAAAGGCGTTGTGCTGGCCACTCACCCCTTCGTGCGCCGTGCTGGCCTTCAGAGGTGTTCTCTATCGGCACGTGGCCAACGGTCTGTTAAGGCTATACAGGGGATCTTTCTCTTTGAGGAGCAGTAGGATGGTGGCTCATGCACTGCCCTGCGCTCCCAGTGACCTAAGTCCAACATCAACCCCGTGAGTGTTTTCTGAGGCTGTCGATCTAGCTTTAAATTAGTGCGTTATACCAGGTATAATAATCAACACTATGGAGCCAATGGCTGCAACGTTGCCTACAAACGCCAGTCGTTTTCGTGCTGTGACAGCATTGATAGGCGCTTGCTAACAACACACTCGCCGCTAAAGTCTAAACGGGCGATCTTTGTGCCACGTGGCAATATTTACCCCGTTGAGTTTGCAGACACTTCTCTTATCAGCTTTGTTTTCTCTCTGCCAAGTCACAAAGCCACCAATTGAGCTATCAGCACTCGCAGTGAGAGGGTCAGGTCAGGCTAAACCACGTGTCAAACAGCCGTCGGCATTTCTGGGCTGTCACCCACAGGTCGGCGCCAAGTCTGGCTCTTCGAGACGGTGTGGCTCGTTTTTACGTATTCCATTGTCGCAGTGCTCCCCCGGCCAGGAGCATCGCGACGAGGGAACAGTGGAGTGGGCGTCACGGTGTTTGACTTCAGGGTCGACTAAATCCACACCCTTGGGGTGGCCCCGGCGGCGGATGCCGAGTCAGGGAGTGGAGTCGCTCGAAGGTTGTCGGTTTGTATCCAGAAATGAGCCGCCCGTGGTTAAACTAGGATCAGAGTTTTAGTTGGTTGATGGTCTCGGCTCGGTCACCAGAAATTTCACAACAAGATCTTGACTGTAAGTTGTGTATTTCACTCAGTCCTGAATATTTAAGCTGTCATCATCATCGTCATCACAATCCATGGGCAGATAGCCAGTAGGTGTCCACTGCACTTTTCGTCATTTGTTTCCAATTTCCTCTCTCTCGTGCCAATATGGTTAATTAGCTCAAAGAACTACAAATGTCATGTTGGTTTGGCGAGCGACCAAATTCTGGAGGCCTCATCAGAGGTGAGCCTCCAGTTTGGATAATGTTACGTGACATAAGTTTTCAGTTATACTCTCTCTGCGAGAATATTTCGAATGGAATATTCCTCATCCTGTGGACATTGCCGCCAGTGACACATTTGTAATGTAATTGCGAGGCTGGAAGGTGCAAAGCGAAAAAAAACTAAATTGGCACCGGCACATGGTGCGAGAGGCGGCTCGCTTCGCTTGAGAGGCGGAATTGAAACGCGGCACAGCAGCGGGCTGTAGCTGCTGGGCGCCATGGCTGATGAGCTGCCTGGCCAATGAACCACCTCGACTTTCTCCGGTTAGAACTATAAACTCAACAATTTTTTTGTATTTTACCAGGTTAAGGCCCCACAGAGCTGTATAGCTCTTTTTCAGAAGCGACCTGGCTACCACAAATGATAGCTCAACGAAGTGGTTTATGGATGTAATTACCAGCGAAGCATCTTACTCAAATTGTAAATGTGGTGGATTTACTCTCCAACATGCTGGTGGGCTGAAGTAGTAACTAATTGGCGCGTTGTTTACGTGACAAACCTTACTGGCTGTGTCAGGTGGTTACGACACATTTATACTGACGCGATCTAACCCAAAAACCTTTATTATGAATGGTGTACCTACATTTCTATTGGCAAGGCATCGGAGGATGGCGGTCGCGAGGTTTTTTTTTTGTCCCATTCCGAGATGCCGCATCATCTTGCAGCCCCACGTGACGCCACCTGGAGTAAGACATCTCTGTGCAGTGGCCGTGGGGGAGAGAGTACATTGACTAGAATTCTCCGTGCACACCACCACGTCTAGAATTCAAGTCCCGTTTCACGAAGAGACTTCCCGAACGACAGCGGACTTCCCGCGAGCCTTGACAAGGACAGGGCAGGGCTGAGAGAGGGACAGAGCGAGAGGTCTTTCATTCGTATGGCATTTGAAGAGCAACTGTAAAAACATTTTCACTGGTTGCCGAGTATAATGATCAGGAGTTGTGCGATGTACGTGCGGTGTCTGTGCCTGCCGTGCAACGGCACGACGGCCTGTGGTCGGCTATGTGATGAACAGATGGCACTTAATCACAGTTACATTAGGGAGACCCTGGTTTTCAACGTTTGTAAGGGAAATAGCTGCATTTTCTATGCACTGTTCAAGCACGGTTAAATTGCAGTTATACCTCCGATTAACCTCCAATTAGCATGGTTGGTTGGCTATGTACGGTGCAAAATAAGCGCCGCATACATACTAGAGATGAAATCGTATATCCCTGTTGGTCCAGTAGGAATATTTTCTTTCTTTTGTTTACCCGAAATGTTGGAAAATGTAAAAAAAATCTACCTGTGAAAATTGTATCCATCTACCCAAAACGCAAATGATGATTGATGAAGTGGATTTTAAAATACACACGGTAAAATACTTTGGGGAAATTAAACATACAATAGCTCCTAAAACAATATTGTATTCCTCGTATAGATAAATCATGCCTTAACGTGAACACAGCAG
Source organism: Lampetra fluviatilis (assembly GCF_964198595.1). Lineage (NCBI taxonomy): Eukaryota > Metazoa > Chordata > Hyperoartia > Petromyzontiformes > Petromyzontidae > Lampetra > Lampetra fluviatilis. The sequence continues at coordinate 27,640,250 of NC_136276.1, read as the reverse complement.
TGTTGATTTGTTGATTTCCCACAATGCAGTACAGTACTTGATTTAATCTGCCCCAGAGGTATGATGGGCTGAGTCAATCGCTAACTGATTTGAACTTACAACCTGGTTTTAACATGACGCTCGTTTACTCGGGAAAGCCTCACCGAGTCTCAAGACTCGTTTTCAGGAGGGCCCCTTACCAGGTTTGTGCAGGAGGGGGCGATGCTGCCGCTGCTGCTGCGTATAATCCTGATTGAGTAATTTTAAGTTATTTTTCTTTCCGCATTGGTATGTTCGGCCAATACCGGTTCCATTGTTGGGTTTTTTGTTGTTGTTGTTAGCTATGGGAGGAAATTGGAGGAACCCGGAGGAAACTAGTGCAGAACAGGGGGGAGAACATACAAACTTGACACGAGAAAAGATGCCCCGAGTTGGGAATCAAACCCAGGCTTTTCTTCGCTGTGAGGCACAATTGTTCCCACTTGCGTCACCACCCTTCTGCCCTTACCAATTGACTTACGAATAGTGAGTCAGATGCTCTAATGACATTACTACTCGGCCACCACACTCATTACAAAATTCATGACAAAAACTACTTTTCAAAAACACGATACATCTTCAAACCCAGAAACGGCAGGATAACGGCAACATACTGGATATGTACAGACCTCGCCTTGCCGCCGTGTGTAGCTACAGTATGGGGACAGGTTGTCGCACAGCCTGCAAGCAGGAGTGCCATTTGCAAGGCAAACGCAGGTGTGTGTGTGTGTTTATTCGCACTGACGAGGACCATCTGTCAACCACAGCTGGCAATCGCTGTCAGCTACGTGTGTGTTGGGACCGAAATTCTGGCAATCGTAGCTTTTGTTGGGAATTGATTAACGAGTGCGGTCTCTGGCCGAGTGGTGCTACGGCCGAAGCGCCTCGCTCACAAGTTCGTAAGTCGTGGGTTCAAATCGGTTTGTGGTTGACTGGCCCTCCATTATCTCTCTGGGTTCGATTAAATGAGTACCGTTATATTTTTGCAGTTCAATGAGCGGTTGTTACAAAATTGATGGTTTACGAGAGCTTCTCGTTGTCAGGCAGCATTGCTGTGCGTGGTTAGCGCCCGTACCCGGGGTCTGTGTTAAACCCACGTCCGCGTCTCCACGCATTCAAGAGCCAGAGTCTCCCTGCTCGAACGAACAGGGGGTCGGCGCTCCGTATCATCTTTATTGTGACTGCAGGATGAATCCGATGAGCTACGAAGCTCTTTTGTTACAGATGTCCAGCATGGGGCAGGACAAGTTGCAACGGCACACAATGCAAAAACACAATAGGAGTGCAAAATAGAGACAATGGCAAGTCACGAAATATAAATAAATAAGAAATTAATATTTTTTATTATATAACTCCGATTTGTCAGGATTGGGCAAGGCAGCATAAACGACAGCAAAACAGTCCCAGACCACATCGAGACAACACAGAGTGCCTCAATAAAATGGCACATACACATTGAACTATCGATACACGGGTAAGGATCAAAGTTACAAATGACATTTGTAAATACGACTGTATCCAGCACTAATCTTCTGCTTCACGATATTTTTATAAGGAAGATTTACAATGTTTAGGGAGGAAACAAGTTTGTTTTTTATTGCAAAACGTTGGTGCTGCAACGCCAAAGGCTTTGTCACCTATTCCAATTGGCGGCTCTGAACTGCTGCTGGAAATTCCACATTCTCATGCCGGTGACAAATCCCTCCCGAAAGGCAACCAACCACCGACTTCCCACGAAGCGGTGCTGATTTTATTGACGCTGAATGGGATGATAGGACTAGTAAAATTATTGTACCTCGGCCGAGAAATGAAACTTTCCTTTGCAACCTCGCGTTGGCGAGCCGAGCTCTCCGACCCCGGCTGGAATCACGCCGATTGAATGCGACGGCGTATCTATTAAAAGGGTCACGCGCCAGCGAGCGCGGCAGCGTGCACCTCAGGCAAGACACGGCGTGATTATTGCCTCGGGCGCCAAGGCGCACGGTAAATTGCGCCTTATATACTGCCCGCAGCATCAAGGCTTCCATTTGCTGAGGCGATATTTTATATATTTTTTAAATATTGTATTCGCCGTCACTTTGTATGTGTGCGGTGTCGCGTTGCTGTTTGTCCTGGGCGTCGTTTGTTCGCACACCTCCCGCGAGCGTCTTCGGGAGATGGTGTCTCGGCGCTCAGCCAACCTTGACCCGATTCCAGTCTTTGTATTTCCTTGATCCATTCACGGTATTATTGGCATCAGAAATAGCCTTGAGTGGGGAAGTCGCCTACCTGAACAATGCATTGATTCGTCGAATCAAATCGATGGCTGGGCTTACGATGCGTGCCTTTACTCGTGTGTGTGTGTGTCGATTGTCTACGATTTATGCAAATTATACGTCAGTAGACCTCCTTTGCCAGTACCAAAATATAATAATAGGGTTTTCCCCTTTTTTCTGGCAACAAAACTGAAACCTTTTTACAAGGATTCATGTCTGCATTAACCACAATACTTGCAGTCAAATGCAAACACAAACACACTATGATAATATATTCATTGTCCTTGAAATTGTTTGGTCCACACCAAGGGACGGCTTTCTTTTGAGCCTCAACCCAATTGGTGCTCGACCAGAGGACGCCAAAAAGGCGTACAGCTCAAAGACAATGCACTATCAAAGTAACGAGGGCTCGGGGTGAGCATCTCCATCAAGTTTTGTGGTTATAGCAGACATGAATCCTTGTAAAAATGTTTCAGTTTTTTTGCCAGAAAAAAGGGGAAAACTCCTATTATTATACGGCAGTGTTCCCTTCAGGCAAATGAGGATCCTAGACTAATTTAGGCCAAACTAGCAACGCCACTAAGAAACGCGAAGCAATACGGTAAAAATTTGAGAAAAAATTATCATGTGACCCCCAATTGCCCAGGGTGGGGAGACATAAATCGTAGTATTGCTTGCTCAGGGTGGTGGATGGGTGTCTGATTGTATCAAAGTATTAATTCTTTGACCGACTATGTCATAGGTTCGAACTCCAGTCATTCATCTGAGAAATTATTTACCACTTTTCAGTTGCGAGACGTAAACAAATATGTTCGCGTGGTTCCTACTCAATTGAGCATGGAGCAGCACCCCCCTTCTATTTACAGACCAGAGACAGCTGTGGAAATTCCACATTCCCACGACAGGGACTTCCCAGTCAGTGATACTCTGTTTTTTTTTGTGACCACACGGCACCACCATGCCTGAGCACTCTTGCTCTGACTTTTGTTGAAGACCGATTAATTGAAGTTCTCAAGTGCATTGAGTTTCTGGTTTCAAGTCAGGCTCCGGTGATTTTGCACTAAAAAAACAATCTTCCGCGTTTATATTTCGTGCTGTGTGCTTCATTCATCCTCGGCCAACTCTTGAGGGCATTATGTAAGTAATGTCAATTTGTATTCGTCAGACAAAAAAAATAATAACGACCATTCAGTCACCATCACTTGCACAATTGAAGAGAAGCCTGCGTTGTTTTTTCGTAAGATAGACCCCTTGAAGGGGACGGCCACTGCCAAACCTCGTTTGGGCTACAATGAGAAGCATGCGGCCTCGTTGTTGTACAGAGTTCTATGTCGGACGAGAATCCACTGCCCATACTCGAATTGCATGAGAGCGACATAATTGGTGAAAATTGCAAGAACACTCTACGTGCGTGTGCACGTGTAGTGTAGTGGTGAGCGTGCTGTGCTACGAACACAGCGACCCGAGTTCGATTCCCGCTCACAACCAACACCAGTGATGATTATCTGAACTGGTCTTGGGTCTCCCCTAGGTCGACTCAACCTCCAATAAGTACCTGGTGCGGTGTGTAAACATCGCCGCTGGAGAAACAAAGGCGGCCGGGCATGGGGCTGGCCACCCACCCCCTCGTGTGCCGTGCCGGTACTCGCTAACAGCACTAGCCTCATCACTCTGTTAAGGCTATCCGGGGGATCTTTGTCTTTATTTTGTGTTTAAATTGACATTAAATTATATTGGCCAGGTGCTGCTTGGGCTCTTGACTTACAATCCGAGGTTGGCTCAGCTCATCATCTCCCTTGGATAGGCAAATAGAGCAACGCTTTGTAGGAGGTCAGCAGTCATTGTCTTGTGGAGAGACTGGCCCCTGGCATTAGAATGCATAACTCCCTCCACTGGCTTCAGGATGCCAACAGAGACCTGCGCATCTATTTACTGCTCGCTGCAGCGGTGAGACACTCCGTGTTTTATTCAGGCCATGTGTGAGGTTTACGTGTTTTGTCAGTTTGTGGTCAACTTGCTCTGTTCTGGCTTCTGCTTGTTTTCGTATAATCTCCCTGCAGGAACAGCAGCAATCTGCCAGCCTGTGTGGATAATCTGCCAGCCTGTGTGGATAATACAAAGACAAAAAATCCCCCCGTATAGCCTTAACAGACTGTTGGGGTAAGTGCTGTTAGCGAGCACCTATGAAGGCCGGCACGGCACACGAGGGGATGGGTGGCCAGCACCACGCCCTGCCGCCTTTGTCTCCGCAGTGGCGATGTTTACACACCGCACCAGGTACAGATTTGAGGCCGAGTCGACCTAGGGGAGGCCCAAGACCAGTTCAGATCATCGTCACTGGTGTTGGCCGTGAGCAGGGATCGAACTCTGATCGCTGGGTTCGTGGTGCGGCGCGCTAACCTCTGCACTAGCGCTCTCTGCACTGCCGTGCGGATAGTGGCAGACTGATCACAAGCACAAGCTTTTTTGGTGCCAATGTCAGAGTGAAAATTGGATATACCTGCTGGCCTGGCAGCGCAGCGGTTGGGACGGTGCAACTTGCGATTGGAAGGTCGTGATTTCAAATCCCGTTCGAGGGTAGACCCCACTTGTAATCGCTTTATATTGAGCGCCAGTGCCTGTGCGAATTGAGTGGTTATTGTTCTATGCATAATAAACCACATCCTGCCATAGGGGATGTGCAATTTCCACGGTTGGCTCTGCCCCGCCGATGAACGCCAGTTCTATCTCCTGGCGAGGCATTCCCAGCAAAGCTGCGTAAATGTGTACACAGCAGTTGGATGTCACATGTGATGGGGTAAAATGTGCATACTCGTACCGCCTCCAAGTTGTCTGGCAAAAACGTGGAAGAGTAGGCCAAGTACGCTGTTGAACTCTGTCTGCCAATCCCTTTCGCCAGCAGTGGCGTTGAGCAAGCAATGTGCAGGGCTGCACCTTTTAGCTTTAATATCTTGCGTCCCCGTTTTAAGTTGTTGTATTTTGTTTTCAAGTCATCTTTATGCATTGTAAGCTCTTTCACTGTTGCCCATTACAAGGCAGCTGAGTCTGTGGTACGCCGTTGGGGATGAGATGACAGCACTGCCTTGTTAGGCTTCCCCCTGCCCAGCGCTGCCTTGTGCGCTAGGCTTGCTGTGGTATGCTTTGACCATTGCATCTGGGTTACGTGTGAATTACTGTGTATATTTCATTACAGTATTGAAGTCTAACCCACTTGGCATTGCTAATCGAGCCTCAAATTTCGATTTAAAGCTTTCGTGACTGCAGGGATTCATCTTCTTGGTTCTTTCGGTAAAGTCACGTAGAATGGAAATAATAAAATAATAAAAATAAAACATAATAAAATAATATAGTAATATAATAATTCTTTTATAATGTTTTATTTTTATTATTTTATTATTTCCATTCTACGTGACTTTACCGAAATAACTAATCGAGCCTCGTAATGCCATCATGCTTATTCTGTTGATACCCGTTTAGAGGGCCCGACGCACAACCGGTGTGTGAGTTTAAATCGTATTGGCGGGTGGTCTTTGCCCATCTTCCCAACAGTTGTCTTCCCATGGAGAGTCTGGCTTTAGCCGTGAGAATGGGGATTCCCATCGGTGAACTCGGGACTGTCCACAGAGATGAGTTCAGCCACGATGCTCGTTCGTACAGGGGAGAAATTTGACGTTGTTTAAATCTGACGCTTGTTCATGGGGCGTTAATTTTTTTAGTGGTTTAACTCACCGACTGGTCATTTACAAATATATACATTTACAATAGTGACAGCTTCTTTCTCAATTTACATCTGTGAGCCAATTGGCAGAAATTCCACATTGCCATGTCAGCTCAACAACACACAACCCGATTTTGATTTCTCACAGAGCATAACTTGTCAGTTTGACCCCAGAGGGATGAAGGGATAAACCACCCCCACACCCCCCCACGTCTCGGACTCTAAACTCATTAACTTATTGCTCGCAAGTTGCGAACTCTATCTCAACCAGTATGCCACCTGTCCGGTTCAACTAATAACGTAAAGGTCACCAATCAACGATAGGCGATTTAAAACAATTATATCAGCTACTGACACAGGCAGTAGAGCGGGGTGAGGGGGGGGCTATTAATAGCAATGTGCCCAGCCGGCTGTATCTGTGAACCTTCCTTGTTCTTTATGTAACGTCCCACTCTCTTTTCCATCGGCATCATTTGACCTCTAAGCACCGCGTGGTCTCATTGACAGCGGCGGTGGTTGGCGCGCGTGCGTGCGTGGGCGCGCACACAGATTGCACACGTCTCTCCGCAGCGCAAATCCCCGCAAGCCCTGTGTCCTTGGCAGAGTGGTGGGTGGAGGAGGGTGGGTGGGTGGACAACATTTGGGAATTAAATACCACGACTGTTGGCCATGTGCAAGGTTAGACTGTGTTTCAGAATTTGGCCAGGTGGTACTATGGGGAGAGTTCCCCCGGCTCAAAATCAGGAGATCGTGATTTAAAATCCAAAGGTTGCTTCAGTTTTCAGTTTCATTTATTAGGTAGAGCCCTCTGAGCCATGAGCCTCTTGACTAGGGTGCAACCGTAACAACCAAATCATGAACAAAGAACATCTTAAAGAGACGTTTCGCAACAAAAACATCCAGGAAAAACCAGTAAAAATCTTCCAGAAAAAAAGTACCGGACATCAACGCTGTGTGCAAAAATCCCAATGGGATGCAAGTCGGACAATAACAACCATAAGACAATTTAAATAAAATGATCAGGCTAACTCCATACTTCAACAAACAAACATGGCTTAACCATACGTTTTCGAATATCACCAAAATAAAGCTATAAAAACAATGTAACAGTGATTATAGGAACTGTGATTCAAATTTAACAATAAACGATATACATAACATGTTCGACCAAACTTGGCAGCCATAGCTGGCAGCATGAGTCACTCCGCTCGATTAAGTAACAGTGCTCCGATGGACAGCTGTTCTCTGGATAGACTGGCCTCTGGCATGGGAATGAGGAATTTCCACACTTGGCTCAGTGCTGCCTGTACGACATAAGCATCCGCCCCCCCCCTCCCGCGTTTATTTGGGCAGGGAGACACAATGCCTTTATGCGTATACTACTTGCAGGAGGTGGCTGATTTTTTTTTCTTGAGCCCGAAAGCTCATTGCAGACTTCTGACCCTATCTACACTGCTGAGAATCCTGCCCGCAACCAAATCACCCTGAATGTGCCCAATCTTGGACAGATCTTCGAAGCTAAGCAGGCTTTGTTTGAGCTCGGTTAATACTTACATGCGAGAAAGCCTGGGAATTAGCAGGCAAGTGATAGTAAGTGGCAGCGTTAAAAGTCATCCCCTCGTATGAATGTTTTTTTTTTCCAGGCAGTTCGGCTTCCTTCCACAAGCCAAGCACTCATTCATGTCGCTGATGACGAAACATCCCAATGCAGGACACTCGCGAACAATTTTTTTTCCTGGGTGAATATTTGGCTTAATTATTACGAAGTAAATAATGAACAGACAGTACGGCCCTCCATGTAAATAATAATACGGTTATTATTTTTTATATGTACATCTCATCAGCACGTACTGGACCAGTTTCAACATTCACCATCTCATCAGCAGTTTTCAGGCTTGTTCATGCCAATGCTGGTGAGCTGCCAAATGTTCCTAGGCAAGGACCCCCTCAGTTCGATTTGGGTTTTAATTTGACGCAAGACAAGTAATCCATCGGTTTAACACGTAGACTTTCGCGACCAATAGTATTCATAATAAACATCCGGGCAATTCGCCAGAATGCTGGCGAATTGTCCGATGATGCTGGATGTAATTACCAGCGAAACGTCGTACTCAAAAAACTGTAAATGTTGTGGATTCACTCTTCAACACACCGGTGGGCTAAAGTAGTGAACTATTTGTCTTTTGTCAACGTGACACTTTTTCGCTGATTGGCCGTGTCGGGTGGTGGAGGGTTACGACACATTTATAAATAACGCGATCTAACCCAAAAACGTTTATTATGAAGTAATCCATCATCAACTGCTATCCAGAGCGCCCACCTCTTAACATCTTGTTTGAGGGCTTTTTGGATGTGGCTGTCGTTACGATGCTCGTGACCTGCCTCCTCCCCGTGTGTCCTCCCACAGGTACACTCTGCACTTCTTCGCACAGGTGACCATATCCTACTACGTCTTGCTCTTCGCCAACGGCAAGCACGTGCACATGTGAGTGTGGCGCACGCCGCCCGCGCACCCACCCGCCCGCCCGCCTGCCCGCCCGCCCGGGGCTACCTGTTTCTGCAGACTCTCCGTCCTTTTCTCCGACCCTCTCTCTGGGCTGCGCGGAGGAGTTTGCATGGCGCTGAAATGCAGCCCTGCTTTTTGCTGGGCACTAAACTAAACAATTTTTTATTTTACCAGGCAAGGCTGTGTAGCTCTTTTTCAGGAGGGACCTCGGCCACAAATGGCAGCTCGACGAAGTGGCTTATCGCGTGGAAATTTATCGCGGCCAAATACTCTAAAACGCACGTTTCTACATGTGGAGGGGAATACCAGAGGACCTGGAGAAAAATCCACGTGACCACGGAGAGAACATGCAAACTCCAAATATACAGCAGCAGGCGTTCGGGTCGGGATCTAACCCACGACCTCCTGCATACCAGGCGAGGGTGATAACATCTCCTAGCCACCGTGATGATGATGATGAGAGAGAGACACGCAAACTCCAAATATACAGCAGCAGGCGTCCGGGTCAGGACCTAACCCACGACCTCCTGCACACCAGGCGAGGGAGATAACATCTCCTAGCCACCGTGATGATGATGATGAGAGAGAGACACGCAAACTCCACATATACAACAGCAGGCGTCCGGGTCGGGATCTAACCCACGACTTCCTGCACACCAGGCGAGGGTGATAACATCTCCTAGCCACTGTGATGATGATGATGAGAGAGAGACACGCAAACTCCACATATACAGCAGCAGGCGTCCGGGTCGGGATGTAACCCACGACCTCCTGCACACCAGGCGGGGGTGATAACATCTCCTAGCCACCGTGATGATGATGATGAGAGAGAGACATGCAAACTCCACATATACAGCAGCAGGCGTCCGGGTCGGGATCTAACCCACGACCTCCTGCACACCAGGCGAGGGAGATAACATCTCGTAGCCACCGTGATGATGATGAGAGAGAGACACGCAAACTCCAAATATACAGCAGCAGGCGTCCGGGTCGGGATCTAACCCACGACCTCCTGCACACCAGGCGAGGGAGATAACATCTCCTAGCCACCGTGATGATGATGATGAGAGAGAGACACACAAACTCCACATATACAGCAGCAGGCGTCTGGGTCGGGATGTAACCCACGACCTCCTGCACACCAGGCGAGGGTGATAACATCTCGTAGCCACCTTGGCGCGCTGCTCCCAGGAGGGCCGTGGTTGGTGACCGACCCCCCCAACTCCCGACGGTGGCCGCCCTCGTCGTTGATTTCCTGCTCATGTAACCTTTGACGCGGTCATTTCTTTGTTTCTAGCCTTGAGCCAGGAAAGGAAATTCCACGTTCTTATGGCGGGGGTAGTTCTCTCCGTAGGACAACCGCTGTTTATTGCCAAACAAAGTGGGTACTCGCCATCCTTTTCAAGGTGTCTGACCTGTGTGGAAGAGTAGGCCAAATAATCCATCACAGGGGGGGGGGGACTCTGTAGAGCTCCATATAGTGAATGCCCTTCTGCTGGGGAGGTAACAAGAGCAAGATGTTGCAGGGCTGTATCTTTACGTATTTGTAAGGACTACCACCAGCGCTTCCGTCCAATTGAAGTTGACGTTGCATTGGATCGGAGTGGAGAATGTTACCATTAATTGTGAGCAAGCTCCAGGGGCAGAAGACATGTCGGCAGATGAAAGGGCCTAATTGAACCTTGGCAGAGTCCTCTGCTAGTCACATGGCAAACCCGTTTCTCATTATTTTTTTCAATCCCCTTGGGAACATGTGCTGCGTTACGGTATTGAGCGCGTGCACTTTGTTTCTCCGCGCGGAGAGTGCTGGCGCTGTGAGTCATATACGATGTGTTATGATCCAAATGCCCTGGATTCGATTCCCAGCCTTGGCTAACATCATTGGCAAGTGATAGCTGATCATGTCCTGAGCCTCCCCGAGTTTAGTTCGACTTTAAAAGAGCACACTGTATGATGATTGAACATTGGCACTCGGGAGACAATCCAGGTGTGGTGTTGGTTACATCTGCTCTTTACGTGCTAGGCCGGCCTTAAAAGGTTCTCGCTCACCCCCCTACAGTTTTTAAAGCTAAATGGATTTGGTATGGTCAATGTACGCTACGCTTATGGCAGTTAGCGGCTTCTGGCTGTGTGTGCTTTTGGCTGTCTTTAAAAGGCCGCTTATTCTTGTACCGTGCCGGCCTTTGTAGGCGCTCTATAAACTAGAGAACTATTTTTTATTTCATCAGGTAAGGCCCACTAAGCTATATAGCTCTTTTTCAGAAGTGACCTGGCCACAAATGATAGCGATAAGTGGCATATCATGTGGAAATCTATAGCAGCCAAATATTCTAAATGCACATTGATTTGAAATGTGGAGGGAAAAAACGGAGGACCCGGAGAAAAATCCACCCAACCACGGGGAGAACATGCAAACTCCAAATATACAGCAGGCATCAGGGTCGGGATTGAAGCCACGACCTCCTGTATTCTAGATTTGAAGCTTTCGTGACTGCAAGGATTCATATTCTTAGGTTTTTCGGTAAAGTCACGTAGGTAAAAATTTCAAATTAATAAAAGTAAAATAAAAATAAAATAATATAATAAAATAAAATAATATATTTTTGTTTTACTTTTATTAATTACATTTTTTTACCTACGTGACTTTACCGAAAAAACCTAAGAATATGACTTCCTGTATACCAAGCGAGGTCGTTAACATCTCGCCACCGCGGCGCTCGCTTACAGCACTTCCCACTGACGAAGAAGGGAGATGGTTTAGGTTGCCACGATTGGCTGTTTCATGGGAACGGGAATTTGAGAACAGGCCGCTTACTACAGCCGGGAAAGTCACAAACAACAACTTGCCATGCGAGGGTTTTCGATGATTCTGCTGGAGTGTGGTGAGATGTTTGTAATAAAAAAAAAAGTTAAAGATCTTATGACATCCAGCTGGAAATCTTCATCGTTATGGAACGATATTGTGTTCAAGGTCAGGTTCCCCAAACTGTGAGTTTATAAATTTTGACAGGTGCCGATTTGGCGAAGTGCCTGACTCGCCGTTGCACGGTTGGGACTTCAAATCCGAGCTCTCATTACTCTGATAGTGCATTGTCTTTGAGCTGTACGCCTTTTGGCGTCCTCTGGTCTAACACCGTTTGAGACGAGGCTCAAAGAAAGCTGTTTGCATTCTGACCACAAGTATTGTGGTTAATGCAGACATGATTCCTAGTATAAAGGTTTCAGTTTTGTTGCTAGAAAAAAGGGGAAAAAACCTATTATTATGTTTTAGCACTGGCAAAGGAGGTCCCATGAAGTTCAACATGCATACATCTCTCTGTGTGTTGTAACCTGGGGTGATGGCGCATGGAGCCCAGTGATCTTGCGTTAATTTCCAAGTCTCCGTGAATCCACTGTTGGATGAAGGCTTCCCTCTTCACCACCGTGTCGGCTATGAAGGTTGTTTTGACACGATGGTTCACCGCGTGTTGGTGATGGAGGCACCGATGACTAGTTTAGACACTGCTCGCCACTGATGTTAGCCGTGTTTGGGACTCGAACCCAGGTCGCTTGGTCCGCAGCACATCGTGCCACCAACTCTGCCTGATTTGCTTGGCATATAGAGCAGCAGTAATAGCACCCTTTAAAAAAATATAACAGCTGACAGGGAAAGTGCCTGCTTTGTGAATCGTGCAAGCAGGCTCGCTTATTAGCCTGTCCTGTCCAGCCCATTAACGTTCACGTCGTACAGAGGCTCAGAAGTATGCACGTACATACATAGAACTTATTTTGCACCGTATGTTGCTAACCGTGCTAATTGGAGGCACGGGGGAAGGACAACAAACTAAACACAAAAATCAGTTCTTAAGAAATGAGTTTTCAATCTAGATTTGAAGGTGCGTAGCTCCAGTGGCTTCCTAATATCGGAAGGAAGAGCGTTCCAGACGGCCGCAGAAGCGCATCTGAAAAGCATGCGATGCGGTGACCGCCTTTGTTCGATGGCTATCCAAATGCCGCCGCTCCGAGGATGAACGGAGTTTCCGTAATGGTTTACACTCCTTGAAGAGAACAGCAAGGTATTGGTGGTTCATTTGTGGCAAGCAATCAGGATAATTTCATTGCAAATTGCGCACACTGGGCATAGGAATGGATTGCAACGGTGATTATGGCAACTAGGAAGCGGCCTAAATCACTTTACTGGCCGTCTAGAATCGGTAATACTTAAATAAACGAAGCCGAGGCGAGCTGGATCCACAAGAGACTCCGAAGATAAATCCATCGCATCGCACACACATCATCGAATGGTGCAATTCCCTGTTAGAACCCCCCCCCCCCCCCATTTCAGTTGAGCGGTGATTGTCATGTTGGAATCGCGATTCCTACTCAAATTGTCCACTGAGGTTGGCCTCGCAGGAGTCGATGTGAGATTCTCACGTTCATCGCCAAGATGGACGGGTTCGCATGCTTGATCCTCACGCCATAGGCCTGCGGGGATCATCGTGCCAATCGGTGAGAGGGGGGGGGGGGCGGGTACCGAAACGCTTCCTGTGCAACTAAATGCACAAATTGCGCGTGATTCCACCGATCCAACGATTGTGCCTCGTGATTGTATCCCTACTCTTGGAGCGAAATCGTGGAAAATCGCTCGGCTCGAATGGACGCTCACACAATGGGACAAATTCCGACTGAAAACGAAACGCCCCTAAAAGAGCTTGGAGAGATGCGCGATTGGAATTGGAATTTGCGCCCGACGGACTTGAACCACGCGCGCAAAGCTCGAGACGTCACTTGGACCGTTAAGAAAGGTCAGAATCGGGAGCTTTACTTCGACTGGAGGAGGAATCCGAGGAGCCATGAAGCTCTTTTTCACAGATGTCCACAGCAAGTTACAACGGCAGACAATACAAACGATCAGAGTGCGACATAGATAAAAAAAGCTAAGCAAGTAACGAAATATAAATAAATAATTTGCTTATATATAAGTCCGATTTATCAAGTGGACTTGGACAGGACACATCGCTAGAAGGGATGATGATGACGATGGTCGTAGAAGGAGGCGAGTGACAGAAAGCCATCCCCACGAAATGGATCGTGCAAAGTCGCTCAGAGGTAGCTCTTCCGGCACAATGTCCTCGGCCATTCTCTGGCGACGTGACATATCCAGGACGGTTGGCCCGGAATTGCGGCGTCTTCTCTTTCGCCTTTGACGCCGCGGCGGGCGCGCATTATATATTTATCAAGTGGATGCGGCCCCCGTTGTTCGCACACGGCCCCGGGGCCGAGACGGAGGGAGGAGGGGGGGCACTTGTTAGGAATCTTAACGCTACGTGCCACGCGGTGAGTTGGCGGCAGCGAGAGCGCCGGGCGGGGGATGTGCAGGGCGCGGTAGTGACCCGATGGCCAGAGAGCGGCGTGTCGTGGTGCGTGAGTACTCTCTATAGTACTCTCTAGAGTACGCTCCACGGTACGCTCCACGGTACTTTCCACAGTATTCTCCGCCAAAGCGCGGCGCCTCTTCAGGCTCGAAACACGGCCGGTCTCTTCCCGTAGCACCCCATGTGCGTCGTTAGCCGCTCGAGATGCTCCCGCCGAGTGCCAAAATCAGGCATGCAAATCGTGTAATTAAGCCGTTTTAAATGGCACCCAATTAACTAATGACCGCTTCCCTTCCACTGAGCACATTTGGAAATAATGCGGTGCGCGCCAATCAGAGATGCATTTAAATCAAAACATAAATTGGAATTCTTGCAATCTGGTAAAAAACAAAAACTCAACGATTGTATTTTTAGATTGGTCCAGATTTTTTTCGAGTCTCCAGGATCAAACTGTAAAATTTACAAATTGTGTTCGACCCCGCTTTGTAATGAATTATTCCAGACATAAAGGTGCTCCCATTACAGCCATGACCTGACCTGTGGTTTCTACTGCCAAGGCTTTAATGCTTTTACAGGTAATTGATGTAGAGAAACTCGACTGAAAGTGATTCGTACGAAGCGAGATATAAAAACTGTCGAAATTCCTGCTTGTAAAGATATTTAACACGTGTGTATAAGCTTTAGGAGGGCATAGGTAGGACACTTTGCTAGAAGAACTGAGTGACAGCTGGAAGGGAAAACTTAGCCAAGGAGAGGACGATCACGGAGATGGAGCAGTGGGATGGGCTTAACACGTAGTAGGGCTTTTACGACCAATATTCATGAGAGGTTTTTGTGCTCGAATGGTAAATGTTGTGGGTTTACTCTCCAACACACCGGTGTGCTGAACGAGTAACGAATTGGCACGTTCTGTTTACGTGACAAACCTTACTAATTGGCTGTGTCGGGTGGTGGTGGCGGGTTTACCGACACATTTACGTGATCTAACCCCAAAAACCTCTTATGGGATGGGCTTGTGTACGTGAGCGACATGGATTGTGGCATGGAACGACCATGAGGTCCGCCAATGATGGGAGGCCTTCATCGTTGTAACTCACCTCGGTGAGGCTTTCCTAAATAATCTATGATTATTATTTTATAAAGCAAACGGTACAAATGTGACGATCTCTCCACAATTCAAAATAATAGTGATGGAAATCTAACCACGAACGGTTATTTAATCGGTTTTGATTTCCACCGAATGGCTGTCGTCACCCTTAGTGTATTTCATTTCATGCCTTGCGTGCGTACAATCGCGTAAACGACCCAAATTTATTAATCGTACGGTCATTTTAGAAACATGGCCAACCCTTCATTGACACGGTGATTGCGGCTGGAGATGAATTTGAATTGGAGAGAATTGTAACAGTCGATGTGTTTTAGCCGGGGAGAATTTTAACAGAACGGCAATCTGTGAATTACCATCTGTGCAAATTATATGAACGTGACATTTTTTTTTCATGGAGAATATGAGACCAGAAAGAAGTCGAACGAGATGCATGAGATGGACTGTAAACGAGACTAAACACAACAATTAAACAAATCTTTTGGTGACGCTGCATCGGCAGTGGTACGCAAGCACGATGAACAACAATCCCCAACACACTCGTGCATTACGCTGTGGCCTTAAAAGATAAAGTATATAATAATAATAATATCGATTTAAAGCTTTCGTGACTGCAGGGATTCATATTCTTGGTTATTTCGGTAAAGTCACGTAGAAGGGAAATAATAAAATAATAAAAATAAAACAATAAAATTCTCACGACGTTTCGGCCACAACGCAAGAGCCGTATTTCCGACAGCTCTTTTCTTCACCTGAGGACGGCTGCTTGCGTTGTGGCCGAAACGTCGTGAGAATTTTATTATGTTTTATTTGTATTATTTTATTATTTCCCTTCTACGTGACTTTATCGAAAGAACCAAGAATATATATAATAATAATCGATGACTTTTTGGGCAATGCCCAATCTTCGCAGCACATAGTGAGGCCAGAGGTCAACTTCACTGTCCTCTCTATGCACCGTGAAGAATGATACTGATGAATAAAATGTATTGTTTAATTGAATTGTGACCCCTCATTGCATGCTACTTGCCTAATATTGCCCATTGTGGAGTGGAGCGATGGTGCGGTGCATAGCGCATTGAACTATAAACCACGGACTACGTAAGTTCGATTCCGTTTGAGTGATATCTGAACCGGTACTGGGTCCCCTCCTTCACCAAGCTACATTTGGCTTAGCATACCGAAGTATGGTCATTTGTCCCAGAATTGCTGTCTGCCTTTAGGAGTGCATTATTTTGCGAGTAATATTGCACTGATGAGGTAAGTGAAGCTTCTTATGTCAGGATGTTATTGTATTTGGAGTCAGTAAGGCGTTGTATGATGTTTGATGAATTGCCGTGTTTCAGGGTCACAATTAAAATCAAGAATCGCTTCTGGTTTCTGGCCACCGTTATGTCTGAACATCGTCCATCCGTGTCGTCGGTTGGCTTGCTCTGTACATGACCTTGACCCAAGAACTTCGTCAGATCCCGTCTGCTATCGTACTCCCGGTATCTAGATGCAGCTGGCTGCTCCGCTTTAAAAAGCTACAGGACTTCTTGCTTGGCAATTGTGATATTAAAATATTTAGGTGTTTTTTACATCTCAGTGATATGTGCCAGGACCGTGGGTGGGAAAGGACCTTGTGTTTTCTAAACTCTGTGTCCCGAAGCGCGTACCCGTGTAAGCGTCGCTCCTACGTTTAGACAGCTTTGTCAATATTTAATGCCTGCCCAAGTTGTCACCCACGCCGCATCACGTATCGCCACGTGAACTCCGCGCCCGTCTCCTGAATGATTGATGGCCCTGCCGTGCTTCTAGGATTGTGCAAAAAAACCGTCGCATTTGCTTAATGGCACGGTTGTCGGTTCTGTAAACATCCGAGCGAGCGGGCAAGGCCTTCATCAAACATTTTGTAAATTGGACGCGGATGAAGAAATTTAACTTAATGGACACGTTGGACAAAGTGGAAACATTCTGGAAACTATGTTGATGTGTTTTTATGAGAAAGCAGTGGCAGTGAAACGTTTACCAGAGTTATAAAGTGACCACATGTTTTGCAAAATTTACATCTTTTTCTTATTGTAAGCGTCGTGATGTCAAATAAAATCGGCAAATGTGACAGCTATTCGGTGGCAAGCAGACAAAACATTTATTTTCTTGTTGAATTGTATTTATTATTGCTGTGCTTTGAGGAGAAATCATGGTCACATTTGTGGTTCTTCAAAATAATTATAATTGGTCATTCAGCAAAGTCTCACTGAGGGTAAATTATGTCATGCTTCATACGGGTTTTTTGGGTGAGATCGCGTAAATATATAAATGTGTCGTTAAAACCCACCACCACCCGACACAGCCAACTAGTAAGGGTTGTCACGTAAACAGAACATGCCAATTCGTTACTAGCACAGCACAGCAGGTTCGCCAGTCATTACAACCAGCTTCATCAGGCGACAGCCAAATTTGCGGAGAAGTCCACCTGTTTCGTTCCTTAAATAGAGGCGTAGATGTGATGCCAACACTTAAATTTCGATTTAAAGCTTTCGTGACTGCAGGGATTCATCTTCTTGGTTTTTTCGGTAAACGTCGTAAGAATTATTTAATTATGTTTTATTTTATTATTTTATTATTTCCATTCTACGTGACTTTCCGAAAGAACCAAGAAGATGCCAACACTTGTGCGCCCTTCTTTTGCGAAGTGATGCGGGGGGGGGGGGAGGTTAATAAATCAACGTATATTATGCATGTGCATTATGCGGGCCCACTGATCTTGTACTTCTTGTTCATTGTTTGTTCTAAAACAGCCATACCATTGGCAATCCCTATTGAAGTATGGTGGCCTGTATAGGCATGCATTGAAACTATGTATTATTGGATGATTTGCTGCCATGCAGCACTAAGGTCTGTAGCTATCCGAACGGTTAAAATTATTTATTTCTCTCAATTTCGATATATTCTCGAATTAGTCTTGGCCGTTAGTAACTAATAATAGGGGGTTTCCCCTTTTATCTGGCAACAAAACTGAAACCTTTTTACAAGGATTCATGTCTGCATTAACCACAATACTTGCAGTCAAAATGCAAATAAAAATACACTGATAATATATGCTTTGTCCTTGAAACTGATTGGTCCACAACAAGGGACGGCTTTCTTTTGAGCCTCGACCCAATTGGTGCTCGACCAGAGGACGCCAAAAGGCGTACAGCTCAAAGACAATGCACTATCAAAGTAATGAGGGCTCGGGGTGAGCATGTACATCATTAGACCCTATTATTATATTTTGGTACTGGCAAAGGAGGTCTAATGACGTTAGTAACTAGTTTTGCACAAAAATAATTGAGTGTCATTTTTGTCACGTGTGCTCTGCAACTGCTGACAGTTGTATTTGGGAGAATTTCATATTTCTTTGGTGTTCTTTTAGCACTCGTGCTGATCATTCGTCCTGTTTACCCAACATAGCATTTGCCACAAGTGCAATTATTCCGGTAGACTTGACTTAAAGCTTTCGTCACTTCACCTGAAGACGATTGCTTGTGTTGCGATATTGTTATTATTTTTATTATTTTTTTCTATCTACGTGGCTTCACCGAAAGACCCAAAGAAAATGAATCCAGCACACACCTTCTGTTGAAAGCTTTGGTAATACATATTTTGTACTCAGATATTAATTTTTCTATATTATGTACCGTGCCAAATCTGACAAGGATGTTTTGTTTTTTCAAACATCTGGCTAGTGTATCAGTTACTCCCGCAATTTACGGTATTTTAATAGTTTGAATTACTTGGGCAGCTTAAATGGTCGTGTTATTTGACTTGGTTTTGGTATTCAATGAATGCCCTGTTGATTTGTGCATCATTGTAACCATTCAATTGCAGCGCTTCTTTAACACATTTAATTTCACTTCTCAGACTATATCCAGAAATGAGTTCTGTCAGCTTCTACTTCCATGGTGAACTGGATGGATGGGTTTTGCGAGTTGAGATGATTTAGAAATTCATTAAGTGTATCTTTGCCGTGTGGCCAGACCACCAATGTGTCATCCACATATCTAAACCAAGCAGATGGGTTTAGTGTGCTTGAAGCTATTACTTTGTCTCGAAATCTTCCACGTACAAATTCTCTTATCACAGGAGACAAAGGAGATCCCATTGATGCTCCTTCCTTTTGTTTATAGAAGTCACCTTTCCACAAGAAGTAGGTGTTCTTTAGACAGTGTTCAGCTAGTCTTTTGATATATTTGGCGAAACCTTTGTTCGTTACTAGAGTGTCGAGTAATTTAATTGATTCGTTGACCAGAACCCTCGTGGACAGAGAAGTCGACTTCTCTAACGTACTCGGATTATAAATGTTGTGGCTTGGCTCTCCAACACACGGGTTAGTGCTGTACTAGCAACGAATTGGCATGTTCTGTTTACTTGACAAACCTTACTAATTGGCTGTGTCGGGTGGTTGCGTGTTTAACGACACATATATTTACGCATTCTAACCCAAAAAAACCTGTATTATGGATGATGTTAAATCAATCTCGTTCTTGTTGAGTGTTTATGCACATGGGAGAGAAAATAAACACACATTCGAGGGAGACATGCCAATAAATATGCTCCGATAAGCCAGACCAGCTTGCTGTACTGTCTTCTATCGATTCATTGTTAATCAGCAGGTGCATTTCTCCTCTGCATCATCCACCAACCCCTGCTTTTCCAACATCCCAAAGCAGAACCCTTTGGAAAAAGGGTTACGAGGCTTTCCTTTGTTAAATAATTGATTTCTTAAAATCTTCCTGAGACTGTTTAGGGCCTTCATCGATGTAATCATCTGTAGGGCCCCCATAATAATTATCCTGGGGATCAATAAGTCTATTTCCAGTGGCTACACTTAGTGCTGATGCTTCCTTTAACCGCAGTGGGGTCTCAACTCGAGTTCAGTGTCTCCCTGCTCAAGAAATT
Source organism: Lampetra fluviatilis (assembly GCF_964198595.1). Lineage (NCBI taxonomy): Eukaryota > Metazoa > Chordata > Hyperoartia > Petromyzontiformes > Petromyzontidae > Lampetra > Lampetra fluviatilis. The sequence continues at coordinate 27,620,368 of NC_136276.1, read as the reverse complement.
CCACATAACCATGACAAAGTGTGTCAGTCTCTTTAGAGCAAAGCTACTGTTGATTTTCCACAAAGTGATTCTAATTATACTAAACCCCTTTTTTATTTTGCCTGTCTCGTTTGTACGGATCGCTCTTTAAGCTTAAAAGTTGCACAAGCTTATCGGTTCCATGAATTTGTAAAAGATAGATTCTCGTGAGATTCAATTTTAAGACGATTAATCAGTGCCGTCGTTACATGCCTGCCTGGCGCACAAAGACAAAGATCCCCTATGTAGCCTTAACAGATTGTTGGGGCAAGTGCTGTTAGCGAGTAGCACCTATGAAGGCCGGCATGGAACACGAGGGGATTTGGGTGGCCAACACCACTCACGGCCACCTTTGTCTCCCCAGTGGCGATGTTTACACACCGCACCAGGTACTCATTTGAGGCTGAGCGGGAATCGAACTCTGATCGCCGGGTTCGTAGCGCATCGCACAAACGGCTAAGCTACCGCTCCTCTGGTGAGCACAGAGACAGTGACATGCACGTGACCTTGCGACCCGGTAGGTCACCGCTTCGTAGATGTCCATTGCTCTTGTCTCATTAGGTGTCTGTATGTGTGTTTCAAAATACACCACGTGACTCTTGAGCAGTCCCACTTACTCGCTCGTGTCCTCTGTCAACATGAAACGGCACGGTAATTAACGTTTGCACGCCACGAAACGTGTACGCTTACAGTGGTCGTCCAATGACATTCTGCGCGTGACAGAGACACTAAATATTGATGCTCGGAGTTGCCGCTGGGTTTGGCTCTCCCCAGCGCTAATGTTTATTCAAAGCACCAGGTGCTCGTTTTTTAGGTTGAGTCGACCTAGGGGACGCAGAGGACTGATTCGGATAATTTTCACTGATGTTGGCTGTGAGTAGGAATCGAACACTGGTTGCTGGGTTCGGACACACACAGCGAAAGCCCCAAGAATCCCCCGTGTAGCCTTAACAGACTGTTGGGGCAAGCGCTGTTAGCGAGCACCTATGAAGGCCGGAACGGTACACGAGTGGGTAGGTGGCCAACACCTCTCACGGCCACCTTTGTCTCCCCAGTGGCGATGTTTACACACTGCACCAGGTACTCATTTGAGGCTGAGTCGACCTAGGGGAGGCCCAGAACCGGTTCAGATAATCGTCACTGATTTTGTCCGTGAGCGGGAATCGAACTTGGGTCGCCAGATTCATAGTGCAGCGTGCTAACCACTACAACTTCTGCTCCCCACAAACGAACACAAACACACACACACCCGCACGGATAGGTACAGCCAATGACGGAACGTTGATTTAGGTGGCTCGCGTGCGGTCTGCTTTTATGGGGCTCTGCATCACCTTGGAAGTGCGCCGTGCGAGGTCTGCCGTGGTTTGGCGCGGTATCGCGCACAGCACCCCAGGGTTCCTTTGAGGTCTGGGCCGGATTTGCCGGCCATGCAATGCCAGGGGGGGGGCTCTCTGCGATCGGCTCGCGCCCGAAGCGGCTGCTGTTGTGACGACGGAACAACTTTCGATTCTTGTGCGTCTGATCGCTCCGTGCGGGGGGGGGGGGGGGAAAGCCAGGCTGGGTCTTTCTTTGCTCTTGTTCGCTCTGGTTGGTGGATACCGATTGATCGATCTTGTTTATTTTGGTTTTGATATTGGTTGATGATGATCACCGATTCAATGAGAATCGGTTGTTCATCGTTTAGTGTCAATGATATGCCAACGAGATGCTAGTGTCATGTTTAGGCCGGTGAAGCGAACAAAATAATGCAAGCGAGATGGAACACGCTACGAATGTAAAGCAATGGATGTGAATCTCGAGTTGAATCGCTGGGGAAGCGAATCCGTTGCGCGCCCTGCCCCTGGTGGTGCTCGTTCTCGTCACCGAGCCACTTGGTAGGGGGTCGAACGTCCGATGCCCCCCGCAGCCGTAGCTTCGACGGAGAATTGGAAGAGCCGCTGCTGAGTGGGCAATAAAAACTCTTACTTCATTGAAAATTATCTGACGATGTAAATGATCGCCTTCCAGAGTGCAATGTCTACCATGGGATGATGAATCTCCACTTCATGTAAGAATTAAACAAACGGAGAATGTCTTAGTCTCGTGACATGACCGCCAGTAGCCCAATGGGAACGTAACTTTATGTTAAGAGAAGAAAAAAAAAGCCCGGTTAAAACGAAGGCCACCCCCTGGGTGGGACTTGTACTCTGGGCGAACGCTGCACGCCGGAATTGTAATCTCTGGTAATGAGCTGCGTGACCCAATGCTCGCTGTGCCGTCACAATGAGCGCAAGGATTATCGATGAAACAAGATCTCTGCTGCGTTCCCCTTGCCGAGACTTTGATGCTTCCATTTATAGTCGGTGCTTGTCCCTCGCCTTACCGAGTGTCCACCGAGACTCCTCCCCTGCTTTGAGAGCGACACCCAGCCTGCCGTAACTACAGGGGGGGCTCACTGGGCTATATGGCTCTTTTTTGACCTGGCTATCGCAAATGATAGCTCAACGAAGTGGCTTATCATGATGTGGAAACATATAGCGGCCGAACACTCTGTAAAAGCACCTTCATTCTAAATGTGGAGGGTAAAAAATTAACCCGTAAAAACAAAGTTTTTCACTATAAATGCTTTATATGCGTGGCGGCTAGAGTCCTCTCGTCCTCTGGCTTGAGATGGCTGCCACCTATGGGTCAGATGATTGCCTGCCACCATTAAGCAATTGGTAATTAAATATAATTTTTTTTTCCTAAAATGTTTCACGAAAATAAATTGTCACGCACAACGAGTCTGTGTGCAAAATGTCAGCTCGATTGGATCACGGGAAGTGGGTTAAAAAGCGACCGAAAGATTTGCACGGTCGTAAGCGCGCAAGCAAGCAAGTGAACTTAATATAAAGGATTTAAAAACCAGAGGACCTGGAGAAAAACCCGCACGACCACGGGGAGAGAGAACACACCAACTCCAAAATATACAGGTATCAGGGTCGGCATTGAACCCACGACCTCCTGTATACCAGGCGAGGTAGTTCACATCTCGCTACCGTGATCCACAGCAGGAATTCCACATTGTGGTGGTCGGCAGAACCGCCGACCCCGTATGAACGGGACAGGACGAAGAAGGGAGCGGCCGGAGTCTCTCCACGGAACAACCGTTCCGGATTCGCCACTGAGAGGCGACGATACTTTTGTTGTATTTTTCCACAAAACGTAATCGCCGTTGCGCTGCTGCCCCTGTCATGTGGACGGTGAGAGAGTGCGTCCATTTGTGGACCGCTCGCAGCTCTGCCGCCGCCGCCAGAGTGCGACGCAGCGCGGAGCGATGCCACAAAACTCCTTCTGAGATCCCCTTCGAGGGCCCGCTGGACTTTCCCACGCACCCTGCTGCGAACAGGGACACGTTTGTCCCGTGGCAGTATACATTTTTTTGTATCCATTCACAGAGCTCGAATTTTGGCACGTGAAGTGGACAAAAAAAATGAACGAAATTGCTGCGATGGTTTTAACGCGCAGTCGTTTGTGTGCCGTCAGCTCGCTCCCCTTGCTTTTATCATTTCCAAGTGGAACATAGGGGGGAAGCAATGCTTGCTTGCAGCTCCCTGGTTTACACACCGGGGAGCTGCCGGCATCCGATGCGGAATATCCGCTGTCCACACCGAGTGCTCTGAATCCCGAGCCACCCAATCTCATCCCCGAATGTGGTAGCCTTTTTTTTTAATTATTATTGACCTTTCAGGATGACAATGACGGGACGGGGTCGATGCCGCACGTTCCTTGGCGGTTTGAGTGCTCTCTCTGCCCGAGTGCCACGCGGCCAGACACATCATGCATGTGCGTCATGTTTATTAATTGCTTCGGCTGAGAATTTCGGCATTTCAAATGATCGTTTATGCTAATAGACATGCTTGTAAACCCCCCCCCCCTCCTCCCCTGTGTGATGAATGAAAGTGATGATGGTGCTGTCTGCGCTGTTCCTTTTTACAGATACAGCTTCATCATCGCCATGGGCTGCCTGTCCCTGTGCCAAATAAAGTTTTTCATCTTTGACTACGGCATCTACTCAACGGACTTCACGGGGTGAGCATCTCCTCGGGTGCCTCCTTCAAGCGTTACACGCATCATTACGGCAGCAGCAGCAGCAGCAGCAGTTAGTGAGCTCCTGTGAAGGCTCCTCGTGGATTGCCGTCTGAAATGGGCATTGGGCAGTGCTCATCTCCATATTCATACTGGAGGAAGCTCTGTTTTTTTACTTTTTTTGTTACTACTCTAAAGCCATTCTTATTTTATGCGTCAAAATCAGGGGTCGGCAACCAAACTAACAAGAAGGGACATTTTCTTCGAATTCGGTGAAACAAAAATCTAAATATTCTGAGTGCCACAATGGCAACGTGAATGCAAGATGGGTACTGAATGAATAATGTCAAACCGCATTTTTTATCATCGCCATTTTAATAACAGCGCACGCAATGATTTGTAATGCCACGTTACAAATCACTGTTGGGCTTTTAGACGTTCACCCTTTGTCGAAAAGAATTAGTTTTTTTTACTACTTTGCAATTATAGTGTCGGGAGCCTTGAAGCAGTTCCTTAAAGAGCCGCATACGGCTCCACAGCCGCATGGTTACCGACCCCCTGCTCTAAATGGATGATGGCCGATTGTGAGTCAAGAGCTCGAACCACAGCTGCACCTGGGGGCTGGATGTGTACCTTTTTATATTCACGGTTAGGTTCAAGGCGGTCTCTGCACGTGTACCTCTGTTGTGTTTTTAAGCTATTTAATATCACATTCGTTCGGTTATCCACTCATTTTCGGGCATTCTTTCAGGAGGGCCCTTCACAGGGATGTTTGGCAAATAGTTTTATATATATATATAATTTTACAAGTAGTTGTGCACGTGGGAGGATTCGCAATCCAGCAGGATGTCACTCGGCCAGCTCTCTGCGGGATTCGGCCAAACTGGCCGCTGGGCGCTGGAGATTGTCGGCGCCTCCACCACCATCACCGTGTTAACCTGCTGCCCGGGCCTTTCTCTCTCTCTCTGCCCGCCCGCAGGCCCATGATGGTGATGGCGCAGAAGATCACCACCCTCGCCTACTCGGTGCACGATGGTGAGAGGCTGCTCCCGTGATGACCGCGAGGTCAAGCCGGGCTAGGTCTTTTTGTTGTTGCTCTTGTTTGCTCTGGTTGGTGGATATTGATTTATTGATTGAGCTTGTTCGTTTTGGCTTCATGGTGGTTGATGAAAATCACCGATTCAATGCTGCGATATTTAATGGGCACACACTTTCAAAAACCAATTGACCTGTCTCAAAGAGACTGTATGGCAAAGTGCTGTTAGCCAGCGCCAATGATGATTGGCACGGTTCAGGAGGTGGTGTGTCCAGTACCACGACTTGCCACCTCTGTGTTGCCATCGATGATGTTCACACGCTGCACTATCAACTAATTTAAATACGCAGTGCAGGGCTTCGTAGTACATAGTGCAGTCGACCCTGGGGAGGTGCAAAAGAAGTTCCAATACCGTTCGTAGCAGACGTTATCCATATCGTAGCACAGTGCACTCATGGCTGGACCAAAGACAAAGACCACCTGTGTAGCCTTAACAGACTGTAGGAGCAAGTGCTGTTAGCGAGTACCTATGAAGGCCGGCACGGCACACGAGGGAGTGGGTGACCAGCACCACGCCCAGCCACCTTTGTCTCCCTAGTGGCGATGTTTACACACTGTACCACATATTTATTTGAGGCTGAGTCGACATAGGCGAGGCGCAGGATCGGTTCAGATAACCGTCACCAGTGTTTACCATGACCGGTTCTTAATGCAGCGCATTAAAGGCTGCACCACCACTCCTGGCCATACACAGGTACGCAAAACGCTTAGTGTTGCGCACAAGTAGAGATTCACTTAAAATTGCACAGCGGCCATAAGTTGGCGAAAGCACGTTGATGTCTGTTGTGTATCCAATGGGCGGGGGGGATACTAACGAGTCGACGGTTAGCTTGGCGCTGACCTTAACAAAGGGGCTCGCCATGCACCTGGGGCTGGTGAAGCGTCTCGGCTGAGACCACCCCATGCCGCTACCGCCCCGTGCCACTATCGCCCAGTGCCGCTACCCCCCCCGTGCCGCTACCACTCTGTGCCACCACTTTGCATGAAGGTCTACGCGGCGCCGTGTGCTTTCCCAGGGATCGGGCGGAAGGACGAAGACCTGAGTCCGGAGCAGCGGCGCTACGCTGTGAGGTGAGTGCCGTGAGCCTCCTGGACTCACCTCCAGGTGAGCGCGCTCCTCCCCCTCATCTCTGCCTCCCCCTCGTCTCTCCCTCCCCCTCGTCTCTCCCTCCCCCTCGTCTCTGCCTCCCCCTCGTCTCTGCCTCCCCCTCGTCTCTCCCTCCCCCTCGTCTCTGCCTCCCCCTCGTCTCTCCCTCCCCCTCGTCTCTGCCTCCCCCTCGTCTCTGCCTCCCCCTCGTCTCTCCCTCCCCCTCGTCTCTGCCTCCCCCTCGTCTCTCCCTCCCCCTCGTCTCTGCCTCCCCCTCGTCTCTGCCTCCCCCTCGTCTCTCCCTCCCCCTCGTCTCTCCCTCCCCCTCGTCTCTGCCTCCCCCTCGTCTCTGCCTCCCCCTCGTCTCTGCCTCCCCCTCGTCTCTCCCTCCCCCTCGTCTTTCCCTCCCCCTCGTCTCTGCCTCCCCCTCGTCTCTCCCTCCCCCTCGTCTCTGCCTCCCCCTCGTCTCTCCCTCCCCCTCGTCTCTCCCTCCCCCTCGTCTCTCCCTCCCCCTCGTCTCTCCCTCCCCCTCGTCTCTCCCTCCTCCTCGTCTCTCCCTCCCCCTCGTCTCTCCCTCCCCCTCGTCTCTGCCTCCCCCTCGTCTCTCCCTCCCCCTCGTCTCTCCCTCCCCCTCGTCTCTCCCTCCCCCTCGTCTCTCCCTCCCCCTCGTCTCTCCCTCCCCCTCGTCTCTGCCTCCCCCTCGTCTCTCCCTCCCCCTCGTCTCTCCCTCCCCCTCGTCTCTCCCTCCCCCTCGTCTCTCCCTCCCCCTCGTCTCTGCCGTCCGCCCGGCGAGCCGTCAGTGGAAGTCGCCCTCTGGCTGCGGCAGTGACCAAGACTCTCCGTCTCACAAACCACGGCTCGCCCCGCACCGATTGGTTATTTGCTTCATCAACCCTCAGACGGATGATGATTTGTTTGCGCCGAATCTCGAGGCTGGGATTTTTAACTTGCGACCTTCGGACTGCTCGCAACAGGATGCTCCGTTCTACGGCTCGACGCCCGTAGTACTACGGGGAGCAATATTGCGGAAAAGGACAAAAAAAGAAAGTGATGACAGCCGTTCGTCGTTCAGTTGCGACTTGCCCCCCTCCCCCCTCTCCCCCGCTGCTTACGCGCACAGAGTGCGGCCAACCCTGCTGCAGTACTACAGCTACAACTTCAACTTCCTGAGCATCCTGACGGGCCCGTGCTGCGCCTACAAGGACTACCTGGCCTTCATGGAGGGGCGGCATTTAGCGCCGCAGCAGTCCGGCGTGGGAACGGCGGCCACGGGGCCGGAGGAGGCCGCCTTGGCCGCGTGCGGTGGCGACAACGGCAAGCGTCCCCGCTGCGAGCCCTCCCCGCTGGTAACGGTCGCGTCGTGCGGGGTACGCGGTGTGCGCGGGGGTACACGGGCTACGCGGGGTACGTTGGGTGCACGATGTGCGTGGGGCGGCCGCGCCCTCATCTTCCCATTTGGTCATCGTCAGGCGCAGCAGCGGAAGCAGGACAAGGCTGTTGTGCTTATCATTACCTCCAGCTTCAATATGACTGCTGTCGTCATAATCGTCATCGCATTCCAAAGTAGTACAACTGCAGTAAAGGCAGGAAAAGTAGTGGAATTGTCACGCGCATCGTATATATCGTTATCATTTTCATCGTGAGAAGGCTATGTTCTTCGTCATTTTCATTTTCAATGACTACTTCCTTCATATCATTGTCATCATCGGACACCGCGGTAGCGAGATGTTAACTGTCTTGCCTCGTATACAAGAGGTTGTGGGTTCCATCCAGACCCTGGCGCCTGTATATTTGGAGTTTGTATGTTTCTGTCCCTGTGCGTTTAGAGTATTCGGCTGCTATAAATGTCCACGTAATCAGCCACTTGGTTGAGCTATCATTTGTGGCCTGGTCGCTTCTGAAAAAGAGCTATAGAGCTCAGTTGACCCCTTACCGGATGAAATAAAAAATGAGCAGCAGTAGAAGCAACATCCTCAGCCTCGTTAGTGGCAATCACATCATCATCACCGCCGCCTTCATTCGTTATTAGAATTTACTGTAGTGCCAAGCCCCGCAATGGGAGCATCATCATTATCATCATCTTCACGATCACCGTTATCAACAGAGCTTCCTGCATCGTCGCCACCTCCAGCCAGAGACATTTACCGGTGGTGGCAGCATCGGAATAATCATCATCAGCGGCAGCATCGTTAAGCGGCATTAATAGTTATGAATTTTATTCAGGGTCTGTTTATTCATACTTGGTAATCTTAGGCGGCACCAACAGTGATAATAGCTTATGAAATCCTGATTGTTTTCTTGTTGCTGTGTTTTCACGAAATTGGCTCCGATGTGTTCTCGCAGCAGCAAGTGGTAAAGTAAATTAAACGAGGCATTGCATTAGGGCTTGCAGCTTTCGAAGGGGAGGCACTTGTGTTGTTGTTTCATTAATTTATCTAGGACGCATTGGCCTTTGGGAAAATAAGTAATTTAAATGTTAAAAAAAAAAACATGTGTATACTCTGAATTCGATGGTGTGTAGAGAAAAAAAAACCTTTGGTGTATACGGAACAATGCGAAATTGAAAATGTCACTTCTTTTTTTCGAATATTATTTTTTTTTGTTATCGTTGAGGGGAATTTTTCTTTTCTTTTTAATAAGCCATGGAACACATGACCGGGCGGTGTAGGACAAAGCCCAGCTGGGCCTCAGGATCACTCGTACATATTCGTTCTTATGAACGATTGTATTTTAGAGAGGATTACCCCGATCTGATCGGGTGCCAACACGTACGGTATATTATTTGTAGATGTGAGCATCCTTCATCTGGTCGGACTAACGCTTTTTGTCAGAGCCCTTGACTCGCAATGAGAAGGTCGCCAGTTCAAATTTCCCCGTCATAGGAATTTGGAATATTCACTACTTGCTGGCTCGGAGCTCGCCAACAGAGGCGAGCCCATTGCCCCCATGCTCGTTTGAGCACAGAAAGAGAGAGAGAGAGGCAGTAATCACTTGAGCTTGTCTGTCTTGTGTCCCACTTCGAAATTAAATGATTGGTGGCTCTGGTCTTTAACAAAAAAAATGACCCGTGTCTTTAGCCAACGCAGAATGTCAGACAAGCCAGCCTGCGGGCAGAGATAACTGGTTTACTCCGGCAACAGTTGCCGGGGTGTGGCAGCGCATCCCAGGATAGAGCGCAAGGCAGCCGTGCAAGCCGCTCGAGATATTTCTCCCCGCTACATGTAACGTTATCAGTGGCCAGAGCCTTTTTTCTGACTCGCCGAATCTCAGGGTCACTGAAGCATTCCCATCGGCTCGCTGGCTTGCTTATGGAATAGCGCTTGTTAGAGCGCTGATGCGGGACTGCCGGGATCCTGGTTTAAACCGCCCGTGATTCAACTCAATTATAGCAAGTCGATAGTCTATGTACACTCACCGATGATGGCTACATACGTCAAAACAGTCAGCTTGTGTTTCACCTTATTTGTTTTTGCACATCAGCGCGATATCACGTTTTCAATTATGGGTGTCCTCCCCCTCCCCTCCTATTGTTATACTGTATTTTAAATGGCCATTTTCAAATGGCTATTTATATGAAGTTTGGTGTCACGTTTGTAAAGTTAGGCTTTGTAGCTCAGGAACTCATCAAGCCACGCCATGGTCAAAAATTGTAATGGCTTATGTCATGCGTGTGAGCGCACCCTGACATAGTTTACATCCTTTGCACATTTGCACATTTGCACATTTGCACAGTTGCTCCCTCACCTGGCAGGTTTGCTTTTTTAGTTCCCCGCCTCTCTGGCTTTGGGCCTCTCCCTTGGTGGTATTTAGAAACATGCCTTTAAGAGTATTTGGCTGCTGTAAATTTCCACACGATAAGCCAATTGAGCTATCATTTGTGGCTTGGTCGTTTCTGAAAAATTAGCTCATAGCTTCGTGGGTTTTGCCTGAGAAGATAAAAACAGTTTAGTTTTATTTGCATTTTTTTTAAGACAATTGTTTTCCTTTCCTATCTATACTTTGCACTCCTTTCGTGTTTTGTTTGTTGTTGTAATGTTATGACCTTCCCCTACTGGACATCTGTGAAAAAGAGCTTTATAGCTCATCGACTTTGTCCAGTATAAATAAACATTCTCATTCTGATTGCATGTCACGACAAGGTGCCCCCCTCAATCCTGCGCAGGTGTCCTAAGCAGTGTATCCTCCTTTTCGTGGTGAATCAAGAGTGACTTCGCTCGTCCATTCAATTACAAACTTGCAATTTGCTTTTTTTTAACCCTATCCTGCTGTGAAATTCCTCGCATCACTTTATGCGCGTCCGTACTGAAAGGCCTCCGAAGCTTTGTTTGAGCTGTACTCCCCAACCCGCACCGAAGTGCAGGCATTACTCCTGCCCGGCCCCCCCCAACCGCTAAAGCTGATATCTGCATTCTTTCAAAGTGATTCTACGCGGTCCGTTGTAAAACTTTCTCTGCACATGCGGAGCCTTGTTCGCGAGCGATGGGGAATGCCGAAGATGCAACTGTCACTGCGTTTATTGTTGTTGGCGAGCGACCGTTTTGCGCCTGTGGGCAACAAATACCAGTTTCCTGCTGCGGTGTTAGATGTTGGGAGACCTTGACACGTCCATAACCGTCGCTTTCGCGACATCCTGCGGCTTGCTTGATGCAGTGGGTTTCTAACTGCACGGCGAAGGGTGTTGTTGAATAAATCAATCAAACCTGGTATAACCTGAATTATTTATTGTTTTATAACCCAGCCAGAGCCACGTCGGTTTGACGAGCGCTTTTGTGGAGCGGAAGCCTGGGTTAATATTCTGCTGCTACTGCAGCTGCTGCTGCTGCTGCTGCTCGCCCCGTAACTTCCCACCGTTGGGCAAAGGGCTCCCGAGTTTCATTCCATCCTAGATTCATTCCATTCCTTCCACCCCTTTCATTCTTGTCCGGGAGCAGCGGCCTCCGAATTCTTGGGTTTCACCTCTCGGTCTCCACTCCGAAGTTAATTCTGCGTCTCATCCCCCATCGTTCGTTGACATGGTGTGGCCCCTTGAGCATCTACACTCCATGATCTCTTTTGCGTTGTCAACTTTAAAGAGGGGCAACCTGCAAGTGCAGTCTTCTTCTCTTGTATGGCCGATGAAGATGCAGAGCAATAACTACAATTCCACATTGAGGTAGTCAAGCCAGATAACCGCGTCAGGAGCAGCGGAATAGTATCACTGCAATGTCTCCTTCGTATTTGTGTATTGGGCATTGCGTCGTTAAACATTGTATGGTCTGTTCTGGATGACCACAGTTGCGCATTGGAGAGTTTTAAATTTAGCATTTGTGGATCAGGTATCCGCATCTGCCATGGGTTGTGTGCATGCGGTTTAGAATGGACCATGAGCTTGCTGGAAGATCAAAACCAGAGATCTTCTACGTGGACGTTGGCTCGTTTTTGACCATCAATCGGATTAATTTTAAATGTTTTTGTCACCAACATGTGAATCGGGGCCGCTCGAAGGGACACTTTTCAAGTTCAATGGTCAATTTGAGGACAATCCTCACTGAGTCTCAAGATGCTTTGTTCAGTTTTCACAGTCGGGGGGTGGGGGGCATGGGGGGGTGGCAATGGTTGCTCTGTACATTTTGCTATGAAGTAATTTCCCCGGGTGACTATTCAAAATCGGCCGTTGCGGACCGTGATGCCGGCGACGAATGACGTCACGGGATCTTTTGCGTCCACTGTGAAGCAGACGGTGCTCGGTGCTGTGACCGTTCATACCCGCACACCGCAGTGTTGGTCAGAGCGGCCGCTGAATTCTAACCACGAACCTTCTGCAGAATCAGACTGGAGGTGGAATCCGATGAGCTATGAAGCTCTTTCACAGTGTCCAGTAGGAGCGGGTCAGAAAGTTACAACAACAAGTGACGAACACAGCGACCCGAGTTCGATTCCCGCTCACGACCACCAACACCACTGACGATTATCTGAACCGGTCCTGGGCCTCCCCTAAGTTGACTCAGCCTCTAATGAGTACCTCGTGTGGTGTGTAAACATCGGCACTGCGGAGTCGATGGTGGTCAATGGTGACCGTGCGTGGTACCAGCCGCCCATCCCCTCGTGCGTCGTACCGGCCTTCATAAGTGCCACTCGCTAACGGCACTTGCTCCAACATTCTGTTAATAGCTCTACGGGGATGATCTTTGTCTCTCGACCCCCGACCCTCACCATAGAGCGCGGTGATGTACAAGCTGGCCGTTGCTCTCGTGTCGCTGGGACTGCACCTCACGGTGGCCCGGGGCTTCCCCGTCAACTACAACGTGGACGAGCGCTTCGTGCAGACCGAGCCGCTGCATTTCCGCCTCTGCTACCTCTTCGTGTCCATCCAGGCGGCGCGGCCCAAGTACTACTTCGCTTGGTCCATCGGTGGGTCCCGTCCGCCCGCCTGACCTGGCGCAGGCCGGAAACCACCCGAGCACGCCGTGGTTTGCCTGGATTTTAGTTTTTCTTCCAGGTCCTCCTTTTGTTAGATGTTTTTTTTCCCGCTCCACGTTTAGAATCTACGTACGTCGAAAGCATTTGGTTGCTGCTTATAAATGCCCACGGGGGTGATAGGCCACTTCGTTGAGCCTTCGTTTGTGATGGGCAGGTCGCTGCTGAAAAAGAGCCGTGTGGCTCAGCGGGCCTTACCTGCTGAAATAAAAAAAATAGTTTCGTTTTATCGCGGCGCGGCACATTCTGTCCTTCTCGCCTTAGTTTGTTCATCTAATGTTTGTAAACCTGATCTTGGGCTTTTAGGAATTCGGCGTAAAATTATATCGGATTGTTTCGGTTCGGTGTATCTCTCGTGGTGGTGCCTTATGCCGATAATCCCGACTTGCAAGTCGCCAGCGTAGCAGCGTTTTGTAAAATATGAAGTGACAGATGAAGCCCTGGTCCCACCGCTCACCCCGTGCAGCACAGCTGGGCGCTGCCGAAGTTCATGGTTGGAATCCCAGTGGCCGCCCTGGTTAATACTGCATTAACAATAAACATGGGCCGCCTGCCTCACAGCAGACGTTAGAGAGATCACGCGACGTTGAAAGAGCCGGCCGTGTGTGTGTGTGTGTGGGTATCGCGGTCCAAATTTACCGTATTGAGAAAAATTGCAGGCAAACAACTTAATTGAGTAAAACCACAAAGCAATATTGCCTCCTACTGGCAGACTATATCCGTCTGTGAAACATCGTGCCTTTGTGAGAGCCCTAATTACAAACCGACTACATTATGGCAATTATAGACGTAACAAACTAGGTTTGGCTCCTGGGGAATTTCATAACTCCGGTCTACACGACGCCTGCGACCCTTTATAACTCTTCATGGTGACCAAAAAAATAAACCCTCCGTTCACGCAACTCAAAGCGCTGCACCACACACACGCACCTGGTAGTAGGAAGTCACGGAGAGCTGCAACGTGGCCGCTCACATGGACTGGGGCTTGAGATTGTACTATTTTGTATCTGCGGAACATAGCCGTGAACTCGCGGTGAATGTTTTGTGTGTATGCGTGCGCACGTGCATACTTGTCAATGCATGCAGATACAGTCCTATCAGTGGGCCTCTCTGGCAAGCGAGGCTGTGCTGGCTAGGTCATGTAGCACCGCAGCGCTCCCCCGCAACCTTTGTTTGATCGGATAAAGAGAGATAAGTGGGGGACAGCGTGGGCTACGGGAAGAAATGGCCTCATGTGGTGCAGGGTGACCTGGAGCCGAGTGGAATTGCCAACGGGCTGGCACCGGGGGCACCAGCGATGGCCCCTTGCGTAACCGGCGGCAGCAGCGCCCCCGACAACAACGGGCGACGCTGGCAGACAATGAGCAGACAGGGCATCGGTAGCCTAAAGTGAGCGTTTGGCTAAGTACGGTGGAAAATAAGTTCTGCATCCATACATCAGTACGGTTCAGTACGGTTGGCTACGTGCGGCGCGAAAGAAGTTCAACATTCATACGTACAGCATCGCCCAGTTACCCGCGTCTGCTATCCCAAAAACACGTGCTCCTAATTTAGCCACCATGGCAACAGCACCGCTACTTAGTGGTGGATGCGAGCTGATGGTGATCATCATGTGTGTGTGTCTAGGTGAACTAGGGTACCCCCCCACCCCCGTCCTCGTTTTCCCACGGTTGTCCTCTTCTTGAGGCAGCTGCTGCCCTGGGAAATATTGCACGGCACTAACATGGATCTTCGGGTCCCCGTTACTGTCAGGTGCACAGTGATGCACTGCTCGAGACGATGTACGTTGAACTTCCTTCGCACCGTACGTAGCCAACTGTGCTCATCGTTGTCTTCCCTCTTCTCATATTGCGAGATATTCTTCTTCCCGTGATCTGGCCTAGGTTTTTTTCTTGTATCTATCAGAATCCATCGATCAGAATCGTTATTTATACCGTAGAAATCCAACGTCCAGTCGGGGAGGTCCAGAACAAACAATACAAAAACGCGATAGGAGTGCAAAGTATAGGAAGGGTAAGCAAATCGCAAAAAAACAAATAAAACTAACAATTTTTATTTTACGTAAGAGGGGCCAACCCTCTCGTGAACAAGCCCGCGTGCGTTTCTACGCGCACCGTGTGTTTGCACGCGCGCCGTGTGCTTACGCACACCATGTGTTTGCACACGCGCGCCGCGCGCTCACGCGTTTTGTGGGCCTCTTTTTCGCAGCGGACGCGATCAACAACGCGGCGGGGTTCGGGTTCAACGGCTACCACAAGAACGGCGAGGCTCGCTGGGACCTCATCTCCAACCTCAACATCTGGAACATTGAGGTTCGGGCAGCTTACTCACGCACCGCTCACCGCTCACCGCCCACCAAGTACCGTGCCGATGGGTCACGGGGACGGCGATGGATGAGTCCGCGCGGCGCAGTTGGCAAAGTGCTACAGAAGGGACATTTTTTGAAACATCGCCTATTATTATTATTTGCACCTCCCAATTATCACGGTTGGCTACGTGTGGTGCGGAAGATGTTCAACGTACATACATGCATTTATTTTTCTTTCTAAGGCCGCACGCAGTGTTACTGACGAATGTGGTGAACTTTATTGTTACTTGTGAAGAGGAGTCTGAGACTGGTTACGCGCTTCTTGATTCTTCAAACCACAGCCTCGTTCCTCAGACCAACCCCGAACACGTCTCTCGCAGCCCCTTTTAAACCCTCCATCTCCGCCCTCGTTCCCAATACACATCACCGTCTCACACGCCGAGTCCGTGTGACGTCAGTGCCCTTTAACCCTTGACCCCCGTCTAGTGTATTACCCGTGTGATTGGTGCGTGCTATGCTGAGTGCGGAGATTTAATGTCTGCGTGGTGCGAGTGTGCGAGGATGGCTCGCAGATCCCCTACACTCGTGCTTGCCTGCACCGCTGCCAACGCAGCAGCAGCTGCAGCAGCATCACCAAATGCTTCGCAATTGGGACGTTGAGTTGTCAGTTCAGTCGGGATTCCGTTCAGCCCTCAGCTCCTTCTGAGTTGATCAAATGAGTACCTCGTCCTGGGGAGTCAGCAGAGATGAGTTCTTTGAATGGAATGGCCCCTGCCGTAGGAATGTGGAATTTTCACCACTGGTTCAGGAGCTATAAATAGAGATGAGCACCACCTCGCACTCGTATGACCTTTTGAAGACAACCTCTATCACAGTGCACGTAATTAATGTCACAGGACGATGATTGCAGGCCTTCTGCCATGCTCTGTGTATTGCCAGCTGCCTTCACTTGGAGCCAAACAGCTGACACAGTGATTTTCTCAATCATAAATATCATGTACCAGTGCATCTGATTACACACTGATAACGGACTAACAGTGTGGGATTACCATGTCCTGCCGTTGGTAATCTTATTACAATGACGACTACAACGGCAGCAGTAGCAGAAATGTCAATGTACGTATGTCAGTTTAACTTCTTTCGCACCGTACGTATCCAACCATACTAATCGGAGGTGCGGGTGAAGGACAAACTAAACACAAAAAGCAGTTCTAATGAAATTAGTTTTTAATCTAGATTTAAAAATGCATCGCTCAGTTGGCCCCCTAATATAAGAAAATCGTTCCAGACGGCCGTAGAAGCGCATCTGAAAGCGTGCCGTGCGGTGACCGTCTTTGTTCGATGGTTATCTAAAAGCCGCTTCTGCGAGGGTGACCGGAGTTTGTGTGATGGTTTATGCTCCCTGACGAGATCGGCGAGGTATTGCGGTTCGTTTGTGGCATTGCGGTTCATCTAAATGCTACAGCATCTCAAGATGCTTTACACAAATTAATAAGCTCACTTCGGGGTAGACGGAGGGTAGGGGGTTTGGAGGGAGATCACGGCAAGGAAGCACAGGAGAGAGGAGAGAGAGGAGAGAGAGAGTGACAAGCGTGGCACAACCTCGGGGAAAAAACCCCACTGGGGCCCAGCACCAACGACAACAGCGACAATCACAACAACAACAACGACGGCGAGCCTCAGGGTCAGCCGAGGCGAACGGGGCTGCACCAACGAGCTCCAGGGCATCCTCGTGCGGCCCGGAGTCCATTTACAAACGAGTCTCGGGGCATCTGCGGGGTGCCGTGGGGGCCCGTTGCAAACGAGTCTCTGGCTAATTATGCATAACGCACTGTTGTGTGTGATTGTGTGCGTGCGAGCGAGCGTAAACCAGCGCTGATGGTGACTCTAGTGTCGTGGCGATTGTGTTACATTTCTGCTTGTGTTGCCCTGCTTTGTGTCCCCGACGTCTTGTGGTTTCAGACTGCCACCAGCTTCAAGATGTTCCTGGACAACTGGAACATGATGACGGTTCGGTGGCTCAAATAGTAAGGAGACCGCCCGCCCACCCGCCCGCGCTGTTCACATTGACGCTATGTACCGTGCGAAAGATGTTCGACATGCATACATACATGTATATTGAACTTCTTTCGCACGTATGTAACCGACCATGCTAATAGGAGATCCGGGGCAAGGACAAAAAGCGGTTCTTAGCAAATGAGTTTTAAAATCTCGATTTAAAATGCATAGCTCCAGTGGCTTCGTGTTTTAATTTTCCTTCGTTATGTTAACACAGTGGTAGTTCTATGGAGAGACTGGTCCCCCCCCCCCCCCCCCACCATAGCATTGTGGAATGTCCACGACCAGTACAGGCGGGCTGAGCAGTTGGTGCTGTGGTTAGTGCTGATGGGGAGGGTGCAAGTTCAAATCTTTGCCTGTGGTAAATATCTGAACTGGTGCTGGGCTTTCCCTAGGTCGACTCAGCCTTAAAATGAGTACCTGGTGTGGTGTGTAAACATCACCACTGGGGAGGCTAAGGCGGCAGGGCGTGGTGCCGGCCACCCAACTCCCTCGCGTGCCATGCCGGCCTTCATAGGTGCCACTCGCTGACAGTGTTTGGCCCAACAGCCTACTGAGGCTCTACGTGGGGATCTCTGCGCTTGGCTTGTGTGTTCTGCGTGCCAGCGTGTGCTTGGTTTGTGTGTTCCGCGTGCCAGCGTGTGTTTGGTTTGTGTGTTCCGTGTGGCAGCGTGTGCTTGGTTTGTGTGTTCCGCGTGCCAGCGTGTGCTTGGTTTGTGTGTTCCGCGTGCCAGCGTGTGCTACGACCGCGTCAAGACGTACCCGACGGTGGCCACGTTCGTGCTATCCGCGGCGTGGCACGGTGTCTACCCGGGATACTACTTCACCTTCCTCACCGGCATCATCATGAGCCTGTCTGCACGCGCTGTGAGCTCCCGGCTCGCACACACACACAGCACACACACCCCAGAGGCAAATATCCCCCGTGTAGCTCTAGCAGATTTTTGGGGCAAGTGCTGCTTGTGAGTAGCACCTATGAAGGCTGGCACAGCACACGAGGGGGTGGGTGGGTAGCACCACGCCCGGCCTTTGTCTTCGTAGTGGTGGTGTTTACTCACTGCACCAGCTATTCATTTGAGGCTCAGTCAACCTAGGGATGTCAACCGTGAACGGGAATTGAACCTGAGTAACCGGGTTCGTAACGCAGCGCGCTAATGCCACCATTAACCAACACACACCCATCCCGCGTGCGCACACACACACACACGTGTATGTCACAGCTACAGAATTTGGCAAGAGGACGGAAGTCGGTTTGCGGTGTCCTTAGCGAGGTTTGTTGGATCTTGAACGTCTTGGCGCATTTGTTATGAGACGGAGCAACCGGGGTTCGCAGGCACGGACTCGTCTCGGAGTTTACCTCCGCGATTCGCCGTCTCTCGTCCAACGCCGGGCTCTGTGGTGAGCGTGCGAGCGTGCGCGCGCATGCTGCTTGGCTTCACTCCGGGACTCCGCGGCTATCGGTGTTCCAGTGAAACGCTCCGGGATTCTAGCTCCACGGTTATCGGAGTGCCGGTGAAACGCTCTGGGACTCTCGCTCCACCGCTATCGGAGTGCCAGTCTAACGCTTCGGGATTCGAGCTACACCGTTATCGGAGTGCCGGTGAAACGCTCCGGGACTCTAGCTCCATGGTTATCAGAGTGCCGGTCAAATGCTTCGGGATTCTAGCTCCACGGCTTTCGGCAGGACGGTGAAACGCGCTCCGGATCTCTAGCTCCACGGCTATCGGCGTGGTGGTGAAACGGACCCCGTGTCCTGCTGCAGCCGCGCTCTGCCAGCCAAGCCACATGAACAACCGGAACGTCTGCCAGGAGACGGGACGTAAACAAGCAAAACACTATTTGGGTAGATCAAGGGGTCGATCGAACCGTCTGTGGCCCGAACATCAAAAGGCCCTCTCTCGCTCTCTCTCGTCTGTACGGCTATAAATTGAGTAACATCTATAAACGGACTATCGCCGCCATCTCGTGTCCCATCCTGTTAACAATGATGCCATCGCTGGGATATGGAACGCATCGTTTTGGCGACATCTCGGTATGGGCACCACAGTCTAGCACCCGATGAGACTGTGGTGATTATCTGCACCGGTCCAAGGCGAGGGCAGAATGCTTCTTTACTTCCCTTCTTGAAGCGCTCGTTCAAAACGCTCTCCGCTTCATTGTCACCAGCAAGTCGCTTTCTCCACGAGGGGATTCCTTTAACTGGTTATTGACATTTCTAACACGTTCAGAAGTGGAACACACAGTATTTCACGCGCAACAACGAGAACAACCGCCATTTGCCGCGAAGTGGCGGTGACGTCACCACGACGCTTGAACCAGGCCAGGTGTGCTCCGAAGCCATGTGAAGTGTCGAATGCTCGCTAACAGGTCACGGGACAGACCCAGGTGCCATGGGTTTACTGACTGAGGTGACTGGCAGATGCACCACCTGTGCCCCCTAATGTGCCAACTCGCCGCATTTTAGCTGCCCGGCGCTCCGTTCGTTGTTGTGAGCGTCGCTCCTTTGCCCTCTGTTGTTGCTGGAGGGCGACTGCCTCCAACCGCCCAGTAGTAGCAGCAGCAGCAGCATCCTTCACAAGCCTCCTCCACAAGAGGCCGATCTTGAACACCGCTGGTGCCAGTCTTTCGGCAAGTCCACTCCAAACCGCCGCTGCGCAGCTATAAAGTTCTAATCCTCGGGCCCATCGCACGCACAGAATTCCGCGACGGAGTCATGCGTTGGCAGTGTCCACGGGGGTTGCTGCTCGATCAGAAGGTCAACGCGAAACCCGACGCCTCATTTCCATGGCGCATGAGATATGTCCACTGAATTAGGCAGCGCTCTGTCCCCCCCCCACCTCCCCCGGGTTCGCATCCAAGGCCTCAAGTGACGTGATTTGATGCTCTCGGCTGTCGCCAGACTGACTAAAAAAAACAAAACCTCCATCACAGTTGCTTGCTTTGCGAGCACCACATTTGTGGGAAGTCGTCAGTGGTTATCATATATGAAAATAAGAGCCTACAAACATGTTCATACTTACGTGTGTGAACTTTATGGATTTACAAGTGTGTGAACTCCTTTCACACCGTACGTAGCCAAACCGGGTGGGTGTATTAGCAGGTGGCAGCCCATTTGGACCAAGTCGTTTTTGGCATCTGACTTGTCCTGCAATTTCCTGCCTTGACCAAATGGACGGTCGCTTGTTTATAAAAAAAATGTAGTTTCCTTGTGGCGTAGGGTCCGCTCATTGACACGAGCACCCCGCCTCGCCGCTCGTCTGAGCAAGGAGACGCTGGCTTCCTGAATCGCCATTGTCCGTCACTTGTTGTCGTCATTGTAACCTTGTTTACGTTAGCCCGGCTCTCCACGGCGGCTTTAGCTCGCGCGTGTGTGCTTGCGTGCGTGCTTGCGTGGTTTCTCGCACCGCGCGTCTCGGCAGATGCGCAACAACTTCCGGCACTACTTCCTGGGCTCCAAGACGGTGAAGGTGGCGTACGACGTGGTGACGTGGGCCGCCACGCAGCTCTCCATCTGCTACACGGTGGCGCCCTTCGTCATGTACGGCATGAAGCCAGCGCTCGACTTTTACCGGTGAGCATGGGCCAGGGCTGGGGTCTTAGAATTGGGTCGCATGGGCAGGCGGACGGATCAAAGAGAGCGAGGACTGAGTGAGTGAATTGATGAATGCATGGTTGAGTGGACCGTTGACTCTGGGTGAATGAGTGAGTGAATAGGCAATGGAGGCAATGAGTGAGATATAACTGATGAATGACAGAGTGAGTGAACTGGTGACTGAGTGGTTGAGTCATTTAGAGAGTGAATTTGTGAGCGAATCAGTGGGCAGGCTTGTAAACGAGT
Organism: Lampetra fluviatilis; assembly: GCF_964198595.1. Classification (NCBI taxonomy): domain Eukaryota; kingdom Metazoa; phylum Chordata; class Hyperoartia; order Petromyzontiformes; family Petromyzontidae; genus Lampetra; species Lampetra fluviatilis. The sequence goes on along the minus strand of NC_136276.1, from coordinate 27,599,460 downwards.
TAATGAATTGGCCAATTGGCCAATTGACCGGTTACTGAGTAAGTGGGTGGATGACTGGGTGAATTTACCAGTGACCGAGTGGATAAAGTGAATGGCTGGGTTGGCGAATGCGCGAGTGAGATGGCAACAGTGTGTGGATGAATGAATAACTGGGTGAATGAATGGACCGATGAATGAGCAGCTGGGTTCGTGATTGAGTTGCAGAATGGATAGGTGATGGAGTGACAGAGTAACTGAGTGCACGAGTAAGTGAATGGGTGAATGACCGTGATTGAATCAGTGCCCATTGACAGTGGGGGTAAGGCACTGCAACATTCGGTCAGAGCGTGAATGAGTGAGCAATGGTCAGAACGAGCGAGGGAACATCCGACCACAGCGCTGACTTCTCCTCCACGACTGAACAAACGGGTGGGTGACGGAGTGATAGAGCAAATGGAAAGATGAGCGAGTAAAACTGGTGATCAACTGCGTGAATTTAAAAGTGACAGTTTGTAAACAATTAAATATGCGAACGAGCAATTGGGACGGCACGGGAACTGGCTGAAGTTGTGAGCGAGTGAAGGAACAAACAGCTGAGTGGACTGGCGGGTGGCTCGGTGAAGAGTGAGATGTCACATTAACATTGGCTGATGCCAAGATGTCCCCTCGACTTAAAACAAATACATCCGACTTACGTATATTAATTAATTCCACAAAGCATACCTGAACCCGCCATCGCTGTGCATACAAATACCTTTTAACGACGGACCAATACCGTGCCGAGAGTGCTCGACCTGCAAGGCGGAACCTCACAAGTTCGATTCCCAGTCAGGTGTTTGTGCAGCCCACCATTCATCCGTGTGGTGCATCGAATGCGTGTGCCACTTCGTGGCAAGCCAGTGCTTGCCTTCACTGGGGAGTGTCATATTTTAGATTTGAAGTTTTCGTGACTGCAAGGATCCATACTCTTTGGTTTTTTCGGTAAAGTCACGTAGGTAATAAATTAAAATGAAAACAAATACATTAAATCACGACGTTTCGGAAGCAACACAAGCAACCGTCATCAGGTGTGACTGCTCCAGCAAAATTACTGAAGTTATTAAGAGACAACGTGTTTAGTGAAATTTTCTTTATTGGCTACAAGCAGATCGAAAACACAGTCCCAGTATTGAGCGTGAAGGTAATCACCGACTCTTGTTGCCAAGGCTTGGGTCTGCTGCCACCTGCTGGGGAAAAGGTGAAATTTTCATCCCACAGTCATCATCCAGACATAAAGTGTTTCCATTGCATAGCTAACACTTTGTGTGAAGTTATCAGTGGTTGTCCTATGCAGAGACTGATCCTGCCATAGGAACATGGATTTGCCATTACTTGCTTATTATTGGAAATTCGGGCAGGAATTCATTGGTACTTATATACTTTATTTGTATCTAGTTATTTATTTTTAGTGACTTGCTGACCTTTTCTCCAATTGCTTATTTTTGTATCGTTTGTTGCTGTAACTTGCTGACCCGCCCCCTACCGGACATCTGTGCAAGAGAGCTTCACAGCTCATCGGATTCCTCCTCCAGTCTAAACAAAGCGTTCCGATGTCTGACCATTTGAGCTGAAAGACGCACCGACGTGCGAAACCATCTGAAGAGAAGAAACTGGACTTCCAGCGGGGGTTCCGTTTACAATGACGGACGATCGAAACGTGCTCAGGGTGTCCGTCGCCCGCCCCCCCCCCCCCCCTTGCAGGTCCATGTACTACTGCCTGCACGTGGTGACGGTGGCCATCCTCCTTGTGCTGCCCATCAGGGCGCGACCTCCGGCCCCGACGGTCACGGCCAGCAGCCCCACCAACCACACCCAGGCCAGGAAAACACAGTGACCCGCCGCCACAAGGGCACGGAGCGGTCCCTGGCCTCGTGGACTCCACTCACAGCTGACCGAACGAACGGCCGTCCGTCTGTCCGAACGTCCGATTGACCGACTGTACGATTGACCGAACGATCGTCCGACTGTCCGACCATCCGATTGATCGACCAAACGACCATCCGACCGTCCGATTGGCTGAATGACCGACTGACTGACCGCAGTCGACAACCGGCGGAAAGAGAGCTACGGCGGGCGCGCTTTTGTTTGATAGAAATTTTAAATGTTCAGAACTGAAATCGACGCTGCGGTCTCGGCGTGAGCTCTCCGAGGTTGCCCCTCCTCACCTTAAAGGAAGAAACAACGCAAAAAAACAATTGGGCTCTATTTTACTCTGTTATGAATACGATCTTGAGGCGTCAGTTAAAATCCGATGACGTCAGTAATTAATGAATTTTGCCTTCCGACTCTGGCTCCCAGCTATGGGGCAGAATACCCCATAGCTCCCGTTGCACTGGGCTTCATAGGCTAAAATGCAGCCCCCACAATGCACTGTTTGTCACGTGGGAAGCTGAGATCATGGGGCTCCCATTGCATCACCACAGTGTGGCTACGACGTCACACAAGGGCGCAACGCATTGGTGGTGAGCCTGGAAGTCATTTGGCTTTGACTTTCGAGTATTTTTTTTTATTTAAGAAGCTTCAGCCTTGTGTCGCCCAGCCTGCAACCAACGACCCCGACCGAGATGGGCGTGTAAAGTATGAAAAGATATATAACCAGTTGATTTTTTTGGGGAAGTGTCTTCTTTTAATCTACAGCACCCCCCCTTCCCCCTGCCCCCCCCCCTCCCCCCGGGGCTACACAGCTGAAAAAAAGTGCCACGTTGAAGACGGAGATACCTGAAGCCACGCGCTTTTCGAGGCCACGGTCGAAAGGGAAATCTACCGTTGGTTTCGGTCGAATCTCTTTTCTTTTCCGCGCCGCCCTTCCCCGACCACTGTCGCGATCGCAGAAACGGTTTGCCCGACCGCGAGCGGCGCGCGTGAGAAGCTCCGGGTTCAGCGCTGTGTCCGTGGGGCGCGACGAGCGTCGAACCGTGTTCCCGGCACCCTCTGCCGATGTTTGCTTTAAACGGCCTTGTGGATAAATAGACTTAACGAGCAGCGAGCGGGGAGGGCAAGAGTGACGTCCTCCTGAAGACACCGTCTTTTGTCGCAAAACAAATCTGCTAGGAAGGCACAATCTTTGGCGGGATGGTATTTAAAATCCTTGCAATTGATGCGTAATTAATTATGTATTGTAAAAAAGTATGAAAAAAACATCGCATAATTCCACAAGCAGCTCAACAAGAATGCAAAGGTCTGTTTCAACACTGAGTTGTCTAGACGAGGGCTTTATCTCCGCTGGCCTTATTGGGAAAACCCAGATGGGGTGGATGGTTTGGGTGTGCCGCAGACCTTTGTGGGAGTGTCGTCAATTATAATACCGGTCTTCATGACCGATCGCTCGTTAGTTCGGGGTGTTAAAAAACGCCGCAGGTTTTAACTTCCGGGGCGTGGTACGTGTTTGCCAAACGTCCGCTGTCCGCGTGTGTGCTGTCGTGCCGATTATTTTTGCAGAGTGTCAGCTCTATTTATGTTGCAAACATGCTGTGTTTCAAATGTCCTGGGGTGCATCCAAGTGCTCATAAACGTCAGCTAAATGTTCACGCGGGGGTTAAACGACACCAGTTGAGAGAGAAGCGTAAGAAGTGCTTACCAAAACCTCAAACAATACGAACGCCAGTAACTCAAACTGTAAAACACTAACCCAACAATACGCATACCAAAAATAACGACGAGCTCAATGAGAACGGGCTTGCCTACGCAGGGCCTGTGGGCCCGCACCTCCTTCGTGAGTCGCAGAATTGCAGCGTCTACCCCTGGGCGGCCTGCTTCTGCACCGCCCCTGCGCACGGCACTCCGTGGATCACCCGGCACAGACCAACACCCCTGACCCCCGGCACGGACGGGCACCGCTGACCTTATCGCACACCGACACCGCTGCTGGGTTAATCCAGCGTATGCCAGCGATTTCAGTCGAGGGCCCTCTGGCTGTATGCGGTAAAGCCACATTTTTTTACGCTGCTAAATGTTTTTTGTTTTTTCACCAATGAAGCTTCGCACTTGTGTTGTACAGCCGCTGATGCGCAGATTTGTTCCACAACCGGCAAAGAAAAAAGAACTGCATTTTGTTTTATATTTGGATCGCACCTTCTGTAAATGATTTCGGGCCATTTGAAAGGTCCCATGGTGTACACGACAGTGACAATCGCCATTGGAGTCTTTAATCTCGCCAAAATATACCCTGCCCCTGTAAGCCGAATACATGGCAGGGGATGGGATGGGATTGACGTCTCTGTATGTATCGTCGATCTAAGTCTGGAACGTAACCGGTCGATGTGAACGACTCTCGACTCGCGACGCTCTGCGTTGTGGCGACGTGTGGTGCTGAGCCCGGCAAAGTGGTGGGGGGTTCGTGGGGGGGGGGGGGTAATTGGGGGGGGGTGGGAGGGGGTTGGTGGAGGTGGGACACACGATGAAGCGTCTGGGAGAAGCCGCCGGAGCGGCAGCGGTGGACAGAATGTTCACGTTTCCCAAAATAATCGGCAGTGAGTTGTGGCTACTTTTGCACGGCTCGACTGGTGCGAGGTCGTATGGTTACTTGGGCCAAAACGTAAAAACAGAAAACGAGCTCAGATGTTGTGTTGTTCCCTATGATGCCGAGGTTGCTCTTTAGGGAGCGCGGTCAGGCCACAATTTGAACGCTTGGCCCAAGAGCCAACACAGCGATGTCCACAAGGGAGGACGGCAAGGAAGCCGCCCTTCCGTTCGTGAACCGCGATTGCACAGATTGGTGCCGTAGGCTTACGAGCAGTCGTTTCATGAAACGGGGGACCTAAGTGTGTGACCGTGAGTAGCTGCGCTCTGTGTGCGTGTAATCGTTGCATCGGCAAGTCCGCTGCTTCTTTACGTCCACGCCGCATTGGGATGGAACGCTGCACCGGGTCATTGATCAGGCAGGTCAAGGCAGAGAGCGGCGGTGCACGCCTGCGATCACGCAAAGGAGCTAAGCCTACACCGCCCGCCCTCACTTGCGCAAGGCCGCAAAGTCTTTCCAACAGGAGGCAGTGCAAGCAAGCGTGTCATTTGCCTGTTTGTTTTTGAGTGTTGTTCACTCGCGTAGGATGGCATTTTCTCCAGGCCCTCTGGCTTCCTGGCATGTGCAATGCAGCAGCCGGCCAACCGATCCCCGTGCTGAAAGTGAGTCGCGAAGCTCCGTTAAGCATCATTGGGTTCTACGAAGCAATGACTGACTACTTGTGTTACAGATATCTTAAGAGGGCTCGTCGGTCTGACGCCGCAACGCCCGTGCGTGATTGAGTCACGCAGAACGGATGTTGCAGCTTCAGTAGCCGAGCTCCCTACTGCACAGTACAGTCCTTCCCCCCCCCCCTGCACCTCCGATTAGCACGTTTGTCTGCGTTCGGCGCAAAATAAGTTCAACGTACGTGTACATCCATGGAAAGCGTGGGCAAAAACTGAGGAGACCACCATAGGTTGCAGTGGGGAGGAAGGGCAAAGCGTGGGTGGAGCACACGAGCCAGCCACACTGACCCCTACCGCTCTCCCCCCTACCGCTCTCCCCCCCACAACACTCGGCATTCAGCCACGACTAATAGCCCGAGGTTTTCATTCACTGTTCAATTACACAGATTGAGCGGCGACACTGCCTCGGCAGTGGTGCACAAGCACAAACAATGACGCGACGCGTTCAGTCAAGAGCGCAGCCTTGACAGGAACGGTAGATGATTGGCGGCATCTCGAGCAGTGGCTCTTCTCCATAGCCCATAGAGGCCAGAGAGGGAGAGTGGATAATAGTTGGACTCTCTCTTCATGTGTCATGAAGAAGGGCATTTGCGCTCAATGAAACTTTTAATTTTACCAGCTAAGGTCCACTGAGCTATATAGCTATTTTTCAGATGCGACCTGGCCACAAATGATAGCACAATGAAGTGGCTTATCGTGTGGAAATTTATATCAGCCAAATATCCCTTAGCGCATGTTGATTCTAAATGCGTGGGGGGAAAAAACCTGAGGAGACAAATCCACGCGACCACGGGGAGAACACGCACACTTCAAATATACAGCAGCAGGTGTCGGGGTCGGGATCGAAATCACGACCTCCTGTATACCAGGCGAGGCAGTTAATATCTCGCCACCGTTGCGGCCCCCATTTACTGTTCCGCAGGCCACCGTTTGTAACACGCGCGCTCCGTGCCTGAACGCGAGCGTTGGCACCGCCGGTGTTATCGGCTTGTCGTGGTTGTGCCATCTCTCTCCGGCGCCGCTTTTCGGTTGTGCCGCGCGTCGACCGGCGCGACGTCTGACGGTCTGCCGCCGCCCGCTGGGACCTCGCTCGGGGAACCGAATCGAGCAACCGACCGCCCCTCAATCGTGGGGCCGAACGTTGGACGTTGTGCGGACGCCGGACGGAACGACCCGAAATGGCCAACGATCCGCTAGTTGACCCCCCCCCCCCCCCCCCGAACGCCTTGATGTTGTCGTCGTCGGTGACGATTCGACGACGGCCGTGTTGCCGCACGTATTTCAGGGCTATGCAGGATGTCCGCGCAGAGCGGGGAACGCAGGGGAGGGAGGGGCGTCGCGTTGAGCTTCATGTTCCAGCTCTGCAAGATTTCAGCACCTTGGCAAATTCTTTGGCCAAATAATTATTTTGATAGTTTCCCCTCCCCCCTCTCCCCTTCTCCAAAGCTGTATGCCCAAGATGAGTGAGGGAAAGGGTTCGCTGAGATCGTGCGTGTGGGGGGAATGGCAGGCGGGGCAAATCGGCATGCACACCGCTGCGCAATGATTCCCGCCGGCTCGGGGGGGGGGGGATTCAACCCTCCGACCTCCCGGTGTGGCGCGCGAACATCAGCGAGAGGGAGAGACAAAGGCGGGCAGGAGCGACGCTGGCTTTTGTCACGCGAATGCTGGCAGCACTTGCACCCGTCTCGATGCTAAATGGGGGATCTTGGGTCTTCTTGCTTCAGGCGAACTAACTCCCCATCATTTAAATTACCGTAAAAGCGACCTGTCGTAAATGTGCCTTTTGTTTAGGAGAAAAACCATTCAACTCGGCTTCGTTCATTCGGTGAATATCTGTCGTCTGCAGATGTAAATAATAATCGTTACCCGTATGCTTAGAAGGTGGCACCGAGCAACGCAGACCCTGCCGCGGCGTGTCTAGCGCACAGCCCCGCGCGGAACCTGACGCTCACCCCAGGTGTGCCTCGTGGTCTTTTTTTCCCCTCCCTCTGATGAGCACGAAGCTTCGAACTCGTGTCGAACAGCCCGGAGTACACAGCAACTCGCCGCGCGTGTAAACAAAACAACAGCAGCTCTTTGCTTGTCGAGGTTTGCGCTTTCATCACGAGGATACTTACGTCATGGCCACAAACTTGTTTGAGATTGTGGTCCGTGATTGTACAATGTGTTTTTAACAGGGCCGATGGGTGGGAAAGTAGAACTCAAAGCCACTGATGTATTTGGTTGAAGCAAACTCCTGTGTTATTATTTTATTTAACGTGGAGCGCCGGTGCAGTGGTGAGCGCACGGCATCACAAACTCAAATACCCGAGTTCGATTCCAAGTCACATCGGTGGCGAGTGAAATCTGAAGCCGGTTCCTGGGCCCCACCTTCACCAACCCTGCACTGACCAGCGTGGTGAAGTATGGTCAAAAAAACCCACGTGATCGACGCGTTGCGTGGGGCTTCCGCTGTATTAACCGGGGGACGTGCAATCGCACTGCCCTTTATTTTGAATGGGAATTGTAATTGGCGAAAGCGCCGACACTGAATATACATTTCAGGAATTGCTATATTCGCAGCCACGTTTCACTCATCGGTCTCGCTCAACTCTTGCAGCGAGTTAACCCTTTGACCAGCAGCGGTGTTGGCGACGGTGGTTGGAGTTGTTTATGTGGGTTACACCGCGACACGCTGGCCGTTCATTCTGGCCAGTGTGGGTGGTAAAACAAAAAGGTTAAACTCGGCTTGATAAGCGGCGATGGTTGAGAGCATGCAGGGAGCACTAACTGTGACCTAGCACTTTGAAGGTGGGGTTTTGACGGGTCTTACGCTCCGCAGTGCTCAGTGGATGGCAGCGGATTTGCTGACGCGTTTGTCGGGATTTTTGGAGCGCTGACTGCTCGTACATGAGCGGTCTCCGGGCACTCCAGTTTCCTCCTGCAACAACAAAAAACCACACGTCTTTAACGAGGAACTCGGAAAATGTTCAATTGCGCAAGACCCTCTTTAAATGAAGGTCTTAAGATACCATTTGTTTCGATCAGAGCAATCGCCTTACCACTGTACCACAGCAATTGTGCGGCGTAGGACAAACGCCCAACATCCTTTAAACATACAATAACATTTCCATTAAAAAAATGATTAATATCAAGTTGTAGGTTTTTTTCACTTCAATGATGCTTCAGTTTTAGTTTTAAAACATTTATATTACATTTCTACCGCGTTTTCTTACAAGGGAATAGTTTATAAGCTCAGGGTAATTTAATTTGCAGGAAACGCACGGAACACTGCAGTAGCAAAACTCGTAAAGCATCGTATGCTGTTCAACTGTCAGTATAATAGAATGCGTCTTTTCGTAATTCAAATAATTTACAAGTATTATTTGTCATGATGAAACTGCAGTTGGTGTAAATCACGTCTGCACAATACAACTACAATGCACATGTATCGTTTAATGAGTCCCGCTGTATTCTCGTTGCCCGTACATTGAACTTCTTTCGTACTGAACGTGGCCAAGCATGCTCAGCGGAGGTTGCGGTGGTTGCCTGTGAGATTAGAGCCATCATCACACACATTGGCATCGTTTTATTTGAACAACTATGGCTGGATATTTAGCGACGAGATTACTCTTCTGGTCACATTCTGGCTCGTTGCCAATTTCCAATCGGAGCTGTCGGTGTTAAACGCTTGCCGGGAAGGTATAGAGAGAGAGGAAGAGAGATGAGAGGGTCTTCTGTTCTTTCCTAAAATTAACCAACATCGGATACTGCCGTAGTGCGACGGTTGAGCACACTAGACCCGCTATCCCAGAAGTCGCCGGTTCAATCTCCCGGCGCGGCAGTTGAACCAACGCTGCAAGTCTCTTAACACCTCGCGGCCTCTGCCGAGCCACGCGGTAAGAAATGGTTACCACCACAGCGAGTCGCGAGGGACGGGAGTCAAGTACGGCTTCCTCCCACCGCTTCAAAGACGTCTAGCCGGCGTGGAAGAGTAGGCCAAATGCCCTCCCGAGGGTGCTCTCTAGAGCGGCCTCTAGTGGAGACCTTGCTGCTGCCAGCAGCGGTGTGAGCGAGCAATTGCAGGGCTGCACCTTTATATTTTTTTTTTTTAAAACATAACTTTATCAACCAGTGTGCCATTCAGAATATGCGCGTTCCAGTGGAATGTATTGAAACGGCGGACCAAGTTTCAACTTCTCTGAGTCTCATCTGCATGCTTTGTGGCCCTTGAAATGAACGCTGGCTGCCGAGTTCCCTGCTGGTGTAATCGGCGAGAGCTCTCCCTCCATAACGAGAGCACCTCGATTTGAGCGCAGGAAAACAGTGTGTGAAGGACATCACTACGGCAGATTGCAGGATATCGTTGAATGAATGAGTGAATGACAATGGAACGAACTCTTAAGGCATTCCGGAATGAGTTTGTATAATTCGGCGACTTACTTCTTGTTCCTCTGTTCGTCACCGTGTTTTTTTGCCGGTTTAGTATATGCCGTTCCACTCGTAAGCTAAGGGGGGGCACGTTCGCGCCTTCGCACTGAGCGTGCGTGACCAGGTTGGCGTCCGCGAGGGGTTAATTGTCTCTCGTGCCAATAAAATGTGGAGTTTTCACCACTGGCCCAGGGCACGCCAATGCAAAAGAGTGCCATCGTCCCGTTGCTCGTACTGAGCGGGGGGAGGCACTTTAACCTTTTGACCTGACTTGCTCATCGTAAGAATGAGTAAAATGATGATGCTGATGAAGATGTCGAGTGAGGGATTATTGTGGTCGGTGGTCATTGTAATAATAACCCCTTCAAACGAGACGTGCCGTTGCTAGGGCTTATTCGGGTGAAATATTTTAACACATTAAAACAACACATCGCTTACCTAGTTGCACAATTGGCCTTAAACAATGTAATTCACAATATTAAACTTGGCATCTCAACTTAACACTAAAATATATCCTCCTGTGAGCACAATTGCGTACGAAAGCAGTCGAGGATGCTATCCGTAACTTGCCGCGTAATTAGCAGCGGCTGCAAGCTCGCACCCGTACGGGCGGCGTGACGTGTTCGCTTTCACTCAAAGCCGCCCCCTCTTAAGCGTTCCCTACGGAACATACGCTTCGTGGGAGATGATGGCAAATGGCGAACCAAAACGTGACGTAGCTTATAACAATGAGGCACGCGAATAGTTTTTATTTATTCTTACGTCGGTGCCGCCGTCCACAGAGTTCTTGTTTATCCGTCACGTTTAGCATGTTCCCGCCGGGCCTGTGCGTGTTTATTTTTGACGGTCAGACTGGGGCTGCCTCCTGCTCTCAATACTTCCCGCCCCCCGTCAGGGCTCCACGTTGTGTTTTGACCGCTGACGAGACGTACGTACGTTGAGCTTCTTTCGCGCCGGAGGTGCGGCGGAAGAAAAACAAACGATGGGTCTCCTTGTGAGCCGATGTATCTATGTTCAACTTATTATAATAGTCGGGTTTTCCCCCTTTTTTCTGGCAACAAAACTGAAACCTTTGTCACGTGTTTGAGCTGTACACCTTTTGGCGTCCTCTGGTCGAGCACCAATTGAGACGAGGCTCAAAAGAAAGCCGTCTGTGGTGTAGACCAATCAGTTTCAAGGACAATGCCAATATATTATCAGTGTGTTTTTTGTTTGCATTTTGACCACAAGTATTGTGGTTAATGCAGACATGATTCCTTGTAAAAAGGTTTCAGTTTTGTTGCCAGAAAAAAGGGGGAAAACCCTATTATTATATTTTGGTACTGGCAAAGGAGGTCTAATGATATGTTCAACTTCTTTCGCACCGTATGTAGCCAACCGTGCTAATCGGAGATTAAGCGGCTGGGAAACGCTCGCCAGAAATTGTCGTAAAAAAAATGGACATCCGCGCATCATGCTTCGCAGCGTCGTGTCATGGCCACTCGCGACAACGATTATTGTGCCAGCTTGTCCAGTGTTAGAGAGTCACGAGTTACGGCCATCGGATTGCTATAAGCAGGCACTGGTAATCCCACATTTGGATTTTGTTTTCAGTTGCGTAAAGAGATTACCGCTACTTGGCAAGTATTTGTTGGTTACTTTTTTTTATAATTCATTGTCAAATTTTTTTAAATCTGAAAACCAAATTATCGGGTTAAATGATGGTAACCCAGCAAGCTTGGGTTAAGAAAGAAGCAGCCAATGCACACAGACCATCATGCACAAGCCGTTCTGATACCGTGCTGTGAGCTCTGAGCATCAATCAATGACATGGTCATTGATTTGTGAATCGTGTTACATTACTATGGAGTAGTAGGATTTTGCGCTGTGTTGTAGCCCTCCAATGTGGCTAATTCGCATCAGGAGGTAAGCCAGATTATTACATTGCTCTTAAAGTACCGCATGTGTGTCCAGACGTTTTAGCGATCGTTCATCGAAGGATCGATTTTATTTTTCAACGCTGCAGTTTGTTCACGTGAGCGTTGGCCGCGGGGTAGGGGTTTGCACAGTTTGTTAATTGACATTATTGGACTCTCTAATAATGTCAATTAACAAGCAGAGCTGTTTGTGTGCCAATGCGAGTGGCAAACAACCGGCTGCCGTTTTATGTCCGTATCAGAACAATGACGTTGGGTGAATGCATTTAAATTATGTTTAAAAAAGACTTAATCGTCATCATCAGCCATGCTTTATCCACTGCTGGATTGAAGGCCTTCCTGAACCGTTGCCGTCTCTCGTGATTCTTCGACAACGATCCACCCAACCACCACTGCCTTGCACACGAGCCTAATGCATTGCTCCATCTCCTTCGGTGGACGTAAACCTTGGACACGTTGCATTCGTTGATAAAAAAAAAAATTCGTACGAATTTATCGCAATCGGTCATGGGGGATTCTATTTTCAAAACCAATCGGCGCAAACAACAAAACCACGGCATTGCATAGCGTAGTCAACGCCACGTGAATGCGACGTGACAATTTCTTCAGGCCGTGTGCACGCGGTGGTGTGCACACGTGAGTGGCGTGCATACGCAGTGGTTGAGTGTGACGGAAACAACATTTCTGAATGGAGCAGTGTAAGCTTCTGAGTGAAACGTTGCGTGATTTTCAGTCGTGCTGTGATCATGACTCGTAGCCCTATCAGGAAGGCAGTAACCGACTGGTTCTGATACTCTGCTCACTCCGTGCTACGCTGTCAGCCCTTTGTCAATCCACTGCTGTTTGAAGGCCTCCCTACACCTTCTTGGTCATGCGGGTAGTTTGACCATACTTCACCGCACTGGCTCGTGCGTTTATAATGGAGAGGGGGCCAGGTTCCGGCCGAGATATCGCTACTGATGTTGGCCGTGGACGGGAATCGAACTCGGGTTGCAGGTTGAGCGTGCACAGTGCTACCGCCCCACCTATTCGGTGATATTTGTTATCACTACAGAAATCCGATCAAACTGAAGGTGAAACAAAATCAGGAAGTGCCAAAATCTTTAAAAATATATTATTCTTGGGTTATTCTGTTTCATCATGAACAGCGAAAAACTCATAACTCTTGCTGTAGCAGTGTGTGTTCGGCAACAGGAGAGGGATAAATACGACAGCCCTTTCCTCCCACCTTCAACTAAACCAGTCGATGCTTATAATCATTGCAAAAAAATGGGTGCTTCGCATCGCCACAAAGTTATTCGTTGTTGTTGAAATATTGCCGAGATTGGCTAATTCTGACATCTGGGTATTGGAACGCGCGTTCTGCACAGGTATGAAAGTGCCGCACGTACGGCGCGAAGGAAGTTCCACATCCGTACGTCAGGGACCCTTCACCATCGTTGTTGTATGAAGGGTCGCCAAACCCCACGCTGCTCGCGACGCGAGCTCGTTCGCTGCTCGTTAGCTGCTCGCGAAGTTGGACCTGGGCCCATGTCGTGTCAATTCCCGTCTACTGTCGTAGCGAAATGCTGCACCCTTATTTATAACTGTGTATGAAGATGAAGCGCGGTGGAACTTTTTTTTTAAATGCGCATATGTCATCGGTATTGCGTTTCAGTGTTTATTTCTTTTTGACTGCTTGATAAGCTTAATTTTTACACTATGAGATCTCTTTTACCAGTGGCAAAATATAATGGTAGGTTTTTACCCTTTTAACTGGTACAAAACTGACACCTTTATTCAAGGCATCATGTTTGCAATGACCACAACACAAGTAGTCAATAAAGCAAACAAAAAGAAGCAACTCTGATAAGGATAATAATATGCACTGTCCTTGAAGTTGATTGGCCCACACCCGAGACGGCTTTCTTTAGAGCCTAGTCCCTACACCAATGGGGACTAGTGCATATTATTATCCTTATCAGAGTTGCTTCTTTTTGTTTGCTTTATTGACTACTTGTGTTGTGGTCATTGCAAACATGATGCCTTGAATAAAGGTGTCAGTTTTGTACCAGTTAAAAGGGTAAAAACCTACCATTAAGCTTAATTTTAGTTTTTTTCGTGGTAAAATATTTCTCAACGATTGTATTTTTTTCAATCACACTGCATTTGACCGCAACTCTTTCCATTGAGAAGTAGAGCCACGTGTGTACATTCTTGCCTTCCACCACCATCGCAATGTGCAACCTCCTCAAACGTTGCAGAGCCACCAACAGAGTTGAGCATTTGCCCCTACGCCTGCTTGAGAACAGTGGGATGCTCTTCGGCTCGCGTTCTTGGGGTTACACCGAAACATTTATCCCAAGATATTTTTATTTTGCATTTCAGTCTCTCGCCGCGAATTGCTTTTCCTCACTTAGAGGGAGACGTAATACCAGAAGAGCCGACCTCGGAGATTGGACACCGACTGAAACAGCTGACAGATCTAAACGGCAAGGTCTTGCGGTGACGTCACCACCGTCACGTGATCAGCGTTGACCTCTTGACCCTTGAAAGCGACGTCGGTCAACGTTTCTCACGGAGGCGTCTTGGAGATCAGCGTTTAGGTCGTCTTCGCCACCCCCCCCCACCCCGCCGCAATAACAAAGACGGCCATCGACCTTTCCACGGCGTCTCGAGACACCGTCGCATTTGGGCGTTGCGTAAATCCAAATGGTCATCGCTTCATGTGAAACGATCGGCGTCGTCCGGGGCTCCTTTGAATGCACGTGGCTTTATTTGTAAGTGGAAATGCAGAAGGGAAACACGGTTCATGTAAAAAAAAATTTAAGGAGTGGCTCAGTGTTTAGCAAAATCCAGGCGTACTGCTTTGAGTGTGTTTCGGGATTGTATGTCCGCGTGTCTTTACAGACATATACTCGTCATCGATGGGATTAAAAATGTGCACAAAACTGTCATCATGAGATTTTTTTACACTTTTCAAACGCTTTACCAAAATACGTTTTGCAAACTTGTGACGTTATTTTTCACTGCATTCGGGTATTGTTTCGAAAATATCGTCAACACTAAATGACAGTTTGATTTTTGTGTTCTGTGTTTTGAGTGTGCTTCCCAAATGTTTTTGTTTAAATGGCCAAAGTTTTAAATCTGCGTAATGTGTGTCGGATAAATCCAACAGTTGAAAAACCCCCGACTTTTTTGTCCACGCTTGGCATCCACACGTTTGTAATTGTGCTTTGGGGGAAAAAGAAGAAGTCATATTTGGTTGTTAATTTGTTTTGTAAAACTATCATCTAACAAAAAACGCATACTCTGTACTCCACAGCCCACCGCAGGTCTGAAGTGAGAGAGCTGCAATGTCACCAGACATGCACGACGCATCAATTCAAACTGAAACCGATATCACATGCTGAAGATGTGCACGTCAAATTGTGTGCATAAACCTGTTACGGGGTGCCGCGGTGGCGAGATGTTAACTACCTCGCCCGGTGTACAGGAGGTTGTGGGGTTGATACCGACCCTGATGTCTGTATGTTTGGAGTTTACATAATTCCTCACCGTGGTCGCGTGAATTTTTTCCCCGGGTCCTCTGGTTTTTCCCTCGACGTTTATAAAACATGCGTTTCGAGTATTTGGCTGGGCCTTATCTGGTCAAATAAAAAAATAGTTGATTATCTGTTTTATGTGTGCTGGGATTCATGTGACCCTTGCAGCCACTCGAGGCACTCCGTTTAGCGGGACGTAAAAATAATAAGGCATCGATTCTTGATTCGAATCGCAACTCCAAATCGTGGCAATTCATCCTTTTAAATTGGAGGTGAATGACTCCGTGCCGATCCCTCGCTCCGCATCATTGATTGGTGTGGTCACAGCTCGTGCTTGGTATGTAAAACTTGGCACACAACAGCCCACGCGTGACGCTTGCGCGATGCACTTTCTGAAATATTTTTTAAATAATTACGCATCCCACCCCCCCCTCCACACAAAAAAAACCGAATAGGTTGCCAATCGATCAACTTCGTTACGTACGCACTAATCTACACGAGCGGCAGGTGACATTATATGAACGATGAGCAAATTAAACTCTAAGATCCTCTCACTGGGCTCCAGCTCCCATGTGTTGCCAGTTCGACTTTCAAATTCCGCCGCCCCCAACTCTGCGCTGGGTGGTGGGGGGGGGGCTTCATTGACGAACCTGAACGGTCACCCCCACCGTGCACCCTGCATCGTAATGTCTTAGCCGCTGTCAGGACGTCTCCACGCCCTGCTGGTGGAGTTGGCAGGACTGAAGTGCGACTTTGGGCAGAGCCGTCCCTGGGGTACGGCAAAGCGGGGCGACCGCCCGGGCCCCGCACTTTGGGGGGGGGGGGGGCGCGCTTGGACGTCACCGTGTCAGATGTAATACTTCCGGTTTAGTTTTTGAAGGGGTTGGGGGGGGGGTGCCCACAGTGGATTTTTCCCCGGGGCCTCCCCACGCACCCCTATGGACAACCCTCACCGTGGGTCAGCGTTGAGGCTGAACGGATGCCGTGTTGTGTAGATGTACTGCGTGGCAGTAATCACTTTGTCAATGAGTCGGGACAGGGTGGTGGGATCGTGGTGCCGCTGGCATCCACGTCGGGTGGTAACTCCAGCGCACGCGGAGTGCACGGCGGACAGCCAGTCACGCGGCGAACAGCCAATCACACGGCGGAGACAGCCAGTCACGCGGCAGTGAGGGCACGAGAGGGCATACGGGGCAACACGCGTGGCACTCAGATTTTCACGATGAGTGGGAAATAATGATTTTTCTTCTCAGCTTCACGGCCTCGGTGTGCATCTTCCGTTACGTTACCTACAATGCACGGCCCTGATTTCCAGGAGCTTGTTCGTGTGGTTGGATCGTGTAAAGGTGGGGGCCACTTTAATGAGCTCTATATTGAGGTGTTGTTCGTGTCTCTCCGAGGCAGGACAGCAAGTAGGACACTGATTTCTTCGTGCTTTAGAAATCCCATGCACAAAACAAGGAATTGGCCAAAAAACCCAAAGTAGGATACTCCTGAAAATTTACCTCAAGATTTATTGGGGCTTTCCTGGGAAAATAATTAAAAAAATTATCTTACTACTACGATAGAAAAATCGCCAATCAAAATAGTTCAGTTCCCAGCTGATTGAAGGTGGGGTTGTAAACACTATTAAAGTCCACTTTATTCTTATTTTCGTTAAAAGCTGCTTAAATATTATCACTGCATCATTGCTACAGGTTGGCTAAAGAGATTGTGTTGGGTAAAACAAGTGATTTTTGAGTACTGCACTTTTAAGTCAAAAAATACAATCGTTTAAAGTTTGAACATTTGTTGGATACATTCTTAAAATTAACATTGCACTGAATTACACTTACATTTTTTTTTATCATACCAAAATAATGATGGTGAACTTTTTTATCCAAACATTTTTATTGTTTCTTTACAAGGTGAAAAATGGGCTTGGGAAAATGTGTACATTGTCATTTGTACAAATAGCAGTGAAGACTCATTGCGATGCCTAACGCAGGCGCATCTTAAGATGTTTCCAGAGGTGACTTCTTAGCCGTGTGGCTGTACCCTCGTCAGAACATTTGAGCCAGCACTGCTGAGCCACCTGGGTTTGAATCCGGGTGACATCCGCCCTAAACTAAACTTGATAACTAAGCAGTGTCTGCTTGACACATCTGTACATCCACATAAAAACATCTAAAAGCAATTATTTTTACGTGAAGGCACGGATATTTATAAATGGAGATAGTATTGCTTTTTCTTCTTGGTTCTTTCGGTAAAGTCACGTAGAAGGGAAGTAATAAAATAATAAAAATAAAACATAATAAAATAATTTTCACGACGTTTTTGTTTCCACAATGGTGCAAACAATCATTCTGAGCTAAATGAAACTTGGTTCTCAAAAAAGTAGATGATCTCCGCCTAGCCAAAAACACTTCACGCATTTAAAATAAAAACCCATTATAACATATTGCCGTTTTACTTTGTTTGGTATATTCCGAACTGTTTTAAGCAGGGATACACTTTAGACTTTTTAATATTGACGAAAGATATAAAATACAAATAGAAAGTACGAGTGCGTATATATTTTTTAATACTTTATGCAAACATTTTGACTCCCCCCCCCCCCCCCCCCCCCCGTATATTTCTGGGCCACCCAAAGGTAGAAAATGGGGCCAAAATGTGTTGAGAGAAAGGCGATTGAGGTCAGACGCCATTCCAATAGAAACACCCCCAACCACAGCGACTTGCTATTTTAATTCCCTGGCTCATAATCCTCTCTGGCAAAAACACATTTACCATGCTGATAATAATCATCATCACGGTGACGATGTTAACTCACTCGACCCCTGCAAGTCGCGCACTGGCTGTATACCAGGTGCGTGTCTCGTCTCTCACGGGACACAATCTGCATCGTTCAGTTTCGGTGCACCCGTAAGAATGATGACAATTCGCAGTCCTTTGGGGGTCAACAACCTCCCCCGTGCCCTGTCGGCCATGGGGTTGTCTGGGCGTACTTGAACCACGCCGCTCGTCAGTGCTGGTCGGTGATGGAGGGCGGTGCCCACCAAGGCCAGCTGAGACATCGCTCGTCGTCGATGTTAGCCGTGGCTGGGATTCGAGCTACAGGCCCGTTGGGTTCGAAGCGCGCTGCGTTAACCGCTGTGCCCACCGCTGCTCCCCCTGTTGTATGGACCGTATGCGTATTTAGAACTGGGATATAGCCGATTGCTGCAGTATTCGATGAAAGCTGACGTCGTTGACGTCATCAGGCGCGTTCCCGCTGGACGTGGTTTGTCAGGGGTTTCCCACCTTCGAAAGGCAGGAAGTGGGGTCGGCTGCCATATTTAAAGGGAGCCGAGGAAGTTATTGCAAAGAGAGAAACTCAAGGATAGCTGTTTACCCTTTCTGGCAATAAAACGGATATTAAGATGTTCGGACACCAAATGGAGACCTTTTGCACGGAATAAAGTCTGTATCAACCACACGTACTTGTTGGTGAACATGCAAAGAAAACATGCTCTGATAACACCGGTCAACACACTTTTTCTGGCATAAGGTATTCCAACGGGTTTATTGTAATTTTGGGGTGCTGATTCCAAATCTGGCATCAGTTTTTGTCTATCACATCAGGTTTTTGAGATATCAAATATTGCATTTTCAATAAAAACTGCAGAAGAAAAATATTAAATAAATGTGGATATCTACATAAAATGATATTGTAAACACACTATCCTAAAAATACAGCACCATATTTTAACACTAAAGCAGTCACTGACTCGCAACAACTTGCAATCATAAGTGACAGAGTTAATTTCGGGTAAAATCAATGAAAATGGGGTATGCCGATGGCATAAAAATTATGTGTGGAATCAGCACCCTGAAATTAGTCTAAAACAGCTGCAAAAGTCCAGGCCAGAAAAATGTTTTTTTTTTTTGTTGACCAGTGTAATTAATAGAATGCATGATGGCATTGTCTTTGAAACGGATTTGTCGTCTTTCTCACAACACGCCTTTTGGTGTTCTCTGGTCTGACACTGGCAAGACTAGGTCCTCAAGAAGGCTGTCTCTGGTTTAGACCAATCGGTTTAAAAGACAATGCCATCTATTATCAGAGCATCTTTTTGTTTGCATGTTCACCACAAGTACGTGTGGTTGATGCAGACATGATTCCTTGCAAAAGGTTTCTATTTGGTGTGTGAACATCTCAACACCTGTTTTATTGCCAGAAAGGGTCAAACATATTGTTATTTTTTCATACTTTGATACTGGCAAAAAAGGTCCCATGTTATTACAAGTAGAAGCTGTCGATGTCAGTGTTGGTTGATTAATCGTCACAGCTCTACATTTCTTTCGTACGGATGTTTACGTTTTGTGTCGCCATAATGCTTGTGAATTTGCAGTGTCAGAAATCCGGGCTATATATGGGCCTCACGATTGTGACTCATTGAAACATTATTCATCCCCGGACACCGATCTTTCCAAATGTTTTTCTGGGTTGTTGATAGCTGTAAAATAATAACACGTTGCTTATTTGCCCGTACTCGGCGAATTGTTACGGTCAGAGAGAGAGACACCGTGTGCAAGAAGACACCCACCTGCAGACCAGCGAGGTGACCTGCAGAAGGGCAGTGAAACAAGTAGGTTGCTGACCTGCCCCCGTGCGTTTTGTTGTTCG
Organism: Lampetra fluviatilis; assembly: GCF_964198595.1. Classification (NCBI taxonomy): domain Eukaryota; kingdom Metazoa; phylum Chordata; class Hyperoartia; order Petromyzontiformes; family Petromyzontidae; genus Lampetra; species Lampetra fluviatilis. The sequence goes on along the minus strand of NC_136276.1, from coordinate 27,579,754 downwards.
TCGTGTCAGCTTTTAAGTCTGGGTGTTTTTCTCCAGAAGCTCCGTTTTGCTCGCGCACACAATAGGACTTCAGTTCTTGGAAAGGAATTTCCGCAATATTCCAGGCAGGGCTTTGGTGAAAAAAGCCTTGAGACTCATTGGCACTTTCCTGGGTAAACTAAGGTTATTGATACCGAGTTGAGTCCTTCAAAAAGGGGCTCACATGGCTACTGAAGTTGCTATATTCATGGCTTGAACTTTCAGAAGTACGTATAATTACATAGGAAACTAACCGTCTATATCGCTGTATATTGCAACTAAAAAAAACCCTGTAAATTCCGCTGGGACTTAGGGTGGGCTGAAAGAATTGGGTGGTGGGCGCGTGTGGTGTTTATGTGGTCGGCGTGGTTTTGGTGGCGTTCTGTTATTTTGCTTGTTTTAAGCGACAATAAAAGATGTTTTGAGTAAGCGGTCTTTTGCAAATGCTTGTTGCTGAGCCGATTACGCGCACAACCGATGGGCTCACACCACACAATGCAAAATACGTCTATACATGGTGGTGAAATTCAAGGTCACGTCACGCAGATGAGATTAAGGACAAGGGGGGGGGTCGGTCACCAAAATAACAAGATAATTTTTTTTGTTCGAATTCGGTAAACAGAACAAAAACTCACCGTTCTGAGGGACGTAATGCACTGTGGGTGAATACGAGACGACGGGCGCTCATCAATAAAAAAGTCGCGACGCAGCGGGGAGCGCAACTTGGGGGCCGTCCATAAATGACGTCACGCACCTACGGGGGGGGGGGGTGAGAAACGTGACGTCACATCAAAATGCGAAACTATAAATAAATATAGACAACACGTTCTACTTAATTAAATAGACTTTTTAATAAATGTTTTTACTTACAACATCAGAGTGCAGCGCTACAATGACAATAGTTTAAAGCGATTTGAAGCATGTTTGATTTTGGGGGGGGGGCAGAGCTTTGTGACATCATTTGTGGGGGGGGGTCTGACTTTTTGTGACGTCGTGTGATGAAGGGGGGAGGGGGTCAAAAATCGGCCAAAATCGCGTGACGTCATTTATGGACGGCCCCTTGTACGGTTTGGGGTGCGATGTGGCAGCGTCACGCGACGCAGAGGGGCCCAGTCGGTCACCACAAGGGGGGCCCCGAATGAACAGATACACAAGTTGAAGATGTTCTGACAATTTATTTAAACAAACAAAAAATAACCCGTAAAAACAAAGTTTTTCACTATAAATCCTTTATATGCGTGGCGGCTAGAGTCCTCTCGTCCTCTGGCTTGAGATGGCTGCCAACTATGGGTCAGATGATTGCCTGCTACCATTAAGCAATTGGTAATTAAATATAATTTATTTTTCCTAAAAAGTGTAAAATTTTAGAATTTTTTTTCAGGAAAATAAATTGTCACGCACAACGAGTCTGTGTGCAAAATGTCAGCTCGATTGGATCACGGGAAGTGGGTTAAAAAACGACCGAAAGATTTGCACGGTCGTAAGCGCGCAAGCAAGCAAGTGAACTTAATATGAAGGATTTAAAAATATATACCAACGTCAATCACAGCCCACCCTGCGGATGTGGGCGGCCACTGTAGACGAGTGGCGTCCGACCGGACCCAAGGGTGATCTCAAAGTTCCCCTCCAGCTCGATGATGAAGCGGCGGTCTCCTGGCTCGGTGAGACGAGCGATACGATAGTCCAGGGGTCGGCAACCAAAATAACAAGAAGAGCCATTTCTTTCCAATTCGGTACAAAATTCAGTATTTCAAGGGCCGCAATGCATCTGAGTACATACTGTACATACGTATATATCGTCAAGAAGCAGCCCGTAAAGAGCCGCATGCGGCTCCGGAGCCGTAGGTTGCCGACCCCTGCGATAGTCAAACAACTTTTTTTTTTTAAAGAATCGATGGTTAGAATTTCTTGGCTGGCTGCTGGCTGGGCGCCTCTCCATCACAACCTCCAACTTGGTTGTTGGTGGCTGCGGGCTGTTACCACGCAAGTTAACTGGGTAACCGGGGATCAACGGGATTTTCCGTGCCAATAAACATTTCACTTGAAACGGTGGGAAACAAAAACAACGTTTGGAAGACGTCAAACAGATCGCGACACTGAAGAGATGGGGAGGAATTATTACAGACGAATGACACGGTTAATTTAAAATTGCTCTGACTTTTCAAGTTGTGCTCCTAGTAATGCCGCTATTTCGCCAGAATGTCAGCATTGGACACATCCTTGTCCAATGCTGACGTCACGGAATCTTTATGTGCCGTATACATGAATTGCTCATACGAATATTCTCTCTCTCTCTCAGAATCGACCGACTGATGTAGCAGACGAAACAATCATCTTGTTGAACGATTCTAAACCTTGACGCGGCAATGTTAGTTTTCTCTGTTGTTCAAGGTTTTCTCAGTGTTATTCAATGTTTTTACATTTAGTTTATTATTACACTGTGAATTATATGGCATAATTAACTATTTTTGTGCTTAAAAATCTTTAAAAAAACTATATTTACATACAGTTCGTAGGAGTCTGGAACGGATTAATCGTATTTACGTACAATCCAATCGGGGAAATTAGGTTCGAGTCACGACCAAATCGGGTTGCGATCAAAGTTATGGAACGAATTATGGTCGTGACCAGAGTTTCTACTGTATTGCACTTCTTTCGCACCGTACGTAGCCAGCCGTGCTAATCGGATGCACGTGTCGAGACGGGCATTATACAATCGATTGCAGCAGAAATGTATGACAGTTGTCAATATACCGCTTGAAGATGTCCCCACGCCATGTCAGACGGGACGTGGCACCGCTCGTGGTGAAGAAGGGGTTGTTGGGTGACAGACGTTCAAGGTCCCGCTTCCGACACCACTCGTCACACTTCATGTTCACCGTGGCCGGGAATGAAACTCAGGTTCCACGTAGTCACGCTTACAACCACATCTCTGTAGCGAATACACAACACCGCCCTGCTGTCTGTATCGTGTGCGAGAGTCAGATGTACCTCTGCTGCCTGCACGCCTCGTGTGAGTGCTGAATGCATCTCCACGTGGTTCCGTCACGCATCTCCACGTGCTCGCCGTTCCTCCCCAGGCCACGTGGTTCGCCTCTCCTGGTCACGTGACGCCGCTCGAGGCCACGCCCCCACCGCCACCCCCACCGCTTTAGAATCCGCGGGCGCTCGCCCAGACAGGCGGGGAGCCGCTCCGCTGTAAACCCCGTCCGCCTTTGTCTCTCCCCTTAACCTCCCCCCCCTCCACGTACCTCACCACCACCCCCCCCACCGCCCGCCTACTTTGTCTCTCTCCCTCTCCGTGAACCCCGCGCCGTCGTGAGAGGCGGCGGCGAGGAAGCGGCGGTAACGCGCAGCCTCCCTCGACACTGGAGCCCCTCGGACCAACACTGTAAGAGCACTGTACATACAGTGCACACACGCACTGTACAGGCGGCACACACACGCACTGTACAGGCAGTACACACACGCACTGTACAGGCAGTACACACACGCACTGTACAGGCAGTCAGCACACGCACTGTACAGACAGTCCACACGCACTGTACCTGCAGTCAACACACACACTGTACAGGCAGCCCACACACACTGTATAGACAGTATACACACACTGTACCTACAGTCCACACACGCACTTTACAGGCAGTCCACACGCACTACCTGCAGTCAACACACGCACTGTACAGACAGTCCATACACGCACTGTACCTGCAGTCAACACACGCACTGTGCATACAGTGCACACACGCACTGTACAGGCAGTCAACACACGCACTGTACCTACAGTCCACACACGCACTGTACAGGCAGTCAACACACGCACTGTACAGACAGTCAACACACGCACCGTACAGACAGTCCACACACGCACTGTACCTGCAATCAACACACGCACTGTACAGACAGTCCACACACGCCGTGACCAACAGTTCCCCACTATAACCACCTCGTGTGTAAACACATTGTCCTGCGGAGGGAGCTGGTAGAAACGTTGGGTTGCTCGGTCAATGGCCAGGGTCAACTGCGGCGTGGTGTATTCCGCAAATATTCCCGACTGTGAGGGCGGGCACAAGCCGGCGTGAGTAGGTTAAACGTTGAGTTTTATAAGGGCACCACGGGGTGACCAGCCCCTCCCCTCCCTCCACACCCAGCCCCTCCCTGCACGACGGACGGACACAATAATCCCCTGTGGGCTGGTGTAACCAGGAGGTTCCTACCAAGTACAACGACTCTGACCTGTCGTGTTGCCTCACCTCGTGCGCATCTTGTGCTGATCGCTGCTTTGTCGATCTCTAAGTGGTTTGAACGCGTTCCGAATTACGCGAATGATGCGTCCCTTGTACAATTGGGTGAACGTGCGCGCGTCTGTGTGGCGATTGTCTGGGCCGGTTCCTGGGCCTCTCCCTAGGGTCGACTCAGCCTCAAACTGGGGGGGGGGGAGGTGAGACAAAGGCGGCCGGGCGTGGTGCTGGCCACCCAGACCCCCCTCGTGTGTCCACAGTGCCCGGCCTTTCATAGGAGCTGCTCGCTAACCGCACTTGCCCCGACAGTCTGTAAAGGCTACACGGGGATCTTTGTCTTTGCGTCTCTGTGTGTGTGTGGGGGGGGGGGTCACGGTGCCGCATTGGTTCGTCCGCTGCGCCGAAGATCTCTGCCCTCCTAGGTTCGATTCCCGCCCACGGCCAACACCGGTGGCGATTATCTGAACCGGTCATGGGCCTCCCCTAGGTCGACTCAGCCTCAAATGAGTACCTGGTATGATGTGTGAACATTGCCGCTGGGGGGAGACAAATGCGGTCGGGCGTGGTGCTGACCACCCACCCCCTCGTGCGCCGTGCCGGCCTTCATTGCTGCTCGCCAACAGCACTTGCCCCTACAGTCTGTTAAGGCTACACGGGGGATCTTTGTCTTTGTATGGGGACGTGGTCACGGTGGTGCACGTGGTTGTTCCTCTGCACTAAGATCTCGACCCCCCGGCTTGAGTCTCCATGAGTAGCTGGTAACACTCGGCACTGGGGAAACAAAGGCGGTCAGGGACCATAGGGGCCGTCCATAAATGACGTCACGCACCTAGGGGGAGGGTGGGTGGGGTCAGATATTTGTGACGATGTGTGACTGCAGGGATTCATCTTCTTGGTTCTTTCGGTAAAGTCACGTAGAATGGAAATAATAAAATAATAGACGCTGTCTTTCTGACAGACCTGTTCTTCACCCGAGGACGGCTGCTTGCGTTGTGGCTGAAACGTCGTGAGAATTTTTTTAATGTTGTATTTCTATTATATTATTATTTCCATTCTACGTGACTTTACCGAAAGAACCAAGAAGAAGAAAACATCAACAAAAATCCGTTCGTCCTTGCCAGACTGGTAACGAGTGCGTGGCTGAATTCGACCGCCAAACACTTCTCTACAAAATTAAATCACACGCTCTTTCGCTCAGCCTGCCATGCCCTGCCTTTCTTTGCCCTCCCGTTTCATAATTGCCCCGTAATTGCCTCGCCTCGTTGTGAAGGAAGCCCCGTTTCACGTTCGTCACAGTCCGTTCTTCCTCTCGCCATGCAAATTGTTGCCGACCTCAACTTCACACCACCACGTGACGCTTGACCCTACAAACACGTTATACCCACCTCGTGCAGTTGATTCAGTCCAGCGTCAATCCTAGCTGTCTCTCTGTCAGTCACTCCCCCCCCTTCCTGCTTGGGGGCCGTCCATAAATGACGTCACGCACCTAGGGGGGGGGGGGGTCAGACATTTGTGACGATGTGTGACGATGTGGGGAGGGGGGGGTTCGAGAAATGTGACGTCACATCAAAATGCGCAACTTTAACTAAATACTGTATAGACAACACGTTCTACTTAATTAAATAGACTTTAAATTTCGATTTAAAGCTTTCGTGACTGCAGGGATTCATCTTCTTGGTTCTTTCGGTAAAGTCACGTAGAAGGGAAATAATAAAATAATAAAAATATAACAATCAATTTAATTTTATAATTATTTTATTAGGATTTATTTTTATTATTTTATTATTTCCCTTCTACGTGACTTTACCGAAAGAACCAAGAAGATAAATAGACTTTCTAATAAATGTTTTCTCCTACAACATCAGAGTGCAGCGCCACATTAAATACGCACTACAATGACAATAGTTTAAAGCGATTTGAAGCATGTTTTATTTTTTTGGGGGGGGGCAGAGCTTTGTGACGTCATGTGTGAGGGGGAGGGTCTGACTTTTTGTTACGCCGTGTGACGAGGGGGGGGGTCAAAAATCGTCCAAAATCGCGTGACGTCATTTATGGACGGCCCCTTTGTGCAAAATCACGTTTCCGTTCTTTCTCGCTTCTGGCCACCCTGACTCGGTAACAATCTGCCCCCACGCTTCAAACAATCAGCCTCGCTCTCTCTTCCCTTAAAGCTCTTAACTTATCATCCCTCGCTTACCCCAAACACCTCCTCTCCCCCCTCCCTTCCCCCATCACAAACTCCATCCCAATGCACAACTTCCCCACTCATCGTCAACCACTCATCGTCACTTTCATCCTCGTTTATTCCACGAGTCGTCGTATTCATGCACCGCCATCCCCTCCCATCGACTCATCGCAACTTCTCTGCTGTACAAAATAGCTAATATGTTTCTTAATTTCGATTTAAAGCTTTTGTGACTGCAGGGATTCATATTCTTGGAAAGATCCAAGAATATCTTTCTTAATAACAGGTTGTTTTGGTCTTGGTTCTTTCGGTAAAGTCACGTAGAATGGAAATAATAAAATAATAAAAATAAAACTCTGTCTTCTCGACAGACCTGTTCTCCACCCGAGGACGGCTGCTTGCGTTGTGGCCGAAACGTCGTGAGAATTATTTTATTATGTTTTATTTTTATTATTTTATTATTTCCATTCTACGTGACTTTACCGAAAGAACCAAGAAGATGAATCCCTGCAGTCACGAAAGGTTGTTTTGGGTTCGATCACGTAGATATATAAATGTGTCGTTAAACCCGCCACCACCCGACACAGCCAATTAGTCGGGGTTGTCACGTCAACAGAACGTGACACGAGTACAGTAACGAATTGGTAGCTAAGCCACGGTGAGACTGGTTCGTGCTTGGATGGGTGACCGCCACATCCAGCAAAGTTGTTATTGGCTCTAGATTTGAAGCTTTCGTGACTGCAAGGATTCATATTCTTAGGTTTTTTTCGGTAAAGTCACGTAGGTAAAAATTTAAAATTAATAAAAGTAAAATAAAATAAAAATCACGACGTTTCGGAGGCAACACAAGCCCCCGTCTTAAGGTGGAACAGTCACAGCACGATAGCTGTATCAAGTGAGAGAAATTCCAAGAAACCCGTATTTTTATATATACTGGTTGAGGGTGGGAGGAACCAAGGTAGGCCCTGAATATTATTTTTGTGAGGTTCGGTGCGGCTGAAGCACGCTGTTAGGAATGAGCCTTTGTTGTGTTAACTAGGTGCGGATGATGTAAAGGTGCATGTAAAAGGGACTGAGCCTTTTTGTTATGTAGAGATGATGCGGCTGAAATCGCTGCCAGGAAATTAGTCTTTGTTGTGTAGAATGGTTGACTGAGCCTATTATTATTGGCTGCTGTGGAGATACGTGGTGGACAGAAGAGGGCAGTAGAGAGAGATTACCATTGCACCAGACCTCCTTCACCAGCCCACACAAACCAGCGTGGTGAAGTACACTCGGATAACCACCAATTACAAGCACGACGCTGGGAGGCATATCCGCACGTGCAGTTTATATTTTGTAAGCCTTTTGGTGTTGTCCAGGTTTATTTTTCCGGTTGCCTTGTTATTTTCTCTGCGTCGAGATATTCTCGCGTATGATGGACTTCTTTTGCACAGTACATAGCCAACCGACAAACTGAACACAAAAATCAGTTCTAAAGAAGTGAGTTTTCAGGAGGATGACGATCGCTTGTGTTGTGATCGAAACGCCGTGACTTTACCGAAAGACCCAAACAATATAAATTCCTGCAGTCACGAAAGCTTTAAGTCAATGTTGGGGTAGAAGTTCATTGTGCTACCGTTGCCTGTTCAAATTCCTCACCCCGGTCTACAAATCCCTTCATGGTCTTGCCCCACACCACATCTTGCCACTCGTGTACCTTCCTACGTTGCCTTCTCACCCTCTACGCCCTCAATCTTTGCCGTCTCTCTCTGACCCCCCTCCTCCTTGTGCTCAATCCACGCTCTCTCTCTCTCTTCCCGCCCCCCCTTATCTGGAACAAACTTTCCCTCCACACTAAGCAGTCACCTTTGCTCACTAGTTTCCGCTCCTCACCCCACGACCCCCCAAAAATCTCCCCCTCATAACCGCCATCGTTACCGTTCCCTCTTCATATTCTCGTTACATGGCGATCACTCATTCACCCCATGCATTCAATCCGTTCGTCATCATTTACTGTCATCAGTTTCGCTTTCACCGAATTCACGCATCACGGATTTGCCCCCATTGCTTCCTCTCATCTATTTTATTGACCTCATCTGCTCCATGACATGCACACACGTTGTACCATTGTTAATTCTGTGTAAAGTGCCTTGGTCAAGTCGCAATATAAATTCCATTCAGATAAGATTTAACCAGGCTGGATCGGTAGGCAGGCCAGCCTAAATGTTTCTAACCGGCGAAGATGTTCCATTATGCGGGGGGGGTCCACGTTTCGCAAGCATAGAGAAGGGAGGGCATGACCGTGGCCGAGATGACCCGAAGCTTCGTGTAGAGCGACAGACCAGGTATCTTCCATGCAGCCAATGAAAAGATAATGCCGCTTGACTGATTCGGAGTGAGACCTCTGCTGTCTGTACATTTCAACTAAGCTATTAAACTATTTATTTTCAGGTAAGACCCACTGAGCTACTTAGCTCTTTTTCAGAAGTAACCTGGCCATGGATGATAGCTCGACGAAGTGGTTCATCACATGGAAACATATTGCAGTCAAACACTCTAAACACATGATGTTCATTCTAAATGTGGAGGGACAAACCGGAGGACGCGTAAAAAAGAATCCACGCATCCGCGTGGAGAACACAAAAGCTCCAAATATACAGCAGCAGGCCTCAGAGTCGGTATCAAACCCACGACCTCCTGCATACCAGGCGAGGGAGTTAACATCTCGCCACCGCGTGGCCCAACATTTAAAAAGCCCCTTTATATTAATTTTAATGCAACGGTCACAGGATTGGTCATATCGGTCCATGCTCTCGTCCCATGTCCCGCTGTGGTCCAAGGTTACACCAAGGGTACAGTATTTGAAAGGCGTGAGGACTTTGGTAGCCCGCGTACTGATAGCTAGCTGCTGTGCTTGCAGTTTCCACGTGGCAGTGATTATTAATTTATGGTACAGAGTAACACGGATGGTATGTAACTAACTAGCGGGCGGGCCAATCTTTGTTGAGGTTTTGCGTAGACGTTCGGGCACATTTGTTTCTTCCATTGTTAAACAAATTGGAAGTAATTTTTGTGTCTTTGCATCATACTCGCGAGGTCTGCGTGGAAATGGAGTCTTACATAATAATTTTGCGGGCATGAGTAAACTAACGTTTTGGTTTTTAGTCAGATGAGAACCCAGAGACTCACGATAATTTTTTTCAAGGGAAGGACTGTACTACGAAAGGAAGTAGAAAAGTGGATAAAGAAAAATTGCATGATTCTTGTTCACGAATATTATGAGCGCAAAAGACGTGGAAATCGGCATGCTCAGACTTTATTTGTCTCAGCTGTGCCTGTTCCCAAATCCTGAATTTGATTGGGGGTTGACTCAGCCCATCATGTATCTAGCATCGATAAAATAGGTACCATGTTGTGTATAAGTCAACAGCTTTATTTATAGACTCACCCCAACCGTAGGAATGATGGATTTCCACCACTGGCATGGGACTGTAAACAGGAGATGAACACTGCCCCCATGCTCATTTGAGCAGGAAATCTCTTGGACATTTTGGCGGCATCATCGTTGTCATGAGAAGCAGCAGCAGCAAATGCCTGCTGAGTTTTCGTGAAACTTGCCATTGCAGTGCCCTCCTAAAGCGGTTTTGCAACTCGGTGACGCATTCCCGGGTAAACGATAAACACACTTCTTTGGAGGTGTCGCCAAAAAGTGCTGCCCTCCCCCCCCCTCAGTGTATTCGCGTGCCCGCGTGCTAATTGGACCGCAGTGGCGGCACCCTGCTCTGGAGCAATCTTCATGGCTCTGTTCCATGTGGGAAGGGCCCCCTCCGCCCCCCCACACACACACAACCTTGGCTGCGACGCGCGCCCGTGCCGCCACGTTACGTAAGCTTTTGTTTTCACGTTGCTGGCGGGGAGAAGGTTTTGTTTCGAGTCCCGTGAGCGCCGAGCGTCTGCCCGAGAAAGAAGAGGGAGAGACCGCTGGTGCAAGGTAAAAAAAAAGAACCCAACGTGGTAGCCATCCGCGTTTCACGTACGGCGCCGTGTTGGTGACGCTTTTGTGCCTCTGTGGCAAGAAGGGCTGGCCGAGGTTCGCATCCGGACTTGGGCGCCGTCCCGTGGTGGAGTTTCGTGGAGAGGAGCGGCCGTCGCCCTGTAACGTCATCGCCTATGATGCGCTTTTATTCTAAGGCAACGATTTAATGTGTTTAGTATTTGTGCTTGTACACCGTCACCAAATAAGACGTGGAGTTTTTTGTACGATGTCTCTCCCCCCCCCACCCCCATTCTGCGTGGGCTTTCTCCAGATTCTGCGGTTCCTCCCGTAGCTCAACAAAACTAAACGATGCAACTGGTATTGGCCAAGATATGACGATACCGAAAAATGTTTGCTGCAAATTGCTCAATTGGTATTAGACATAACCAACGTTGCATCCTACTACGTAAAACTTGACAAAGACAAAGATCCCCCCCCCCCGTGTAGCCTTAGCAGATTGTTGCGGCAAGTGTTGTTAGCGAGCAGCAATGAAGGCCGGCAATGGCGCGTGAGGGGGTGGGTGGCCAGCACCACGCCCGGCCGCCTTTGTCTCCCCGGTGGCTATGTTTACACACCGCACCAGGTACTCTTTTGAGGCTGAGTCGACCTAGGGGAGGCCCAGGATCGGTTCAGATAATCGTCACTGTTGTTGGCTGTGAGCAGGCATCGAACTCGGCCTGCCAGCGCGCTAACCGCTGCACCACCGCTCCCCACAAAAACTTGACAACAGCAACAACCGCCATTCGCCACGAAGTGGCGGTGACGTCACCACGGCGCCTGTACCAGGCTATGTCCATGTTAAGGCCACGGGACAGAACCAGGTCCCATGGGTTGACTGACTGAGATGACTAGCCGATGCCAACTTGCTGTGCTTTAGCCGCCTGGCACTCTGCTCGTTGTTGTGAGCGTCGCTCCTCTTCCATCCGTAGTTGTTGGAGGGCGACTGCCTCCAACTGCCCAGTAGCGTCCTTCACGAGCCTCCTCCACAGAGGCCGATCTTGACACCACTGGTACCAGTCATCGGCAAATCCACTCAACTCCACGTCCTGTACCACATCACTCCATCTCTTCTCTAGCCCGTGCCGCGCACGTTTAGCCCCCTCTATCCGGCCAAACAAAAGCTGTTTAGGCATGCGGTGGCAGGGCATGCGAGCTACATGACCCAGCCAACACAGCCTTGCCTGCCGGAGGAGCTCACCGATGGGACTTTTTCCAGATCTTTCAAGGATTTATGAGCTCACACAATCCAGCCTGGTTAAACCCAGGATTGATTGTAGGCAGGCCAGCCTAAAGGTTTCTAAACGGCGAAGATGTTCAATTAAGGGGGTCCACGTTTCGCAAGCATAGAAAAGGGAGGACATGACCGTGGCCAAGAAGACCCAAAGCTTCGTGTGGAGCGACAGACAAGGTAGCTTCGACACAGCGTTACGCAGCTGATGAAAAGATAATGCTGCTCGACTGATTCGGAATGAGACCTCTGCTGTCAAACCAGAGCCGGTTATGAGCACACTGCCGAGGTATGGAAAATTCTCCACTTTCTTCACAACTGCCCCATCACCAATTGGGAGTTTTGGAAAATATCCAGGTCGGTGCTTCGTTTTGGTGGGGCTGATGGTAAAGCCCCATCTCTTAGTGGCACGCTCCAGGTTCAAGAGCAGCGCCTCCAACTCCTCCTCTGAATGAGCAGCAATTACCAGATCATCGGCATACATAACATGGTTGACCAATAGCGAGCCATCCCTTGACCGCACCCGAGCATCGATTAGCCTCCCATTGTATCTGTACCAGATGGAAATTCCTCTGGTACAGCCATCGAAGGCTTCACGAACTACATGGTCGAAATAGATGTTAAATAATGTTGGAGCCAGAGGACATCCCTGTCACACATCAAGGTGAACAGGGAATGGCTCTGACTCCCGGTTACGTATTTTGCCTTGGGCCTGCCCACCATCATGAAGGCCCTTCATGATTGTGAGCAGAGAGTCAGGGACTCCGAAAACACGAACTGCCCACAGCCCTCGTCTACTGATGGTATCATCGGCCTTGACCAGGTCAATAAAGCAGAGGTGTAGGTCCTGTTGGAATTCCCTACACCTCTGCTGTAGCAGACGGACAGAAAAATATGGCATCTGTGCAGGACCACCCTTTCCTGAAACCACATTGGGGCTCCTCAAGCCTCTCCTCAGCGTGCTTGGCAAGGCGATGCTGAATAATACTTGTCGGGACCTTTCCCGGCACACTGAGGAGGGAGATGCCCATGTAGTTATTACAGTCTGTGCCATCCCCGTTATTAAAGAGGGGGATCACCAGGGCATCCTTCCAGTTTTGTGGAACCCCTCCAAACTTATTATGATCTCATGTAGGGCAGTCTGCACACAAACGCCACCCTTGCTCAGCATTTCGCTTGGGAGATCATCTCTGCCCAGTGCCTTTCCTGGTCTCATACTCTGGATCGCCTTTAGTACTTCCTCAACAGATGGCACCTCAGCCAGCCACTCACAGCGGGTGACTACTTCTTCCAATAATTGAGGCACGGCAGCCTCAGCAGGTTTACCAGCCCGAGGGATTTCCCCTCCCGCAAGACCTCACAGAAATGCTCAGCAAATCTGCAAACCTATTCCTGGGGGTCGGAGATCGGATCACATTTGTTTCCCCTAATGATGACAATAGGTGTGGTGCTGCAAGTTACTTTTTTGATGGAGTCAAAGAATAATTTCTGATCTTGCCAGGCCCCTCCTGACAAACGATCTTGAGCTTCAATGAGGCTTTTCCCGGGTAGACAAGCGGAGTAGTGATACTAATAATGCCGGTGTTAGCTACACTGAGCCAGCATTGCTGAAGTCTGGGGGTCGGTCATGTGATGTTTTACCGGGTTCCCAAGTGTCGTGAGATGATGGGCGAAGCCAAGTCACCAGAAGCTGTATATATATGTCTAAATATATATCGTCTTTTATTTCGTTTGTTGCTTAATTGTAGTCATCCAGCAATGACGACTAATATGTTGGTTTTCTTGCCATGTGACAAACACTTTGCAGGGCATTGTAAAACTGTGCCACGCAGTGTTGGTTAAGAGATCGGTGAGGGCATCCCAACAATATTTGTGTGATGTCATCTTCAAGGGCGGTGTCCTCTGACGCACGGTGATGTTACACCGCTTGCTGCGAGGGTTCCAATTGGACATTTTGTCTCATTGTAACGCGACGCTGGCACCATCGTGATAAAATTAAGATTCATCGTGATACATTCGGGGAGGCAAGAGCAAACGGCATGATAATGTTTATTGTGCACCATTGATATCAACTTCCTCTAAAAGCATTTAGTGCACAACTTCTAAATAATTAGCAAAGTGTATCAGTTCACAAAACGTTTTAACCCTTGGCCGTTCCGAGATGTCTGCAAGTTGTAGGGTGGGGGGTCCTGTTCGCTGCTGAATCTCGGAACGCGCAAGCCGTTCGCATTTATTTAATTTCGAGAGGCGTAGCGCCGTTGTTTTTCAAGACATTGTATTTGACGCAGAGAACTGTCGCGACACGACCGCACTCTACGATAGCTGGCGCCAAACTGTTTCACGCACCCTCCCGCATTGCCTTGTGGGAGCCTCGGTACTGATGAAGTTACTTAATTTTTTCTTCTTGTTTCGTTCCGATGACGTACACGTACGTACGTAGGTCAACCAATGGTGTTACACGTGCGTCATCGCAATGGCAAAGGGTTAAGTTGGAAGTTCATTATTCAACCGAAGGTTTATGTCCTTAAACAAATGCCGCTTGAAAACACATCCCATGTAGCCCCGACGCCGATTGACATAAAGGTAACAGGTGTAACGATGCCGTGATTTGTCGAGTAATGTAGATTTTTTTTTAAGCTCATGGAAACATCGTTCTAAACTAATCTATAGCTACCCGCCAAATAGGTTTGGACATGCTGGGGCAAGTTAATTGATGTACGAGTATATAATCCCATCTAGTCTTCCTGTTCAAGACTTGTCTGTACAATTAAACTAACATTTTTTATTTTACCAGGTAAGGCCCACTGAGCTAAGAGCTCTCTTTCAGAAGCGACCTGGCATAGCACAAACGATAGCTCAACATAGTGGCTTATTATCACGTGGAAACGTATTGCAATCAAATACTTTAAACGCATGTTGATTCTAAATGTGGGGGGAAAAAGCGGAGGACCCGGAGAAGGGATATCGAAGTTTTTTTTTTCCGATCGTATAGCTTTTGGTCTCGTGGGGGTGGGGCGGGGGGGTCTCGTGATGTCCTCTACAGTCGCCAACAAAGTTCACGATTGCAGCGCCGAATCGCTGCAATTGTTGCGATCGATTTGCCGGTGCGCTTGCGGCAAATCATCCCACCGCCGCCGCCACCGCTGCTGCGAGGTTCATCTCTTGGCGGCGAAAGAGGTCACTGTTGAGTTTTTCTTCGGTTTGCTTCCCACTTTCATGTTTTCAGCTTGACTTGTTCGGGCAGAAATGCGTGGCTCACCGCCAGGTGCTGTTGCAAAGGCGTCAACCTATTTTGCACGCCGAGCGTACGTGCGCAGTACGGGCCGCGGATTATTAAAAGGCGCTCTCCGGCCAGGTCTGGGTCGGCACGCGATGTAACGTGAGCTGGGGCAGGCACGCCACCACCGCTGGTGTGTGCTGGGGCTCGTAGGAGGGGGCTCTTCCCTGACCTGGTGATATCTCTGTTGCTGTTGTTGTTGCCGCTGTTGCCGCTGCTGCTGCTATTTCAGCTTTGGCACACGGCGCCTGAAATTCTGGCGTAAATTAAAATTTTGGCCGAATGTCGTTTGAGCTGTCAGTGTAGCAGTATCCGATGTCGGTATTTCTGCTTTCTTTCTCTTTGTTGTGTGATCGTGTTGCATTTTATACGCCGTATAATTGCAAAAACCTTGAGATATAGTTGCGTTTAAAACATGTCTTGAAAACTCGCCTCTTTTAACTGGCCTTTAACCCTCTAGTTATAGCCGTTTACCCTACACATTCTGTCTATTTCCTGCTTTCCGTACACGGGACGCATTGAGACCTACGGATGAAATATGCCTTGCAAATGTGAGTTATATAATTACTTTTGAGAGAGATTGTGAGTCACAACAGTGTGAGAATGTCAGGGTTGAATAATTAATCCCCCCCCAAATGTAAATTGTTGTCATTCAGAGGGTGTTGGCTCATTTTATGAAGAGAAGAAGCGTCGTGCCCTACAGCATGGTTTGTTCTCGGCAGACCGAGAACTCGATGTGGGTGGTGAAATCAAACGAGTGAAGTTCCCGGAAACGGCAGCCGTGGTCGTAGTAGCGGTGGAAGAATAATAACGGGGCCTGAGCTCTTTTTTGTGCGGCTCGTGTTGATGTAGAGCGGTGTCTCTCAAACTTTTTTGGCTCGCGGATCACTCGGCCGATGAAGACATTTCCACGGGACCACCCAGCCCCCTACCCAATGGCGGAGCCAGGATTTTCAGGTCGGGGGGGGGGCAACCCCTCCAGCAATGGAAAATGATAGAGGAGTTGTTAGTAAGTAAGGACTTGTTTTTTTATCCGACGCGTGTGCGGCGATGGCGCGGCCATCGATCGAGGGTCGAATTCGAACCGCGTTTGTGTGATCGGCATCGCGCTCGCTGAAGGTGTTGATGCCTTCAGGGAAGTCGTGTGCTGTATATGGAACTGCGCACAATTCTGAGTCACATAACTGCTTTGCCGTTACTTATTGACTCAGACTATTGTCCTATCATCTCATAGAGTCCCTGGCACGTAATAATATGCTACACAGTGGCAGTGGGGGTCGCAAAATGCCGATTTATTACTAATGAACCCCATTGATCCGATCGAAATTAGGGATTCACTTCTCTCCCTAAATACCAGTAATACAAAATAATTCATATTTTCTGAACATATTTTTTATGCGGGGGGAGGGGGGAAGGCATTTACATCATTGGGTTATAGTAGTTTAATCAGGGTAGTTTAACTAGTTTAATGAAATTTCACGAGTAAAATATTAATTAACGTCTGAAACAAATGGCATGAACGTTGCCATTGTTTCCGGATCGACCTTCGTTTCCATCACAGCCCTGCGGACCACGTGGAGGACTGTTGCGGACCGCCGGTGGGTCCGGGAACCGCACTCTGAGAACCGCTGGTGTAGAGCAACGTCGGCAATTTTCCATTGGGGTGGTTGAGCCAGATGGTTGCGTCAGGAGTAGCGGGAGTGGTGTATCGCTGCGATGAGGCCTCCTTCCTAGTTGTGAATCGAGCGTTGAGTTGTTGTATGTTCTACGGTTCTTGACATTCTCCATTCGTGCATCAAGTATCATCCGCTTCTGCCATGGTTTGTACGTGACCGGTGAGCGAACAGTGGGAGTGAATCAGCCAGTGCTGGATCATCAATTGTGATGATCCCCAGAATATATGTATGTACGTTGAACTTCTTTCGCACCATACGTAGACAAACGTGCTAATCGGAGGTGCGGGGGGGGGGAAATGCCAACAAACTAAACACACAAAACAGTTCTAATGAAATGAGATTTCAATCTAGATTTGAAATTGCGTAGCTCCAGTGGCTTCCTAATATCGTAAGAATGAGCGTTCCAGACGGCCGCAGTGACCGCCTTTGTTCGATGGTTAACCAACAGCCGCTGCGAGGATAACCGCAGTTTGCGTGCTTTATGCTCCTTGACGAGATCAGCAAGGTTTTGTGGTTCATTTGTGGCAGGCACTTTGTGTGTCATGAGTTCGACCTTCATGTATTCGTTCAGCAACCTGGAAGCCAATGCAGCTCAGTGAGCACCGGACAGACATGGTCGGATCTTGCAGTACCTGTCACGCCACATACCAAAGAATGTTGTACACACTGCAGCTTGGTAATATTTTTGCCAGACGTCCCGTAGAGTAGTGAGTTGTAATAATCAAGCGTTGTCGATACTATAGTAGCCGAATGTGACGTACAGCCCTGATATGAAAATTATAGGACCTGACAATATTTTGCAAGTGGTGATCAAATGACACACAGCCCACGATGGTTAGCCAAAATCCGCTGCGAGGGTGACCGCAAGTTTGCGTGATGGTTTATGCCCCTTGACGAAATCAGTGAGGTATCGTGGTTCATTGGTGGCAAGCACTTTGTGTGCAATGAGTGGCATCTTCACGTGAGAAGCCGAGGACTTGAATGCAAAATCAAACATTTGCCTGCCGGACAGAGGGGCACCCACGGCACGCGTGAGAACACTTCATTGACATCGCGTGGGAGCGGCGCTCGGTGTTTGAAAGCGCGCGGTCTCGGCGGCGCTGACTCGGCATTCTGACACGCGGAACGCTGCCCCCGCATCGCCCCGGCCACTTTGGCCCACTCCCTAATCTGAGATGAAACGCTACGCAAGCAATGGACTCTGGCATCTTGACGAGCGGACGTACACGTGGGACCAGTTTGCGCTGTTGCACCGCTTCTTCGGCTATAGGGACGATCGCCCTCGACTTGTTGCAACGTGGTTCTTCATTTGATCCACTCGGCGAGGTGGCTGCTTGACTCGGGCATAATGTACGTATGTACGTTTGACTTTTTTCACACAGCACGTAGCCAACCGTGCTAATCGGAGGTGCGTGGGAAGGACTATAATTTAAACACAAAAAGCAGTTCTGAAGATATGAGTTTTCAATCTGGGTTTAAAAGTACACAGCTTCAGTGGCTTACTAATTTTGGAAGGTAGAGCGTTTCTAACGGCCGCAGAAGCGCATCGGAAAGCGCCCGATGCAGTGACCGTCTTTGTTTGACGGGTAGCCACCTTTGTAAATGTTACATCTGGTATAGCATTCATCGTTCACAATGGAGGTTTTTTTGGGTTCGATCGCGTAAATATATAAATGTGTTGTTAAAGCCGTCACCACCCAGACACAGCCATTTAGTAAGGTTTGTCATGTAAACAGAACACGCCACTAGTACAGTAACAAATTGGTATGTTCTGTTTCCGTGACAAACCTTACTAAATGGCTGTGTCCGGGTGGTGGGGGGTTTAACGACACTTTTATATATTTACGCGATCGAGCCCCAAAAAAAACTATTGTGGACGATGTTGGTCGCTAAAGCCTACTCCATGTTAAACATTCATCGTTAAATTCGATTCGTCATTAATTCCGCCGATTGCCAAATTGCGCTGAATGTGCCCGACCTCGTCGGCATTGAACCTGGATCGTGCCGGGATGGGTGCCCACCTTGCACGGTAAAGAGGTGAAGTCGGCATTGTGCAGCACAACCCACCGGGTTTATGCAGTACCCCCCCCGCCCGCCTTCACAAACCCGCACTGTCCAGCGACGGGGAAGTATGGACAATTCTAGATTTGAAGCTTTCGTGACTGCAAGGATTCATATTCTTAGGTTTTTTCGGTAAAGTCACGTAGGTAAAAAATTAAAATTAATAAAATAAAAATAAAAATCACGACGTTTCGGAGGCAACACAAGCTTCCGTCTTCAGGTGGAACCGTCATAGCCCAACAGCTGTATCATGGACAATTCGTGAATTATTAGATTGCTGAATATATCGCATGTTTTGTTTACTTAACCGGCCGTGTTAAGATTAAGTGGTAGCATCTTAAGGCTCAACCAACCAAATCTGGGTATGTCATTTGGAGAGGTGACTTGCTCCAGGCTGGTTGGCTGCCTTGTTTATGCTTCTGTCTTGTATGATTTGTTGTTTTCATTAAGAGATTATACATTATATCTTCATTGCAATCTCACTTTTGCCTTCTTCAACATTTCTAAATGAATATCTCCGATTGATTGGCACGTGCAAAACACGCAAACTAAGACCAGGGGTCACCAACCCGCGGCTCCGGAGCGGCATGTTGCTCTTCAATGTCTGCAGTGCGATTCTTGAAAATTCGGAAGAAAAAAAATGTCTCTTCTCCGACCTACGTGACATGACCGATAGACCCAGAGAATAGGAAAAATGTCTCTTCTCGTTATTTTGGTTGGCGACCCCTGACAATAAACATGGGGTTCACCACGGAAGCCAACCGTGGGGCAGGGGTCACCAACCCGGCATGCTGCTCAGTAAACGACACTTTCGTGACCGCTATTCATTATGGACCACCGTCTCGTGTTCGCCACGAGCGTTGCAGCTCTTGAAATATTGAGGTTATCTTTTACCGAATTCGAGCAAAAAAAACCTCTTGTTTTGATTTGCCGACCCCCTGAACTCGACTTCGGCAGGCCTCGCGGTATATAATAAGTAAAATCACGTAGAATGGAAATGATAAAATAATAAAAATAAAAGATAATAAAATAATTCTCACGACGGTTCGGCCACAACGCAAGCAGCCGTCCTCGGGTGAAGAACAGGTCTGTCTTTCTGAAGAACAGGTCTGTCTTTCTGACAGACCTGTTCTTCACCTGAGGACGGCTGCTTGCGTTGTGGCCGAAACGTCGTGAGAATTGTATTTAATTATGTTGTATTTTTATTATTTTATTATTTACATTCTACGTGACTTTACCGAAAGAACCAAGAAGATGAATCCCTGCAGTCACGAAAGCTTTAAATCGAAATTTAAGCCTCTTGTTGTTGTTTTGATTTGCCGACCCCCTGAACTAGACGTCAGCAGGCCTCACGCTATATAATAAGTAGGCAAATAAAAACCCACATCATTGATGGTAGTTGGACGTCAACTAGAGGGAGCTCTGGAGTGTATTAGGTCTACTCTTCCGCACTGACCACACTCCGACCTGCCGATTGACTGTGGTCGTACACCTTGATGCTGCTGCTGCTGCGTGAACAGAGGCGGGGGGCGGTGGTGGGTTTAATAAACCTACCCGTTGTTTCGGCTGCCGTGCCAGGAGATGGAATCGAACCGGTGACCTCTGGCTTGCAAGCCCCCCAGCGTCCTAACCATAACACCGCGGCATTTCTATAAGCGCGGCAAGCCGGGAACCGTTTTGAACCTTTTCCTCACGTTGCCAAGTCACGAATAGTCGAGGGGGGAAAAAGAGATGCGAAACCTGAACTGGTATGCAAATATAAAATAGTGAAGAGTCGAATTTCGCGAAAGGAAAATGTCTGGTGCAACGTGATGAGTGCACGGGGAGCGAGTGAGTCGCCTTGCCGTGCTGGCCTTTCCCTCCCGTGGGCCACGCACAGCAAACGGTATGTGGCCCTGCGCGCACGTTTACCAACGTTTACAACTCGCTACTCTACGGAACGTCTGACAAAAACTTGAGCAAGCCGCAGCGTGTACAACATTCTTTGGCACATGTCGTGACGGGTTCTGCAAGATCCGATCGTGTCTCTTCGGTGATGGCTTCTGGTTGCTGAACGAATAGACTATAAGGTTACATTCATTACACACATTGCTTGCCACAAATGAACCACAATACTTTGCTGATGTCGTCAAAGAGCATAAATCATCACGCAAACTGCGGTCATCCTCGCAGCAGCTTTTTGGCTAACCATCGAACAAAGATGGTCCATTGCATCGCGCGCTTTCAGATGCATTTCTGCGGAATGCTCTTTTCGATATTAGGGAGCCACTGGAGCTTTTCACTTTTAAATCAGCTAGATTGAAAACTCCTTTATTTAAAACTGCTTTTTGTGGTTAGTTTGTTGGCCATACACCACACCTCTGATTCGCACGGTTGGCTACGTACAGGTGCGAAAGAAGTTCAACACACACACATTAGCCCTGCACGCTTTCTGATAATGGAAGCGGCCTGTCCAATTATCACTCGGGAAAAATTGCCACATCTCCACCAAATTTGGCAATTTGTGTTCGAAAGCAAATGCTGGGATTTTTCTTTCTCCTGATGGAACGTGCTTATATTTAGTCATATTATATATATGCATCTGCCTTATCCACACATTGTGTATAGATGTAATTTGATATCAAATGGAAGCTCCTGACGTATGGAGTAAATACATTATTTGGTTATACTGCATTGGCAGTAGCGCACAAGCACAAACAGCAATAACACATTCGTCGATAACGCTGCCTTGAAAGGAAATAATATATACAATACCCCGACATTTCAGGCAATGGCGTTTTGTCCTTGCACATGACTTCCACATATGTCATGCGAGAATTAAAATCGCCAGGAATTGTGGTTGTTAAAAGACAATCTCGTGCAATCGCAAAAGAGACAACAATTTTAATTTTAGAACTTTCGTGACTGCAGGAATTATTATTTGGTTCTTTCGGTTAAGTCACGTCTAAAGATAAAATAATAAATTAAATTAAATAATAGAATACGACGTTTCGATTGCAACACAAGCAATCATCAGGTATAATGAAATAGCGACATAAAATCTAACCAGAAAACTATAGACAGACATATTAGCAGACAGATATCACCAAGATACATAGAGAGAGCAACACAGGTAACAGAGAGAGGTGATCGTCTCTGTGGGGTGGCCTTAAATAGACAGAGGAGGGCGGACGCAGAGAGAGGGAGGGGGGTTAGAGAAAAAATTAGCATATCAATGAGTGGACAACAAAACGTGGTGCTGCAAGTGCGATGACACGGCAAGCAAGCCTGAAAATCAGGAGAAGGACACACTAAAATTAAATAACCTAGTTAAATATCGAAATGTAATGTAATACAACACAGAGGGTCGGTCAACACACAATTAACGCATAGCCTGGTTGATTACGTATTTCAAAGATTGCTAAGTTAGAATTTAAGTGTGAACATTCCAAAGAGAGGACACAGGCAGAGAGAACAAGTAGTCAGAGAGAGAGAGAAAAAAGAAGATAAGTTTAAAACTTCCCCGTAGAAGTGGTTCAATCTTAATTTTAGAACTTTCGTGAATGCAGGAATTATTATTTGGTTCTTTCGGTTAAGTCACGTCATTGATATGCTAATTTTTTCTCTAACCCCCCCTCCCTCTCTCTGCGTCCGCCCTCCTCTGTCTATTTAAGGCCACCCCACAGAGACGCTCACCCCTCTCTGTTACCTGTGTTGCTCTCTCTATGTATCTTGGTGATATCTGTCTGCTAATATGTCTGTCTATAGTTTTCTGGTTAGATTTTATGTCGCTATTTCATTATACCTGATGATGATTGCTTGTGTTGCAATCGAAACGTCGTATTCTATTATTTAATTTAATTTATTATTTTATCTTTAGACGTGACTTAACCGAAAGAACCAAATAATAATTCCTGCAGTCACGAAAGTTCTAAAATTAAGATTGAACCACTTCTACGGGGAAGTTTTAAACTTATCTTCTTTTTTCTCTCTCTCTGACTACTTGTTCTCTCTGCCTGTGTCCTCTCTTTGGAATGTTCACACTTAAATTCTAACTTAGCAATCTTTGAAATACGTAATCAACCAGGCTATGCGTTAATTGTGTGTTGACCGACCCTCTGTGTTGTATTACATTACATTTCGATATTTTACTAGGTTATTTAATTTTAGTGTGTCCTCCTGATTTTCAGGCTTGCTTGCCGTGTCATCGCACTTGCAGCACCACGTTTTGTTGTCCACTCATTGATATGCTAATTTTTTCTCTAACCCCCCTCCCTCTCTCTGCGTCCGCCCTCCTCTGTCTATTTAAGGCCACCCCACAGAGACGATCACCTCTCTCTGTTACCTGTATTGCTCTCTCTATGTATCTTGGTGATATCTGTCTGCTAATATGTCTGTCTATAGTTTTCTGGTTAGATTCTATGTCGCTATTTCATTATACCTGATGATGATTGCTTGTGTTGCAATCGAAACGTCGTATTCTATTATTTAATTTAATTTATTATTTTATCTTTAGACGTGACTTAACCGAAAGAACCAAATAATGAGACAACAATTCTTTTAGAAACATGCCGGTTGTGTTCACAGTGTGTCCTGCACTGCGCATGCACAATAATACGAACGTTACTACTAATAACTATTATTTTAATTAAGCACGCAAGAATTGCATTCACAACCGGTGTGTTTATGAATCGTGGGCAACTGTAAGTTGCCCCGAGATTTGTTTCGGGTCTTTACAATTCACGGTATATAAAAACTATAAGCTATTTATATTTTACCAGGTAAGGCCCATAGATCTACAAAAGAAACCAAACTGAAACAAATAATTTAAAGATCCTCAACGGAGCTTGATAACACCCGTAGCCATTCTGTAGCAGACCTGCTTAGGAGAATGGAGGTGTTGCGTTGAATGTGATTGAAGCTTGGCTTGACATGTGGACAGCAGCAGAAGCTGATGAATATTGGGGAAAACTGCAGAGCATAAACCCTCGATGACCTCTACCCCAGAGGGTTTCCCTGCTCAGTCGAGTGGTGGGTTGGCACTCAACCCACGACCTCGCCTGGTCGTGGCTTTTATCCCGACCCTGACGCCTGCTGTATATTGTTAGTTTAACACGTAGGCTTTCACGACCAATATTATTCATAATCAACGTTTTTGGGTTTAGATCGCGTTATTTATAAATGTGTCGTAACCCTCCACCACCCGACACGGCCAATCAGTAAAAAAGTGTCACGTTTACAAAAGACAAATAGTTCACTGCTTTAGCCCACCGGTGTGTTGAAGCGTGAAACCACAACATTTACAATTTGAGTACGACGTTTCGCTGGTAATTGCATCCAGCATCATCGGGCAATTCGCCAGAAACGTGACACTTTTTTACTGATTGGCCGTGTCGGGTGGTGGAGGGTTATGACACATTTATAAATAACGCGATCTAAACCCAAAAACGTTGATATGTATATTTTTAGTTTGCGTGTTCTCCCCGTGGTCGTGTGGATTTTTCTCCGTGTCCTCCAGTTTTTTCCCATCCACATTTAGAAACATGCGTTTAGAGTGATTTGGCTGCTATACATTTCCACGCGATAAGCCACTTTATTGAGCTATCATTTGCAATAGCCAGTTCGCTTCTTAGAAAGAGCTACATAGCTTAGTGAGCCTTGCCTGGTACAATGAAATTGGTTTAGTTTTAAACCTCCAATTGAGGCTCTAGGCCAGCAGTGGAAATGTTAACTATCCCGCGGTTATGCATGACTAACGATGATGATGAAGATAATAATACATGAGTAACGATATTATTTACATACTCAGTAGATAAGTGACAATCCACCTCCCACACTCCCACCTCCCTCTCCCCCCACCGACATTTCTACATCTTGTCACCAATGAATATTTTTCTTTTTACATCCCATTTGCGACGTCCTATTCCAATCATATTTTGTGTTCTTATTACTGTCGTTTAAATATGTTTTTTGGTTTAGGTTCAACAGTTGTGTTCGCTGTGTCAGCCTCGGGTCTAAATGTTCACACATCGCATCAATTTGCATACGCCGTAAACGATTCTGCTTTCGCGCCCGGGGTCACGCGAGTGATTCGGTGGCGCGTATCGTGAATGGACGAATCAGTTTTTAATCGACGCATCTTTTGCACCCCTACGATAACGCTTAATCGCACGGTCAACAGCAATGTAAAAGCATCCAGCCTCGGTGAGCGGGTGGATCAACAAGCGGGTGTGTCGTTTGCCAAGTGTGGGCTGTTGGTGTGTCTCCCAGATATATAAAAAAAAATCATACCCAGGGGACCGCGTTGCCATGGCGCCCGATGACATTGAATTGTAAATGCGGTTCCCCCGTGGTATCGGCGTGAACGCGAGCACTATAAATGTTTGATGGGCTGCTGCAGAACCAGTGCGGGTCTCACACAGCTGCTGCTGCTGCCTCCTCTGCGTGCGCGCCTCCGACAAAAGGATTTACATGTCGTGAGTAATATTCCTTCACATCGCCGCATCGCACGGCCGCGCATTTCAGCGCTTGGGCCTCGGCGCCGATTGAATTGCGTTTTTCGCTTTTGCTATTTTGTCGTTGCTGTTGGTGAATTTTGTTGCATCGTCTGGTTTGGCTGCATGTCGATCGCGCTTGTTGCAGCGTAGCTTCCATTTTTGTTCAGGCTTGCGAGATCCGTGTGTGTGTGTGTTATTTTTCTCGATGCTCGACAAAGGCTTTTGTGCACTGTTTAATTTCCGATGGCTTTACGTGATTGCACATTATACCGTGCATTAGAAAATGATCGTGTATTTTATTGAAATCAATTTCGGGGGGTATTATATTTAAATAAATACACATTAAAATTGTGATATGCTTATAATTATCAATTTGTATTGCTGTAATGATATTTTTTTAAGAGTCATGGAATATGGTGAATTTTTAATTGAACATTTTCATAGTGCCGCAACTGAACATTCATTAACATTAATATCACGTAATAAATCAGCTGAATTATTAATTGGGTGTCTTACAAATTCCTCTGGCTGACTGTTCATATTGACGAAGGGCAATGCTTTGCCATCACTGCTATCACGTATCCCCCGGTGTGTAATTGTGCGAGATGGCTTTTTTTTGATAGATGAGCGATTTTAACATGGCCCCTACGCCGTGCTGCTCTGTGCTTATTGGTCCACGTTGTCATCTTCCACCTCCCTGCCGAAGCCATTTTTCCAGACAACATCTCCCGGCGCGCAGTCGTGAGCGCCCATCGCATTGCCGTGCTCAAAGATGCAGTGTTCATTATTTGCAAACGAGGGGGAGAATTGTGCGCGGCGGGGTGTGGCTTTCTCCGTCCGTTGTGTTGTCCCATCGTCCGCTTCTGCCCCCCCACCCGCACAGCCCCACTGAGCCGGGCGAAGGAGACCCGGTGTTTGCCGCTCGCGTTGTCCGCCAAAAAGGAAGACGCAGCCCGAGAAACATTTAGCTGCCGTTGTGCGGACACATATTTTAAAACGATTTAAAGTACATTTTTATTTTTATTTTGCCAGAGCAATAAAGCTTTTTTTTAGAAGCGAACTGGCCACAAATGATAGCTCAACGAAGTGGCTTATCACGTGGACATTTATAGCAGCCAAATACTCTGAACGCATGTTTATTCTAAATGTAGAGGGGGGAAAAAATCAGAAGGACCCGGTGAAAAATCCATGCGACCACGGGGAGAGAGACACGCAAACTCCAAATATACAGCAGGTGTCAGGGTCGGGATTGAACCTACGACCTCCTGTATACCAGGCGAGGGAGTTAACATTTCGCCACTAGATCCAACCACTGTGTAAACGAGAACCTGTGGGCGTGTAGTGTCCACCGTGCCTGGTGTCTTGAGCCAAATTTGACATTTTACCCTCAAACGACTCGATTGCAATTACGTGCGGCAATGGTTGCCCCTGCATCGCCCCCTTCCTATGAAAGCTGAACAGGACCCTCCTGAAAACGAGTCGCGAGACTCGGCGAGGCGTTCCTGGGTAAGCGAGCGGGGACGATGGTAATAATAATAATGATGATGACGGACAACGATGGTGATTCACAACCTCATCTCACCTCCAGCCACAACCTTGGGTCATGTTATCGTCGAGCGCAACGTTTCTTGAGCATGAGCCGGAACCCACGGTGCTATTCGTGCCATGACTCTACCGGCGGTGTTGCGCCGATTGCTGGGTTTGGTGTGGTAATGATGCGCGCCTTGGCAATTATGCGCATCAGTTTACGTTGCTGCTGCTGCTGATGCCGCTGTTGTCGCCAGGGGGGTGATTGGATGCGCACGGGAGCCGCGTGTGTTGTTCGGCAAGTCGGAGCGCACATCACAACGCCCGCCAAAAAATGATGACGGTTGCCTCGTTTTGTAGAGAGTGTTGTCACCGTGTGAGTAATCTATCGGAGTGTGCAGGCCTTAATATACGCCCAGATAATGGGACATAGGCTCATACCATAAGTTAATATACAGGTGTACTGTGTATGCAAACGAAGATCCCCCGTGTAGCCTTTACAGACTGTTGGGGCAAGTGCTGTTAGCAAACGTCTATCAAGGCCAGCACGGCACATGAAGGGGGTGGGTGGCCAGCACCACGCCCGACCGCCTTTGTCTCCCTAGTGGCGATGTTTATACATTGCACTAGGTACTCATTTGAGGCTGAGTCGACCTAGGGGAGGCCCCGGACCGGTTCAGATAATCGTCACTGGTGTTGGCCGTGAGCGCGCTAACCGCTACGCTACCGTGCCGCGATGAAACCGGTTCGTGCTGCAGCCCACGTTCACTGTCGTTCCCGTCTGCGGAAACATCCCAGCTTAGGAATGGGAATCGTCCTTAAAGGTGACGCACACACACAGACCTGCTCCTTCCTCCGCCGTGTTACACCTTGCATCTCGGAGAGCCACACGAAGGCACCTCCAGGATTCTCGGGGTGAAGTGCTAATGCCTGCAGTCCATCGAGCCCAGACTAAAGCCACCTCCAGGCTTCTGTTGGTAATGTGGTCATTCCATTGGAACCTCATTTGCCAGTAAAAAAATTAACCCGTAAAAACAAAGTTTTTCACTATAAATCCTTTATATGCGTGGCGGCTAGAGTCCTCTCGTCCTCTGGCTTGAGATGGCTGCCACCTATGGGTCAGATGATTGCCTGCCACCATTAAGCAATTGGTAATTAAATAAATAAAAAAATTTCCTAAAAAGTTTAAAATTTTTGAATTTTTTTCACGAAAATAAATTGTCACGCACAACGAGTCTGTGTGCAAAATGTCAGCTCGATTGGATCACGGGAATTGGGTTAAAAAACGACCGAAAGATTTGCACGGTCGTAAGCGCGCAAGCAAGCAAGCAAGTGAACTTAATATAAAGGATTAAAAAATATGATAATTGTTTTTTTATCCTTCTATCTGGCAACAAAACTGACAACCTTTTTTTGCAGTGCATATATTATCAGAGTTATGTTTTTTGTTTGCATTATGGCTGCATGTATTGTGGTCTATGCAAACATGACTCCTTGTAAAAAAGGTGTCAGTTTTGTTGCCAGATAGAAGGGTAAAAAAAAAATTATAATATGGTCATTCTCGAGGCTTTTCAGAGCTAGAGCAAAGTGGCTTTTCTGATTGTTAGGGTTCATTTGTATTGATTGCGGCTCACAAGGTTCGATTAATACATAGTCCATGGTTCTTATTTCAAAGTATTAATCGCATTGTTTTAATTATAATACTTCCATTACCCGGTGTGTATTGCATATTAAAACGTGCGCTTATTTTGTAATTCGTGGACGTATAATAGGAGGTAGTTAAGCAAATATCTTGCCCATTAATACTCGTGAGTTATTGGCAGGAACGTGTTTGACTGCACGAATAGAGATTAAATAGCGCAGCCGGCCGTGTGAGTGCAGAGTGCACGGGGATGATGTAAAGCAGTCGCCATGCTCGCTGCACTCATACCGTTATGCAGCGTGACTGGTCTCCTCCACCATTGGGCATCGCGTGCGTGTGTTTTATTTTTAATGGGAGCCGTGTACGATCGCGCGTGCACGTGCGTGTGGCAATCTGCACGCGTGTGGCAATCTGCACGTGTGCGTGAATGTCCGTGCATCTTGGTGTGCGTGCGTTTGTGTCGTAGGGAGCGGCAGCGCAGAGGTTGGCAGCGCAGAGGTTAGCGCCGCTGTTGCGACGAACCCGGCGAGCCGAGTTCGGTGTCCCGCTCACGGACACCCAACGCCGGTGGCCATTATCTGAACCGATCCCGGGCCTGCCGACGGTGGTCGACTTGGTCTTAAACGAGAACCTGGTGCAGTGTGTAAACATCGCCGCTGGGATGACAAAGGTGGCTGGGAGTGGTTACTTGGCCACCCACCCTCTCGTGCGCCGTGGCCACCCACCCACTCGTGCGCCGTGGCCACCCACCCACTCGTGCGCCGTGGCCACCCACCCACTCGCGCGCTGTGGCAGCCTTCATAGGTGCTGCTACTCCCTCACAGCACTTGCCCCAACAGTCTGTTGTGTATCTCATACACAAGGCAAAAATACCCCTCCACCGTCACTACCCCCACTGTCACTACCCCCCCCCATCACTACCTCCCCCCGTCGTCACCCCCCCTCTCCCCGGTGGAAGTGTTGTCAGAGAGCACACACAAGCAGCCGTGCCAGTGGCTCGCTCGCTGCTCTGCAAATACTGGCTACGTGTGCATGATTTATCGTCGTGTGCAGTCCCGGTGGCAAGTGGCATCCGAACCGTTCCTGGGTGTCTCTCTAGGGTCACAGTGAGGCGTAATCATTGGCGCTGGGTAGACCTTGGTGGCAAGGTGTGGGGATGGTGGCGGCTCCCACCCCCCCCCCCCCGGTGGTGTCGTGCCACCCTTAATGGGGTTTCTCGCTTTTAGCATTTTTTGTCACCCCCCAAAAATTATTTTTTTCAAATTTGTCTATTTTGGAAGGAGCACACCAAAATATGGTTTAACACCCCCCCCCCCCACCGCCCTTAAAAAAAAATAACAACATTCATCTTTTGCTAAATGAGGAAAAGTGAAAATAGTTTTTACCCTTTCTGGCAATTAAAAAGGTGTTGGGATGTTCAAACACCAAATAGAAACCCTTTTGCAAGGAATCAGGTCTGCATTAACCACACGAACTCGTGGTGAACATGCAAACAAACATGCTCTGAGTCTAAGTCTTGACATCTTAATACCTTTCGATTTAAAGCTTTCGTGACTGCAGGGATTCATCTTCTTGGTTCTTTCCGTAAAGTCACGTAGAATGGAAATAATAAAATAATAAAAATAAAACATTATAAAATCAGTCTCACGACGTTTCGGCCACAACGCAAGTAGCCGTCCTCAGGTGGAGAACAGGTCTGTCGAGGAGACAGAGCCCAGACGCTGTCTCCTCGACAGACCTGTTCTTCACCTGAGGACGGCTACTTGCGTTGTGGCCGAAACGTCGTGAGACTGATTTTATAATGTTTGATTTTTATTATTTTATTATTTCCATTCTACGTGACTTTACCGAAAGAACCAAGAATATCTTAATACCTGTTCTTTTGCCAGAAAGGCTAAAACCTATTCTTATATTTTCATACTGGCAAGGCAGGTCCCATGAAAAATGCTCTGATAATATATATGCTTTGTCTTTGAAACTGATTGGCCTACACCAGAGACAGCCTTCTTTAAGGCCTCGTCTCACTAGTGCCAGACCAGAGAACGCCAAAAGGTGAACAGCACAAAGACATACTCTTTAGTTCTTTCGGTAAAGTCACGGAGGTATAAAATAAATCGCGACGTTTCGGGCGCAGCACAAGCGTCCATCATCAGGTGGGAAAGCGTGGGTTGCACTCTCTCGTCGAGGAGGCAGCTCTTCTTTTCCTTTTCTACAGTTACATGCTAATCCCTCACATTAACATCATGCTAATCCCTCACATTAACATCATGCTAATCCCTCACATTAACATCATGCTAATCCCTCACATTAACATCATGCTAATCCCTCACATTAACATCACGCTAATCCCTCACATTAACATCATGCTAATCCCTCACATTAACATCACCAGCCCCGCCCACTTCTTTACGACCCTTGGGCGACACCCATTTCAAACCTTTTAAAACAGTCTGCCTCAGCAGCAGGCCTTGCTCTCCCACCTGATGACGGACGCTTGTGTTGCGCCCGAAACGTCGTGATTTATTTTATTTTCTACCTACGTGACTTTACCGAAAGAACTAAAGGGTATGGATTCCTGCTGTCACGAAAGCTTTGAATCAAGTACAAAGACAATGCACGATCAGAACACGTATCGCTCGCGTCGAGCAGTTGTATCCCTGTGGGACCTATTGCTGTGGAGTGTTGTTATAATAATTCACGTTATTGTTCATCTCGCTGAACGTTCTCACTTTGTTTGATGAAGTGACACTCCTGGACCGGGCCACAAACTCGTCGTTCTCTTTTCTCTGAGCATCGTTCCCCATCCTAATCTTTGTCCAGTTTGGGTGGCAGTGGGGGGTGGCGCAGTGGCAACGCTCGCGCCTCGCAGATGAGAAGGGCCCTGGTCCGATACCCGCAGCGGGGCACCTTTCTCTGCGGAGTTTGTCCCTTCTCCCGCTATTCTGCATGGGCTCGCTTTGGGTTCTCGCAGCTTCCTCTCACAACATAAACAAAAAACACACGATGCCAATCTGAGTTCAAATTGGAATAAAAACACGTGCAAAGATACCCACGAATTAATTAATTCTAGATTTGAAGCTTTCGTGACTGCAAGGAATCATATTCTTAGGTTTTTTCGGTAAAGTCACGTAGGTAAAACATCAAAATTAATGAAAATAAAATAAAACAAAAATCACGACGTTTCGGAGGCAACACAAGTCTCCGTCATCAGGTGGGACCGTCACAGCCAGATTAGCTGCATCAAGTGAGGCAATGATTCAAGATGTAATCCCTTATAAGCAAGTTGGAGGGGGGAGGAGAGGGGGGGGGGGGAGCTTCATTGGCTACCACATTCTGATGAGCTCCCCCCCCCCCTCCTCCCCCCTTCAAATTGCTTATAAGGGATTACATCTTGAATCATTGCCTGACTTGATGCAGCTAATCT
The DNA here is from genome assembly GCF_964198595.1 of Lampetra fluviatilis. Lineage (NCBI taxonomy): Eukaryota > Metazoa > Chordata > Hyperoartia > Petromyzontiformes > Petromyzontidae > Lampetra > Lampetra fluviatilis. The sequence goes on along the minus strand of NC_136276.1, from coordinate 27,547,981 downwards.
GGCTGTGACGGTCCCACCTGATGACGGAGACTTGTGTTGCCTCTGAAACGTCGTGATTTTTGTTTTATTTTATTTTCATTAATTTTGATGTTTTACCTACGTGACTTTACCGAAAAAAACCTAAGAATACCCACGAATTACTCGTGTAGCTGACCCATGCACACGGACAGCTGCCGCTGGGGGTGCCCTTGGCTCGACCGCACGGCAATCATCTCCTCCCTGACTGGCACACTAACGGCCATCGCCCAGCCGCGTGCCGAGTCGCCTTGTGCCGCACAGGGACCGCTGCCAAGAGGGGGATCAACGCTCCGAGACGTTTTGTTTTGCGTGTCGAAGCGCACCGTAAATCTGGTTGCGTTCACTCATAGGTCATTAATGAATTGAGCAATTCACAAAAGGGATAATCTTGCCCCGATTAACTAAATCGATGACACTGCATGGGATTTGTTTACAAATGGTCCTGCATCTCGTGGACAAACCTCTGTATGATACTTCGGAAGCACTATATTTGCTTAGTAATGACTAGAATAGCCCTGCTTAACTTTAGGAATGTACACTGCACTCTAAACATTTCCTAAAAACATCAGTGGTGGACTGGCTGGACTGGCTGTGTGATGATAAACAGCTGAGTTGCCCCAAACTCCATTCCAATCAGATACAGATTTCAACTTATGGCGTGCATCCATTGCCGACAGTGTAAGCACAGTGGCTTTGCTTTTAAATTACAAAGGTTGTTGAGAGTGGACCTTGTGCGGCATGGGGATTAGAGTTTGAAATATGAAGGATTAATTGAGTGTTTTCTTGTCACTGGCCCAGCGCTCGTGTGTTGGGTGTACGTGTGTACGTGTGTACGTGTGTACGTGGGTATGTGGGGAGAGGAGAGCGGTCGTGTGGCGGTTAGCGCGCTATGCTACGAACTTGGCGGCCCGAGTTCGATTCCCGCTTACAGCCAACACTGGTCGACTGAGCCTCATACAAGTAGCTGGTGCGGTGTGTAAAAACATCGCTATTAAGGAGACAATGCCGGCCGGGTGTGACTATGGCCACCCACCCCATTGTGTGCCGGCCTTCATAGGTGTTCACTAAGAGCCCTTGCCCCAACAGTCTGTTAAGGCTATACCGGGAGTCTTTCTCTCATGGCCAACATCGGTGACGAATATCTGAATCAGTCCTTAGCCACCGTTAGGTTGACTTGGTCTTAAATGAGTACAGCGTGTAAACATCAGCTTTGGGGAGACAAAGTGCGGTGCCACCCACCCCCTTGTGTGCCATGCCGGCCTTAATAGGTGCTCGCTAACGGCATTTGTTCTTGTGCCCACGCGTTGTATATCTGTGTGCGTCTCTCCCTGTGTGTCTGTGCGTGCTGTTACACGCACACACACACACACGCACACACGCACACACACACACACACACACGCGCACACGCACACACACACGCGCACGCGCACACGCACACACGCACACACGCACGCGCAGGGTTGAGGTGGCGGGGGTGGCCCTGGAGGCCCAGGCTCCGGCTGCTGCCATGGCCGCCCTGCTGCCCCAGGGCCTGCTGGCCTGCGTCGAGGAGAACAACGTGGCTGGCCTCCTCGTGCTGCTCGAGAGCTGCTCCAGCGTCGACGAGCGCAACGAGGTGAGACCCTCCGCGCCCGACGCAGCCACCTGTACGTATGTACGTTGGACTTCTTTCGCACCGTACGTTGCCAACCGGGCCCACCTTGGTGGGGGGGGGGGATTGATGTTCCCATACCTCAGGCTAGATTCTTCTCATTAGAAGACTGAGTCATGGTCATTTTTGAAGAGCCGAATGGCTCACAGGGCTATGCCTAATAAATGAGCTTGAACTAATAAATGAACTTGATTTACGCGCGTGAAATGTTGTGCACCTTAAAAATGACATTCGTGTCATCGCCGCCTGGTTTTTTGTAATTTTTCACACATGTTCGTCATCGGAACGGGAAGGGATTAAACGACATTCCCGAGTGTAGCGTGTTGATGGTCTACACCCAATAACCAGCAAAAGGCATCGTATTACATTTTGTTTACTGCACCTCTGTTGTCACCAGTGCATAAAGATCCTTTGTTGTCGTATATCACTCTATTACTACCCTACGGTGGGTGGGGGGGTGGGGGGGGTCGGCGCCACGGACACCGAACGCCGCCCCGAGCGAGCGTAGCGTACCGGGCGGGCAGCATCCAACCAATCGCCGCCTCGCCAGGCGACGGGCAGCAACGACGGTTTGCCGACCTCTTGTCCTCACGGGACCCATCGCGAGCGATGTCGTCCTGGCCGCTGCGTGTCTCGTGGGAGGGAGGCGGGGGGGCATCGACGGTCGCTAAATATACTCGCGCGGATAACTAATCGGGCTTTTTTTAACTCTTATAAAAGTCAGGTCATGAGCCCCCGGGCGCCCGTGCGCACAGCCCCTACATGTCTCTGTTTGGCGTGCTCGACTTCTCCGCGCCCGCGCGGCAAAAGGTGTCCGCGCGGAAGGCATGCGGGGAGGAGCGCCGGTTAGAAATGGGAGAGCGGCCGCGGGGACACCAGCAGCGGTAGGGGCGGGGGGGTGGGGGGGGGGGCCGCACGCCAAAACCAATTCTGTTTGACTCACCCTACCGCCAGCCACCGCCACCGCTGCTGTTGCGGCTGCGTTCTGTTTTTAGGAATATTGCGTCAGGCGAGCCGGTCGGCGTGGTTGGCCTATTGCTCGGTGACTTCACTCTTCACAGAGGCTGGGTGAGCGCCTCTCGTATACGGCGCTGTGGAGGACAGGGTTTATTAGGCACAGGTCGTCCTGTGCGGTGAGACTTTCACATTGGACGGGCTTCGTCTTTCGTATACGGCTGTTGTAGATGCAGAGCAACAACCTAAGATTTTCACATTCAGGTTGTCAAGCCAGATAATCGCATTGGGAGTATCGTCAGTTCTGGATGACCACAGTTTTAAATTTTTCATTTGTGCATCAGGTATCCGCAGCTGACATGGTTTGTGCGGATGCAGTTTAGGGGGTGGACCGTAAACTTCCTGGAAGATCAAACCCAGGGATTTTCTCCGTTGGGTCTTTCACGACGGGATGTTTGTTTGCGAGTTCTTTTGAACTCCGTTCAGCTCTCCAAGCTTCATCGGTGTTGAACTCGCATCGTTGAAGGTTCAGCGCATGGGGTCCTAAAGGGCTTGCGTGACTTGGAGCGATGACGAGGGACGTGCTTGAGCTCCTGGTGAATGGGAAGGGGCGATCGTTTTCTGCGATTCGCAGGACTTCCCGGAGGGTTGTGGCGGATGGGCGAGGTAGAGAAGTGCGCTGGGGTCGACTTGAGGGTTCCAGTGATACACCGCATTGCCATGTTCAGTTGGACATGAACAAGTGGAGGAGTGTGACTACGCTGGGCTGTGAGGTGGCAGGCAGGTGGGGCGGCATGGCGCCATGTGGGTTCCTGACCCGTCTGTGTCGAGACCGTTGGGCGTTCATCTTCTTGGTTTTTTCGGTAAAGTCACGTAGAAGGGAAATAATAAAATAATAAAAATACAAATAATAAAATTATATTAAGCATAATAAAATTATTTTATTATTTCCCTTCTACGTGACTTTACCGAAAGAACCAAGAAGATGAATCCCTGCAGTCACGAAAGCTTTAAATCGAAATTTAACCATAGGGCGTTGTCTCCTCATCGGCTTGGGATTTCACCGGGCACTCTGGTTTCCTCCCATGCACACTCCACAAAGAAGGAACAGACTTCAACATTCCATGGATAAACGAATAAGCAGCGCGTATTCATTGAGGTATTATATTTCACAACATCCGTGAAACCAAAAGTATACGTTCTAAAAGAGGTCCAAGTTAAGCGACAATAAAAAACGTTATTTTTTACAAGATTCCAACTTAAGATGTCTGTTTTTTTTCTTTAACAAAAAACGAATTCCGTGAGGGCATTGTTTTTCAATAAACAAACGCCTCGTGTACCACACGTCTCCGTGAGCAGCAACCCTGAACCGGTCACGTATCCAGGGCGGTCCGTCTCTTGTCCGGCATCCGCTGTTGACTCGCCACAAAGCGCCGCAGGGTGCTGCCGCTCCGCGCCGAGTCAGCTGCGATGGGAGTGTGACTCGGCCACGTGCTCTCCAACCACGGACCTGCCCTGCAACATTTTTTCTGTGCATTTGGCAAAAAAATAAAAAAATTACGCGTCGTCATTCACTCACTTCCTCAAGCGCCACCTTGTGATGCAGTGATGATTTGGCACGATTTGGAGTCGCAACATTTCGTTTGTGGATCGATTGTAATGTTTCCTTAATTTTTATCTAAGTTCAACACGACCGTTTAATTTGCATCTCTGTTGCATGAAGTTGTTAATAATTCATTATTTGCGTGTACCATGAGCGTACGAATCAATTTGAAAATGCATGAATCAATCTATCGCTACGTGCCTCGAGATAAACAATTTATTTGTTTCGTGAACCATTGGCTGTGGCTGCATTTGCGCCCATGCCAATTTACTGACACGGTTGTTCGTGCCTTTACGATCTTCTGAAGTATGCCTTTTTGCAAAGCCTTGGGTGTGAATTGTTGAACAGTGAAGGTGACGACGGTGATGGGGTTGTCACCTTTCTCCTCTGACTGTCCGTACAGCACCGTGAAGTGTGACGCTTCACACCGGATTGCTGCTGCGGCCGTATGCTGCTGCATCTAATAACATCCTGTTGACCGTGACTCATTAGCGTTGAGCTACGGCCATTAGAAGGTCAATCCGCGCACGCTCTCGTGCATGTAGGCCTGCGTCCAGGGCTCATGGTTTTACTACCGTTCATTCGATCATGTGCCAAGCTCCTTGGCACAAATCTGCCTCCGCTTAATAAACATGAATGTTGTGCGTTGCTTGCCGTGCCGATTATAATGACAAGGCCTGGATGTTCGTGCTAGCATGATTCATCCCCTGCACCCCACTCTCAAGGCCCCCCACTCCCCGGTAGTTTGGTGTCAAGTAACTCTTTTGTAGCTGATATGCCAGGTGCCACTGATTAGAATACTCGACCCAAAAGTTGAATCCCAGTTGGCGGTCCACTCAGCCTGTTTGGATACTTTTTGGGAAGTCACCAGCGGTGTTAATCTACTTCAGGGCCACCGGCGGCCATGAGCGTCGCGTCCCGTTAGTTTGCGCGGGGTTGACGCGTCAGCTGCGAACCCGTGACGCCCCCATGGCTCCGTGTGACCTTTCCCCTGTGACCCCCTGTCCTGCGACACGGCTGCGGCGATGGCGCAGATCGGACAGACGGTGCTGATGCTGGCGGCCGAGCAGGGCTCCCTGGAGATCGTGCAGGAGCTCCTGAAGCGCGGCGCCAACTGCAACCTGGAGGACGACGTGAGTGGCAGTGCCGACACGCCGGCGGGGGCCTTGCCGAACCCGGCCACGGCGGCCGCAACCACCACCGCAACCGCCGTCACAACCACCGCCACATTACACACACGCGCACGCATGCACACACCCGCGCACGCATGCACGAGAGCAGTCGAACCGTAACAGACGGACAATTCTGTGAGTTGGTGAAGCGGAAACGCCGATGCGGCAGTTTTCACGGTTACACGTTGACCGCCGTCCACTGAGGGCCTGGGTTTTGTAGCATTGGTTAACTTTCAATGTACTTCCTTCACCACTGACTTCGGATTACACGTAACATGGCATTTATTTGGGGTGTGCTTTGAAACTCTAGTTGGTAAATGTGCAAAGGCGCGTGCTGTGGTGAGTAAGTAGTGAGGATTTCGGTTTCAAAAGATTCTTAATCTCATGAGTGCCTGAGAACGCCTGCACACCAATGCCTGTCGCAGTGCTGTGCAAGCAACCAATGAGATCATGGGACCTCCTTTGCCAGTACCAAAATATGAGAATAGGTTTTTCCCCTTTTTTCTGGCAACTGAACAGATGTGTTAAGATGTTAAAACACCAAACTGAAACCTTTTACAGAAGGCGGCCTCTGGTCTAACACCTTTTGAGACTAGGCTCCAAAGAAAGCTGTCTTTGGTGTGGACCAATCAGTTTCAAAGATAATGCATATATTATCAGTATGTTTTTTGTTTGACCACAAGTATTGTGGTTAATGCAGACATGATTCCTTGTAAAAGGTTTCAGTTTGGTGTTTTAACATCTTAACTCCTGTTTTGTTGCCAGAAAAAAGGGGAAACCTTATTCTCAACCACTGAGATCCTGGGATTAATGATTGGGCAGCCACCCAGGGTTAAACTGGGCTTTCGAGTGTCGCGAGTCGGTGATGACAGGAGGCGGCCTACTGCAGACACGCCTTGCCGCTGCTGTTGTCATCGCAGTAAAAATTCAAACCTGATCGCTGAGATCATTCGTCAGTGATCGCTCCACCGTGTTCATACGTGCACGTACGAAATGGACTCCTGTTGCTGCTCCTGTATTTGTGCACTAATACTGCATGCGAGGGGGTGGAGTGGCTCACACCCTGCCTGGCCAGCTTTGTTTTACGTAAAAAGATAAAGATCCCCCGTATAGCCTTAACAGACTGTAGGGGCAAGTGCTGTTAGCGAGCACCTATGAAGGCCGGCACGGCACACGAGGGGGTGGGTGGCCAGTACCACGCCCGACCGCCTTTGTCTCCCTAGTGGCGATGTCCAAATATACAGCAGCAGGCGTCAGAGTCAGTATTGAACCCACGACCTCCTGCACACCAGGCGAGGGCGTTAACATCTCGCCATAGCGTCACCGTGAACACTTTGCGCGCTTTTGCGAGTCCGGGAACGTCGCTGTGGCGATTGGCGGTGCGTAACGGAGTCGCGTACCCGTGTCCGCCCGCGGCTCTCGTTTCAGGACAGCTGGACTGCGTTGATCTCGGCGTCCAAGGAAGGCCACTTGGACATCGTGCGAGAGCTGATACAGAACAACGCGGATATCGAGCACCGAGAGATGGTACGGCACCGATGGTTTGTGTGCACGCGTTCCGTAGCGAGTTAATCCTCGGGTTTCGACGGGGCCGGCACGCCACACCGGCACTACTAAGATCACCAAATATGTACGGTGAGTCCTCGCTTAATGCGCGGTGTTCACACTGTGACACCTTTTTGCGAAAAGGCAGTTTTTCCATTGGGAAACACTTTCCGCACAGCGTAGACTGCACACCAATATAATGTGGAACGTGCACACTCCGTTATAACTCGGTTTTTGAGCGGTTGACAAACTTCTTTCTTGAGCTGCGCATATGAGCAGTGTGATAAAGTAAGCGAAATGATACGGTAAGGCGGCGTACCCTCAGTTATTTGTCCCGCCATCTTGCTGTGTGTGCAGTACGTCGTATTCTCGCCAAACTTTCTCGTTAACTTATTTATGGGCACATTTTTTCTGCTTATCGCGTTTTTCGCTTGAAGTGGCACTTTTCAGGAATGCATCTACCGCATTAAACGAGGACTTCCTGTACACCAGAACCTTTCAGAACGGTTCCTATTCCTACACCGTGACGTTTCCGCGGAGGCGAATCGGCAGGGAATGTGGACTACAGGACGAATAGGTTTTATCCGGGGATTTCCAAATTTACATTGTGACCACTGGAATAGTCTCTGGGTCCAGGGTTTATCAAACGTCTGAAGTCGCAGTTTGCCACAATACAGGTTTCCGTGTTTACCAAACACCAGGTGCTTGGAACAGAGTACGTTACGGTTGCTAAATGTGCAAAGGCGTACTGTGGTGAGTAGCGGGATTGCAGTTTTTGTTGAGAGGAGTAGACACACACCCAGGCAATGTGTCTTGTGTCTGTTGGGTACAAGTTTGAAGCGTCGTTGCTGAGAAGAGCGAACTGACCCGGGTGAAGTGGTGACTTTCAAAAGCCATCATGCCCTCCAGTGACGTCACTCGCGTACGCCTGCTGGACATGGTGCTGCGTTGCGTTATGACTACACACACAGACGAGGGAGTGTCCGAGTTTAATCTAAGGAATCTAAACACCCCTTCTGCCTGAAACTGCTCATTTGCTGACTGCACTCTGGTTTCCTCCTACATGTCAACAATATATCCAGTAAAGCCGTTGACTAAATAAGTAGAAGCATAGCTGGAAAACACATCTTTCAAGACGTGAGCGAGACTTTGCCGATTTGAGGTTTCACAAAGGGAATCGAAAGTTTCGTCCTTTATTGTGTCACTAGGATATTTCCCAGAATCACAATCTTTTAGTTATCCCCGGAAGGAATCCGAAGATCTATGAAGCTCTTTTTCTCGGACGTTCAATCGCGGCGGGTCGGCAAGTTGCAACAACGAACGGTGCAAAAAACGATAGGAGTGCAAATACCACACAAACGATAGTGCACGGTGGTGGTGGCGAATGGCAGGGTGAGAAAAGCAAGAGTGTCGAATTGCGTTGTCGTTGAACACTGCGTTTGTTCAACCAATCCAGGGAGGCAGTAGACACTGTGCTATTGAGAAATGCGTTTGTTTTTGTGTTGTTATTTATGCTCGTGCAACACTGCCAACGCAGTATGACAAAATAACGTTCACAAAAGAATCGATTCTTGAATCCCGTCGTGAACTCGAATCGTCGCAGTTCATTGAACACTTTGCGAGTGAATCGATGCGGCCTTTAACAGCAACCCCCCCTCCACCGTTCCCCGCTACCCCACCCCCCCCCCCTTAATTTCCCCCCACTCCTCTTTCTTTCTTGAGGTCTTTTTGCCCTCACCTTCCCATATAAAAATACACCCCGCTCGCCCAATCTCCACCTTACTCCTCCAAACTTCATGTGCACAGCGTTTGGACTAAGCTCCGCAAAGTTTCTGTACCCCCCCCCCCCCGACCGATCAATGTCGCGATTGAAATATTACGAAAACATAAAAGTAGCGATTTCCCCCGAACCGAGTCCTCATCGTAGCCCAGAACCCCTGACCGCCGTGCCCCCGCGTCGCGACTCTGAATCTGTGTCGGCGGTCGTGTTAGGGCGGCTGGACGGCGCTCATGTGGGCGGCCCTACAAGGGACGCACGGACGTGGCAAGGCTGCTGCTGGATCACAAAGCCAACCCCAATGTCGCCGGGCAGGTGGGTCTGGGGAGAGGGGCGGTTCGAAGTGTGACGTGATTAGTGGGATCGAAGC